>NC_059074.1:126049144-126675689 GCF_020497125.1 Mauremys mutica
GTGGCACTTTTTTGGTCCTCTTCCTATGTTTTTTTAATTTTGGGTAAACATTTAAATTGAGCCTCTATTATGCTGTCTTTAAAAAGTTTCCATGCAGCTTGCAAGGATTTCACTTCTGTCACTGTTCCTTTTAATTACTGTTTAACTAACTTCATTTTTGCATAGTACCCCTTTCTAAAACTAAATGCTATCATGGTGGGCTGCTGTGGTTTTTCTCCCTGTCTCCCCCACAGGGACGTTAAATTTTATTATGTTATGGTCACTATTGGACTCTTCACCAACATCAGTGTGGGATGGTCAGGGAAGGTGCATGATGCACACAGCTTTTCAGACATAGATGTTATATCCTTGGGGCAGCCGGTATAGGAAGCAATCACTTGAGGCCAGAGAGCAGGCAGCTAACCAAAACCTCCATTTTATTTACAGATATACAGAGAGCTCACTCAGCCGGTTGAAACCGGCTGAGCTATCCCTTAATAGTCTAACTCAGTTGCCATAGTAACAAAACCCATGACAACCAAATACACAACATATTCCTCCCCCCCTAATAAGAACATCCCCTAAATAAAACACACACTAAACTAGAGAAGGAGGGTAGACTGCCTCCATTCCCGGCTAAACCCTGGGGATTATTTTGCCCCATACCCGTGGGTTCGCCCTAACTAAAGATCCAGCCGATGAGGAGGCCTTCTGTCTCTAGGTGGATTACGGCGAACTTCTGGTGTTGTTGCACCCGAAAGTACTAGGGGCTCAAGGTCCGCAGCACGAATAGGTGAGGAGGTGGTATCAGCTCGTGCTGGGCAAAGGGGTATCTCAGCTGCCGGCAGTAATGGAGGAGAACAGTCAGGAACAGGTGACTCATGATTAGGTGTCTCACCAGGAGGGGTGAAGTCAGACCCCTCAACTGCAGATGGGTCCTGAAGACTGGCATGACCTGGCAACAGCTGATCTACATGTCGCCGCCAGGTAAGATTCTCTGCAGTCCGGACTGTATAGGAAACAGGTCCTGTTTGAGTGATGACTGTGGCCGGGACCCATTTAGCTCTGGAAGTATAATTCCGAGCCAAAACTGGCTGTCCTGGGCTAAAGGTTCGGTCTTTTGCTCTGGGTGCCCGTCTGATGACTTGATATTGCTGCTGACGTTGCACAGTTTGTCTGGGTTCAGAAGGTTTCAGCAGATCAAAGCAAGTGCGCAGCTGTCGTCCCATCATTAGAAAGGCTGGGGAAGCCTGGGTCGTAGCATGAGGTGTGTTTCTATAGGAAAGTAAGAAGGTATCCAGACGCTTTTGAATGGAGTGTTGTCCCTTTGCTGATTTCAAAGCGTTTTTCATTGTCTGCACAAATCTTTCAGCTAATCCGTTGATGGACGGATGATATGGTGCTGACGTGATGTGGTGTATCCCATTTGCCTTCATAAAATTTTGAAACTCCTGAGAGACGAACTGCGGTCCGTTGTCGCTCACAAGTTGTTCTGGCAGACCAAAACGACTAAAGAGTCCTCGTAGTTTTTGGATAGTACTCTCTGCAGTAGTGGACTGCATTATAGAGACTTCTGGCCATTTAGAATGGGCATCTACTGCCACCAAGAACATGCTTCCTTCAAGGGGGCCAGCAAAGTCAACGTGAATACGTTGCCACGGGTTTTCAGGCCAGTCCCATGGGTGTAGGGGTGCCCACTGGGGTGCATTTCTTACACCCTGACATGACATACAAGCTTTTGCCTTCTCTTCAATAGCACTGTCCAATCTAGGCCACCAAAAATAGCTTCGTGCAATTTCCTTCATGCGCACTATTCCACAGTGACCGGAATGTAGCTGTTCTAACATCTGTGATCTCAGGGGTGGTGGAATAATGACACGCCTCCCCCACAACAAACAACCAGATTGGACCGATAACTCCGTCCACCTGGACATGTAGGGAACAAGGTCGGGTGAGACCGGAGAGGTTTGTCGAGATTTTCCATGCATCACCAGGTCCATAACTTGGGATAATACTGGGTCTACGCGGGTTGCCTTCTTTATCTGAGTAGCAGTGATGGGTGTATTCTCTACCTGTTCAAAGTAGAAGATTTCCTTTTGGGCACTATCTTGATGTTTGACCGGTAAAGGCAACCTTGAGAGGCCATCTGCATTGCCGTGCAGAGTGGATTTCCGATATTTGATTTCATATGTGTGTGCAGAAAGTATCAATGCCCAACGTTGCATACGACTAGCAGCTAATGGGGGAATGCCTGTGTAGGGTCCAAAAATTGATGTCAGAGGTCGATGGTCTGTAAGAAGAGTAAACTTTCACCCAAACAGGTACTGATGAAACTTCCTAATTCCAAAAACAATTCCTAATGCCTCACGTTCGATTTGGGCGTAGTTAGTTTCTGCTTTGCTTAGAGTGCGTGAAGCAAAAGCAATAGGTCTTTCTTCTCCCGAAGGCATAATGTGTGACACGACCGCTCCCACTCCATAAGGGGAAGCATCGCAGGCCAATTGCAGGGGTAAGGATGGATCAAAGTGCGTTAGAACTTCAGAATTTAACAATGCATCCTTAGCTTTGTTAAATGCAACATCACAGGCTTCAGTCCACTTTCAGGCCTTGTTCTGCCCAAGGAGCTCATGAAGTGGTTTTAGCAGTGTGGCTAACTGTGAGATGAACTTCCCGTAATAGTTCAGTAGTCCTAGAAATGAGCGCAGCTGGCTTACATTTCGAGGTGGGGGAGCCTCCACAATAGCTTTAACTTTTGCAGGGGCCTTATGAAGACCTGCAGAATCAATGATGTGTCCCAAATATTCAACAGAGGGCTTGAAGAATTCACACTTGTCTTTGCGAACTAGTAGGCCATACTCTTCCAGTCTTTGTAGGGTAGCCTCTAAATTCTTTAAATGATCCTCTTCATTTCTTCCAGTGACCAGGATATCATCCAGATAGCACTGAACTCCTGACAAGCCACACAAGATCTGGTCCATAGCCCTCTGGAACAGGGCGGGAGCCGATGTGATTCCGAAGGGTAGGCGACAGTATCGATAAAGCCCCTTATGAGTCACAATAGTCAACAGCTCTTGGGACTTTTCATCGACGTGCATCTGTAAATATGCTTGACTCAGATCAATCTTACTGAACTTTTGTCCCCCAGCCAGGCCTGCGAAGAGGTCATCGATGCGGGGAAGCGGGTATTGCTCTGCACACAACACTGGGTTGACAGTGACTTTAAAATCACCGCAAATCCGGAGAGAGCCATCTTTCTTCACTATTGGAACGATAGGAGTGGCCCATGAGCTATGGGTAACTGGTATTAGGACTCCATTGGTGACCAGGCGCTCCAGGTCTGCTTCAACTTTTGGCCTGATGGCATATGGCACAGTTCGGGCTTTCAGATATTTTGGTGGACTGCCAGGTTTAATGTTCAATGTCACAGTGATTCCCTTCATACTTCCCAAATCATCTCCAAAAACAGCAGCATGTTTCCTTAGTATAGGGGTTAGACTGGTTTCTTCTTTAGTCATCCGGTGCACTTCTGCCCAGTTCAGCTGAATCTTCCCAAGCCAAGACCTACCCATTAAGGCTGGGTAGTCACCTCTCACCACAAACAGTGGCAATTTAGCCGCCTGTCCATTGAGCTCCACCTTAACATCAATAGTGCCCAACATGGGCACAGCTTCACCTGTATACGTCTTCAGAACAGTTTTTGTTGCCTTAAGCGGAAGATGCTGTAGCTTTTCCTTATACACAGTCTCAGGAACCAGCGAGACAGCTGCACCAGTGTCTAGTTCCATGCGTATAGGTTTGCCCTCCAATAAGGGGGTTACCCAGTATTCATGTGAGCCCGCTGCCAAAGACAAAACATGCAGTGGCACTTCCTCTTGTGAGGAGGTGTCACCTTGATCATCCTGGGTCTGCTCTAGGGTATGCAAGGTTCCTCTTTTTGTCGGCCAGACCACAGGCCTCTTTTTCTTTTGTTTAGAGGCATACTCAATGTGTCCCTTTTTGCCACAGTGTCGACACACCAGGTCCTTACACCAGCATTCTGATGCCTGGTGACCCAGCTTACCACAGCGGTAACATTCTTGACTCTGCACAGTTTTGTGGGTCAGTTCTTGTGACATTTTTTGCACCCTAGGGGATACACCGATGTATTGTGCCTCCCTTGTAGCCAGTTCCATGGAGACAGCAATATCAACAGCCTTCTGTAAGGTAAGCTGAGCCTCTGTCAGTAGGCGCTTCCGTATAGCTTCACTGCAGAGGCCACACACTAACCTGTCACGCAGGGCATCATTTAACATCTCTTTAAATTCACAGTGTTCTGCTAGCTTTTTTAGAATGGCTACAAGTTGTACAACTGTTTCATCTTCCTTTTGGTCTCTTTTGTGGAACCTATATCTTTCAGCAATTACCAGTGGTTTTGGGGAGAAATGAGACCCCAGGATTTCCACAATGTCACTGTAAGATTTAGTCTCAGGCTTAACAGGGTGTAGTAAGCTGTGTAGCAGAGAGTAGGTTTTAGCCCCTACAACAGTTAAGAATATTGGCACCTTCTTCGCTTCTGTAATGTCATTTGCAATACCAAAAAGCTCAAAACGCTCAGTATACACATGCCACTGCTCTGTATTCTCATCAAAAGGCTCCAGGGGCCTGGTCAGAGTAGCCATGATTTTTAGTTTCACTTTCACAGTCAGTGCAAACAAGCAGCTTTTTTGTTTGTTTGTTCTTTACCTTAACTTCTACTTCCTTCTGTTACTGGAGCAGCACCAGGATCCCATCCTCGTCGCCAGTGTTATATCCTTGGGGCAGCCGGTATAGGAAGCAATCACTTGAGGCCAGAGAGCAGGCAGCTAACCAAAACCTCCATTTTATTTACAGATATACAGAGAGCTCACTCAGCCGGTTGAAACCGGCTGAGCTATCCCTTAATAGTCTAACTCAGTTGCCATAGTAACAAAACCCATGACAACCAAATACACAACAATAGAGCTTTTCAGAAAGCTGCATTCAGGTACTTTCTTTCTTGACCAATGAATTACCATTGGGAATGTTGAAATGTCAATACTGATCCTGGGGTGGCCCAGCCTACCTCTTGCTCATGAAGCCGTCCACTGTCCCCCCTCGACAGCACCAAGAAAAGATTCAGCTGCCAGCTCAGAAGGTGCAGAATGACAATCAAAAGTGCTTTTGGTCATTGCAAGGGACACTGGGGTTGTTTACTCACAAGATTGGACCTCAGTGGGAAAAAAAAATCCCACTGGCTTTCTGGTAGCTGCCTGCTGTGTCCTACATAATATCTGTGAAACAAAGTGGGGAAAAGTTTCTGCCGGGATGGAGGGTGGAGGTGGAGCAGCTGTCTGCTGAATTTGAACAGCCAGACACAAAGGCTATTAGAAGGGCTCAACACAGGGCTATGCCACTCATTGGGGCTTGGAAAGGCTATTTTAACAGTGCGCCAGAGTAGCATGTGATATTGTAGTGTGCTCCACCTGGATCTGCTTTTTTGTGGCCTGGTAGGATTTGTGGTGATTGCTTTACATGTAGAAATATAACATTATCAATGCACCTACTCATATTGTCTGTGATGATCCTATGAGTTGTGTGACATTGTGCAGTAACAGGTAATTGGTTGCTTTCAGGACTGCTGAGCATTCAGCAGCATATGTTGTGAACTAATCAAGATGAATTATGTTCCAAATAATATAATTTTATTCTATATCAAAATCAGTGCAAAAAAGGTGCAATTTTATAACAAATACATTAAAAATTGTAAATGTAAAAATTAAGATAACAGAACTTATGAAGAGGAAAGAACATTTATGTCCTTTTAAGCTACACATACACCAGTGATAGCTTTCACAGGTCAGTGTATGTGAAGCTGTGACTTTCTTAAATGTCCCCTCTGGGTGGAGTGGAAGGGGTAGTGCAGTGACTCCTGATGTCACATGAAATGTTGAGGGTGGGGTAGGGAGGTCCCAATATTCAGGGCCGGCTCCAGGCACCAGCTTATCAAGCAGGTGCTTGGGGCGGCAACTCCGGAGCGGGGAAACACTTTCAGGTATTCGGCGGCAATTCGGCGGAGGGTCCCTCACTCCCGCTCGGAGCGAAGGACCTCCCGCTGAATTGCCGCAGATCGCGATCGTGGCTTTTTTTTTTTTTTTGGCTGCTTGGGGCGGCAAAACCCCTGGAACCGGCCCTGCCAATATTGAATGCTCAATGGGCTGCAGGGGGAGGTGAGCTCAGGATTGTTGAACCTGCAGGTCCACCAGAGTCCACAGCATCTGCGTTTGCTGCCTGACAAGCCCAATTATGTCTTGGTGCCCCTCCCTCTCCTTTTCCCGCTGGGACTCCTGGACTTTACTCCTCTGCACTCTTTCCTTCTCCAGGCAATCCATGATGTTCTTTCTCCAGGCCCTGTGCTCATGGTCCAATGCCACACTGACTTGCAGCATCTCACTCAATGTGTCATCCCAAATCCTCTTCTTTGGCCTCACTATCTGGCTCAGGCATTCTGTGGGTGCGGAAGGGGAGACCCTGAAGGCTGCAATGGCAGCAGCTGAAGATAAAACACACAGAGGTTCCATTGTCAGCGTAGTCACTACAGAAAGCAAAACTTAAGATGCCAAACTCATTCCCCTTGTTCCCCTGAAATTTTAAGCACTACATTGTCACTTCTGCTTGGGATTGCTTGTGCACGGTGCCAGTCACAGAACCACCCATGGCGAGTATGGCCCGCTGGGGGTTGGGGTTGTATGATTTTAGTATTGTAGGGCAATGGCACAGAATACTGGCACCGTTTTCCACAGGCGGTGGTGATTGTAGCTGATATCTCACTCCTCAAGCTAACAAAGGCAGAGGGAGCACAGCTGCTGCTGGTGTCCAGAAACCACCCAGGACCGAATGCTGCTAGCCTGTGCACTGCAGTGGTGTCTGCAGGAGTTATTGCTGAGTGGCATGGGTAAGTGTCTTACTGCCACAGCAGAAAAAAGGCAGCCCTCCCTAGAAACCTTTGGGAGAGGATTGCAGATACCTCCATGGAAGTTTCCTCGAGATCTCTCAGGAGGATTCAAGGCGAATCCCCGTGTACCCAAACAAACTGGTCTGCATCCACCCCACCCCCAACCAAACTCTAGAGGAGAATGAAGAGCAGATAGCGACGCTACTTCTTGTTTGTCCAGGATTGTGATGGGGTCTCCATCAAGTATGGCATGCGGCTTTTTGTGAAAGAGGCAGGTTTGTGGCTCAACACCGGGTTGATTGTTGGCCTCCCTGGCTTTTTGGTACACCTGCTGCAGTTCCTTGGTTTTCACATGGCCCTGCTGCTGGTCCCTGTCATACCCTTTCTCCTGCATCCACTGAACAATCTGCTCATAGATGGTGACATTTCTATGGCTGGATCGGAGCTGTACTCCAGGCAGGAGCAGGGTGTGGAGCGTGTAGCTGGCATGGTCATCTGGGCAGTTGCACACAACAATGGAGAGCTGCTAAGTGTGTTTGGCAAGTCAGGGAATCAGGAAAAAGAATTTCAAAAATTCGTGGAGCTTTAAAGGGTGGATGGGCTTCTGGTCTCCATGACCACTGGGTAATGGAGTTCACATTGGTGACCAGGGCAATCAGTGTGGTGCATTGTGGGATAGCTGCTGGAGGACAGTCTACACATGCACTGCGTCAACCTAAGTACATAGACCATGCATTGCTCTATGCTACTCGGGGAGGTGGTGTTACAATGTTGCTGTAACTGGGATCTTACTGAGGTGGGAGATAAATTTAAGTGTAGACATATGCACAACTAGGTTAACTTCAGCTGCCTTGTGTAGACCTAACTGTGTAGAGCAGACCAGCCCCAATTGTTTCAAACTTATTTGAAATTCTCCTTCACTGCCCTGCCGCCCATCACTCCCTCTCCCCCCCCGCCCGCCAATGATATGACATTGTGAGAGTTACTCAGTTGTCAAGTTGAGATGAGCGTACGCCATGTACCTACAGAATTGGGATGAGGCACTGCCTTGCAGTATTTAATGCTGCATTACAAACCTGAGCAGTTCTTGAAAATTAAGTCTTTACAAAAATAAATAAAATAAAGCAATAGAAAATTCTCCCAGACTTTATGGAAATCCAGGGAGTTTAGAGTTGAAGCATCCTCAGCCTTTGAAAAGTCCTAAACGTGAGCATGTCACCCATTGCCTACAAAACACCAGATGCCTGAGCTATACACAATTGTCCCAGGTTAATTAAAGGCATGATGTTAAACTGATTTAGCTGAATGGGTGCAACTTTGTATGTGGATACTGACATCAGCTTAAATCTTGCTGATAGCAGTTTAGCCTGAACCTGTAACAAAAAGCACCTCTAAATAAATAGCATGTCTTATGTTAAATGGTGCAGCTATGGATGTAGATCAGGGCTGAGATGCAGAATGGAAAAAAGGAGTGGGAGACAAGAGGGGTGGAAGCTCCTTGCCTGTATATCTGGTGCATAAACCGTCACTAACTAGTGCTGTAATCCCTCCCAGCAGAGAAGTGGTGAGAGGCCAACAAAGATTTGAGGTTATAGAGCGTAGAATGGAGCCTTATTTGGATTCAGGATTGTACAGAGAATTCAGAAAGGGATTTGGGGTTGTCGTCCTCCTGACCATTCATTTGGTGATAGGGGCAGCGTAGACAGTGATATTCTTAGGAATGCCTCTTGCCACTAGCCCTTGAGGTCCTTTGTAAGGGGGCTCAAATGTCCATTTGGTAGCTACTATTCGGCGGCTTAAAAAATCCCTTGGTTGGTTGTTCCTTACCCTTTCCCTTTGCATCCAGTCTGCTGCTTCTTCCACGTCCTTTTCTGTTCCTTCCTCTCCTTTGTTGCCTCTTCTTCCTCTTTTTGTCTCCCACTGCACCTGATTCCATCCACTGTTACCTCCTGTCTGCTCTCCTTCATTGCCTCTTCTCAGCCTCCCTCCTCAGCTCCCACTACTCTCCAGGCCCACTTCAGCCACCAAGCTTGGTTGTTGTAAGACTGAGCTATCTGTTCAGCCATGGATTTATGTATAATACAGTCTAGCATTTCCTATTGATTAGATGCAAGATTGAAGGTTGGTAGATGAATAAACATTCTAACTTGTTTAAAAAGACAAAACAAAGAACCTAAACCACGTTACTTACAGAAAATAGAACAGAACTCATTCAGAGCTGTTTTCTCATTTGAGAATAAAACCTTGAGCTGTTTTCAGCAGTGTGACACTTTTCACACCAGTAGCTCACAGTATCTTAAATAAAAAAATGTTCAACCACAAGCCTCCTGACACTTTTAAATAACCTTTCTGCACACTAATTCTTTTTTTCCATCACTTCTGAGAATGACAAAGACTGAAAAAACCCAGGCAGAATATTAACATGAAAGTACAGATTTTTTAAAAGTCATAAGAAAACCGGCACGAACACAAAGGAGAAACAAGTTTCCCCCCACACCTGCTTTGTGAAGCTTGTAGTGCCAGATTTACCCTCTGTTTTCCACCAACACTTCATTTTTATAGAGCCTTCCTGACCCTCCGTATTCATGCTTGTATAGGAATAGGAAGCACCAAAATGACACAAAGGAATCTGGTCCCACAGGATTTCTAATGCAGTTTTGCAGACACAAGAGGTAAGGGGAAATTTTGGTTAACATTGAAATTAATGGAGCTATTTCAATTTATACTTGCTGAGGATTTGGTCCATAAACTTTTTGGTGTTTATTCAAACTGACCCTGAATCTTCAATTTGTATTTATTTAATTTTGGGGGGGAGGACGAAGAGAGTTGTCCCTCAGTTGTCTGCATGGTGCATTGTAGATGGATCCTCACAAGATGATATTATTAGAATGTGGAGCTAGACTCTCTCATTCACTTATTCTAAGGATTTGGGCAATCTGGTGCATCAGGGATTTTATTTGGGTAAACAAATGATACAGCTGATCCAGAAAAGGGTGTAGGAATACTGAAATGACATGTTACTTACTGATACTATGGTATACTGTAATATTTAGCAGTTTGCATTAATTACTCAGACAAATTCTGCAAATTCTATAGTTACATGGCTCTCAGTCCAGGGTAATTCCTCTGATTTCAGTGCTGTTTATCTGGCTTTGCAGCTGGGTAACTGAGTGCAGCACTTGGATCACAGTAAAGACGAAACTGAACTCCTGTAACAGTAATTCTGCAACACAGTTAACTGGGACACCGTGGTGAATGCCAGTTTGTCACATTTGACATTTAGATTAAGTTTATCCAACATTTTATCACCACATGCCTCTGCAATTCAGTTAAGTTTCATATTTCATTTGTAGAAACTGCCCATTTTAAAAATATCAAAACTTTAAAACAGAGAGTCAAATGACGAGGGCCATTCAAGTACCCAGATAGATTAGAATGAAAATAAATAATAAATTACTGGATGCTTCCTGGTTACCACTGTGTAAGCCAGACAGAGAGCAGAAGCAATGCACCATTTGTGACTTTCATGACAAAAGGACCTTCAAGACAATCCAACTTTAATTGGATTAATAGGCCAGTGAGGTCAAGAATTGTTCAAACAAAATGACTCCATGAATATCAATCTTTATGTTTAAAGGAACAGAACATTCGTTCAGCTCAGTGTAGGAAGAAATTCGTTCTCCCAGTTATCCATGCACCTGTCTCAGCAGAAAGGAGCAGGAGTGAATATGCATAGAGAATTCATTACTCTCTTACAGAGAGAATTTATTCCTCCAGATCAAGACTGAGATACACTGATGGGAGCAGCCTGGGGAATGCGGCCTGTGCTTTATCTGTGCCATTTTTCTTCTCATTAGTGAGAACGTACTCCCCTGAGCAGCTTCATTGGTTTCAAAGGAACTGCTTGTGTGAAAATGTGTTCACTGATGGAAGCAAGTGTTGCATAATCTATACGCTAATATATAGGGAATTTTAGTCTTCAGGACTGTCAGTCCAGCTTTTAACAAGCATCAAAACCCTGATATAGCAATGCACGTAAGCATCTGCTTAACTTTAAACATGTGAGTAGCCCCAGTGGAGTCAGCGAGGCTAATATTCAAAGGCTTATCTTAGCTTTAAGCACGTGCGTAAGTTAAGTGTTTTACTGGATCAGGGCTAGAGTGTGTAGTGCCTTGATTAAATTCACTACAGAATTTTAAAATACAAAGTGGGATTTAGCATTCCACTGTGGATTATAGTGAAGTAATAAAACTGCTATTTTCTTTGAGCCACATGTCATTTCGAATAAAGAGAAGTGTGAGAGGAAGTTATCCCTTTGCTAATACAGGGTTTGTACAGAATACTGTTTTCCATCAAGACATACTTGGTGTTATCTCCCTTGAATCCTCTTCCCTTTCTGTGGGCTCCCAAATGATATATTGCTCTATTTACATGAATGGTGTTCTCTAAACAGATCTCTCTGGGTTAACAGCTGATGTATCAGATATAGTACCTAGTATAATGAGTTCAGTTCTTGTATATTCAGTAAATGTTATTTGTTATGTGCTTTAAGATATTACTTAAGGTTTAGCATTAAAGGGCTGGATTGGTATTAATGATGAATTATTTGATTTAGATACAATAAGGAAAACCACTGTCCAGTCTCCCCAAACTTCTGCCCAAAATTCAAACCAAACGATCTATTAGAGGGTGCAATAAAGTTTATATTAAAATATTTTTTCATTCTTTTTTGTTCTGTGGCTGTATGTTTGAGCCAGAACAAGATCCATCAGCTCTGAAATGCATGAGAAATCCTATGCTCATGATATTTTAAGCCAGTTCTGCAAACCCAAACAATTCAGATACGTTTTGGATAGGCATCAGAATTTTGGGTTGCATCTCTCCATTGAACCCCAGTCCTGTATCTTCCTTAGAATTGTCCATCCCTTCACAGCCTGATGCACTGTAGAATGATCACCAACATATTTGAATCAGTAGCCAGTTGCTTAGATTTAACGAGTTGCTTAATTTAACCAATCCATTGTGTATCCAATCCAGTTTGTGATATTTATGGTTCAAGTTGTGTGATATGTGATTCAGAAGAGAATGTAGAGCGATGACCTGAGTTAGCATGAAATAAAAGCGCAGTAATTTGCACCAAGTATGTGATGAGTCCCCGAATCAGAATCACTCTGTACTGGAATATATGAGGCTCAGACTGGGCCACAGTGATTCACAAATGCGTGACATCCAGGCTTGATCACTGCAACTTATATCTAGAAACAAAACCACATACTTTGAATGAGCTCCAATGGGTACAAAAAACAGAAGTCCATCTGCTTAGCAACACAGATTGTCATGAACGTTTTAGCTGGTGTTCTGCTCTCTGCACTGGATCTCCATTGCAAACAAAAACCAATTCATGGTTCTGTCCTGATATATGGGATGGACCCAACTATCTGAGAGAGCACCACTCCCTCCAGGATCTCTCATGAGAGCTATGTTCCACTGGAGCAATGATAACCAAGAGGAAGGCTTGTAGGAGGAGGCAACAGAACTTTCACAGGAGTTGGACCTAGACTATGGAATTCCCTCCCACAAGAAATTCAACCATTCACAATTAAATGCAAAGCTCATCTCTTCTATTTGCCTTTTCTCCATGTACAGGCAGACAGGTAAACACACACACAAATAATGTGGGGAGGAGGGAAAAATGTATCCCCCAGGCTGAGAAAGAGAAAAGGAAAGATTGTTCCTATTATTTCTATTTTTAAATACTGAGAGGTCCTCAAATGACATGGTGATGGGAGCTACATAATTACACAGATTAATAGACAGTTGCCTCAAATCTCTACAAAAAATGTGAATCTTCAGCATGTTGATTACTTCTGATGACAGTGCTGAGCTGCTGCTCTGAACAAGAGGTAACCTTTGTTTCACTTCTCTCTAGTCTAACCCATTACACTGAGTCACGTACTTGTGTGAGCTGTTGTCTAGCATGTTAACTCCATGTACAATGTAGAATTAATATAGAGCAATCACTACATACTCCTCCTGAGACAGTGATGAGTGATGTGCAACTTGTTACTTTTTTGAATCATTATTTTCATATATCTTTTTGGAGTTACTGTAACCAACTCTGGAAACAGCAGTTATTAATTTAACTGCTAATCCCCAGTAACAAACTACATGCATTAAAGGCTAGAGATCAAAAGATAACAGACAAAATCAGCAACAGCCTACTCTTAGAAGTGACATGAAAGGCATTTTAATTGCCAACATCTGAGTTCAGAGAAATGTGTTAGTTGATGTCTGGCCCTAAATTCCTTGGTTCTTCCTCAGGCAAATCTGCCCACTAAAGCCATTGGTGTTGAAATACATTAATAGATTTATAGGTTCCAAGGCCAGAAGGGACTATTGCGATAATCTAGTCTGAACTCCTGTATAACACAGGCCATAAAACTTCTCCAAAATATTTTCTAGTGCAGATCTATTACAAAAGCATCCAGTCTTGATTTTAAAATGGCCAGTGATGGAGAATCCACCATGACAAAATTACCTTCACTGTTAAATATTGACGCCTTTCTGGTCTGAATTTGTCTACCTTCAACTTCTAGACATTGGATTGTCTTATATCTTTCTTTGCGAGACAGAGGATCCCATTATCAAATATTTGTTTTCCATGTATGTAATTATAGACTGTAATCAAGTCACTCCTTAAGCTTCTCTTTGGTAAACTAACTAGATTGAGCTCCTTGAGTCTATCACTATAGGCAGGTTTTCTAATCCTTTAATCATTCTTGTGGCTCTTCTCTGGACCCTTTCCGATCTATTATCATCCTTGAATTATGAACACCAGAACTAGACACAGTATTCCAGCAGTGGTCACTCCAGTACCATAAAACAGAGGTAAAAACTCTGACTCGAAATTTCCCTTGTTTATGCAGCCAAGGGTTGCATTAGCCCTTTTGGCCATGGAGTCACACTGCAAACTCATGCTCGGTTGATTATCCACCACAACCCCAAATCTTTTCCAGAGTCACTGCTTCTCAAGGTAGAGTCCCTCATCTTGTAAATGTGGCCTATATTCTTTATTCCTAGAAGTATACATTTACATGTATTAAAATGCATATTGTTTGCTTGCCCAGCTTACCAAGCATGTCAGTGACCTGGAGATAATGCTGTCCACTTCTTATTTCATCGTCACCACGTGAAATTGAGAACAGGCATTCTCATTGCACTGTTGTAGCCAGTGTCGCAAGGTATTTACATGACAGATGCACTAAAGATTCATATGTCTCTTCATGCTTCAACCACCATTCCAGAGGACATGCGTCCATGCTGATGACAGGTTCTGCTCAATAACGATCCAAAGAAGAGTGGACCAACGCATGTTCATTTTCATCATTTGAGTCAGATGCCACCAGCAGAAGGCTGATTTTCTTTTTTGGTGGTTCGGGTTCTGTAGTTTCCTCATAGGAGTGTTGCTCTTTTAAGACTTCTGAAAGCATGCTCCATACCTTGTCCTTCTCAGATTTTGGATGACACTTCAGATTCTTATACACTGGGTCGAGAGCTGTAGCTATTTTTAGGAATCTCACAGTGGTACCTTCTTTGTGTATTGTCAAATCTGCTGTGATAGTGTTCTTAAAATGACCATGTGCTGGGTCATCATCCAAGACTGCTATATCATGAAATATATGTCAGAATGCGGGTAAAATAGAACAGGAGCCATACAATTCTCACCCAAGGAGTTCAGTCACAAATTTAATTAACACATTATTTATTTAACGAGAATCATCAGCATGGAAGCATGTCCTCTGGAATGGTGCCTGAAGCATGAAGGGGCATATGAAGGTTTAGCATATCTGGCACATAAATACCTTGCAACACTGGCTATAAAAGTACCATGCAAACACCTGTTCTCACTTTCAGGCGACACTGTAAATAAGAAGCAGACAGCAGTATCTCCCGTAAACGTAAACAAACTTGTTTCCCTTAGCGATTGGCTGAACAAGAAGGAGGCCTGAGTGGACTTGTAGGCGCTAAAGTTTTATTTGGTTTTGAGTGCAATTATGTAATAAAAAAAAAATCTACATTTGTAAATTACACTTTCACGATAAAGAGATTGCACTACAGTACTTGAGGTGAATTGAAAAATACTATTTCATTTATCATTTTTACAGTGCAAATATTTGTAATAAAAATAATTAATAGAAAGTGAGCACTGTACACTTTGTATTCTGTGTTGTAATAGAAATCAATATATTTGAAAATGTAGAAAAACATCCAAAAATATTTAATAAATTTCAATTAGTATTCTGTTTAACAGTGCGATTAATCACTATTAATTTTTTTAATCATGATTTTTTTTGAGTTAATCACGTGAGTTAACTGTGATTAATTGACAGCCCTAATATTATTTTTTTATAGCTGCCTTCACTTTCCCTCTAACTCAGATCAGTTTTTTAATCAGCATGGCCTTCTTCGTTGATTGTGTCTTTTTAGGCACCTAGAAAAGTGTTCTTAAACAATTCCCAATTATCTCGTGCATTTTTCCAATTAAATTCCTTTTTCCATCTGATCCGGTTCATAACTGTTTTTAGCATTGTGAAATTGGCCCTTTTAAAGCACTAAATATATATATATATATAACTGTCCTAGAGTTTATTCTATTTGCACATTATATATGTTATCAAGTCATGATCACTTTTACCTAAGCTACCATTAATTGTTAGTTCTAGGATCAGTTCCTCTTTATCTGTCAAAAGTAGTCTAATATAAATTTCCCCATGCTAGTTGCAACACTTTTTGAGTTAGGAAATTATCATCTCTAATATTTAGAAATTCCAAGGATGTTTTAGTATTGGCAGCATAACACCTCCAGCATGTGTCACTCAAATTGAAGTCCTACGCAATATATATTAGAGTGACCAGACAGCAAATGTGAAAAATCGGGATGGAGGTGGGGCGTAATAGGAGCCTATATAAGAAAAAGAAGCAAAAATCAGGACTGTCCCTATAAAATCGGGACATCTGGTCACCCTAATATATATAGATGCTTAAGGAGCTGGTCTTCCTGTTTCCTAGTGTGATTTGGTGGTCTGTAGCAAACACAGACTAATATCCTGTACTCCATTTTGTGCTTTATCTGTTAGGATGTTGATCCATAAGCATTCTAGATGATCATCTACTGAGTTATCAGTGATTCAAAAACAGGTAATGCCATTTTTGACATACAGTGACACTCTTCTTCCCCTTTTGCCCACTCCATCCTTCCTAAATAGATTACAACCATTGACTGTAACACTCCAATAATGTGAATAATCCCACCAGATTTCAGTAATACCAACAAGATAAAATTTATGCTCATGAATGAGTAATTCCTCTTGTTTGTCACTAGGCTCCTACCATTGGTATGTAGGTAATTCAAGATCTTCTTCTCATCATATCCTTTAGTTCCTTGATTAATTTTGTTGTCAACATCTCAATTTTCTGTTAAATGAGTGCTCACATCTTCCCCCTTTTGTTGTTAGTTTACCCCCCTCCTGACTATTCTAGCCAGCCTGTCCCCACAGAGATTGGTTCCCCTTCTACTGAGGTGAAACCCATCAAAACTATACAACCCTCTATTCCCACAGAAGGTGGACCAATGTTCCACAAAACCAACCCCTCCCCACCACTTACCTAGCCAGCTGTTCACTTCCAGGATCATCTGCTTTCTCTTTGCTTGTGGGATAGAAAGGATCTCAGAGAAGATTGGTTAGATATTCTTCTCCTTCAGCATGATTCTGAGTTCCCTGAGTCATCTGTCATCTAGGAGCTATCCCGTGATGCAGTATCATCAGTGCTGATATGAACCATCACCCGGTGGATCCTTGCCCATCGACTTCAGAAGCCTATCCAATCTCAGAGAGACAACTTATGTCTTGGCTCCTGGAAGTCACCACAGTGTCCTGTTGTCCGCCTACCCATTGCAGACAGTTCTTCTGTTTCTTCTGAGTATTGAATCCCTAACAAGGATCATCTATCTTCCTTGGACAATTGGAGATCTCTTTGTGGGCAAACTTGGGTTGTTGTTTTTTTACCAGTTGGGCCAAGCTGCCATTCACATGTGTGTCTGTTTTTTTACCAGTTGGGCCAAGCTGCCATTCACATGTGTGTCTGTACATCTTTGTGTTACCTTGGTCTAGCCGGATCTTGAGAAGCATCTTTCACAGTTTCCACACTGAGGCCCTGGTGTTGAAACTTGTAGCTGTGTGGAATTCTTCCTGGTCCTCTTCTCTCTGGTGGCCACAGTCTGCCCGTCCTTATCTGTCTCCAGCCATGTATAAAGCCACAGTGACCTTTTGCTTCTGGTGGTTACAAACTTCTAGGCCTCCTCTCTCTCCATCTTCTTGATGGGCAGCTCTTTTTCCCCTTGAAACTGGAGTAATGATAGTTCCTGAACCTGCTGTCTAGAACACCCCTGCTTCTCTGATTTTCAATTGCATCTCTATTTGTCCTTCCAGTTCAAGCATCTTTTCCTCCAGTGCAACCATCAATTTACACTTTATGCACAGGAAGTCCCTTCTGGCTTCAGGCAGGAAAAGAAGCATGGCACATCCAGTGCAAGTCACCAGAACTGTTCCATTACTAGCCATATTGAAATTGCGTGCAGAGCTGTACCTGGAAGGGAAGCCTCTCACACTCCTGGTCTAAAGTCCCTCCAAAACTTTCCTGTTAGCTGCCTCTGCTCAATTGGGGCATTCCCAATTTCTTGTAGAAACAGAGTAATACAATGAAAGCATAACTCTGAGCAGAAGTCAGGTCAGTGTATTCAATGTGCTTGGCTAGAAATGTCACCATTTGGGGGTTTATATAAATGATGAGAACCTTTGAGAAACTACCAGGGTGCTTTTTTCAAGGAGGCATGAAACTCAGACAGAGAGGAAAAAATTGCCACAAGGTTCATACTCTGACTAAACCATCAAAAATGTGGAAATTATTATTATTATTATTATTTCATATGTAACTCCCCTCTAGTGCCTGAAGTTTGTAGCATTTATGATATGGAGACTCATTCACTGGACACACCTCTACCCCTGTATTTAGGCATGCTTAGGTGAATTAAAGATGACAATTCAGCAGATTTTCCTTTCTTTAGTCAGTTTAGTTCTGACCATAACAATTATTTTGATACGTCGTCATAACATATTGTTTGTCTTTTCTGCAGAAATGTTTTGGCATTCAAATTTCTGGTGAAATTTTCTGTTGACAAGTTAGATAAAAAATTTTGTTTTCCTAAAAATATTTGTGGAAAATAAAACATTTTTTCACCAGCTCTATTGAAAAGTTAACTACAAGTGTGAGGACACATGTACTGTTTCTTTAAATCTGTTTCAGGAAGCCAGGAAGCATGGGAGCTGGAGAAGGTTCTAAACAGAAGTTCTACAGTGATGAAGATTGAGAGAGAAAAGCTTTAGAAATAATAATGTTTTCCTCATTCTGACACTTCCTTGTTCAATGTAGAAGAAAGGGAGACTTTCTGTAATTCTTTATCATTGCCACATAGGTCACTTCCTATTTTCCCACTCATACTGTGTTTGCTCTTGCCTTATTTGTTACCTTCCATGGTAAATGGTGCGTGCATGCACTGGTAACAGAATATTGACAATGTGATGAGATTTTTGCAATCAGAGTAAAATGTCAAGTATCTCATGAGCTAAGAACAAGAGCTAAGCACAGGGGTCAACCATGCAGTGCCTCCACCGCACTTGCGTCCCATGTGCAATCATGTCCCCATCCTCCTTCTCTCTCCCAGACCTGCAACTCTCTTTCTCCTCCATCCCCAGAAAAACAGCTGATAAGGGCTCAGCTTTCTTTGCCTGGCTTCAGAGTGGACCAAGTAGATTGAGCTAAAATCTGAGCTAAACCCTAACATTGGAGACCTAGCTCTGTCCCTCTCACTTCCATGGGAGTTAGAAATACCCTCTGCTAACTGATCCTACCCTGAGGAAGGAAGAACCCCCAATCCTTCTAGAAGTATGTGTCTGTGAGGGCCAGGGATGGATATGGGCAGGGGCGGCTCTAGGTATTTTGTCGCCCCAAGCACGGCAGGCAGGCTGCCTTCGGCGGCTTGCCTGCGGGAGGTCCCCGGTCCCATAGATTTGGCGGCAGCCTGCGGGAGGTCCGCCGAAGCCGCAGGACCAGCAGACCCTCCGCAGGCATGCCACTGAAGGCAACCTGCCTGCCGCCCTCGCGGCGACCAGAAGAGCGCCCCCCGTGGCTTGCTGCCCCAGGCACACGCTTGGTGTGCTGGTGCCTGGAGCCGCCCCTGGTTATGGGAAGGGCAAGAGCAGAATGTGTGTGTATGAAAGCAAGAAAGAGAGAGAGAGACGGAGTCAAGGTTGTGAGTAAAAAAGAGAATTTGAGCAATTTGAGAATAAAAGGCAGCAAGTAGGTGGTGGGAGGGCTTTCTCGGGTCATGAGAAAAATGTGAGCAAGACTGATGGAGAAAAGGGAAGGAAACAACTGAAAGAATACAACAGAAAGATGAAGGAGTGGGATGGAGGGAGAGAGAAAGATGAAAAACTATGCACTATAGAAAAATAAGTTTGTGAGGGAAACAATAAGGAAATAGGCAGAAGAGAAAGATAAAAATAGATCTGAGGGAAAGTACAGTGACAACATGTTGTGTTAACTTACATACAATAAACTAATATTATAAACTAGTATATTATTTAAATTCTGAGCTCTTAAGGAATGACAGGGAGGCCAGAGCCTGTGATGGATGCCATTTTGTGTACATCTATTTTATAAATCAATATATGTCAATCTAAATTTAAATGAATTCAAAACATGGGATGGTACAAAGTGGATGACACATGCTGAAGTTTTCCAAGAGTAGCCAAAAAAAACCAGGATCAGCCCACATTAAGGCTGTGGGTTTCATCTGCATAACATGCACAGTATTTTTCTTACCTTTTATATTTTTTTTATTCAGTTAGTGGTGGCAGACAGCTCACAGGTGGTGAGATTTGACAAACCACAATAACCATATTAGCAAAATGAGAGTAAGTTTCCTTTCGAGCTGAAATATAGGACGGTGTGGGGGTTTCATTTGCATAACATGCAGATTTTTAGTAAGCTGTCTTAAAAAGAAAAAAACCCCTCTTCTTACAACACTTTGAAGAAGTCTAGTGTCTGCTTGAACGGCTGTCTGGATTTAATAAATGGGTCAAAAGAAGATGTGCAGTGGTGGTAAGTCGGACTAGCTACCTTAGCCAATGAAAATGGAGTTAATTCTTCATTTTCAAAGTCTGCTTTTATTGCTGCTAATTGTGTCTATTACAGACTAAAAGCAAAAGCTACACTTTAATTAGAGAATATTAGAATACAGAAAAAAATCGGCAATGCTTTGTATAGTGTCCAAGCTGAACATCTGATCAGTCTACTTAATGGGCAATAACAATCCCTCTTATTTTAACTAAATGTGCTTAGGGCTCAGATTGTAAATCTGTATCTTCTGACTTCCCATCTCCACCACTGACACCAATTCCTTGTGTGGCTTTGGGAAAGTCATGGAGCTACTCTGGGTCTGTTTTTCTATCTATAGCACAGTGATGATGATAATACTTAATTACCTCCCAAGGTAGTTGTACCATTGCTTTGTAAATGCTTAGAATGTGGGCCAGCACCTGATAGGGACAATTAAGCCCATTACTAGCAGAAGAATTCTTCATTGGGAAGTGAGCATCTGGACTAAAAACTAGCACATTTATTGAGTTATGTATCCAGTTTAGAAGAATATAAATCATTACCATTACCATATCCTGCTTACTTTACTCATGTGAGTAATCCCACTGAAGCTGATCAGACTACTCACAGCAGTGAGGTGAGCTGGAGTTGGCTTTGTGTAATGAAGTCAGCTCTGAAAGAATTACAATCACCTTTTCGTTCCAAAGTTGTCAAAAGTTTTCTAATGGCAAGGAAGAAATGTTAAAGACCCATATCCTGCAATGCACTCTGTGAGCCAGGGGTCTGCCTGGATGTGGCTCATGGCAGGATCGGGGCCAAAATTTTAATATGGCAAGTAAGATTGTTATGAATCAAGGGATCTGTTTTATATATTAATAGAAACTGCTTTTCTCTTTAGCAAGTTCCTCAAAGACATGCTATCACCCATAATAAAGACTTGGTATAAATAACTGTCTATACCTCCGTTTACAAATGCATTGTAACAGGTAACAGAATTTCCTATTAGGGATTTTTAAAATATTTTATAATAATTTATTAGAAAGAAAATAATTTCTATCAGCATTATGAAAACATTTTCACATGCTACTTTAATATAAACTGTTAATGACTGAGGAGGTTATATGCTATAGCTTGATACTTCAGAAGCAAGAGAATTAGAAATAAAACTAGTATTTATATCTCCAGAACAGTCCAGAAACCACATCATGAGCCCGATCCAAAGCCCAGTAAAGCTACTGAAAGACTTCTATTGACTTCAGTGAGTTTTGGATCAGACTCTTTGGATATGCAACTATTCACTAGACAGCAAAACAGAATAAACAATCTAAAAAAAAAGAATTGGCAAATAAGATCTTAAGGAAAAGCTTTTTTTTAACCAAGCTGCTTAATTTCTTGACTGTAATAACTGTAGGTTTCATTTGTTCTTAATAAAACAAGTTTAACAGCTGTTAAAACAGGCCTTTGGGGACCTAATTTACTGACAAGATTGTGACATTTTAATGATAAGTTCATTTTTATACATCATAAAACAAATACATTATATAGAGTAGATTACTGTATCTACAATTTTTTATTTTTATTTTTGCAATAAGTAGAAAACACTCATCCACAAGCTCTGGGCACCCTGCCAGTTATCTAAACATACAAAACAAAAATGCAATATGCTCAGCTCATGCATTCTAACACACCATTAACATGTGCTTAAATACTATCCCTCGTCAGACACTGGACAGTATCTCGCTCCATCTACCCCTCTTCAAAGGCCAGGTGAAACAAATGGGCCCTGGCGCATGCCATGGAAGTCACTAAATCAGGCTATTTCAGAGCTCTGGAGCCATTCTGAATTCTGTTAGCCTGATAGTCACCTTCTCTGTTATATCGAGGGTGAACTCACATCAGTACCTCTGCTGACCACCACTGTGGCAGTGTTTCATAGGATGGGAGACCGTCACTCAGATAGACTGGCTCTAGATCATTTAGGGCTATATCATTTAAAACCAGCATCGTTAAATCTGTCTGTAAGCTCACAAGTAATCAGTGCAGATAACATTGCACAGGCGTTATGTGCTTTCTAAAGGACACTGTACTTACAAACCAAGCAGCCACCTTCTGCACCAGTTTCCAGCTTACAAACCATTTTAAGATATAGTCTCATATAAAGTGCACTGTAATAATCTAACCTGGAAGTGACAAAGGCATGGATAGTGGGAGCAAGTTTCCATATGGTCACACCTGTCAGACCAGGCATAGATGGTAAAATACCTTGGGAACCACTGCTCCCACCTGATTTTCTAAATGCAGCTGTTGGCCCTAGCAAAGCCCTATGTTATAAACTCAAGTGACTAACAACAATTGAATTTAGAGGCAGATATCTCTGCCATTTTTTCCAGTTGTTTCTCCCAGCCTACCAACATCACCTCTGTCTTGGCTGAGCCTCGATCCAGACATCTTTCTCTCTTCCATGCCTCAATCTCCACTAGACACTGGGTCAGTCTCTCAACCATTTTATGACTTTAATAATCTGCCACAGGCCTATCCAAATGGAACTTTGGGTTCGACAATACAATGACAAGCGACTAAATTCATCCCCAAAATGACTCCATTGAAGTCAATTGAGTCAAATCACAAATTAATTTCACCCCTTATTTGTTTGACATGCATAGTCACACACCAAAAACTGAAGGAAATTTTGTATTAGGGCTGTCAATTAATCACAGTTAACTCGTGCGATTAACAAAAAAAAATCATGATTAATCGCAGTTATAACAATAGAATACCAATTGAAATTTATTAAATATTTGTGGCTGTTTTTCTATATTTTCAATATTGATTTCAATTACAAAAAAGAATACAAAGTGCACAGTGCTCACATTATATTATTATTTTGATTACAAATATACGCACCGTAAAAATGATAAACAAAAGAAATAGTATTTTTCAATTCACTTCATACAAGTACTGAAGTACAATCTCTTTAGCGTGAAAGTGTAACTTACAAATACAGATTTTTTTTGTTACATAACTGTAGTCAAAAACAAAACTGTGTAAAACTTTACAGCCTAGAAGTCCACTCAGTCCAACTTCTTATTCTGCCAATCACTAAGACAAACAGGTTTGTTTACATTTACGGGAGATACTGCTGCTTGCTTCTTATTTACAATGTTACCTGAAAGTGAAAACAGGCATTTGCATGGCACTTTTGTAGCTGGTGTTGCAAGGTATTTACATGCTAGATATGCTAAACATTTGTATGTCCTCTGGAACGGTGGCTGAAGCATTAAGGGAAATATGAAACTTTATCGCATCTGGCACATAAATATCTTGTGATGCCAGCTAAAACAGTGCCATGCAAATGCTTGTTTTCACTTTCAGGTGACATTGCAAACAAAAAGTGAGCAGCATTATCTCCTGCAAATGTAAACAACCTTGTTTATCTTAGTAATTGGCTGAACAAGAAGTAGTACTGAGTGGACTTGTAGGCTCAAAAGTTTTACATTGTTTTGTTTTTGAAAGCAGTTATTTTTTGTTACTTAATTTTACATTTGTAATTTCATGATAAAGAGATTGCACTACAGTACTTGTTAGGTGAACTGAAAAATACTATTTTTTATTTTTACAGTGCATTTATAATAAAAAATAAATATAAAGTGAGTACTGTATATTTTGTATTCTGTGTTGCAATTGAAATTAATATATTTGAAAATGTAGTAACCATCCAAACATATTTAAAATAAATGGTATTCTATTGTTGTTTAACAGCACGATTAATCATGATTGATTTTTTTAATTGCTTGACAGCCCTAGTTTTTATCAGTAATAATGAAAATGTGTGTGTATATATAAAGGGAAAAACTAGATGAGGGCTAATAAGAGAGTATATGTGCTCGTGTCAGTAATGTTAGCAAAGGATTGGATTCTATCATCTAATTCCATTCAGGGCCTTTAATGCTGCTATATGGAGAAGGGGACCTTAGAAACAGATCTAGGATAGTAACTATAAATCATTATTGACTTTTGACATAATAGTTTGATCAGTTATTTAATGTTTTGACACCATGCAATGTGTTTGATTCTGTGGGTACGTCCTGTAGACAGCAGCCTGGCATCTATAAAATTATTCCAGTCAAAGAAACTCAGGTAGGGAACCAACTTTATTGCTGTATGTTCAACTTCCAAAAAGAACTGTGTCACACCCAATATCTAGTATTTCTCCAAGATCTAGCCTCCTATTGATTTAAACAAAATTTGTAAGGCCCACTGAAACAGCATCATCTGGTGACATCCAATAATATTACAAACTATGACAATTTTACACTCAGGATATTGAGTAAATCATTCATATTTGAGCGATTTATTTTGTGTTTAATTTCCTGTTACTGCAAACATTTGAATTAACATAAATGAATAATAAAATGCATGGAAATAAACATGGATATTATCCAGAATTCATACAACATAAAATCAAATCCTTCAAAGGCTAATTAGAACAAATGTTAACATTGTGCCTGAGCTATGAATATATAAATAGCAAACATGTGCACAAAAATAGGGGACTAAGATTTTCCTGTTTTGTCTGTGCAAGTGCACATTTTGCGTGAGTACAATTCAGGTACATCATTTGGAAAATTTAGAACTTAATATGTAGTAAGATCTTATGTGTACTTCAGAATAAATTTACTGCTCAATTAAGTAACTAAGGCAGGACCTGATCCTGCAACCACTTAGATGTGTTTAACTTTATAGATACTGCCAGTAACCCCATTGACTTCAACTGGACTCTCCTATGCATAAAGTTAAGTATTTGCTTAATTGTTTGCAGGATAGAGGCCATAATTCATATGTTCCAAGCACAATGAAACTATTTAATTAAAAATGAAGCCATTTTATTAGATACAGGCCTATTCTCCCTGGTTCCAATGCTAGTAGGACCATTTAATCAAAATTATCAAAATTTTAATAGTGTCTAATGACTAAACATGTAACATCCAGTTTTGTCATCTACAACACACCTATTGTTGAATCTCTGCCCTTACATGCAAAACAGATTACTGTTGTTAGATGTTAGGAGGAAGTGGTGATCATTTGAATTTAACCATTACTTATAATAATGCTGCTATTTCTTGTTTCTCGAGTTCCTAATATTCAAATGCCTTTTTACTGAAGTTGAGGGTGACCACAACAGAACAGAATACCTACTTCCTCTTTGCCTGACGCTTCATTTTTCTGTATTGGTGAGTAATGAAATAAAACAAGGCTATGCAAATATTTGAACAGTAGTCTGACCAAATCTGTTTAATCCATACACCTGGAAAGTGTAAGAAGTGGAGCTGTGATGATTTTTAGCACTGTTTGTAGGTTACCTACTGATTTAATTGAAGTATCCGAAATCTTCTTACCGTTCAGAAATCTATCTTCCTTACCCAGACTTATCATTTATACACCTCATAAGACTCTTCTGTCTATATTGTTATAATTCCAGGTTATTCACTTGTTTACCTTTGCATCTTATTAGTACTTTTGACAACTCATGTATGGGTTGATAGTGAAATGAAATATACTGAGGTACATGCACTGGAAAAATGGCACAACAAAAGCATGTTGCTGGGTTTGTATTACATATAGAGTATAGATTATATGTGAGTGGGTATATATATAGAAGCACTATTAAAGAATTTATGTTTTTTAGTGGATCAATATGAAAACGTACCCCTGATAATTACTTAATACATTATAGAAAAATAGAGCCAAAAGCAGGCACACTAACCAAATGCCTGTTAAGAGCCCTCTAAGAAGAATTATTACTGGCAACAAATTTTTGCTTATATAGGGTCTGAATTCGCTCCTAGTGCAGTCAGCATGAAGTGTAGCAAGTCTTTGGACTCAGGGTTAAATACTTCAGTCCTTATTCACCCTATTTAAAATGGGGATTAAATTCTATATCCTCACCAAACTGACAGAATTTACTTTTTATAATTTATGAGAGTTTTTCAAGTAAATCTGTTAATTCATTTGAGTTATAAACTTTTTTATATCACCACTTCTGATTTTTTGCTTGGTGGGAGAAGATGAACCTAATCTTTAGGGTCTCTGGAGTTTGAGAATTGAGAACAGACTCACTTGTAGATTATTCCAAAATCTAAGGCATGGGTTATTTTTTTTAATTGATGTGTATGGTCTGTAAATACTTTGAGCCATAACTATTTCTATTTACACTGCATGCAATTTTTCAATTTATTTGTTGTTAGATGCATTTTACAACTATTGTGGCAAATAATAGATTTCACATTGATTAATTGTGACAGAGTGTGTGGTTTTTAATATATAATTGCAAGGTAAATCACCTAGGGAGAAACTGACAGAGATAGCACTGTCTTACAGTTATTTAATTCAGGGCTTCATTGGCTGAACTATAAGCAAGGACTCAGGTACAGCCTGTCTCCTGCATAGGAAGGAGCAGCTGTCCTGCATGTGAGTGCTGATACTTACAACAAACAAGAAAATCAGCTGAGACAGTGGAGATTGGACAGTGGACAAATGACAATGGCTGGATGGAGGCAGAAAGTGCCTACTCAAGATGTAAAGGAGCAGATAGAGACTGTCTGAGGGTCTTGAGAGTGGACTTGGCCAGGAAGCAGAGCTGGGGAAACAGTGGAGCCTGTTAAACAATCACATCTGTTTGGTTTGAAACTTTATACTCAGGGCCGGCTCCAGACCCCAGCGCGCCAAGTGCGCACTTGGGGCAGCATTTTGCCGGGAGGGCGGCAGGAGGCTCCGGCGGACCTCCCGCAGGCATGACTGCGGAGGGTCCGCTGGTCCCGCAGCTCCGGGGAACCTCCCGCAGATGTGCCTGCGGAGGGTCCGCTGGTCCCACGGCTGCGGTGGAGCATCCGCAGGCATGTCTGCGGGAGGTCCACCAGAGCCGCGGGACCAGCGGACCCTCCGCAGGCACGTCTGCAAGAGCCGCGGGACCGGCGACTGCCAGAGCGCGCCCCGCGGTGTGCCACCCTACTTGGGGTGGCGGAATTCCTAGAGCCGCCCCTGTTTATACTTTCAAGAAAGAGCTTTAAATAGTATTAAAGCTTCCTCCACCAGGTGCTCAAACCTCTGCAGGCTTCCAGGCTCCTGCAGCTTCACAACTAAAACTTTGAGAAGCAGGCAAAGGAAGTTGGAGCACTGGTTAAAGCTTTCTCTAATGGGCGTGCCAGATCTGAAACAGAAAAGACCATCTCCTCAGTCCCACTCACAGAGAGCCTCTCTCTCCAGCCCCTTCACAAATGAGTTTGCAGTCCACACAGCTCCAAAAATCAAATTTTTTAAACCCAAATAATTCCTACACAAAAAAAGTTTGTTCAATTAGAGTTAAAGTTGACTGTGTGTGTTTCCTCACAATACTGAAAAGCAAAGAAATCATAAGTTAAGGCAGAATTCACACAACTAATACCAGTCTCCAAGTGTTAGTCCACTACCACTCTGCCTCACCAACACAAACACACTCAATTTCAGTTCAACATTGCTATCACCTTCAACTACAGTTGACCAGAGAACAATGCTGTCTCGCGGCAACTTGCTGAGGTGTTGAAATTAGTTTTTGTTCTGCATTTTGGCATGAAAGCAAAACTTTTCAAACATTTTCACAAACATTAAGGAAGAGTGCATGGGTAAGACACTGGCCTGTGGTGGGGGAGACCCCAGTTTCAAGTCCCTGCTCCCCAGCAGAGTTTTTTATCCCAGATCACTCTGAATCTGGCAGAGCAGGAACTTGAATCTGAGTCTTCTACATCACAGGCCAATGCCCTAACCACCAGGCTCTAGAATATTGTATAAAACTCACTTTCCCCTGCCTCAAAAAACTTCCTACCTTTTCAATTAAGACTTCATCAAAACCAGAACATCTCAGTGAAAACAATATATTTTGATGAATTTTGTTAGTCTTAGTTTTCTCTGTTGCTGCATATTTCTTGTTTTGATCTCTTGACACTTCCTGTTTTGCTCTCCTGATCCAATCCACTTCCCTCCTACACAGGCACTCTGAGGATACCAGAACTGTTCTCACCAATTCTTTTCTCATCAGAAGAAGCACATCACCAAAATGACTGGGGTAAGCAGTGTATTGGTGAAGTGTATTAATAGACCAATGAAACAGTTGATTTGGAAGTGGTAGTTCTATGAAGTGCTGGACAAATTGTTATGACCTTGGGAGTGATTGACTAATGAGAGTTATTTGTGATGATGTGATGTTTCATAGACTGTGTTGTCACTGGATATCCTGCTGAAGTTTTCATAGGGAGTTCTGTGGTCTATTCCAGAAGAGTATCTCCCCCACATATAGTTCAGTTATGATTTTATTATGCTCATTGGCCACCATATTTCCAGGAACTCAATGAACAATACTACAAGGAGTACAGCGCTAATTTGAATGCTAGAAAGAATGCTGATATTTCACTGGCTCTTAGTAATATTGCTAAAGCGCAAGAAAAACAACAAATATGCTATGCTAGAAGAAAGACTTGTAAATATGGTAAAACAACATTCAAGGTTAGGGACCATGTTATGTAAATGGTGGATTCTTTGTAACTTGAAGTCTTTAAATCATGATTTGAGGAGTTCAGTAACTCAGCCAGTAGTTAGGGGTCTATCACAGGAGTGGGTGGGTGAGGTTCCGTGGCTTCCTGGAGGTCAGACTAGATGATCATGAGGGTCCCTTCTGACCTTAAAGTCTCTGAGTTATTTTTCAGCTGTTCACCTGACTCCTTCAACCACATCTGTCATTTTGAGAAAAATCTTCTGTTTAAACAGTGTATTTTCACAGTTGTGGGAAAGAACTAATGCTGGAGGAGACAATAAAGATCTAGATTGTCTGAGCTGTGCTCAGTGCAACTATGCAGTGGGGGAGAGAGAATTTTATTTAGAGAACTTTTTATGTATCACCAACTGAAGCAGAACATTTCTGAGGGTGCCCTTTGTTAGAGTTTTGACAGCATATCACTGGAGTGCACAAGGATTTTGGTGGTCAGGATGATGAGGAAACAGGGCCGCCCAGAGGTCTCAGGGGGTCTGGGGTCTTCAGCGGCAGGGGCCCCCCGCTTTGGTGGTAATTCGGGGAAGGGGGGGGTCCTTCCACTCTGGGACCTGCCGCCGAAGTGCCCCGAAGAGCCACGTCTGGGCCCCCCGCTGCCGAATTACTGCTGAAGTGGGACCCGCCGCCGAAGTGTAGCCGGGTCTTCGGCGGTAATTCGGCGGTGGAGGATCCCCGCCGCGGGTCTTCGGGGCACTTCGGCGGTGGGTCCCAGAGCGGAAGGACCCCCTGCCGCCGAATTACCACCAAAGACCTGGCTGCACTTCGGCGGCAGGTCCCACTTCGGCGGTAATTCGGCGGCAGGGGGTCCTTCCACCCTGGAGCGGAAGGACTCCCTGCTGCCGAAGACCTGGAGTGGAAGAAGCTCCGGGGGCCCAAGCCCCGCAAGAGTTTTCCGGGGCCCCCGGAGCGAGTGAAGGACCCCGCTCCAGGGGACCCAAAAAACTCTCGTGGGGGCCCCTGCGGGGCCTGGGGCCCGAGGCAAATTGCCCCCCTCTCTGGGTGGCCCTGTGAGGAAAAGGTGGATTTGGAAGAGAAGTGACCGGGAGTAGTATTTGTATGCTTAACTTTCAAACACTGTTGGGGCCAAATATTTCCATGACTTTTATTGAGACACCGGGATGTATCTAAAAGCAGAATTTGATCCTTTCTGTCTCATACTATCAATTCTCCACTGTTTACGCAACAGAGAGAACGTGCAGAAATGAGCACTAATGTTTACACTAACTGTCTGTATTGTTTTTGCAGGTAGAACTCAACTACACAGAATATCCAGACTATTCATTTGATTATAGTCAAATTCCAACACCATGTGACAAGGGGGAAGTCAGAAACTTCACAAAAGTATTTTTGCCAATTGCATACTCAATTATATGTGTCTTAGGCTTAGTGGGTAACATCTTTGTAGTAATGACCTTTGCTTTATATAAAAAACCCAAGTCTATGACAGATATATACCTCTTCAACATGGCCATAGCAGACATATTGTTTGTTCTCACTCTTCCATTCTGGGCAGTAAATTATGCTGCTGAAAAATGGATCTTTGGTGACTTCATATGCAAAATTACCAGAGGTATTTATGCAATCAACTTCAATTGTGGTATGCTACTCTTGGCCTTTATCAGTATGGACCGATACATTGCTATTGTACAGGCAACAAAGTCATTTAAACTTCGGGCTAGAACGCTAGCATACAGTAGACTGATCTGTTTGACTGTATGGATATCATCAATTTTAATTTCCAGTTCCACTTTCATATTCAGTCAAAGCTACAGCCACTCCGTCAATGAAACAGAAGAGATTTGTGAACACAGATCCAATACAGAGACAAAAGGCACTACTTTGAAATTATTGCTGCTGGGTATGCAACTTCTATTTGGATTTTTTATCCCTCTGCTGTTTATGGTATTTTGCTATGCATTCATTGTCAAAACCTTGGTGAAAGCTCAGAATTCCAAAAGAAACAAAGCAATATGTCTGATTGTATTAATTGTGATTGTTTTCCTGGTTTGTCAGGTACCATATAACATGGTTCTTCTTGTGACTGCCAAAAATATGGGTAAATTGAATAAACTGTGTGATAGTGAAAAGCAAATAGCCTTTGCAAAGTACATTACAGAAGTCCTGGCCTTCTTCCATTGTTGTTTGAACCCAGTGCTCTACGCTTTTATTGGGGTGAAATTTAGAAGTTACTTTGTGAATATAATGAAGGACCTTTGGTGCCTGAGATACAAGAAATACAAGACCAAGAGTTCAAGGGTAAGTTCTGATACCTATCATTCAAGGCAGACAAGTGAAATTATGAGTGACAATGTGTCATCCTTTACTATGTAATATAACTTCAACATTATTACGGAGGAGCTTTGATTATATTCATTCAACAATCCAAAGCAATCTCATTATTCATGTCACAGCTAGTGATTTTGACTTTCCGACACCCTAAATAGTAATTTCTATGATATACAGCTCCCTCTCTCAAAACAATTAACATAACAGAAGAATGACACGACTATGGAAAACTCGTATTAATCACTGTCTAGCTAATGTTTATGCTGTTTTCAAATACAGGCACTTAGAATTCTCCAGAAAGCTAAATTTATCAAGCAACTGCCTTCATTCTAATGAAAAATTGCAAGTTTGATTTAAACATTGCCTTGATATTTTGGTTTTAAAACAGGGCTCCAGTCAGCTATCTCATATCATAACAATTTTAATAGAATTCAGGTTGTAGATTCCTCTAAAACTAACCATTTTGTAAATTTGTCCTTGAGAAAGGCCAAAGCACCACTCTGAATATTTTGTCTATTTGCTTTATTAAATGAAATTTTAAACTCACGAGTGATTTCTGTTTTTCATTGAAGATGGCCTAACAGGGCAGTATTTGGCTCACTTGATACTTGGATATTTTATTTTATTGGACAAACAGTGACATGGAGAAAAATCCTGAAGTCTTTTCTCAATACTTATTAGTCATTAAAATTTCTGTTGAACTCAGTTGTGCTACCTGCTAAACTGATGCAAATCTGGAGTAACTCCACAGACTTCACAAATTGATATGCTTGAGAGCAGAATTTGGCTCATTGACTGCAGTATAAAGTCTGCCAGAGTTAATACTGAGTAAGGACTTTAGTATATTTGACCCGTTACGAATAAACCTTGAATACTTATACAATAAACCGTAAGAATTATTAGTCAGTACTGGAGGCATACAGTACAGCGTAATCATCATCCAGCATTAAACTGGGATACATCTGTTATGCAATTTAGCTTTTTTCACATTTTATATTTACACATGATTTCAACAATAAAGATTCAGGATGGAACTAAACGGATTTCTTAAATTATGCACAACACTCAGAAAAATATGTAAATAGCACAGCTACCTTAAAACGGTTGTTACAGTTTCTTTGATACTTCTGTTTAGTTAATTAAAAGTTCTGTTTGCTGTGGGAGCTCATAAATTGCAACAGAGGTCAGAAGAGAACCAGAGAAGAAGTCCCATTCCTTCATAAACGGATTGGTAGGAGAATATTCTAGACAGGAGCTTGGAATCTTTGAGGGAATGATTTTGGTTCTGAAGTTACTAGCAGGCAATCAATTTCAGTCTGAAATGGAGGGTGGGGGGAAAAGTGTAGAAAGGAGCAAAAGCAGCTGCTTTGCTTCACTCTCTACAAGCACAGCTCCTTTGCAGAACAGCTGAAATAGGGGAAGTGACTAGCTAGATCCCGATAGATGTCTGGGGAATAGTTTCTGCATGTGGACTGTTCCCTTCTCAGATCAGTATAAGTTTTGGCTTTGGCAGAGTAACTACCCTTGCGTGATTTTAACTGGCTGCAGAAGGGAGAAGCAGATTGGAGCCAGCCGAGTGCCTGTCAGTGGCAGCATGAGAGGGCCAAGAGCTGTACTGCTGGTGCTGATGGGGTACTGTGGGAGAACACAGATGAGATATGCTACATGGGGACTGTTCTTATTGGAGCAATTCATTGATGTTTGTAAAGTAGTTTGAGATTTTCAGATATAAATGTTAAGTCTATTTTTTTCTTAAGAACATAAGAGTGGCCATACTGGGTCAGACCAAAGGTCCATCTAGCCCAGTATCCTGTCTTCCGACAGTAGCCAGTGCCAGGTGCCCCAGAGGGAATGAACAGAACAGGTAATCAGTGATCCATCCCCTGTCGCTAATTCCCAGCTTCTGGCAAACAGAGTAGGACACCATTCCTGCCCATCCCGGCTAATAGCCATTGATGGACCTATCCTCCATGAACTTATCTAGGTCTTTTTTGAACCTTGTTATGGTCTTGGCCTTTACAACATCCTCTGGCAAGGAGTTCCACAGGTTGACTGTGCGTTGTGTGAAAGAATACTTCCTTTTATTTGGTTTAAACCTGCTGCCTATTAATTTCATTTGGTGACCCCTAGTTCTTGTGTTATCAGAAATAGTAAACAATACTTCCTTATCTACTTTCTCTACACCAGTCATGATTTTATAGACACCAGTCTGATTTTTCTGACTATCTCTTCAAATTTTGAAATTAGATATGGCTTTTATTGTTAATTAACTGTAAATTATACAAACATGATACAAAAATACAAATATATATATATATATATATATATATATATATATATATATATACATAGATTTATTCATATATAGCAAAGCATTCTTACTAGTAGAAATTCCAGCAAATAAAAGTTTGATAACAGATTGGCAGAAAAATAATACAGTTTCATCTTCATTATCCTAATGTTAAATAGCTGAAACAGGGTCACTTGCCTACATTGAAAATTCCTTATTCATTCTAAAAGCTGTATTATAAAGCCTATTCAATGTTTCCTCCTTCCCCTATCATTAAATACAAGATTTTGAACTGTATTTTGCTGTTTATAGTAGAAAATACCATTTAAAATGTGTTTAATATTACTTCTATGATTTTTGCAAATTAACCTGGAACTGTAACAGATTTCCAAGGTAGTGTTTGAAAAAGCTGTATAAATAAGATATGCTTATTATAGTTCATATTCTGTGTATATTAAAAAAGATAAACTCCTTATCAATGTTCCCTCTAATTTTTTACATCCATGTGTGGAATGAATTTTGTTATGTGCACCAATATGGAGGTGATGTGTGGCGGGGTTGGGGCCGAGGAGTTTGGGATGTGTGAGGGGGCTCAGGGCCAAAGGGTTGGGTGGCGGGGATGTGGGCTCTGGGGTGGGGCTGGGGATGAGGGGTTTGGGATGCAGGCTGCCTCGGGGCTTTTGCTGGGAGAGAGGACTCCTCCAAGCCCTCCTCGCCACGGCAGCTCCGGGTCCGGGACAGAGGTGCCTCTTGTCAGCCGCGGCAGCTCCAGGGCTGGGGGAGAGGCACCTCTTCCCGGCTGCGGCAACTCGAGGGCCGGGGAAGAGGTGTCTCTCCCGCCTGTACAGCCCTTGATAGCCTGCTGTTCAGTCACGCAGCTTAGCGGGAACTTAGTTCCTTATTGAATTTTGTGTGCTTTTCTTCACACAAATCCCACAATGGTTTGCATATTATTAAATTGTGGTGTGTGAGTGATGATTTTGAAATGATAGAGGACTTGAGGAAGCACTTCCAATCCTGGCACCTTGTTTTATCCCTGTGACCCCTGTGCAGGGGAGACCCTCCGGATCTGCTCCAGTCAGTATGGAGGTGAGATGGGGTGGGAATGAGGGGTGGACAGACTTTGACACTGTCTCCTGACCACAGAGGAATGGACTGGGGATCTGCAAGCAACAAGGCAGTAGGAGTGAAAAGACTGAGTAGACACACATTATCCCTTCCCTAGCCTCTCCCTTCCTTTTAAAATAGTTCTGAGGATAGTTGCTGGCAGGAGAAACTTTGCCACCAATGAGTCTGAGTGAATGGGGGAGGGTCCTGGAGTAGGTGTAGAGACACAGAACCTCCATGAAGATGAAGCTGTGCTCCACAGGATCACCAAAATCTGCACAGATCTCAAGGGATCCTGCAGGGTTTGTGTGCTTATCCTGTGTGAGTGTGTTTAAACTCGACCCCCTCAACAGAAAAATTTGGAAGAAACTTTTTTGAGGTTTGCTGCCAGTGGGAATGATCTGGAGCCTAGTGATTAGCATATTAGAAGCAGTAGGTATCACTAAATAGACTACACAAAATTTATAGAACTCAATGCTGTATTTGTTGCCAGACAGCTAAATAAATGGATCATAGTTTGTTTCAAAGATGTCTGTACACAGTGGTCAAGGGGAAGTAACAAAAATACATACTTAGGTGCTTGATAAGCAGAATACAAACTGCAAGTCACCCAGAAGTCACAGTGTCGTTATCACGTATATATCTTCATTGTTATAAAAACATAAGAATGCCAATACTGGGTCAGAACAGTGGTCCATCAAGCCCAGTATCCTGTCTTTCGGAGGGAATGAACAGGATTAGGAAATTGTTGAGTGACCCATCGTTCCTCCAGTCCCTGCTTCTGGCAGTCAGAGGTTCTGGGACACCTGGAGCATGGGGTTGTGTCCCTGACCATCTTGGCTAACAGCCATTGATGGTCCTATCCTCCGTGAACTTATCTAATTTTTCTGTTAACCCGGTTATACTTTTGGCCTTCACAACATCCTCTGGCAATGAGTTCCAAAGGTAGACTGTGTTGTGTGAAAAAATGTTGCCTTATGTTTATTTTAAACCTCCTGCCTATTAATTTAATGAGTTGACCCCTGATTCTTGTGTTATATAAAGGGGTTAATAACACTTCCCTACTCACTTTTTCCATACCATTCATAATTGTATAGACCTCTATCCTATCCCCCCTCAGTTATCTCTTTTCTAAGATGAACAGTCCAATCTTTTTAATCACTCCTTGTATGGAACATGAGTCCAACACCCCATATCAGATTTGTTGTCTTTCTCTGTACTTTTTCTAATTCTAACTCATCATTTCTGAGATGGGGAAACCAGAACAGAACTTAGTATTCAAGTTGTGGGCATACCATGGATTTATATAGTGGCATTATGATATTTTCTGTTTTATTAGCTATCCCTTTCTTAATGGTTCCTAACATTCCATTAGCTTTTTGGACTCTTACTGCACATTGAGCAGATGTTTTCAGAAAATTATCTAAGATGACTCCAAGGTCTCTTTCTTGAATGGTAACAGCTAATTTAGAACTCATCATATTGTATGTATTGTTAGGATTATGTTTTCCAATGTGCATTACTTTGCACTTATCAACATTGAATTTCATCTGCCATTTTGTTGCTCAGTCACCCAGTTTTGTGAGATGCCTTTGTACCTCTTCAGTCAGCTTTAGACTTAACTATCGTGAGTAATTTGGTATCATCTGCAAACTTCATCACATCACTACTTACTCCTTTTCCAGATAATTTATGAATATACTGAACAGCACCGGTCCCAGTACATATCCTGAAGGAACTCCACTACTGACCACTTTCCATTCTGAAAACTGACCATTTATTCCTATCTTTTGTTTCCTACCTTTTAACCAGATACTGATACATGAGAGGTCCTTCCCTCTTAGCTCATGATTAAAGCTAAGTTTTAGTTATGGGTATTTTTAGTAAAAGTCATGTTCAGGTCACAGGCAAAAAGCAAAAATTCACAACCCATGACCACTTGTCTGTGACTTGTACTATATACCCCTGACTAAATATTGTGGGGGCAGGGCGGCAGTCTTGGGGGCGCCATGGGTGCTTGGGGAGGGGTTGCCCGGGACCTCACTAGTGTGTGTGGGGGGTGGGGGCGGGCCACCGCTGATGCTGGGGGGTGAAGGGATTGGCGGGGCTGACAGGATCCCTATCCAGCTCCTCATAGCTCCCCGGAAGCGGCAACATGTCCCTCCCTTAGCTCCTAGCTTCGTGTGCTGCCCAACCACTGGCTCCACAGCTCCCATTGGCTGGAAACCACGGCCAACAGGAGCTGCGGGGGCGGTGCCTGCAGGCAGAGGCAGCATGCAAAGCCATTTGCTAGGAGCTGCGGGAAGGGGATGTCACTGCTTCCGGGGAGCCTCCCAAGGTAAGCACCGCCCACAGCCCGCCTCATCCCCACCTGCGCCCAACCCCCAGTCCTGAGCCCCCTTCCACATGTTCTCAAAATCTTGCTGCTGGGGGGTGGGAAGCGAAGGGGGCGATGGCCCAAGATTGCCTTAGCAGTGGCCAGGTCAGCTGGCCCAGGGGCTGCCCGAACTCCTCAGGCAGCCCCTGGTCCAGCCACGCTGGCGGCTGCAGAAATCCCGGCGGTCCCGGAAAGTCACAGAATTTGTAACTTCCGTGACCTCCGTGACAAACTCTCAGCCTTACTCATGACTGCTTACTTGCTTAAGAGCCTTTGGTGTGGGACCTTGTCAAAGGCTTTCTGAAAGTCCAAGTACACTATAGCAACTAAATCATGCTTGTCCACATGCTTGCTGACACCCTCAAAGAATTCTAATAGATTGGTGAGGCATCATTCATGTTTTCCTTTGCTAACAATTTTTTGTTGTATAACTTCCTGTACTGTTATTTTTTTGTACTGAAACACTCCCACCCCCTTACCTCCCCACCACACACACACACACACACACACACAATTAATCAAAAGGAAAAATAAAAGCCACAGGAATTACAAACTCCAGGATTTTATCATTATACTTATCACTTTATTGACTCAGCCATAATAAAGAAATAAAAGTGAATGAAACACTCCTCATCAACAAAGTGACTTGATAAATTCCTGCGGGATCCAAGCCTGCTTTCTTTGAAGCCAATCTGAGTTTAAATAAAAGCAGAAGTGGAACCTTTGGCCAAAATTTTCAAACCTGGGCGCTTTAAATTAAAACTCCCAAATCTATCATTTAGGCATCAGGGGAAAAAAAGGAGTCATAACCTCCAGTAAAGTGGATGATTCAAACTACTGAAAATCAAGCTGCTTTTAAGTTTACAAATTTGCCTTTTGGAACCCAGGTTTGAAAATGTTGGCCTTTGTCTCAAATATATGGAAAGTGAGATTAATTGGAGATTTCTTAGCAATCTTGCTATCACCTGCTACATTACCCTCACTTAAAGCGGAAGTCCTGTGCAAAAAAACACCTTCTGCTGTGCTTGATTGGGCTGTTGATAGCACCTCAAGAATGACATTTTCCACGTCCTCCTTACACTCTTACTCACAGTTTGCCCTCATTACCAAGGTGCAATTCCTTACTTGATGTCTGATATGTAGTGAGTGAAACGTGAGGACTGCTGACAAAACAGACAACATCGTCTGTCTCCTGGAAGTGTTGCCCAAGGACTGTACATAGAAAAAAAGGGTCTTTATGCAAAAAGATTGGCTCCTTTATAGCGTTTGTAACCACGTCCCCTACCAACCACCAGGCATCCAAGAACACTCAGCCAGGTATGCGAGTGCTAAGCAGACTCCCTGCATCGTGGGGAGTTGTTTGTACATTGGGGGGAGGGGTATTTCCAGGGGTGCAAATAGGGGGGTACCCTCCAGTACGCAGTACCGGCAAGAGATTTTTAGTGGCTACGGGGTACCGGAAAGACTTGGGGCTAGCCCCCTCCCCCTCGGGGGGGGGAGGGCTGCACTCTGCTCCTTAAAGGAAGAGAACGCAGCTGGGAAGGACATTCATTCTTTATATCGCTTTAGCATACATATTGTGCTGTTAACAAACTTAAACAAAGGCTTTGTTTAAGCTTGTTAGCATATGTATTGTGCTGTTAAATTGGTCAGGAGTCCTCAAGAGGGGAGAGGCGGAGGGACGGAAGTTGTTTAAAAAGTGTTTGTTGTTATGTTTCTCCCCATTGGTCTGAATTATTCATGACATCCATACTGCATCACATCAAGTCCAAATCATTAGAGGAATGCCTCTGCTTGCACTGACCAGAGGATGTTTGGATTCTGATGTCAGCCCAGTTCTGCAGCCTGATGGGAATCAGGTGTTGTCCCTGCTGTACCTAAAATTCCTCTTTGCAGCCAAACTAGTGTAACATGCATTTTGTTAACTGGAACTGGAGCAGCAAAACAAAGAAAACAAATGCCTCATTTTCCAGCTTTGTGGATGAGAGAACTATAAGTGAAGATTATAATGCCAGACACTGACAGCCTTAAACCAGCCAACTGCCTCAGGAATCTGCCAAGAACTTTGCTGAAAATATTTTCCTCATCTTAGCAATGGAGCTAAGACTTATCACACATTTGCCCACCTTTATTCGAATGAAGCTCCTTCTCATCTGACAATTCAGGCATTGTCAGTTTCCTCCATAACAATTTACAAACTTGGAACCTAATCCTGCAAACCCTTAATCATTTGCTCAAATCCATTGAAGACAATGAGGCTATTTGCATGACTATGGACCACTTTTGTGGGCTGCTAAAAGTTTCAGGAGTCTGTTCCTATAAAGGAAGTTGAATCCCTCTTGAAATGCAATGTTTGGGTACAATACCATAAAGCAGTTTAGGATACAGTTCTACTTAAAATTTGTCTTTTAATAAGTCATACATATGCTGAAATGACTTCTCACCCAACTTCCATATTCCAGAGAAACAGACTGAATACTACATATTTGGGAGAAAGTGAGTACACCGCTACCTCAATATAATGCTGTCCTCGAGAGCCAAAAAAATCTTACCACGTTATAGGTGAAACCGCATTATATCGAACTTGCTTTGATCTGCCAGAATGTGCAGCCCCGCTGGAGCACTGCTTTACCGCATTATATCCGAATTCGTGTTATATGGGGGTAGCAGTGTAGTTAAGCATGTTGATGTTTGTATATACAAAGGAGCAGGGGTGGCTCTAGGAATTGCACCGCCCCAAGCAGGGCGGCACGCCGCAGGGGGCACTCTGGCGGTCGCCGGTCCCGCGGCTCCGGTGGACCTCCCGTAGACGTGCCCGCGGAGGGTCCGCTGGTCCCGCGGCTCTAGTGAACCTCCCGCAGGCACGTCTGCGGATGCTCCACCGGAGCCACGGGACCAACGGACCCTCCGCAGGCACGTCTATGGGAAGTCCACCGGAGCCGCCTGCCGCCCTCCCGCGGGACGCCACCACAAGCGCGCGCTTGGCGTGCTGGGGTCTGGAGCCAGCCCTGCAAAGGAGGGTATCAGAGGGGATGGGGAGAGCATGGGGGCCCTGGGCTGGGGGGAAGAGTTACATGGATGGTCACGTGAGGAGGTTACGTGCCCCCCTTGTGTCCCTCCCATGAAAGCAGTACGGGCAAGAAATGATTTCTACTTGTGCCATTGGGTATTTCAATTGGGGTGGAAGGCTGCCTGGCAGCCCCGCGGGTGGCTCCCAAGCCTGGCCCTGGTTACTTTACAGAGTAGCTCCAGGCTGGTGGACCCCGGTGCGCCACCACTGCCATGCGCAGGGACCCTGGGCAGGGCAACCCCCATGGGCACGCAGCACCTACCCGGCTCCCCAGGGCAGCAGCCCCCGAGAGCCAGGATCTGCCTCCCACATCCCTCAGCCCCGCCCCCGTCTCTGCCCCGCCCCGCCGGGAATCAGGTCCCGGCCACACCCGCAGCTCGCTTCCCACTTGCCCCCCCGCCCCCCGAGTTGTAGCGGGGCCGCGTGCGCCTCACGGGTGGGCGGGGCCGGCCTCCGCCCCGCTTGTTCCGCCCCCTCCCCCGCGCCCCACCCGCGCGCCTGGCTCGGCCCCGCCCCCGGCCGCCGGGGGAATAACGGCGGCGGCAGCGTCACCGCCATTTCCTCCAGGGGAGCGGCCGCAGAGCGGTGTGTGGGGGGAGGGGTGATGCGGGGCATGGCTTTGGGTAAGGGCCGCGGGGAGGGGCAGTGGGTGGGGAAGGGGTGAGGTGTGGGGGCGGGGCAGGACTCTGGGGTGATGTGGGACCGGGCTGGGGAAGGGGTGATGGGTGAGTCGTAGTTATGGGGAGGGGTGATGAGTGATTTGGGGGGAAGGGGAGGCCGTGGGGGAGGGGGCCGTACGGGATTATAGGATGCGGGGAGTGTCCCTGTCAGCGAGGCAGGTCCAGAGGGGGGCTGACAGTAGCTCTTCTTTCACCGTTGCTGCCTCTTCCTCCATGGCTTGGGATGACCCAGGCCATGCTGCAGGCAGCTGTAGTGTAGATAATACAAGGTAATAATTGCACTGCTGAGCACATGAATTATAATAATTAACATAAGTAAGGAGCATCTGGAATGAAGAGAGTAAGGGGAAATCAAATAAGTTTCCCTCCGCAGATTCAGACTGTAATCTACCTACTCCTACCCTAGGAAAAGAAACAAATCAACCACTTAGCAAACAGGAGAAAAGAACAAATTGTATGTAAGAGTCTCACATTCTCCATATTTTTCTGATGAAGAGTGTTCTCAAATTAACCAAAGATAAATGAATTTTCTGAGAGCAAATTAGATTAGGTAGGTGACTTGATTTACTGATTGTTCTGGTGCAAAGATCCCTTAACAAATCCCTTGGAGGTACAGTTATGTCCAAGTATCCCAGAGATGACCCATCTACCTCTGGAAGGAATAAGGTGAGGGAAAAGTAGAAAAAGCTGCTAAAGCACATCCACTCAAATGCGTTATGAAATTAATTCAATCTGCTTCCTGAATAGGCAGCTTTCTGAAGTTTCAGGTTCTTATGGTTTTTGTCTTGAATATAACTGATAGCTACAATTTGAAAGTATGACTTGTGACTAGTATTAGCTCATAAAAGTCAAAGAGCAAAATACTGAAGAGACTTAAGCCATTGGCCTATCAAATATAGAGGAAATAAAGGTAAAAAATTATGGGACTCTAAAGGAGGTACTTCCTCTTGCAAGAGACTTCACAAGGAGCACTTGTTTGCAATTTTCTTAGTTCTCAAGATATGTCTGTGGAAGTCAGGGCTTTTTCACCTACCCCCAAATGCCTTTCAGATGGGAAGACCTAGATTTTAAGGGTAGGTTCATTTCAACAGGCCTTAAGCTACCAGCCTGATTCTTTTTCTCTGTCCCCCCCCCTTTATCCTCTTACTCTGTTTTTCTGCCCTTACTGACACCTGTACAGCCTGTTTGCCCAAGTGTAACAATTGAATCCTGGTGGTGGGTGGGCGCAAGCCTGCCTATGTCAATTGGCCCTTCCCCTAGCCTAGGAGCTACTGAACCAAAGTTCAACCTGAGTACGTAATTTGAAGGCATTTGGATTGCACGAGCAGCCTTGAAAATGGAGCCTAAGTAGCAGTTCTGTTTTTGATGCATGAATCCACTTCAGTCTCTTAGGGCTGAGTTGGGTTTGCAGGGCTCAGAGTGGTAAAGAGTAATAAAAAAATATTTTTTTCAACAATAGACATGGATGTGACTGAATATTCACAAGGATCAGATCTGTTAAGTAAGGACCTGAAGCTGCATCCATTGATTTGAGAGGTTCAGGATTAGACCATAAGAGAGTAGAGCTTTTACAGTTATTTTCAGGATAGAACCATACTTGGAGAGTTTCTTCTGCCTTCTTTGTATTCCTCTTGGCATTCAGTTTAGTCAGAGGAGCAATAAAAAAAGCACCTGGAGCTAAATCCACAAAAGGACTTAGGTGCTTAACTCCCACTGTACATGCTTAAAGCCAACATTTAGGTGCTACTGAGCTCCTCAGAACCGTGGCTCAACTGCCACCTAAATTCCCTAGGTTTCCCTAACTTTCTGCTGGTGAGAATGTGCAAAACTGCCTAATTCCTGATGCTGCTGAGCTGCTCAGCACCTAGCTCAGACCTGAACTCTGGCAGGATTCTCAAATTTGGCTATTCCCCCCTGCCAATTGATCGGGATGCTTTGAGCATGCCTAACCTGCATGAGACAGCTGGGGGCAAGCAGATCAGGAATTTTTGGGGCTAGCTGAAGTATGAGTGTTATAGTAGCCCACACTCACCTGGAGTGTGAGAGACTCTGCCTGATTTGGAGCAGGGAATTGAACAAGTCTCCACTCCCAACTGAGTGCTTTAATCACCAGCCTAATGGGTATTCCTGGGTGGGTCTCTCTCAATCCCTCCTGTTGGAGCTGTGCCACTTTGTAGAACAAATTAAGTAATGGGCCCCAGAGAGAGAGAATGTCTCTTCACAGAATGAGAATCTCTCTGGTTCAAGTCTCTGCTTCAAATCAGGCAGAATGGGGATTTGAAAATAGGTCTCTCTTATCCCAGCGGAGTGCCTTAACCAATTGGCTGGAATGTGGGGGTGCTCTCTCTCTCTTGTTTTTTTTTGGGTGGGAAAAATTGAGCTGGCTTTGGTGCCTAAGACCCAGGGAGGGTTCATGGCTTTGAATCCCAAGCAGAGGGAAGTACCTACCTAAACCCTAAAGTTAAGCACCTAACTACCTTTGAGGAGTGGGGGTTTAGGTCCCACTCCTTTTGTCAACATTTCCCACTGGCTAACGTAGGCACCTAACTTTCCCCATGCATTATATAGAGAGCCTACATGCCTCACTTGGGGCTGTGAATTGCACTGGGCAATGCCTTAGACCCTTTATGGATCTAGCCTCTAAAAACTCCCTGCCCTGCTTCATAGTGCCATTTGGTTCCCTTTGATTGATGCAGCAGAGCTTAGCCCTACACTAACTCAGAGAGCACCAGTAGTTTAGGAGGAGGTGTTATAGAAGTTGAAGCAATTGTAATTATATAAACCCAGGAAGTTCAGATTTAAGGTTAAACTTATGTAAAGGTATAGAAATGTACGAGAGCACTCAAAAAACCTTGACTCTGCTCTATAGTGATGTCATGAAATAATCCTATTATATTTAAGGGTATGTCTACACTACGAAATTAGGTCGATTTAATATTCGATTTTTTAGAAATCGATTTGATACAGTCGATTGTGTCCCCACTAAGTGCATTAAGTCAGCAGAGTGCATCCACAGTACCGAGGCTAGTGTTGACTTTCAGAGTGTTGCACTGTGGTAGCTATCCCACAGTTCCCGTAGTCAGTGCTGCCCATTGGAATTCTGGGTTGCACTCTCAATGCCTGATGGGGCAAAAACACTGTCGTGGGTGGTTCTAGGTACATGTCATCAGGCCCCCCTCCCTCCGTGAAAGCAACGGCAAAAAATCGTTTCTTGCCTTTTTTCCTGGGTTACCCGTGCAGACGACATACCACGGCAAGCCTGGAGCCCGCTCAGCTCAGTGTCACCGTACGTCTCCTGGGTGCTGCTGACAGACGCAGTACTGCATTGCTACACAGCAGCAGCTCCTTACCTTTGCAAGTTAGCAAAGACGGTTAGCAGCCGTATTGCACCATCTGCTGCTGTCTCCTGGTTGCTCCTGGCCGACCTCAGTGAGGTCGGTCGGGGGCGCCTGGGCAGACATTGGTGCTCCTGGCCGGCCTTGGTGAGATTGGTCTGGGGCACCTGGGCAGACATGGGTGCTCCTGGCTGGCCTCGGTGAGGTTGGTTGGGGGCGCCTGGACATAAATGGGAGTGACTCCAGGTCATTCTCTTCTTTAAGTTTCGTCTAATGGAGATTCAAGTCCTGCCTGGAATATCATACGAGCTGGAGGCTTTTGCCTCAGGCTGCTCTCCAAGCCGGCAGCACCACGTGGTCGCACCTATCCCAGCCTACTCCTTGCTCCCATGGCTCATGAAGCCTGGACAGTAGTAAGGAGCAGTTCAACTATAGGCTGAGCAAGTGCAGAATGGTGGTAGAATGTGCCTTTGGACGTTTAAAATCTCATTGGTGCCGTTTGCTGACTAGGCTGTTTGCTATTAGAAGAGCACAGCAAGGCACTACATATCACAGAAGCTTTGAAAACCAGTTTCATGACTGGCCAGGCTTTGATGTGACAGTTGTGTGTGTTTCTCCTAGATGCAAAGCTGCCCCCTTTGTTGATTTTAATTCCCTATAAGCCAACCCTATAAGCCATGTCATCAGTTGCCCCTCCCTCCGTGAGAGCAACTGCAGGCAATCGTTTTGCGCCTTTTTTCCCTGCAGACGCAATACCATGGCAAGCATGGAGCCCGCTCAGTTCACCGTGGCAGTTATGAGCACTGTAAACACCACACGCATTATCCTGCAGTATATGCAGCACCAGAAACTTCAAAAGCAGGCAAGAAGGCGACGGCAGCGCGGTGACAAGAGTGATGAGGACATGGACACAGACATATCTCAAAGCACGGGCCCTGGCAATTTGGACATCATGGTGGTAATGGGGCAGGCTCATGCCATGGAACGCCGATTCTGGGCCTGAGAAACAAGCACAGACTGGTGGGACTGCATAGTGTTGCAGGTCTGGGCAGATTCCCAGTGGCTGCGAAACTTTTGCATGCGTAAGGACACTTTTACAGAACTTCGTGACTTGCTTTCCCTGCCCTGAATCGCAAGAATACCAAGATGAGGGCAGCCCTCACAGTTCACAAGTGAGTGGCAATAGCCCTCTGGCAGCTTGCAACGCCAAACAGCTACCGGTCAGTCGGGAATCAATTTGGAGTGGGCAAATCTACTGTGGGGGCTGCTGTGATCCAAGTAGCCAATGTGATCACTGAGCTGCTGCTATCAAGGGTAGTGACTCTGAGAAATGTGCAGGTCATAGTGGATGGCTTTGCTGCAATGGGATTCTCTAACTGTGGTGGGGCGATAGACGGAACGCATATCTCTATCTTGGGACAGGACCACCAAGGCAGCCAGTAGATAAACCAAAAGGGGTACTTTTCAATGGTGCTGCAAGCACTGGCGGATCACAAGGGATGTTTCACTAACATCAATGTGGGATGGCCAGGAAAGGTACATGACACTCGCATCTTCAGGAACTCTGATCTGTTTAAACAGCTGGAGAAAGGGACTTACTTTCCAGACCAGAAAATAACTGTTGGGGATGTTGACATGCCTATAGTTATCCTTGGGGACCCAGCCTACACCTTAATGCCATGGTTCATGAAGCCATACACAGGCAGCCTGGACAGTAGTAAGAAGCAGGTCAACTATAGGCTGAGCAAGTGCAGAATGGTGGTAGAATGTGCCTTTGGACGTTTAAAAGCGCACTGGCACAGTTTACTGACTTGGTTAGACCTCATTGAAACCAATATTCCCACTGTTATTACTGCTTGCTGTGTGCTCCACAATATCTGTGAGAGTAAGGGGGAAACGTTTATGACAGGGTGGGAGGTTGAGGCAAATCGCCTGCCACTGATTACGCGCAGCCAGATACCAGGGCGGTTAGAAGAGCACAGCAAGGCATGCTGCGCATCAGAGAAGCTTTGAAAACCAGTTTTGTGACTGGCCAGGCTATGGTGTGAAAGTTCTGTTTGTTTCTCCTTGATGAAAACCCGCCCCCTTGGTTCACTTGGCTTCCCTGTAAGCCAACAGCCCTCCCCACCCAACTTTGATCACTGCTTGCAGAGGCAATAAAGTCATTGTTGTTTCAAATTCATGCATTCTTTATTAATTAGTCCCACAAATTGGGGGATAACTACCAAGGTAGCCTGGGAGGGGTGGAGAAGGAGGGAAGCACTGGATGGGGTGGTGGAGGAGGGGAGAAGGGAAGGACAAGGCCACATGGCACTTCAAAACTTATTTATTGAATGCCAGCTTTCTGTTGCTTGGGCAGTCCTCTGGGGTGGAGTGGTTGGGTGCCTGGAGGCCCCCCTACCGTGTTCTTGGGTGTCTGGGTGAGGAGGCTATGGAACTTGGGGAGGAGGGCGGTTGGTTACACAGGGGCTGCAGTGGCGGTCTGTGCTCCTGCTGCCTTTCCTGCACCTCAACCATACACCGGAGCATATCAGTTTGATCTTCCAGTAGCCTAAGCATTGCTTCCTGCCTCCTCTCATCACGCTGATGCCATCTATCATCTTGCTCCCACCACCTCTCCTCTTGCTCCCGCCACCTGTCCTCTCGCGCGTCCCTCCTGTTCTCTCGTTCATTTTGTGCTTTCCTACACTCTGACATTGTCTGCCTCCACACATTCTGCTGGGCTCTTTCAGTGAGGGAGGACTGCATGAGCTCAGAGAACATTTCATCATGAGTGCCTTTTTTCAGCTTCTAATCTCCACTAGCCTCTGGGATGGAGATGATATGGGGAGCATTGAAACATTTGCAGCTGCTGGAGGAAAAGAAAGGGAGAGTAGTCTTTAAAAAGACACATTTTAGAGAACAATGGGTAGACTCTTTCTCAGTGAACCAAGCTGTTAACATTACATAGCACGTGTGCTTTCTTTACAAGGTTGCATTTTGCCTCTTATATTGAGGGCCTGCCGGTTTGGTGTGAGAGATCACACACGCAGGGCCGGTGGGCAGCAGAATTCGGCTTGCAGGCAGCCATGATAAGCCACAGTCTTTTGGCTTCTTTAACCTTCATAACGTGGGAATGGTTTCAAACAGCAGCGCTCTCATTTCACATACCAAGCACCCATTGGGTTGGCCATTTAAAAAGAGGGGCTGCGTTTTTTGGGTTAACACGCAGCACAAACCCAACTAACCCCCCCCCACACACACACCAATTCTCTGGGATGATCGCTTCAACCCTCTCCCCACTGCGTGGCTAACAGTCTTTCGGAGTACATCCTGGAGAGCTTCATTGAGATGTCCCTGGAGGATTTTTGCTCCATCCCCATACACGTTAACAGACTTTTCCAGTAGCTGTACTGGCTGCAAATGAATCCCATGTCTTCAGGGCAAATTAATCATTAAACACGCATGATTTTAAACCATGTATTATATTTTCAAAAGTACACTCTCCAGAGGTCCTGTCTCCGCCTTCTAGGTCCGGGAGCTCGCCTTCGGTGGGTTGGGAGGGTACTAGATCCAGAGTGAAAATCAGTTCCTGGCTGCCGGGGAAAACGGTTTCTCCGCTTGCTTGCTGTGCGCTATCTTCAACCTCCTCCTCATCATCATCTTCCTCATCTCCAAAATCCACATCCCTGTTGCGTGAGAATCCATTGATGGAGTCCATGCACAGGGCTGGGGTAGTTGTAGGGGCACCCCCTAGAATGGAATGCAGTTCATCATAAAAGCGGTATGTCTGGGGCTCTGACCCGGAGCGGCCGTTTGCCTCTCTGGTTCTTTGGTAGGCTTGCCTGAGCTCCTTAAGTTTCACTTGGCACTGCTGCAGGTCCCTGTTATAGCCTCTGTCCTTCATGCCCTTGGAGATTTTTTCAAATGTTTTGGCATTTTGTCTTTTGGAATGGAGTTCTGATAGCATGGATTGCTCTCCCCATGCAGCGATCCGATCCAGTACCTCCCGTTCAGTCCATGCTGGAGCTCTTTTGCAATTCTGGGACTCCATGGTCACCTGTGCTGATGAGAGCTGCATGGTCACCGCTGAGCTCGCCATGCTGGCCAAACAGGAAATGAAATTCAAAAGTTCGTGTGCCTTTTCCTGTCTACCTAGCCAGTGCATCTGAGTTGAGAGTGCTGTCCAGAGCGGTCACAATGGAGCACTCTGGGATAGTTCCTGGAGCCAATACCGTCGAATTGCGTCCACACTACCCCAAATTTGACCCAGCAAGGTCGATTTCAGCGCTAATCCCCTCGTCAGGGAGGAGTACAGAAATCGATTTTAAGAGCCCTTTAAGTCAACAAAAATGGCTTCGTCGTGTGGACGGGTGCAGGGTTAAATCAAATCTAACGCTGCTAAATTCGACCTAAACTCGTAGTGTGGACCAGGGCTAAGAGATTTTAGTGTGTGATTTTTAGACATAGTAGTAGATTTTTTCTGTTTCTCAGTTTCATCATGACAAGACAGTTCTATAGTAACAGACTTTTTGTTTTTGTACAGTATTATAAATATATTTAATTTTCTTTTGTGTTGTACATTTTTAATCAAACTACTTTTTAAGACTAAAATAATGTATTTGTATACAGGTCGTAATTTCCTGTCATGATTAAAGGGAGAAGGATACGTACTGTGCTGCATCATGCCATGCACAGATTGGAGAAAGATGATAATGCCAATAATCTCCAGAAAGAGTCGTCATTTTTCTATCCTCCCCCAGATGGGGGTTGGGGTTGGGTTGTGGTGCTGGCTGCATGTACTCATGCTTTGCTTGTCAGTGGATTCCACAACGCTTTTGGTGTGTACATGATTTCCTTACTGGAGACTTTCCAGTCAAGTAGGTCACGAACAGGTAGGTCATCCATGTATAATGTGAAACCAAGGCTTGATGTTTCTGTACAGGTAGCTCAAAACTAAATCAATCTTTTTTGATACCATGTCATGTTGAAAACTCACCTAATTTACTCTCTGCTGTTACCACTAAAGTGATCACCTTTTAAAAAAAATCACCTTTTGTCATGTGGTGGTGGTTGAATTTACCGTGATATTTGTGGTATTTAATATATTCCTATGCTTGGAATGAGAACGATTAGAAAGTTAAATACAGCGACATATGAAGACTTTTTTTTTCATTGAATACCACTTTAGATCTTCCATAAAATTACTGCTTTCCAGTTTTCTTCTTCTAATTGAATATGTATGTTTCAGATTATTTTTCCCAAATGTATTACATTTTGCAAGCTGAATTTTATTTTGTTATTTTCTGTTAATCTTTGGTAACCACTTTTGGTCCCCCACTGTATCATTTCTCTGTCCACATTGGTATTTAGAATGCCTCCTAATGTAGTACCACCTGCACATTTCATTAAGGTGTTATTTACGCTCACTTCTATATTATTAATGAAGGTATCAATTAAGCCTGACTCTAATGTCAACCCTGGCAGCACCTAGACACCTGCTTCCCTAAATGGATACATTGCTGTATTACCTTTTGATCTGTTCACAGTGCTTCAGACGATTGCCAGCCTGGCTACACTTACACTTCAAAGCGCTGCCGCGACAGCGCTGCTGCGGCAGCGCTTTGAAGCGCTAAGTGTAGTCAAAGCGCCAGCGCTGGGAGAAATCTCTCCCAGCGCTGTCCGTACTCCACCTCCCTGTGGGGAATAACGGACAGCGCTGGGAGCCGCGCTCCCAGCGCTGGGGCTTTGACTACACTGGCGCTTTGCAGCGCCGCAATTTGCAGCGCTGGAGAGGGTGTGTTTTCACACCCTGCTGCAGCGCTGCAAATTTGTAAGTGTAGCCAAGCCCCGGCTTAGATCGTTTTATCACAGGATTGAGTGGTCATTAAGGATCTGATGGCAGCTCTTTATTCTCAAGTGTCAGTTTCTATGGCCACAATGCAAGTTAGAGTAGCCTAGGGAGAATTCTGTGCTGGGCAGCTGTGATTAGATTCTGATCATAAAGGGTAGCATAAAGTGACTGGAACTTGGGGAGAGATCCAGTCGCTATGTGTTAGTGCTCACAGCTGAACCAATATACATTACATTTTTTACTAGGATTTCGTAAGACCCTAAAATCCAAATATACTATATTCTCTTTTCTATTCATCCACTAGTTTTACTATCTTATTAAAATCAGTTAGATTTGTAAGTTTGTCTGGCTGTTATAAACTCATACTGTTTATTGCTCAAGGGTCTGTTACTCTCTGGAGCCAGATTGTGCCTCACCCTTGGCCCTGGGCAGATGCACAAGAGAGGAATAGGACACAAGAAAGGCCAGCCCCCTCACCCTTATGTCCTCTATGCAGGGGTAAGACACAATGGTACACCTAGTGCAGGTGTTACCTGCGCCTCACCTCAGCAGGCTTCTAGAAAAAATCATGTAGGGCTTGATCCTGCTCTCACTGAAACTCAATGATAACGCTCTCACTAACTTCCCTGGGGCAGGATCAAACACCTATAGAGGGGCCAATCCAGTGTCGTCTAATATAGCCTCAACCAATGTTTAACTTGTGGGAATCGTGTAAAAATGAATGATGTAACTTTGTTAGAACTTTTTGGTGACTTTTAAACTTAAAATTTAAATGATTGAAAGTATAATAATGTTCACATTATGGTATTAAATTTTGATCTTATTACAGAAATAAAGAGAAATCTGTGATCAATATACTGCATTATAAATACAGGGTTTTTTTGTTATTACATTTACATAGTGCTAAGTAGTTGTTAATATTCTGGATCCCTGATAATTTACGACTTTTCACCTTGGGTCACTCAGCCCAAAACAGGTGTGCAGGTAGGCACAAAAGACCAAGTGGTATTTGGGAGTTGCTGAAAGTAAGGAAATGCCAGAGGGAAGAACGCGAAAAATGCAGAAAGAGAGGAGAGGGGAAGAAAGGAAAATGGGGAAGGAAGAAAAACAAAGGGAAGGAGGTAGTGGTGACCCGAAATGGGAACATATTTTCTCAGTGGTGGGATTGAGGGTAGCATATAGTCTACATTTATATCCTGGCCGCTACTGCCTATAACTGCAAGTAGAATTTGTTTCTCTGCTTTGAATGAGTTTCATGCCTCTGGTGTAATCTCTCTGATTTTTTACTAGAAGTACAAAGTAAATACTGAGTTATTAATTGGCTATATTTGTAAAGTTAGTTTAACACAATGTAATTTAATACATTTTCCCTTTGTGAAAGATTTTAAAAGCTGTGATTTAAGCCACCTTGAGCTACTTCCGCTATTATTTCTGAAATTGCTTTTAAATGTTAATAATATGCACTGATATAATAATTAGAAATTTTAAACAGAACCTTGTGAAGTGCTGAGGCTGCAGTGAAAGTAGAGGTCACTTAGTACCCACAGTATCCAGTATTTGACGATAGAAGTACAAGTATATCTTGGAAGTAGTAAGTATGTACATCCTCAGCTGATAAAAATGTCAGCATACATCCATTGACTATGCCAGCTGAGCGAGGTGGAGTATCTGGCACTTAATCTGGTGTCATTGCTATGGGTTTTATTTAATACATTTAATTGCAAAATTATATTTTTTCTTTTTCAGCCTGGATTGGATCAGTCAGTTATGGTTTCATTATGATTTTTGGTCCCGTTTCTGGAAAACTTTTGCAGAAATATGGAGCCATCAAAGTAGCAATATTTGGAGCTCTAGTTGTCATGTTAGGTGTTGTTTGTTCATCTTATGCTGGCGATATACGTGTTCTATTTTTAACCCATGGAATCCTAGTAGGTGTAGGATCAAGTTTTGCTTCTACTCCAGGTAACTTGATTTTATTTATTTACCAGTAGACCAGGATCTTAGGCAAAAATGCAGCAAGCTACACACAAAATAATTTTTAAAAATTAATGACTGTCAGTGTTTTGTTCGTTTTTAAGTTTCGTCTTCCAGTGCTTAAATAAAAAGTGGAGGATAAAATTGTCTGACCTAATGAAGAAAACATATTCTTCAATCAAAAATATGAATTGGATGCATGCATCTTGCATTTGTGATGGGCAATACAATTCTTAAGATATTCCTTTTTTCCATACTAAAATACTAATGATCATTAAATGTGTGCAAGAGAAATTATAATAAAGATTTTTTTAAAAAGCCTTGGGAACTAGATGATGATTTATGGGATTAATAATGAAATATAAAGTCTTTCCTATCTATTTTGCTATTTCAAATTTGATCCATATTGGTACTGATAAAAATCATTAACATTTTACAGTTTTGTGCAGGTTTATGTGAAATGTATTTATATTCTCAGATCATTTACTAGTGAGTATGTGTGATAAATGAAGTGTGTGGGGGGAAGGGGTGGGGTAGCTCCCTTTTATAGACACCCACCCAGCCAGTAGCTATAAAATCCCTCTTAGTAGCTGTTCTCTAATTGCTCTGCCCGTAAAGGGTTAAAAAGTCTCACTACTATGCATAGATAAAAGGAAGTGAGTGGGCACGTGGCCAAAAGAGCCAATGGGAAGGCTAGACCTTTTTAAAATTAAGAAAAAACTCCCCTTTTGTCTGTCTGTCGGGTTGTTCTCCCAGAGAGAAGCGGACAGGGCAGCAGCTATGCTGTAAGAAGCTTTGGCCTAGGTATGAAAAAATCATCAGTATTATACCTAGAAACTACTCATTTAAAAGTCCGGATATGTAAGTAGTTCAGGAAATGTCTAGGAAGACACAATTAGGTTTATATCTTTTATTTCTTTATGGCTTGTGGATTCTTCTGTGCTAACCCCAGGTGCTTTTGTTTTGCTTTTAACCTTTAAGCTGAACCTCAAGAAAGCTATTCTTGGTGCTTAATCCTTGTAGTTGCTCTTTTAAAATCTAGCAATAGCCTGAGTTCCCAGATGTATTTTCTTTCTTTTTTTTTTTAAATAAAATTTACCTTTTTTAAGAACAGAATTGATTTTTTGTATTTTAAGAGGTTTGTGTACATGTTGGTTAATTAGCTGGTGACAACAGCTGATTTCCATTTTTTTCTTTCTCAGCTCCTCCTCTGGGGAGGGAGTGTATGTGAAAGGGCTTGAGGGTACCCCACAGGAAGGAATTCCCAAGTGCACCTTCCTGGGCTCTCAAAGGGGTTCTGCACTTGGATGGTGGCAGCATCTACCAATCCAAGGACAGAAAAAAGCTGTAACCTTAGGAGTTTAATACAAGCCAGTATTAATTTTTAGAATCCTTGCAGGATCCCACCTTCTGCACTCACAGTGCCAGAGTGGTAATTAGCCTTGACAGTATGTATCCCAAGTGTCCACTTCACAGACAGTGACACTGATTGGCATGCTTTTTGGTAGTCTCAGCTGAGAGACAAATAATGGAATTGGATTAGAGGCTGAATGACCTCACTCACCTATGGAGATGGTCTTTCAGAGGCAAGGTTGAAGCACATTGATTGGGCAGTATGGTGAAAATATTATTCCTTCTGTACCAGCTCTGTGGATAGAGGACTTCCTTTGTAATGTTAATTAAGCATAGGCACTAATTTTGTTTTACAAGTGAAAAAGATTACAAATATCATGAACTTTTCACAAAGAGCATTAGTATTTTTAAATGGAAAAAAAACCCTATTTTTCCTGTTGAATTTTCAATATTGTTTCCTGTTCTAGACTTAATTAGGTTGCATATAGTTGCCAGCATGCAAAACATATTCTAATGGATGATGCTCTGTATAAAATGAGGTTATCAACCCTGTAGGCCGGTGGTCCCCAACGCGGTACCTGCAGGCGCCATGGCGCCCACCGGGGCATCTATATGGGCCCGCGCACTGGCCAGCAGATGAGCATCCGCTGAAATGCCGCTGACAAGCAGCGTCATCCAGAAATGTCGCTGCCGAAATTATGCCGCTTGTCGGCGGTGATGCCTATTGACGTTGCCACTTCTCGGCGGCATTTCGGCAGATGCTCGTCTGCTGGCCACGGTCCTCGGTGGCTAGTCGTCTGGAAAAAGGTTGGGGACCACTGCTCTAGGCAGTAGAGTGTTTTGTATGTATTTTGATGAATTTTTAGGTAGCAGTAGTTCTCAACCTTTCCAGACTACTGTACTCCTTTCAGGAGTCTGATTTGTCTTGTGTACCCCCAGCTTATATTTCACTTTAAAACTACTTGTTTACAAAATCAGACATAAAAATACAAAACTGTCACAGAACACTATTGCTGAACAATTGCTGACTTTTTCATTTTGTCTTTATGAAATTTTAGTTTGTATTGACTTTGCTAGTGCCTTTTATGTAGCCTGTTGTGAAACTAGCAAATATCTAGATGAGCTGATGTACTCCCTGGAAGACCTCTGCATATCCCCAGGGGTACATGGTTGAGAACCACTGACCTAGAGGACTAAACTAAAAAAATCCATTAAATCCCACATTGTCTACCATATATATTGTATCATGATGTTGTAACAGTACACACTGATGTTTCATCATAATGACATTACATTGCAAAAACATAGGAACATGCATAAAGCCACTATCACAGTTGCAAAATCACTGTACATACAAAACTAGTGATAAGAGAATGCCAAACGTTTGGAGTTTGGTGTTGGTTCTGAGAAACATCCTAAAGTTCTAATGCTTATCTGGGCATATGGAGCCTTGCATCAGATGTCATTGTATCCCTCTCCACAAACTGCTCTTGGGCCTCTTCTGTTCATATATTTTAAGCCCAAAGGGACCAATTCCTGTATTGATCCCAACTTGTGGTTGAAATAGAGCATTCTGTGTGGGGTTCCCCCTCGCTGTCTCAGCCAAGTTGCCCCGTCCCTCCCCGTCCTCTCCTCCTGATAGGGTTGTTTCTTCTATTGCCATTGATGAGGGTGAAGGGGATAGGGAATAGCTGGATTTTATTTTTTTTAATGTAAAACAGTTTTTTTCCTTTTCAACTTTTCACATTTTTATTTGTTTTTGATAGGCTTGATAATGGTGAGCCTTTACTTCACCACAAAGCGTTCATTTGCAACTGGGATTGTGATGGCTGGAGGGGCAGCAGGAACGCTGGTACAGAATCAGGTGCATCGATACCTAATCAAGGCATTTGGATGGAGAACAAGTCTGCGTGTGTATTGTGGCATTCTAACAATATGTATTTTTGCTGGGTTTGCATACAGACCACTTGAAAAACGTATGTCATTCTTTTTGAAATTTTGTTAAAAATTAGATTCATGTTTGTTATTCCTGTGTTTCTGTTATAAAAACACAAAATTCTTCATCAACTGATATGCTTTCTAGCTAAGGTAATTCTGGAAAATATGAAACAGAGGGTATAATCTTGTGAAAGAGAAGGAAGTACTAACACTGGGCAAATCTTGAGGTCCTTGCTCATTTTTCACCCACTCTCTACTTAGGTTGACTCCAACAGAAGTCATAACTTTGGTGTTCAGATTTTAAAAACTGGATAGTAACAATACAATGGTCAGAACTAAAATATGTTGGGGCTTCACATTTTTTCATGGAAATTCTCTTTCTTTAATTGTGATACCATAGGAAATGTGAGATTCCTCTTATGTTTTCTCTTCAAGCAAGCCGCTCCCAACCAAGATACATACATTTGCAAAAACTGCCGAAGATCATGCAAATCTCAGATAGACCTATTCAGTCACATGAGATATTGCAAACTGTCTACAGCATAGGCTGCAGTTCCCACTGTCTCTCGCAGACGAAAGGATGCCAACAACTTATGTTTTGGAGATCAGCGGTCTATGACGGCAGTTACGCTTTCAGTTTGGGTTGCTTTATGCAAGCATTTTCACTCTAGGATCCATAATGTTATAACTTGCTTAACTTTTATGATTAATTTCTTGATTGTTGGATGTTACTTGAATTCTATTTGAATTTTACTGACTCTTCAGACTATTCAAGCTGTTAAAAAAGGGGCTTTCAAATCATGGTCTGTTGCTCTTGTTCTCCATCTCACATGTGGTTCATAAAGAGTTTCTGGGTTTGTCTGCAAAATACCTGGATTTTCTGTGACCTAAGTGTAAATGCCTTTCACATTGGGTCTACCATTTTTTCATAAATGAGAAAATACATTCTCAGTTCAGAAAGAAAACTGGTCTGAAATTAATAAACTTAATATTTATTAAATGACCTTAAAGTTAATACCAGGTTTTATGCTAAAAATAATGCATATAAGTGCTTCATGTAAATATACTGCGTAAGATTCATCAGTAGGCTCTGGATGATTTATTGTACACTAACAACATAAAGCAGGTGTAAACCAGTGAAACTGGATTTACAGGTGTTTTGTGATGATGGGCTGATATAGAGTAGCTGGTGCATACTGGTGAATCTGGCCCCCTTACCTTTATTTACTTCAGACCTTTTAAGTAAACTTTTGTGATTTGCTTACTTTCCTTTTAGAATAAACTACATTATAAGGTGGATAGGGAAACTGGAGAGTCAAAACTACTGTACTTGCTTCTATCACTCTGCCTGATTTCTTTGCCAACAAGAAGAATCCAGTTTCCTTGTCCAGTCTTTTCTTTGACTGCTGTGGTAGTAAGCTGTTTTGAACAAAATGTCATGGTGCATTTAACAATATATTTTGTGGTTGGTTTTCTTTAACAATTTAAACTTAGATTTTTCAAAGCAGCCTAATAGCGTTAGGTATCTCAATCCCATTGAAATTCAATAGGATTTGGGTATCTAAAACCCTTAGGCTGCTCTGAAAATACCAGGTTAAATTTAAAAAAAAATTAGACATTCAAGTAGAAACTTAAGTCTGAAAGAAACATCCATAGTTGTAGCAAGCAAAAGAGAGAGTAAGAAAATTCAGACCTGGGCTGCTTGCAGGTTTAACTTTTAAATTTATAAAGCAAAATTGAAAGCTAATGAGTTTCCAGTATTTGCTCTTTAATTGTTATAAAGAGATGGTTGCTCTATTAAAATAGTTAAAATTATCTTTCCCTTATAATCCCAATTTTCAATGTCCAGCTTCCTCTAAAAGAAAACAGTTTCCCTGAAATTTCACATGCCACATCTGCCAGGTTTCTGGGATGTTGGGAAAAACTCAGAAAACCTTTTGAAATTATGGTATTTAAAAACTTTCCCTGCCATTGAGCTTTTGAAAAAATCCTAACTTTGAGTCATCATATTGCTTTCAAGTGCCAGGATATAAGTCGTTCTTTTTTTTCTTGTTTCTTCCCTTCTCTTGTTACTTGCAGCTCTAGCAAGGCCATATTTGTTCAAAGCTGTTTTCACATGTAGAACAACTTTTAAAATGATTTAAAATTTTTACAAATATAAACTGACTTGCTGCTGACTCCAGATTAAATCATAGAATATCATAGAATATCAGGGTTGGAAGGGACCTCAGGAGGTCATCTAGTCCAACCCCCTGCTCAAAGCAGGACCAATTCCCAACTAAATCATCCCAGCCAGGGCTTTGTCAAGCCTGACCTTAAAAAACTCTAAGGAAGAAGATTCCACCACCTCCCTAGGTAACCCATTCCAGTGCTTCACCACCCTCCTAGTGAAAAAGTTTTTCCTAATATCCAACCTAGACCTCCCCCACTGCAACTTGAGACCATTACTCCTTGTTCTGTCATCTGCTACTACTGAGAACAGTCTAGATCCATCCTCTTTGGAACCCCCTTTCAGGTAGTTGAAAGCAGCTATCAAATCCCCCCTCATTCTTCTCTTCTGCAGACTAAACAATCCCAGTTCCTTCAGCCTCTCCTCATGAGTCATGTGCTCCAGCCCCCTAATCATTTTTGTCGCCCTCTGCTGGACTCTTTCCAATTTTTCCACATCCCTCTTGTAGTGTGGGGCCCAAAACTGGACACAATACTCCAGATGAGGCCTCACCAATGTTGAATAGAGGAATGATCAAGTCCCTCAGTCTGCTGGCAATGCCCCTACTTATACAGCCCAAAATGCCATTAGCCTTCTTGGCAACAAGGGCACACTGTCGACTCATATCCAGCTTTTCGTCCACTGTAACCCCTAGGTCCTTTTCTGCAGCACTGCTGCCTAGCCATTCGGTCCCTAGTCTGTAACAGTGAATGGGATTCTTCCATCCTAAGTGCAGGACTGTGCACTTGTCCTTGTTGAACCTCATCAGGTTTCTTTTGGCCCAATCCTCTAATTTGTCTAGGTCCCTCTGTATCCTATCCCTACCCTCCAGCGTATCTACCACTCCTCCCAGTTTAGTGTTATCTGCAAACTTGCTGAGAGTGCAGTCTACGCCATCCTCCAGATCATTAATGAAGATATTGAATAAAACCGGCCCCAGGACTGACCCTTGGGACACTCCGCTTGATACTGGCTGCTAACTAGACACAGAGCCATTGATCACTACCCGTTGAGCCCGACGATCTAGCCAGCTTTCTATCCACCTTATAGTCCATTCATCCAACCCATACATCTTTAACTTGCTGGCAAGAATACTGTGGGAGACCATATCAAAAGCTTTGCTAAAGTCAAGAAATAACACATCCACTGCTTTCCCCTCATCCACAGACCCAGTTATCTCCTCATAGAAGGCAATTAGGTTAGTCAGGCATAACTTGCCCTTGGTGAATCCATGCTGACTGTTCCTGATCACTTTCCTCTCCTCTAAGTGCTTCCTTTCCTCTAAGTGCTATTGTGCTGTTGTAGCTGCTGAACTGAGTGAGGGGCATGGAGGGTAACAGTCTAGGTGGGGAAATTGAGAGGAACTTGGAACTGGGAGGGACTGTGGGTTAGGAGGCTGGGGGAACACATGAAGATGGCAGAGAACAGTGCTTCCCATTTTCAGAATAAAAACATGAGCACTAAATTTCAGTTTTCTGCTTCCATCCACTTTAGCCACTTAGCGACTAGGGAAAAATGCAGGATTTGCACATAGAGCATACGTTTATAATCAGCTGCACAAACGCAAAATGGGAAATGACTGCCTAGGAAGGAGTACTGCAGAAAAGAATCTGGGAGTTATAGAGAACCAGAAACTAAATACGAGTCAGCAGTGTTATACTGTTGAAAAAAAGTGAACATAATTCTGGGATATATTAGCAGGAGTGCAAAGCAAGACATGAGAAGTAATTCTTCCACTCTGCTCAGCACTGTTAAGGCCTCAGCTGGAGTATTGTGTCCAGTTCTGGGTACCACCCTTTGGGAAAGATGTGAACAAACTGGGAAAAGTCCAGATGGAAAGCAACAAAAATGATTAAAGATCTAGAAAGCATGATCTATAAGGAAAGATTGAAAAAAATGGGTTTGTTTAATTTGGAGAAGAGAAGACTGAGGGAGGGGACATGATAATAGTCTTCAAGTATGTAAAATCAAGAGGAGAGTGATACATTTTTATCCTTAACCACTGAGGAAAAGACAAGAAGTAATGGTCTTAAACTGCAGCAAGGGAGATTTAGGTTAGATAATTAGGAAAAATTTCCCAACTGTAATGGTAGTTAAACAGTGGAACAAATTACCCAGGGAGGTTGTGGAATCTTTGTCATTGGAGGTTTTTAAGAACAGGTTAGACAAACACTGTCAGGGATGGTCTAGATCAGTGATTCTCAACCTGCAGGCCATATGTGGCCCAATTAGCACACAGCTGCAGCCCAGCTGTGTGCTAAAGGCCTCAAGGCCCGTGCGGTAGGGTCTGGGTCCAGGGTCCTGGCTGCCCTGCTCCCTGGCCCGGCATGGTCTGGGGGTCTTGGCTGCTGAGCTGCCCTGCCCTGCGCAGCGTGGCGGGGTCTGGGGATGCTTTGCCCCATGCGGTGGGGTCTGGGGCCACCAGGGCTGCCCTGCCATGCAGCCCCGCAGTGGGGTCTGCTCCTGGCCCCACTCTGTGGAGGGGTCTCTGGGTGGGAGCTGGGGTGCTGGGCATAGAGGTCTTTGAGGAGTTTGGGGGGCTGCTGTGGTTCTCAACCTGCGGCCCAGGTAACATTGTGAGCTGCATATGCAGCTCACAATAATAAATAGGTTGAGAACCACTGGCCTAGATAGTACTTAGTCCTGCCTCAGTGCAGGGAACTGGACTAAATGATGTCTCAAGGTCCCTTCCGGTCCTTCATTTCTATGATTCTGTAGAATTCTTCATAAAAACTTTGCCTTTGCTTATCCTCAAGTTGTCTGGATCATATATGAGAGCAAAAACACGACATAATGTATGTTGGTCACTATAATATCAGACTTCTCCTGTATTGGGCTTGTCCCATACTTACATGAAGAGAAAAAGAATGTATATATGGAAGAAGAAAATGAAAGCTTCTGAGTCCTAGTAGTGAGAGCTCTGCTTAAAATATCTACATTATATAAAATGTGTGTAAGTAAATGGTAAATATAATTTTATTTTAATTATTTATTTTTTTCTTAAAGGAAGACATCCAAGTGTTGTTGAAAACTTTCAGACATCACCATTAAGAGGTTTTATTATAGATCTGAGTTTATGGAAGGATAGTATATTTGAGTTATGGGTTTGTGCTCTTGGATTAGCAAAATTTGGATTCTTCATACCCTTTGTGCATATGGTAAAAATGTAATTTCTGTATTTTGATTAATGGATATATATATTTGTGATTTTTAAAAAAAAATTCTGAAATTTCTACTGTTTACCTGTAGTTTAGAAAAGCAACAAGTTATTGTCAAAAGAATAGAGACTGAATACTAATTAGTAAAGATGTGTATCAGTCAAGCTAACTTTAATAAAACAGACTGCTTCTGTAGTTGATGTTTAATGGCATTTTCATCTAAAATAGCAATATGTCACTTGTCACTTAAGGCAGTGGTTCTCAAAACCAGTCCACCACTTGTTCAGGGAAAGCCCCTGGTGGGCCAGGCCAGTTTGTTACCTGCCGCGTCCGCAGGTTTGGCCGATTGCGGCTCCCACTGGCTGCCGTTTTCCGCTCCACGCTAATGGGGGCAGCGGGAAGTGGTGGCCAGCACATCCCTCGGCCTGTGCTGCTTCCTGCCACCCCCATTGGCCTGTAGCGGCAAGCCGCGATCGGCCAAACCTGCGGACGTGGTAGGTAAACAAACCAACCCGGCCCACCAGGAGCTTTCCCTGAACAAGCGGCGGACCGGCTTTGAGAACCACTGACTTAAGGGGCAGGGAGCACCATATAAATGGCCCCAATGTTGTGCTCTTTAGTCTGCTTCCCTTTGTCTGGAGTCTTATCTTAAAGCATTTTTACAGAGGCCTTTCCTCTCCACCTCAGAAGAATATATTAGACTCATTATTATTATTATTGTTTGTTTGTATTATAGTAGCACCTACAGGCCTCAACTGAGATCAAGGCCTCATTGATCACAACAGTAACTTGTGCAGCTTTTACCTCTCAGTGCCATAAAAATCTATCCATGGCTGGGGAGCACTGAGTAGCATGTCCTGTAATTGGGTTGGTGGGCTAAAGAGCACTGCAGAGGCTTGGATCCTCCATATGGAAGCTTCTTATCTCAAGCAGATCACCTGAGATCTGCTGGTTTAGGGAGTAGAACTTCTAGACTTTTCCAGGTAGAGCAGTGGTGGAAACCCTGCCCCTTGACAGAAGGTTGTCAAGGAACAGTTGTGATTTTCCGCTTCTCCCATATAGGAATAATCTAAGCAGTGGACATTGTAGGGCAAATAAGAGCATCACATTCTTCATAAGAGGAAGGGTTAATCTCTGATGTCATTAGCTAGACCTCTCTCCTCCCACTGCTGTACACCAGGTGGTTGCTACCCTTCTCAACATAAATTGCAGCATCTGAAACATTTAGAGATTATTTGGGATGAAAGACACTAGATAAATGTAAAATATTATGCCAGTCCTCTCTCAGAACTGGAGTGAAATCAAACATTATGTCATGGGTAAGCTTATCCGTGTGCTCACAGAATAAAAAAATAAAACAGCTAGCAAGAGAACAGTTAAATTTCAAGCTTCCAAGAGGTTTAAACAATGAGGACAAAAATATTTTAAAAACTATGAAACATGCAATATTTTGACAACTTCCTTCTAAGCAGAGTTTTAATTCAGATTGTTTGGAATGATGGCCAAACTCTATACTTGCCCAAGCTAACAAATGTGCACTGTGTCATTTGTGATAGATACATTGAATTGATATTCTATTTACAGATGAAACTTGCGGGTGACTTGGGCATTTCTTTGGATGATGCATCATATATTATGGTAGGAATTGGAATAAGCAGCCTGCTTAGTTCTCTTCTATTTGGGAAGATATGTGATTTAGAAAATATCAACCGTCTTTATATTAATCAGGCATCTGTACTGTCTGTTGGTAAGTCTTACCCTTTCCAAGTAAAAATAAGAATTTTTTTTAAAACTGCCTTTGAGTATTTGAATGTCTCTACCATTTATCCTTCCACTGTATTTAGACGTGCACAGCCTGATTCTCTTGTTTGTTACACCAGTTTCACATTAGTACAACTCCTGAAATGGAGTTGCACTGGCATAAAGCTGATAAAATGGAATGGAGAATCACAATTAATGGAACGGAGTTACATAAAACTTCTCTATCACTGTTGCATTTAAGTTACTGTATTCCAGCTCAGTAGCTAATGTGATGGTAGCTCTGCAAAATCTATTTACTTTTCAAATAGGCTGTTCGTCTTTGCATGTATGTTTATGTCCTTTTATTATTGTTTTATGCAATAACTTATTCGTTCCTATAGAATTCAGGTTTTTAGACTCTGATTCTGCTGTGCTTATTCACACTGAGTAGTTAACTTATTTGGCAAATAGTCTCACTGAAATCAGTGGGACTATGTATGTAGTAAATTACTACTTAACATGAGTAAGAGTAGCGGAATCCTGGTCTAAATATGTATGTTTTCAATTCACATTTTGTTTGGTTCAGCATTGTGCTGCAATCCCAAAAAGAGAACAAATAAGTAGATATAATCCGACATTGAATTACATTTCTCTTTTCTGAAAAATTCTGCTGTCCTTCCAGTATTTTGCATTGTGGGAGACTACCCGGTGAACTATTTCACTTCTGTCTTTGTCGCCAGTGGCAGCCAGTATATGCTGTAAACTGACAACTGAGTCTGAAGAAACAGGGGAAATAGGTTAAAGACTTTTGAGGTCTAGTATAATTCACAGCATAGGTGGAAGTACAATATTATTTGCAGAATAAAATAGGTTTTGTTCTTCTGATGATGTTGACTCTGATCAGACAAAGAGGTAATGGTTGCTTGGAAATGTAGAGAATTAAAATGTTATTTTTGATGTGATCAGATTTTATGAAAAATACATATTTTGATATTAAAATGGTTTATCAAATATTGATTTAATGCCGTTATCTTCACAGCTGCTTTACACACACACACAACAGAAAACTGCTCTCTATGCCATCTCTGTCATATTTTTTTTAAAAGAAAAAGGCACATTAAGGGCCAAATCCTGACCTCTGCATAATATCTAAGTAAGCAGCCTTTTAAAAGGAGTTCTCAGAGGGTTCTATGGGTCCTTTCAGCAAATTCTAAAACCCAGAGGCTTTTTTGAAAGATTCCAGAGCATATAGCCAACTGATTACTTTCAATCCCTGCCAGGACCTCCCTGTCAGAGGCAGACTATGAGCTATTCCTGATAGCCTTTGGTTACTTCAAACAGATGAGTATTGATTGGTAGGGTGACAAGATCAGGTTCTCAGAAAATCCTCTAGATTCCCTGTCCCTATTCCCACCTCATACGTGCTCTTGGGTACCTTATTGTAAGAAATAAATACTCCAGGATATCCATTTCTTCTTGGAAAGAGAGCCATCAAGCCTATGTCAACGTGCTAAAGAGGAAAGAGTTTTGATAACAGATAATTTTCTGATGGTCAAAAAGACACGAGAGCTCCAGCCCACTCCGATTCTTGAGAACCTAAACCAGTATTAGGTAAAGGAAAAACGCAACATGGTCATCTTAGGAACAATTATACCATTTCTAGAGAGAGACAACTGGCTATGAGATCTAGACATTATGGATACTTATGTGGACATAGGGATATCTTACAAGCACCTGAAGTGTCTCTTTTGTTGTAGGGGAAAAGCATTACTAATTTTTAGCTTTTCAGAGTAGCACTGACACCACCTTTTCACAAAATGTTTGGCAGTAATTGTTGTGACGTTGCACGCCATACGTTTTATGGAAATATGCTTATGAGTGTGAATACGATGTAACTGGAATATGCTTTATGCCAAAGGTCTCTTGTAAGGTCTCATAACAAAGGTTATAACCTACTGAATATATTTCTCCTGTTTGCATGCATGTATCATTCTTGTATCTGAAGCTAAAAATATGAAGTATAACTCTGAGGTCCTATTGTAATTATGCAAAGTGTGGGCCATTGATGGTGACTTAGAATCTTGATGGCTCCCATTGACTAGGACAATTGGTTGTAAATGGTTTATTTACCTGCAAACCTTTCTGTGTATGTGTGGGCCAACCCAGGAAGAATGGAGACTAAGGGTCTTACAGTGACATGTGACCATGTCACATGATACTGGAATCCATCTTAATCCTTGTACTTTTCCATTGATGAGGTGAGAGTGGGAACAAGCACAGACAAAATATTCTCGCTGTGTGCTAAAACCATAAAAGGGGGTGGAGCGGACAAATGGGGCTGCCAGTCATGTGAAAACCCCTGCTTACCACCTGAGATGTCTGCTTGATCTAACAAAGACTGTACAAGGGAAAGGATGGGGCCCAGACTAGGAAGGAGTCTAGTCTGTGAAAGAAGCTTATTGGAACATCTTTGAGAGTGAGTTACCTGTGATCAGTTTCTTAATGTATTAGGCTTAGACTTGCATGTTTTGTTTTATTTTGCTTTGTGACTTACTTTGTTCTGGCTGTTATTACTTGAAATCGTTTAAATCCTAGTTTTTATACTTTATAAAATCACTTTTGTTTATCAGTAAACCCGGAGTAAGTGATTAATACCTGGGGGAGCAAACAGCTGTGCATATCTCTCTATCAGTGATATAGAGGGCGAAGAATTCATTAATTTACCCTGTATACGCTTTATACAGAGTAAAACAGATTTATTTGGGGTTTGGATCCCATTGGGGGCTTGGTGTCTGGGTGCTGGAGACAGATAACCTGCTGAGCTGTTTTCAGTTAAATCTGCAGCTTTAGGGATGTGGACCAGACCCTGGATCTGTGTTGCAGCAGGCTAGAATGTCTGGCTCAACAAGACTGGGTTCTGGAAGTCCCAAACTGGCAGGGGAAATGGGCTCAGAGGTAATTTCAGCACATCAGATGACAGTCCCAAGGGGATCTTCGTGACCGAACCTGTCACAGTTGTAACCTATCTGCACAAACTGTGGGTGCATATTTTCCCCCACTGAGACAATTAGGTTATCAAGGACACTCCTTAGCATTCAAAAAGCTAACACAACAGGGATATTGGATACCCTAGTGTTTAGGATAAACTGTCCAAGTCCCATCTTGTCTCCCGTAGATGATTGGAGTACTTAGGAGCCCTGTTAGACACAGCTCAAGCATTCCTGCCCAGACCGTATCCAAGACATCACCAGATGGACAGAAATATTAAGCAAAAGCCAACAGGTGACAGCTAGGACAATACTGTGGACATTGAATCTGATGGCTGCAAACATATTCAGTAGTAGCCATGACATATGTTCATAAGAGACAACTTCAGTGACCTCAGTGAAAGCAAGCATCCCAGGGACTCTCACATTGCTTCAGGTAACAGACACCTTCAGAGCCTTTCTGACCTGGTGGCATTCCAGGCACAATCTTGATTTAGAGATGGATTCCTAGATGCTTCCGGTCCAAATCATAGTGACACAGGTGCATCCACTCTGGAATGGGAAACCCATGCAGAGGGATTACACACTAAAGGAATTCAAGGTAAAATGTTCAAAAGTAATTTGAGTAAGTAATTTAGGACTCTATGTCCTATAACTTTTCAATGAGACTAAGGCTAGGTCTACACTGGGTGGGGAGTCAACCTAAGATACACAACTTCACGTAGCTGAAGTCGGCATAACTTAGGTTGATTTACCTGGCTGTGAGGATGGCGGCGAGTTGACTGCTGCCACTCCCCCATTGACTCCGCTTCCGCCTCTTGCCGCGGTGGAGTTCCGGAGTCGACGACAGAGCAATCGGGGATCGATTTTATCGCATCTACACTAGCGGGTAATGTAGACGTACCCTTAGGCTTCTATGTGCCTTAGTCAATTTTATTCAGTGTTGTTATAGGCGTGTTGATCCCAGGATATCAGAGAGACAAGATGGGTGAGGTAGTATCTTTTATCGGACCAACTTCTGTTAGTGAAAGAAACAAGCTCTGTGTAGCTCAAAAGTTTGTCTTTCTCACCAACAGAACTTGGTCCAATAAAAGACAATATTTCACCCATCTTGTCTCTCTAAGTCAATTTTAGGTAAGAAAGTATGTCTGCAGCCCCTAATTGTCTGGCTTGAATCTTCACAGTTAAAAGCTTCATCTGTCATGAGACAATATGGTCCAGATAAAATGATGAAAGCTGCTTTTGATCCACTTGGTTCTTTTGATCTTAAGTTTCATAAGTGAGAGGCTATTTTCCTGGTTACCTTTTTTTTTAAAGGTACTTTGGTTTGCTTTTTTCATACATCCTGTTTTGCTCGCTTGGAGTAATGCACAATTGCCCTCTAGTGGAGATCATTTATCACAACTTTGTGGAAATATAATCCTGTCTCTGAAGCAATCTGATATTCTGCTCCAGTTTTGAGCCTGTAATTTCTCCAGGTTTTTGTAGTACCAGTCATCTGGTCATGGGAAAAGTGAGCACAAAGTGGATGAATTAAAATAGCTTCATTATAATAGTCTTTTAAACAGTTTCCAAAGTCAGGTCCCTCAAGCACTTTTTGTATAAAAATACAGTACACAATTTATACAATACACAATTTTTGTATAAAAATACTTCTTTATATAAGAGAAAATTATTAGAAGGAAATCTTCATAAAAAGGGCTCTTGCTTAATCTGGCCACTTCGGAAAGTCAAAGTAAATTAAGGATGATCAGCAATCATAGTACTCCCAATATTTATATCATTGGTATTAAAGTTGCAAAGAAAAGAGTAGAATGTCAGATCTTTAATCTGAATTATGAGTGTGCAAATACATGAAAGATCTCTAGCACTATGGAATATTTGTCTTTGTTCTTTAAAGATCACCAGTATACCTTGTTTAATTATACAGCCCACCTTTTTCTTAGAGCGCTTAGGTCTCTTTAAATTCTACTCCATCACAAATTAAGCTATCAAACAAGGCAGACCATTCCCCACGTACACAGATAAAGGGTATGTGACATGGGGTACAAACGCTACACCAGGCAGGAAGCAGTTAAGGAGCAGCTGTGGTCTCAGGCAGCTCTATCCTGCTGCATCTGCAAAGCATGCCAGTCATGGAGGAAGAACCTTGAAAAGAAGAAGCCAGGTTCAGAAGGGCCAAACCCTGGGAGGTGGACAGTTTTCTCCCCACTAGCTGCTAGATGGGGGACACAAAAAAGAAGAAACTGGCTTACTGACTCTGCTGAACCTGGGGACTAATTGGGGAAAAGGAGCCAGTTGAAAGAGCAGTCAACTGTGGTCCTATAGGTGGCACAAGTCCAGCTCCACGAAGGAGACCTGGAGGATTCCTGCCTCGAGAAGGGTGACCAAGGGACTGCCTGAACCACAGTTCCAGCTCCAGGAGGAATACTGGCGGGGACCAGAAGAACTCTTTGGAATATAGCCCAATTACTTCTAGAGAGGTTGGGCAGCAGTTTTGCAGAAGCTCCTCACTTTAGCCAGCTGGAAAAAAGCAGCAAGGAGCCACAATTTCATGGCGGGAATTGCAGCATTCACAGGCCTGGGGAAGACACTGACAAGCAGGAAAAGGTAAAAACAGTGCATGGAAGCAGAATGGGAATTGAAGAAACAATCCTTAGCCACCTAAGCATAGTCCCTGGCTGGAAATCTGTGTCACAGACAGGAGCGTGGGTGGTCAGGCCTAGTGGTTGGAGTTGGAGTCAGAGAGCAGGAACAGTGCCAAAGGTCAGAGCTGGAGTCAGGAACCAAGCACAGGAGGAAGGCTGGCATGGACTGGAGCAGAGCAGCAGGAATAAGGCAGAAGCTGGGCTGGAGCAAGGCTTGGGAACAAGGCTTTCACAGGAACGATCGCAGCTGCGGCGTAAGCGTTGAACAGCTACTGGCTTAGTGCTGCTGCTGGGCTTCAGAGCAGGTCTTGTGATGCTTCTCAGTCAATCTGGTGATTTGTTCCATCAGGGAAAACGTTCCTTGCTGTAGGGCAGCTAGCTGGTCTCAGGATCAACTGCAGACCCTGATTGCTGACATCCAGAAGAGTGGGTGGGCTTGTGTTCCCCTATCTCTCCCCCAGATCAAGAGAAGAAGGGCAGGCTTCCAGATTGAAAGACATCAGGAATTACACACCCCAGATCGGGGCCGAGGCCCTGGCATAGAGTCTACTAGACTTTAGGTTTTTCTTGTCTTATAACCTGGATTCTGAATTACCTTGAAAGGGGCATTTCTCAAAAATGACCTGGCCAGAGGGCCAACTCACAAGGCAAATGGGATGACTAGCAGGCCTGGATGACTGGTCTGCAGAACCGTAGCGGAGAAAATGCCTTCAATGTCACACCTAGGATGCTCTGACTGGGAAGTCACTTTGCCACAGGTATCAAATAGATCATTAAAGAAGCACTGTTTCCTAGCAAAGCTTTTAAGTTCAAATATGTAATATAAGTGCTATACTAGTTCAAATCTACTCTTCTTATCAGAGAGTATATGGCATTACAGTGAAATACTCATTTATTCAAGCTGTTTAATAACAGCAAACAAATTTAGCACCACATTACAACTCACAACTGAATAAATACCGCAAACCATACATATCAAAATATGATTCATGTTCTAACACAAAAAATCCTACATTGTATAATAGTTGAGCTTGCTCAATTACAACCACCACCAATCTGAACATTAAACTATGAAATCTCTTTTATACAGGTTTGTTTACTGCCTTCATCACTATATTATATGAGCCTCTTCCAGTAGTGGATTGAGTGACATGACTAACATCTGCTACATGTGGTTTGTTCTCTCTCATTCTCTTGCCATGGCAAGAATTGTGTGTATAGTGGAGTGCTTTGCTGTGGTAGGGGTTTATTTTTGTGTGTGTCCATGTTATGTTCTGTATTTATATTGGAAAAGGCAAGATCACAGAAGCGCCCCTTACACTTGGAGTGGGAAGATGGTGAAGTTTGTGATAGGGCTTACTTACTGTAGGAGTTCATTCCACAGTCTTGGACCAGCCCCCAAGAAAGTTCTGTCTCCCGCACAGATGAGCTTTACCATTATGGTGGAAAGTTTTGTTGGGCCAGAGGTGTGGAGCTGTGTCAAAGCTGTGGGTGATCTTTTAGATATCCTGGGCCCAGGCCATTGAGTGCCTTGAAAGTAAGGTAGGGATTAGACCTTGAACTTAATTTGATATTTTTTGGTAAGCCAATGTAGAGACTAAAGGACAGGTGTGATCTGCTTGTGATAGCCTGTGTTGCTGAGAAGACATGGTGTAACGTTCCTTGCTGTTAAAGTTTCCTAAGCACTGATGACTTCATGCCCAGGTATATTGCACTGTTGTCCAGTAGAGCGGTAACTAAGACATGTATAACCAAGGCTAGATCAGCGTTTGCCAGGATGGTATGGCATCTCCTAGCCAACTGGAGATGGTAAAAAAACATTACCTATGGATGCTGTTATGTGAGAATTTAACATTAGCAAGAAATCCAAGAGTCAATCCATAATCAGATTATTTCAGGTAGACTACACAACTAACTACTTATAGAGAACATGGCCTTCATCTGGCTCCATTCAACACAGGTGTTTCATCCATAACAGGTATAAGCAAATGCCCTACCAAAGCCACCTTAACAATTTTGTTTTTGTTTTGTTTTCCAGGGCTGTTGTACTTGACAATTCCTCTATGCACAACTTTCCCCTCCCTAATTGCTTTTGGCTCGCTGTTGGGATTTTTTGATGCAGGAAACTATGTTCTTTTACCTGTTCTAACTCTAGACTTGATGGGAGCAGAGAAAATGCCTGTGGCATGGGGATTTATGATGGCTGTCCACACAATTAGTTGTTTTGGTCCACCATTTGCAGGTGAGTTATCTAATACAGAGAAGTTGTATTTGAATGTTTTCCTAAATAATGATGCTTTGTATATGCTGGTATTTAAATGTTTTATCCATATGAAGAACAATATTTAGCCCTTTATCTATTAATAGCATTGCTAGCAATATTAAAGTCTCCTTTTAGTGATTTCCACTGTCTATAGTTCTTGAGACAGCCCCCTCCCCATAGACCTAGGGATGAAATTAGAGAAATGAATGGTAGGGAGAGAAATATTAAACCTCCCCTTCTTCAAGCTGATGCTGCCATACATACTTTTCCTCTCTCAAGATGAATGATTTTTTCTGTTCTTTTTTCTGTTGTGACTGTGACAGATACACAAACACACAGCTATCTTGAGACCATTATATTTAATTTTATGAAGATTATCTGTATATATGAGCCAGCTCTTGAAAGCCTGAAAACTTCAAAGACCATGATATCGAGATGAGTGAGACGAGAGGGGCTCATGGAATATTCAGAGATCTTTGTATCAATAAGCTTTATGTATTTGTTTATTCCTAACTGACTTGGGATGTTCCCTGTGGAACCTGGAATCACTATGGGGTGATTAATGCAAAATCCCAAAGCCAGTTACATAAATGTCCATCTTTATGGCTTGGGCCACTGGGGATAGAGACAGTGACTGGTTTTACCAGTTTTCATGAGGCTGAGAGACTAAGGGTATGACTATATGTACAGCACTGCAGTGGCACAGCTGTACCAATACAGCTATGCCACTGCAGTGTGTCTGGTGAAGATGCTCTATGCCGACAGGAGAGAGCTTTCCAGTCAGCATAAAAAACTCACCTTCACAAGCGGCATAAATAATGTCGGCGGGAGAAGCTCTCCCACCAACATAGCCCTGTGCATACAAATGCTTATGTCGGTGTAACTTATGTCACTTGGCGGGGAGAATATTCATACTCCTGAGCGACATAGATTTTGCTGACATAGGCTGTAGTGTAGACATAGCCTAAGGCTTTAGGGTTTAAAGACTGAGCTTAAACAGACTCAGGACCTTCTTTTCGTTCAACGAACAGACCTGACTTTTGGTCCAAGTGGGGACCCAACCCTGCTGGGAGGCTGGAAAACTTTAACCTGTCAGATTCCACCATGTGGAAAATTGGTGATTTAGCGTGACTTACCTTTAGCGTGGGTTTAGATTAAGATCTTTTTATTGTTTTATATATTTTCTCTGTATGCTTTTGTCCTTAAATAAATGAACTATGCTTTGAAAGAGCAGCTTGGTTCCTGATAAATCACTGTTGTTGTCCTTGGAGAGAAAGTAAAAAGCAGGGGCTAGACATTAGTTAGACCTGCTTGGGGCAATCACAGTGGATTGTAATAGGTTTCAGAGTTGTAACCGTGTTAGTCTCTATCAGCAAAAACAATGAGGAGTACTTGTGGCACCTTAGAGACTAACAAATTTATTTGGACATAAGCTTTCATGGGCTAAGACCCACTTCATCAGATGCACGGAGTGGAAAATACAGTAGGAAGATATATATACATAGTACATGAAAAGATGAGAGTTGCCTTACCAATTCTAATGAGACAATTCAATTAAAGTGGGCTATTATCAGCAGGAGGAAAAATCACTTTTTTAGTGGTAATCAGAATGGCCCATTTCAAACAGTTGACAAGAAGGTGTGAGTAACAGTAGGGGGAGGATTAGCATGGAGAAATTAGTTTTTAGTTCTTGTAGTGACCGATCCACTCCAGTCTTTATTCAGGCCTAATTTCATGGTGTCTAGTTTGCAAATTAATTCCAGTTCTGCAGTTTCTTGTTGGATTCTGTTTTTGAAGCTTTTTTGTTGAAGAATTGCCACTTTTAAGTCTGTTATTGAGTGTCCAGGGAGGTTGAAGTGTTCTCCGACTGGTTTTTGAATGTTATAATTCTTGACGTCTGATTTGTGTTCATTTATTCTTTTGTGTAGAGACTGTCCAGTTTGGCCAATGTACATGGCAGAGGGGCATTGCTGGAACATTGGTAGATGTGCAGGTGAACCAGCCCCTGATGGTGTGGTTGATGTGGGTAGGTCCTGTGATGGTGTCCCTTGAATAGATATGTGGACAGAGTTGGCAATGGGGTTTGTTGCAGGGATAGGTTCCTGGGTTAGTGTTTTTGTTGTGTGGTGTTTAGTTGCTGATGAGTATTTGCTTCAAGTTGGGGGGCTGTCTGAAAGCGAGGACTGGCCTGTTTCCCAAGGTCTGTGAGAGTGAGGGATCATCCTTCAGAATAGGTTGTAGATCCTTGATGATGCGCTGGAGAGTTTTAGTGGAGGGCTGAACTGCAGCCTAAACCCCCGATCGGGAGGGCATGTAGGAGACCAAAGTTCAGATTCCTTCCCCACATCAGGTAAAGTAGGGAATTGAATCTGGATCTCCAGCATCCTAGGTGAGTGCTCTAAGCAGTTCATTAAAGCTTACAAAGGAGGCAGCACGTCATCCTCTGGATATTTTGTGAGTCTTTTCCTTTGTCAACATGCCTGAAAGGCAAAATGAATTTTTCATGACTAAACAAAATGTTTCATCTGTCATCGCCAAAATGTTTTGACTTTTCTGGTTCAGTCAAAACTATTCAGCAAACTCAACATGAGTTCACAAATAATTTGTTGATCTGAAACTGCATTTTTAAATGAATACACTATCCATCCAAAAAAAAATTCACCTAGTTCTACTCCTCACATGCGCCATAGAAACAAATCTTGATGTAATGGGCTTTCAGCCCACCAGGAACTGCATCACCTGAGTACTGGACCCACCATGGAACCTTTCTAAGACATGTGGGATGTTTCTCCATAAAGATCGGTGATTCCATATGTACTACATAAATTGAAAATGCTCTCTCTCGAGTACATATTGTGTCTAAAGATATTGGATTAAATAAAATAAAGGGGTTCAAAAAGAGAGTTTAATTTATTTAGCTTATAGGCTTTTCTATCTCTTCTAAGGCACTCATCATTGTATTATAGGATAATAAAGAACATGTGGAGATAAAGATGTGCTTTGATGTGGGGAGAATATGATTACATGCAATTGGAATATTATTTGTTTCAGGCTGGATATATGACTTCTTAGGAAGTTACAACATTGGATTTGTAGTGCCTGGACTTTGCTCTGTTGGAGCAGCAGGTATTCTTGCTTTCATTCCACGGCTTAAAAATACAGCAGTACAACAGAAGAAGAACATTATTCATGCTTCTGTTTGTGAGGTAACAAACAGTATAATACCTTGGGAGTCACCACCTCATTCATTACAGGTAAACAAAGGATTGAATGCAGCTATGCTAAAATGGTCTTTCTATGCTAAAATGTCTTTATTCTAAGCATACAGGAACTGGTTTTCTAAATTTTACATGATGCTAAAGCAGCTATATATTACTAGTGGGGGAATTCTACACCAACAAATTAAAAATTGTGCGCCAAAAATTTATACAATATTTTAAAATTCTGCATATTTTGTCAAAATAACACTGTGTTATCATACCAGTTTCAATTATTTTGGTAATTTTTTTCAAAATATCTGTCAGCAACTATGTCTGTAACAATACAGACACACACAAAAATTCCCATGAGGAGTTGACAGTTAAAGAAATTCCTATGACAATCTAGTTCCTGTTTCTCTGCTCCCTTCCCCCGCACCAGAGCCCAGCCAGGGGGCCAGACCCCCACCCCCCAGAGCCCAGCTATAGGGCACCTCCCCAGCCCAGACACTTGCACCCCATGCCCCCCAGAGCCCAGTCGTGGAGTGCCTCCCAGCCCAGACACTTGCACCCCTCGCCCCCAGAGCCCAGCCACGGGCTGGATCTTGTTATACTTTTTTCTGCTAGATTGAAGAGCCCATTATTAAATATTTGTTCCCCATGTACATACTTACAAACTATAATCAAATCACCCCTTAACCTTCTCTTTGTTAAGCTGAATAGATTGAGCTCCTTGAGTCTATCACTATAAGGCATGTTTTCTAATTCTTTAATCATTCTCAGGGCTCTTTTCTGAACCCTCTCCAATGTATCAACTTCCTTCTTGAATTGTGGACACCAGAACTAGACAAAATATTCCAGCAGAGGTTGCAACAGGGGCAAATACAGAGATAAAATAACCTCTCTTACCCCTACTTGAGATCTCACTGTTTACAGTAGCCCTTTTGGCCCCAGCATTGCCCTGAGAGCGCATGTTCAGCTGATTATGCACCACTACCCCCAAATCATTTTCGAAGTCACTGCTTCCTAGAATAGAGTCCCCCATCCTGTAAGTATGGCCTATATGTTCCAAGATGTATACATTTACATTTGGCCATATTGAAATGTATATTGTTTGCTTGTGCCCAGCTTACCATGCAATCCAGATCACTAAATCACTAATCGCTAGATTGTGAACCTTTTACTGGTGACAGTTACTCACACAAAGAATCCCATTTAGGTCAGTGGGATTACTCATGAAAGTAAATGCTCACCAGAGTGAGTAAGGGGTTCACAATCTGGCCTTAAATATTTAGGGGAAGATTCTCCACCTGAGCTGGTGCAGTGGAGAGGAGGGGCCATCAGGCCTAGAGCAATTTACAGCTGAGGAGAGCAACTCTAACATATACTCCTGGTCCTCCCCATCCTCATCCTGGAATACTTCCAACACACCTTCCTCTCTACACCAGGAGTGTGTGCAGCTAGCACAGTAGGTAGCAAAGCCACCTCTATCTTTTCACCAGAGGAACATGTGTTGCACAGGTGGAATTATCCACTGGCCATCTTCAGTCACTTTAAGTCCACAGTGCAAAATAGACTTAGTGAACCTGAGAATCTAGTTTATGGGGCTTATTTATGATGAATAAGTAGTGCCCTACATTTGGGGTGATATGAAGCTGCCGTTCACCAGAAGAAGCTCCTGAAGATGATATACCTACACCAGGCACAATCCTGTCAGTGCTCCTGGGAAGCACAGCTAGTGGGTTCATATCCCTGCCTCCTCCCTCCCATCTGTGTCCCTTTTACAGACAACACAGCTAGCCAAGAGCAGTCCTTGAGCTCAAGGGAGTGCAATAAGTGCAGTTGTGTGGGCCTTTGTGGAGGATGCAAGTGGGAAGAAGCTCCTTAAGCCCTTCAGCCTTTGAACAAGCAATTAGCCACCAGAAAGATACTGATAAATGGAGTGAAATCAGAAAAGATCATCAGAATTCATCGGAGGAGTTTCTTGAGAGAAAGGATTAAAAGAGTTGCATGTATGTTGCTTGACTAAGCAACAACTGGAAGGAGACGAAACATGATAAAAGTCTGTAAACTTATGAAGGGTATAAATGCTAAGAAGGGAGAGGTGCTATTTATCTTAGCAACATAAAAGTAGGTATTTTAGCTAGGAGCAATTGGATGAAACTGGGAGGGAAAATTTAGGCCAAACGTTTTAAGAAACTTTTGACAGGAAGATGTAGTAGGTTGTAGAACATGGGTGGCAGGTATAAGAGGCCTGGGGAGGCTAAGCCTCCCCAAACAGGATGCAGCGCACCTCCCTCTGGAGGCACGCTGGCCCATTGCCTTTGGAGCACTGCCACCGAAAGGGCGCCCAGGCTGGAGCCCTGCCTGCACTCCGCCCCAAGGCTCCCCTCCTGCTTGTATTCTTTCTCCATGGCCCTGCACATGCTACTCCTCTTCCCAACCCTGCTCCACTTCTTCCTCCCAAGGATCCCACCCACCCACCGCAAAGAGGGGGCAAAGAGGTATGAGCAGTGGGCATGGGGGTAGGGGGGCCTCAGGGCAGGGAGGAGCGGGTGGGGGGATGATCTCAGGGGAGGGGGCCCAATGGGGTTGGGTCAGAGTGGAGTGGAGCATGGATGGGGCCTTGGGGGAAAGAGGCTGAGTTGGGGTGGGCCTCAGGGCAAAGCAGGGGGAAGGGCACGGTCTGAGCACCAGTGCCTCCCCCACCCTACACGCACACTTGTAGGGAGCTTCCTGCGCTCTCTAAAGCCTCCCCAAATGCCAGAGTCACACACTGCCCATGTTGTAGAACACTCTTCCAAGGGAATTGATAGAATTCCTATCACTTTGCACATCTAAAGCAACACAGGACAATACCCTAGTAAATGTACAAAAGAGAATAATCTTGCATAGACATTTCTTTTTCATATCTTGAGTCTTTTGTTCCTCCAAGCAGCAAGGAAGGGTAAAAAAGTGTTCATGAGAGAAAAAAAGGTTGAGAACCTTTGATTTACTGTATAAAATGAGTGTATCAAAGGCAGATATTTAAGTTAAGATATAATATGATCAAATTAAGCAGTGACACAGAAACATAAAATGGTAGTTAAATGTATGGTAAATTGGCCAGAAAATAAGTATAAGTGGTAAAGTAGAGTAACAAGGGAGAACATGGCTCTTTCAAGGCTTACTTTGTTCAGCCCTTGATCTAATGAGCTTTACTCACACAAGTGATCTCACTTCATGTGTGAGTAAACATAAGTAACATAAGTGAAGGTTCCACAGCCTAGCCTGAAGTCTACTTTGTGCTTCTCTGGAATTGCAGGGAATACTTAAAGCTTGTCTAAGTATCCAGAAGACGATTCTTCTAGCATAAGAGAAATCCTTCAGCTCCATGGTTCTGGCATAGTCTGCCCTGTGCTATCCTGTGTCATAACCTCTGGCATAAGGCATGTGTCAGAGACAAGTCAGGAGAATGGGTTTGTAGTAGGAGTCCTGACCTCTCGATAGCATTGCAGCCAGGCATAAACTGGAGGAGCCCTACAACTTCCCTAAATGTATGCTAGGAGTCATGTTGCCCCCATGAAAATCCAACAGTTGTAGGATCATAAAGTTGGGATAAAGCAACCTTTACCCCGACACTTATGTCCTGCACTGACTGCAGCTTGGATTGACTTGAGGGTTTGGCCCACATACTCCAGTTTGGGATCTGTAGGGATCTAATTTATCTACTGGAAGTAGTCCGTCATCAAGAGAGAGCACTGGGCTATGCTCCATACTGCTTCTGATCTCAAAAGTTCAGGACAACAGTGAGCAATACTTGATATGAAACAATTGAACAGATTCCTGAGAAAGTCCAGGTTCTTCTTTGAGTGATAGTTCCTATCTGTAGTCCACTGTGGGTATGCATGTGCTCCATGCATCTGAAACCAGGAGATTTTTGCTAGCAGTGTCCATTAGTTTGTGCTTGTGCACTTCACGCCTAGTGCTGAGGACCAAGGGTATAAATGGCCGTGCAGACCGATTTCCTCTCTAGTTCCTTTCTACAGCTGATGGTGTGAGTTGGAACATTCCAGTGTCCATAGCATTTGCTTCCTTCATGATTCTTTCTGTAAAAAATTATAAATATTAGTTTAGTTAGTAAGTTCTTAGTCCTAGTGTAGTTAGGGATGGGGGTTTCCCTCCCTCCCTCTCACATGCCTTGTCTGAGACAAATACTATGGCAAGATCGTGGGCTTTAAGGTGTGTGCCTCCTGCCCTCAGGTCTTCCCAGTCAGTGACAACCACATAAGGTGCCTCTACTGCTTTGGAGAAGCACACATTTCCTCCAAGTGCACAATTTGCTGATTCTTGCCTATAAGAACTTGCCAGGCACATGAGTACAGATTGAGGCCCCAGTTTGATCCAGGCTCAGTAGACGCCCCTCCATCCGCCATTTACATAGGGCTGAAGTGTCTAGGAGCATGCCTTCAAGTTTGGTCACCTCTGGTATTGCCGCCAAGAGAGTTAGGTGTAAGACTTCCTCCTCCTGTAAACAGAGGATGATAGGAAAATACTCTCACAGTAGGAAAGAGAAATCTCCCACTAGCCTTTCTTCAAAGAGGAAAACTTCCTCTCCAACTTAAGTCCTTGATGCCTTGTCATCCTGGTATGGGATTGGCTTACCCAGAGCTCCCAGTTCTGAAGACCCATTGTACAGATCACACTGGCAATCCTGGGACCTGTACACTCATGGTGCCAAGTCTACATGATCCCTCCTTGAATCACAGCACCCCTCTCCCCACAGAGAGGAAATGAAACCACCACAGGAAAGAGTTGAGAAAGACTAACTGGAGCTGACTGATCCAACAGGATTCTCTTTGTCATTGTCAGACAAGGTAGTTGCTCTTGTTTCCCCATCTCCACCTGACAATTTCAGGCAATTTCAAGACTTGCTAAAGAAGGCGGCAGACACGCTGCAGATCCCTGTGGAAGACACAACTCATAAACTCTTAGATATTCTGCAGTGTGTGGGGCACATCAAGGTGGCACTGCTCATCAATTAAGCCATCTGGAAACCTGCAAAAGAGGTCTGGCACACTCTGGTCACATGTGCTCTCACCCTCAAGAGAACAGAAAAGAAGATTTTTTTTGTGACAGCCAAAGGAGCAGAATTTTTATTCATTCACCTTGTACCAAATTCATTGGAGGTAGAGACAACCTCAGAAAGCAGCAGGCAACATCATCCAAGATCCACCTCCTGATAATGAAGCTAAATGCTTTGATCTATTCAGCAGGAAGGTTTTTTCTTCCACCAGCCTGCTATTTTGTATAGCAAACTGTCAGGCATTAATGTCTAAATATGATTTTTGTCAACTATACCAAATTGATGGAATTCACAGATAATCTTCCACAGGAATTTAGTGGTCAGTTTGAGGTACTCATTCAGGAAGGTAAATTGATTGCAAGATCATCACTGCAGACCACACTCGGTGCAGCTGATACAACCTCTCACTCAATGGCAATGGCTGTTGTCATGAGAAGAGCATCACAGCTTTACTCCTCCGGATTCCCGATAGAAGTTCAGTCTACAGTGGAGCACTTGCCCTTTGAAGGAAACAACCATTTTAACTAGATGACAAATGAGTCCCCACGTTTATTGAAGGACTCCAGGGCAACCCTCTGCTCCCTGAGGATTTTCACATGAGCACCCAAGAGGAAGTTCTATAGGCCACAGTCAGATAAACAAAGACAAACATCGCAACCTTTTTTTCCACCAGAGGGGTTATGAACCACCAAGGAAATGACAAAGGGTGCAACAAGGCAAATATAACACTCCTCCTGCTTCTGCCTTCCAATTCCAGCCATCTGTACAGAAACACTTTTAATGGGACTGTAGAGAACTGCAAACCAACTCAACTGCAAGTGTCATCTAACCAAGACTGTCATACCCAATTTGGTGTTTGTCTAGCCTGGCAGAGTAAAACATTGGAGAGATGGATTCTTGACATCTTTCATACCAGTTACACTATAGAGTTCCTCTCCCCACAACCTCTATCCCTTTTCCTCTTCAGGGACCACTTTCCTGAGATGAAATTTGTTCAGGAAAATAATTCCTTCATCTAGGAATCATAAAACTGGTAACTCACCAGTACTGTGCAAAAAGGGTTTTATTCAAAATACTTCCATACTCTCAAGGAGAAGGGAGGATGGAGACCTATGTTGGATCTGCATCAGCTCAATGTCGTCATCTGTGTGGTACACTTCAGAATAGTAACTTTGGCAGCAATAATTCCCTCATCGAACAAGGGAGATTGGTTCACAGCTCTTAATGTAAAATATGCCAGTTTTCACATAAACATCTATCAAGCACACAGAAATATTTCTCGGGTTCACTGTAGATATGAACCATTACCAGCACAAGGTGCTTCCCTTCAATCTTTCAATAGCCCCAAGAGTGTTCACAAAAGTAGTATCACAGTGGCAGCTCACTTCCGCCACAGCAGGTCATTAATTTTTCCCTACCTCCATGGCCAGCTTTTGATGGGGAGCTCTTATCAGGTGGTTCTCTCAGCAACATCATTGCTACTTAAGCTGTTATGATCACTGGGAATCTGTGCAGACACAGATAAATCTGTTTTAGTTCCTACACAAAACATAGAATTTATTGGGGAAACACTGGATTCTATCAGGGCCAGAGCATATCTTCCTTTGGACATGTTCCAGACCATGAAGACACTTGCTGTCCAGCTCCAGATCAGCCCACAAACATCTGTTTGTTTGTGTCTCACACTTTCAGGTCACATGGCTGCCTGCACATACGTGACATCCTTAGTGAGGCTTTGACTTCATTGCCTACAAGCTTGGCTCAGGACAGCACATGTCCCAAGCCCTGAGTTTGAGTATCTCTATGCAAGTGGAAGAACAGAAAACCGATGTATGTTTGGATTCCGTTCATTCCTCCTCCTCAAAAGATAACATTGATTATGGATGCCTCCAAGTTAGGAAGGGTGCCCATTTAGACAAACCTACAGCATAAGGCACATGGACTTCACAAAAGCTCTGATGCACATAAACCTCCTAGAACTGCCAGCAGTCCTTAAGGCTTGTAACCGGTTTCTATCATACACACAAACAAAGCATGTTCAAGTGATGTTAGACAACGTGTTGCAGTATTGTACATCAACAAGCAATGAGGTGTGAGATTCCACCCTGCTATGTATTGAAGCTGTTAATCTATGGAATTGGTGTATTCACCATCACATCACTCTATCAGTAGTATACCTTCCAGGAATGCACAATACTCTGGCAAAGAGTATCACCGGGTTCTTATCCAGGAATCACATATAGGAACTACATGACTCAGTAGTTCAAACCATATTCTACCAAAATGGGAGGTATGTAGGTGCATCTTGGGACCTGTTTGTGACTCAGGAGAAAATGTAGGACCTATTGCTCCAGAGGGGGTGAAGGTCAGGGATCCAGAAGGGGACCACACTTCTAGTACCTTTGTCAGATGAGTTGATGCATGTCTTTCCACCCATCCCACTTACTTCAGTGTTGCAAAAAAACAAGTAGAAGAAAATAATGATCATACTGGTTGCTCCCAGGTGGCTTAGACAATTCTGGTACCTCAGTATTCTATAGATGCCAGCTCAACTGCATATGACAATCCAACCATTCCCAGACTGCTTGACCCAGAAAGAGGGCAAGATAAAGCACCTCAACTCAACCTACCTATCTCCATCTCAAAGCCTGGTATTTTAATCAGCATTGAACCTAGAAACAACATGTTCAGAAGCTGTTCAAGCCATCTTTAACAATAGTAGAAGAGAATCCACTAGAAATGTTGCATAGCTAAGTGAAGGTGGTTTTCAGACTGGTGTCAACCGCATCAACTAACCCCTCTGAAAGTCTCAGAATCTTGGACTATCTCCTTTTTCTGAAGACTAAGGGTCTTTCCCTTAGCTCTGTACAGGTCCATCTGGTAGGTATCACTGCTCGTCACCCTCTCATTGACAACCACTCCATCTTCAAACATCTAGTAGCAATATGTTTCCAAAAAGGACTAATAAGAACAAGACCTATTCTGGCATAGGACTTCAACCTAGTCCTCTCAGCATTAACCGTAGCTCAGTTTGAGCAAAGCCTCCTTCAGTGATGTTCCTCTAATTGATATCTACAGAGCAGTGACATGGGGTTCTATGCACACCTTTGCAAAGCATTACATTTTAATGCAGGCATCTGCTGCTGAGGTTTCAGTCACAGCAATCCTGCAATTGCTGACTTCACAGAGGTCTTCACACCCTCCTTCATAATGAGTATTGCTTGTCAGTCACCCACAATGGGATAGAGACAGGTACCATCATTCAATGGAGTGGTTATTTGTCTTGTGCAGAAATTAGGGTTCTTTGATATGTGTGAACCCTATCAATATTCCACTACCCTACCTCTTTCCCCAGTGCTGCAGATCTTGACATGAGATTTGTGGTAGAAAAAGAACTGGATAGGTGGTTGGTCTGTATGGTCACTTACACCCTTGGCACAGAGCATGAGGAGGTGAAGAGCGCTGGTGCGAACCAACAGATGCTACTAGCAAAAATCTGTTCTCAGATGCAAGGAACTCATGAGCACCTACATGGAATATGGATAGGGACTCCACATCTCAAAGAACTCCAGTTACTGTACAAGGTAAGTAACCTATCTTTCAAGATAGAAACCTTCAAGCCTACCCTCCCAACCATCAGTAGGGGAGACAACCAGTCATCCACAGACTTAAAGAAAGCTTACCTCTATGTTCCAATTTTCCTTCTCAATTTTTTTCCATTTAGCCTGTGGGCATCAGTATTTCAATATTAATCATTGCCTTTTAGACAGGCCACAGTGCTTAGATTATTTATGAAAGTCCTTGTGGTATTAGTAGCAGCCCTATGGTGGGAAGAGATCCATTTCTATCCTTTTCTGGATGTGCCATTTATCAGAGCCCAGTTCAAAGATAAAGTGGAAATGGATATTCTAAAAATTTATAGTTAGTTGGTGCTATGTATAGTTTCTGTAACATAGGTTTTTGTGGAAGAATTGGAGAGGGTTGGAGAAAGTACCTACCAGAATGAGTTGAGGCCTGGAAGTCCTGCCTTACAGTGAGAGATGTAAGGAGATTATTCTATTTAGTTTATTAAAAGAGAAGGTTAAAAGATAATTTGACCACAGTCCATAAGTATCTACACAGCGACAAAATATTAGATACCAGAAGGCTCATTAATTTGTCAGGGAGAGCCATAACAAGACCCAGTGACTAGAAGATGAAGCTAGATAATTCAATCAAGAAATAAGATGTAAATTTTTAACAGAACAGTTAACCACTGGAACCTGTTACCAAGGGATATGGTGAATTCTCCATCACCTTGAAGTCTTTAAATCAAGATTGGATGTCTTTCTTAAATGTATGTTCTAGTTCAATAAGAAGTTATGGGCTCAGTGCAGGAATTACTGGGTAGAAGTCTATTTGGCTGTGTTATACAGGTCAGACTAGATGATTATCATAGTCCCTTCTGGCCTTAAAACCTATTTGATCTATGAACATCCCATTTTGTTAGAACTTCTGATATAATTTAGATATTTAAATATATCATGTCCATATTTATGTTTTTATTTTTAATGTATTTTCTTAGAGTCTAAATGATTCATATGCAAAGTACAGTTCTGTTTGGACTTCCAGAGCAGACTTACCTAAAGTTGAGGATACTACTGTAGTACCTCCAATAGAAAGCACAGCACAGGAAGAACAAGTGCTTCTTGAAGAATTTGAGGCTTCAGATTCAAAAAAAGAAGCATATGTGGCTTTTGTAGATGTTGAACAATGTGAACATGAAGAGCTACATGATGAAGGCACAGCAAAGGTAGAAGTACTACCTCTTGAAGAAGATGAAGCTTCAGATTCAAAGAAAGCAGCACACGTGGCTTTCATAGATGTTGAACAACATGAAAATAAAGACGTACAGGATGAAGGCACAGCGAAGGTAGAAGTACCTCTTGAAGAAGATGAGGTTTCAGGTTCTGAAAAAACAGCATATGTGACTTTCGTAGATGTTGAACAACATGAAGATGAAGACCTATGTGATGAAGGCACGGCAAAGGTAGAATTAGTGCCTCTTGAAAAAGGTGAGACTTCAGGTTCAAAAAAAGAAACACGTGTGACTTTCGTAGATGTTGAACAGCATGAAGATGAAGATCTACCTGATGAAGGCATAGCAAATATAGAAGTAACTGTTGAAGAAGATGAGGCTTCAGGTTCCAAAAAAACAGCACGTGTCACTTTCGTAGATGTTGAACAACGTGAAGATGAAGACCTATGTGATGAAGACACAGCAAAGGAAGAAGAAATACCTCTTGAAGAAGGTGATGCTTCAGGTTCAAAAAAAGAAACACGTGTGACTTTCGTAGATGTTGAACAGCGTGAAGATGAAGACCTCCATGATGAAGGCATATCAAAGATAGAAGTAACTGTTGAAGATGATGAGGCTTCAGGTTCCAAAAAACCAGCACGTATCACTTTCATAGATGTTGAACAACATGAAGATGAAGACCTACGTGATGAAGACACAGCAAAGGTAGAAGAAATACCTCTTGAAGAAAGTGATGCTTCAGGTTCAAAAAAAGCAGCACATGTGGCTTTCATAGATGCTGAGCAACACGAAGATGAAGACCTACATGATGATGAACAAAAATGATCCAACTATCACCAGCGGTAGTTAAATCAGTGGTATGAAAACAAATGGATCTTAAATTTAGATAAAGCTATTCAACATGTCAGTAATAATTTACTCTGTTATGCTGTATTCTAAGTTAATGGAGAATTGACTAACATTTGTTAGATCATTCTTGTTTTAATTATATTTCTGTTTTATAATTCATATCTCAAATCAGTTTGTTTAATATTGTATGTAAAATTGTAACATTCAAGCATTTTTAAATATACACTCTAGTGGGATTAGAACATTTTAAATATGTTGCATGTTTTTAAATAAACACTAAATATATTTACTTTTATTAGCAAATTACTTATTTTAGTTCTGATGAGCTCCTTTGGTGTGGGAGAGTGGATGGACTGGTTAGCTATTCTCTTGAAGATAATACTTTTCACTATCACAGTGGGCCAGATCAACAAGTGTTCCATTGAAGTATGTGAAGCTAAGTGTTCATTTATACAAGCTAAGGATCTAGCCCATATCCTTTCATCCAAGGATCTAAAACCACTCTACTAACAGTTTACTAAGTCTCACAATATCTCTAGTGGTAGATTATATGATTGTATTCGCTTTACAGATAGATATCTTCTCTGTACCTCAGTTTGTGACTAGACCAAAATCCTGTGAGATCATATTAGGAATGGGACTTAAACCCAGAAGTCCTGTCTCTGAGGGTACATCCACACTTCGAATCCCCCCGCCCCCTGCCAAGCTCAAAATGTAGACATATCCTTGGCCTCTTACCTCTAGATAATGCTGTCATCTCTGTTGCTTATGAAAACTAATGGGGAACTGTGATGGGTGTAAATCTCATACAGGTACCATAAAGTGCCTGAGAGTATTAGGAGCCTCACTGATTGCATCTGGGGAGGGTGTGGTCAGGTGAAAGGAAAGGATTTAAAGGAAAGCTAATTTGGGGACAGAGGTCAGGGAAAGGGCCTGATAGAAGGCTAGGAGGGGAGAGAAGCAGACAGTCTCCTCCTCAGGTGAGCCTGTAGCCTGAGGGCAGATCAGGAGCTGTTGAGGGATGATGGCCTGCTTGAGATCCTAGAAGGTAGAGAACTGTGCCAGACCTAGCCTTTGGACTGGAGTGAGGCACAGAAGTGTGAGGACATTGCATTATAGCTGAAGCTTGCCTGTGAGGAAGAGGGGTGGCGAGGTGTGCCCTATTGGGGCTGAAGATTTAGTTGTCTTTATATTTTCGTTGGATGTGTTAAAGGACTCTGTGACTCTGGAAGGAGTCAGATTCTTGACTGTGTCTTAGTTGGAGGGTCCTATAGCTGGAATAGGCCAAAACCCCAAGAGGGAAACTGAGGCACGGCTGCCACGATGCCACATACAGCCACCTGAATGTATGGGGAGCACCAGTTCTGTTCAGGAAGCAGGTTCAGGAGATAGGAACAAGGCAGGGAATCATACATACTCCGGAGCTCCATGCGTGAAAAAAAACAGACATATGAGAGATATGGTTAGGAGTTCACAAAACATATCCAAGGTAAAAAGGTCGTGCAGGCTGACTCTGACCTAAATATTTTCTGCAGTTGGTTGATGGAGGTGGGCGGTCAGTGGGCTTTTCCTGAATATCACTGCTAGTTCAAGGGAGGAGAGGGCTGCCAATAGTCTCATCAAGTAGACCCATGGATGTTGAGGGTGCAAGAACCATCAGATAAGCCAAAAGCAAGGTCTAATAATGGTCTGAAGACTTGGAGTTTGGAGATCAGATGTGAAGGGAGCAGCAGGAGAAATGTAACGTGTATATAATTAAAGCTTAATAAAAGCCACAGATATGTTCAGACTTCCAACAGAATCTTTATTATTTGTAAAGGATCTGGGCCCAGATCCACAAAGGCACTGAGGCATCACAATGCTCAGTGTCATGGCACCTAACTTTTAGGTGCCCAGAAAATAATAGGAACATCAATGTGATCCACAAAGCCTGCATTCTTCTTTGAGTGATTGCACATGTCCATTCCACTGGAGAGGTGTGCATGTCTCATGCATAGTTGTCAGAGAATGTTTTCCGTCAGCAGTACCCCTCGGGGTGGCTTGAGCACCCTCTTTCACTGTGCACCTGTGTATACCAGTATAAGAAGGCAGAACCACTCCCAACCTCCCTCTGTTCCTTCTTACCACCAGTGACACAGCTGTTGGAGTGCTTCCGCTCTTGCTATTGCAAGTTTATTTTCCTCACTCTTTATATATAATCTGTTTCTCGTTTAGTACTTAGTAGTTAGTCAGATATAGAATATAGTTAGTGTTAAGTTTTTAGCTTTTAGGTCTGTTTTGGACCAAATTTGAGTTTTTGGGACCAGGACCAGAACTGTGCCTTGCTCTCTGGGGTTCAGGTTCTGCCAGTTGTGTGCCAGACCTTTAACAGACCATGGTCCACACCTCAGCTGCCTAAAATATTTGGGGAAGTCCCACATTTGTAGAGGGTTCAAGCCGTGCTAAAAAAAAAAGATAGAGCAGTAAGGCTTAAGTGTCTTCTTATTGCAGTGGCATTTTGCCCTGCATCAGATCTTTTGGGTTCAGAGCATACTCTCAGTGGGGCACAATCAGTGTAGAGCTCACCTCTCAAAATGTCTTTGACTCCAGCTTTGGTATTTCTGGTATTGCAGAAGACACAATTTGCCAAAGACAAAATACCACACCTGGCGAGATATTTGGTACTCAGGCCTGCTAAAATAAGGACCCTGCAAGGGACTCTGAGGGAAAGCCTTCTCCAGAGTGATCCTCTGCCACAAAGTGGGGGTTCATTAACTCTAGAATCTGTGCCAGGTCCATTGATGCTGACCCCTGAAGTTTCTATTAGTCAAACCCAGGAACCAGTTCCAGTACCGACAATGCTGCCAGAGATCTACTCGTCCTCTTTGTACCAGTGTCTCTGGTGATGCAGGAAGGGTTTCAGCCAGTACTGGCAACTGTAATTCCTACATCAGACCTGCAGGAGCATATGGTACCAATGGCACTTCTGGTGCCTAGGAGATTGGGACATTCCAGGGACAAGCCATCGTTAATATCTCTGGTACCACCATCTCCAAGTTTGGCTTACCAGTCTCCTGTCCACAAAGGTTTTGATCCACTATTGTCACAGAACTCAGTCATCATCATCACATTTTGAAGAGGTGTCTTTTGTGTCCCATACCAGATGGGAAGCTGTCATGGGATCTCACCCCCACTTTGAGCTTGTGGGTTCAAAGATGGGGACCCGCATGTATTCTGCCACCATGTCCTAGGTCTCACCCCCACTTTGAGCTTGTGGGTTCAAAGATGGGGACCTGACTTGGTTTTCCTCTAAACTAAAATCCTAGTTTAGATCTAGTAAGCTGCCACCACTCAATCAAGAAATGTGGATTGAGACACAGTCCTTCCCCAAAATCCTAGGGGATTCCAAGAGCCCCAAATCCATGGAGTTCTTACACCCAGGAGAAACAAACCATTTCCCCTGCTTCCTCCCCCCCCTCCCTTTTCCTAGGAGAGATACCGGGATCCAACTACAGAGGGATACCTCCCCCTCCCCTTTCCCTGAGAATCCACCCAAGGAAAGACCAACAAGTCCTTAATAGAAAAGAATTTATTAAGAGAACAAAAAGAAAGTACAGAATCTCTATGAGCCCAAGCTGGACACTCATAGGGTATAACCTTATCAATCTCTGGAGAGAATCCCCTCTCCCCCTTTTCTCAGTAAAAGCAATATCAGCAAACAGGAATAAAGCATTTCCTTTAGCAAACACACAATTGCAAATATAGAAATCAAATCATAAGACTAATTCGCCTTTCTAATTAATACTCACTATTAATTAGTAGAAACTACTCCAGGAGAACTTGGAGACATGACTGTCCTCTGTTAGATCCAAAAACAGTTCTCACACAGACAAAGGCTTCCCTCCACAGAGATTTGAAAAAATCTTCTCTCTGATTGGTCCTCTGGTCAGGTGGTCACCAGGTACTACATGTTAACCCTTTACAGGTAAAAAGGGACCTTAACCCTGATCTGTTTATTTATGACAGAAGCTTATCTTTCATGTAAGCTGTGGGGTCCATGGATGTCTCAACAGTCCCAGCAGCGGGCACATTACAAGTGGCAATGGCCTGCATAACCATGGAGCCCACCGCCACCATATAAGTGGCCCTCCTAAGTTACTATAACTTCATTGTACGGGAAAATGTTATGAAGTCAAAGGACAGGCTACTGGAGGACTCTAGGTAGGAGTTCACTCTCACGGTAGAAGAAGGTAAGTTGGTGGCCGGGACAGCACTTCAGGACAGTTTGGATGTGGTGGACTCAACGGCTTGTTCCATGGCATCTGCCATATCTGTGAGGGGATGTTCTCCATCACTTTTTTTGGAAAAGATGAAAAGATTCAAGGGCAGCACTGAAGTCACTTGGAATCTACACACCAACAACAAAGAGGAAGCAATTCCAACCCTAGCAAACTCACAGATATCCGAGCTTTGTACCTCAGCCCTAGGACCTGCTGAAAAAAGGGACAGGAGTTGATCACTGCCACCCTCATCATCTGTAGCAGCAAGTTCTTCTTGACCAACAGCTAGTCTAAACATACATTTTGATAGACTTGTCAAGGGCAGCATACCAGTATTTGTAGACCAGTCTGTTCCTACCCATATCTTTGCCAGTTGTCTATCCCACTTCCTCCATACTTGGGTCCTAAGCAAGGTGGATTTGGGATATTCCCTTCAATTTGTTTTTACTCCCCATTTCCATCCCACTTATCATAGAATCATAGAAGATTAGGGTGGGAAGAGACCTCAGGAGGTCATCTAGTCCAACCCCCTCCTCAAAGCAGGACCAACCCCAACTAAATGATCTCAGTCAGGGCTTTGTTAAGCCAGGCCTCAAAACCCTGTAAGGATGGATATTCCACCACCTTCCTATGTAACCCATTCCAGTGCTTCATCACCCTCCTAGTGAAATAGTGTTTCCTAATATCCAACCTAGACCTCCCCCCACTGCAACTTGAGACTATTGCTTCTTGTTCTGTCATCTGCCACCACTGAGAACAGCCTAGCTATATCCTCTTTGAAAGCCCCTTCAGGTAGTTGAAGGCTGCTATCAAATCCCCCCTCACTCTTCTCTTTTGCAGACTAAATAAGCCCAGTTCCCTCAGCCTCTCCTCATAAGTCATGTGCCTCAGACCCCTAATCATTTTCGTTGCCCTCTACTGGACTCTCTCCAATTTGTCCACATCCTTTCTGTAGTGGGGTGGGGTCCAAAACTGGATGCAGTACTACAGATGTGGCCTCTCCGGTGCCGAATAGAGGGGAATAATCACTTCCCTCGATCTGCTGGCAATGCTCCTACTAATGCGGCCCAACATGCCATTACCCTTCTTGGCTACAAGGGCACACTATTGACATAGGTTAGGGGTTTGTTATTGAAGTGGATGGGTGAGATTCTGTGGCCTGCATTGTGCAGGAGGTCAGACTAGATGATCATAATGGTCCCTTCTGACCTTAAAGTCTATGAGTCTATGAGACTCCTATCCAGCTTCTGGTCCACTGTAATCCCTAGGTCATTTTCTGCAGAACTGCCGCTAGTCAGTTGGTCCCCAGCCTGTAGCAGTGCATGGGATTCTTCCGTCCTAAGTGCAGGACTCTGCACTTGTCCTTGTTGAACCTCATCAGATTTCTTTTGGCCCAATCCTCCAATTTGTCTAGGTCAGTCTGGACCCTATCCCTACCCTCCAGCATATCTACCTCTCTCCCCAGCTTAGTGTCATCCGCAAACTTGCTGAGGGTGCAATCCATCCCATCGTCCATATCATTAATGAAGATGTTGAACAAAACCGGCCCCAGGACCGACCCCCTGGGGCACTCAGCTTGATACTGGCCGCCAACTAGACATTGAGCCGTTGATCACTACCCGTTGAGCCCGATGATCTAGCCAGCTTTCTATCCACCTTATAGTCCATTCATCCAATCCATACTTTTTTAACTTGCTGGCAAGGATGCTGTGAGAGACCATATCAAAAGCTTTGCTAAAATCAAGGTATATCATGTCAACCACTTTCCCCATATCCACAAAGACAGTTATCTCATCACAGAAGGCAATCAGATTGGTCAGGCATGACTTGCCCTTGGTGAATCCATGTTGACTGTTCCTGATCACCTTCCTCTCCTAAAAAGTGCTTTAAAATGGATTCCTTGAGGGCCTGCTCCATGATTTTTCCAGGGACTGAGGTGAGGCTGACCAGTCTGTAGTTCCCCAGATTCTCCTCTTCCCTTTTTTTAAAGATGGGCACTATATTTGCCTTTTTCCAATCATCCAGGACCTCCCCCGATTGCCACGAGTTTTCAAAGATAATGGCCAGTGGCTCTGCAATCACATCAGTCAACTTCCTCAGCACCCCCAGATGCATTAGATTCAGACTATGAACTTGTGTATGTCCAGCTTTTCTAAACACTTCCCCATCCCTCTTTGAGGACCACTCTCAAAAGACAATTCCTCAGCAGGAGATCCAGTCTCGCCTAGTGGGAGCAATAAAAGAAGGTCCTCTGTTCCTCAGAGGGAAGTATTTTAGTTCCCACTATTTTGTATTCCCAAAGCAGAAGGCCATCTCAGACCTATTTTATATCTAAGAGAGTTAAACAAGTACCTGAAAAAAATAAAGGTCCTCATGGTTACTCTAGCTTCCAGCATTCCTTCCCCAGAACAGGGTGATTGGTATGCTGTCTTCGTCTTAAGGGACACTTACTTCTGTATAGCAATCCATCCAGACCACTGCAAATTCCTGAAATTCATAGTGCATGGAACATACTATCCATTCATAGTACTTTCATTTGGGCTATCAGTAGCCCCCTCACATTTTCATGAAATGCATGGTACTGGCAGCTGCATATCTAAGGAGATTGGGAATCCATGTCTTTCCCTACCTGGATGGCTGGCTAGTAATGGGCTGGTCCCAGTATCAAGTTCTGTCCAAGGTGGCCATCATTCAGTCCAGCTGCAGTGCACTGGTGTTATTACTCAATTGGGACAAATCAATTCTAGAACCTTTGCAAAGAACAGAGTTTATTGGAGTACTCCTGGATGCTTCATAAGCCAAAGCATTTCTCTCCCAGTCAAGGTTCCAGATGCTGCAAGACATAGTATTGCTCCTAAAACCACATCCCATTACTACAGTGTACACTTGCTTCAGACTTCTGGGACAGATAGCAGCATATACTTATGTGATGGAACTTGCCAGGCTCCACCTCAAGAGGCTTCAAGAATGGCTAGTGTCAGTGTATGCCTGCTGTTGGCATAGTATAGACAAGTGTTTCTCAACCTGGGGGTCACAAGATGGGTTTAGGGGGGTTTCAAGTACAGGGCTGGCATTAGGGGGTGACAAGCAGTGCAATTGCCCGGGGTCCCATGCCACAGGGGGCCCCACAAAGCTAAGTTACATGCTTCAGCCCTGGGCAGCAGAGCTCAGGCGTCATCCCCCTGCAGTGGGGCTTGGGCTTCAACTTCCCATGGCAGGGCTCAGACTTCAGCTTGAAATATCTTACTTGAAAAATGTTCAGGAATTGCTTCTGAATAGCAGAAAGCCTTCAACAAGGCATACTTACTTTTCCAAATGGTAACACTTTTATATCTGGTCTCAGCAGAGAAGTCTCTCTCCAAGGAAAACCTTAATTAACTACATTTTGGATTATTTGTTGCATCTAAAACATCAAGGCGTGACAGTATCTGGGATGTAGGCAGTCAGACCAAGACAGGCCAGTGGACGGACCCGGAATCAGGAGGCAGGCAGCGTCAGATTACCAGGAGATTGGGGTCAGGCACCAGGTTACAGACAACAATCAACTAGTGAAGTCGAGGGCAAACTAGAGTCTGTCACAAGCAGGATCTGGTGCAGAGACAGGCAGGCAGTCTGTGTTGTTGCTCAGACAGCTTCTTTTCATGGCTTCCTGGTTTAAGTACTGATACTGGCCAGTCAGTAGGCTGTGAGGGGCTACCACTCAGGTCCTGCTGGGCGGTGTGTCCTACTGAGCCCAGCCTCACAGGGTCCTCTCGTGGGAACCCAGCCTAAGACTTCTGGAGTGATGTGAGGTGTGAATGGCCCAGCACTCCCAAGGTTCCAGCCCTGCAGGTTCTAACAGTTAGTTCCATTAAAGCACATCTGGCAGCTATATCAGCATTCCACCCTCCACTGGGTGTAACAGATAGTTATGGGAGTGGAAAAAAATCAGATTTCTAAAAGGGATGCAGCAATTATACACTCCAATTCAACAATCTGTTCCCCCACGGGATCTCAGCCTCATGCTAACAAAGTTAATAGGGGCTCCCTTTGAACCTCTTGTGATTTGCTCCCTACTCCATCTTCTTTATGGTTGAAATAAACTTAGCAAGGTGAGTGGGTAAACTGAGAGCCTTGGTCTCAGAACCTCCTTACACGGTTTTCCATAAGGTTAAAGTTTACCTAAACCCTCACCCAAAATTCTTGACAAAGGTGGTTTCCAATTTCAATGTGACTCAAGCAATTTATTTGCCAATGTTTTTCCAAAAGCCTTATGCACATAGATAAGCAAAGGTTTCATTTGTTGTATGCGAGGCGGGTATTGGCCTTCTATTTGGACCACATCAGACTATTTTGATCCTCAGTGCAGTTATTTGCCACAGTTGCAGACAGAGTGAAGGGCAAACCAGTTTTCACTCCGAGGATTTCCTCCTAGATTTGCTCTTGCATTCGGTTTTGCTACCAATTAGCTAATGTCATGCTGCTTGCAACAGTATTGGCGCATTCGACTAGAGCACAAGCGTCAGCAGCTTCCTGATCACAAGTTCTTCTATTCAAGACATTTGCTAGGCAGCAACCTGATCATCAGTTCACAATTTTGCTGCTTATTATACCATTTTTCATCAGTTCAGGAATTATGCCACTTTTTGACAGATTGTTCTTCAATCACTGTTCAGGTGGACTCCGAGCCCACCTCCATATTAATCTGCTTATGTGTCACTACAGTGGAATGGACATGTGCAATCACTCGAAGAAGAAAAAACTGTTACCTACCTTTCTGTAACTGTCGTTCTTTGAGATTTGTTGCATGTGTCAATTCCATGACCCTCCCTCCTTCCCTTCTTTATTGCAGTCTATCTGGTAAGAAGGAACTGAGGGGGTAAGGATGCTTCTGCCCTCTTAAACTGGCATACAGTGATGTGTGGCGACCGAGGGCACTCAAGCTGCCCTGATGGTACCGCTGAGAGAAAGAGTTTTTCAACTGCACAAGGTGTGCGTGCATCTACAGTGGATTGGACATGTACAACACATCTCAAAGAACAACAGTTACAGAAAGGTAACCATTTTTAAGTGCCTAGGCTCCCTATACAATGAATGGGGAGAGATGGGTGCCTTAGAATGCAGTCTGCAAAAGCCAGCCTATTAGGTGGAGGGCTGCCTAAAGTAGCCAATGGGAGATGCCCAGGAGAGGGCTGTATGCTAAACTCTGCTGCCCTCACAGAGATAGGTGCCACCCCACAGCCTGAATTTGGGCACCTATCTCTGCAGTGCTGGAATCCACAAGACTCCAGCATCAGAGTTTTTTAGGAACAATGCAGGAGAAATCAACTGCCCTAAGATGGGAAAATTACAAAACAAATATGCATTCCCTCCATATTCTCCATTTTAGGGACAGAATTGGATACACCTCATCTGTTCCCCACCCTCAGACCTTACTTGTCTCATGATGACTTTTCTCTTTATCTTCATTTGCTGACATTCCCATTCTCCTGTGTACATGCCCAGAGGCAGAAACTTAGGTGCTGAGGGAACTTTTAACCTGAAAATATAGGCACTGCATGAGTTTAGGCACCTACAAGTTTCAGCGGGAGTTTTGTGGAGTGCAGTGGTGCCTAAGTTGTGGATTTAGGTGTTTACATACCTTTGTGGGTTGGGACCCCTCTCTATCTTTAGTAGGATGTTCTTATCTGTGATCTGCTTTTTGTAATGATTGGAGATATACTAATCTCCTAGAACTGGAAAGGACCTTGAAAGGTCATTGAGTCCAGCCCCCTGCCTTCACTAGCAGGACCAATTTTTGCCTCAGATCCCTAAGTGGCCCCCTTAAGGATTGAACTCACAACCCTGGGTTTAGCAGGCCAATGCTCAAACCACTGAGCTATCCCTCCCGCCCTTTCTGTTCCTGCTCCTCTCCACTCTATTAAACTGAATTTAGCATTCTAACAAAGCATTCTTTGTTAGAGAAAAGCTTTGTGTAATCCAAATGAAATAGCAGTTTCTCCTCCAGTGTAGTTTCTGATGCCTCAAGCTGAGTTGTTTCAATGTGACTGATCAGCATCTCAGACAAATTAAGTGGGAAGAGTAACAGCCCCAACTTGTCTCATAATGACTTATCTTCATTTACTGATCTTCCCTTTCCCGTTGTTCTTCATTTTTTCTCCCTGCTATTGCTCCCTGAGTGGGTCCTATAGCTGGCTGCAAAAGGAGCATAGAAATCTGTAGATAGGCAGTCCAGCTGCTTAAAGGGAATTGCCCACCAGGCTGTGGTCTACACTTCAATGGCTCTGCATCAGCCCCAGCTATGAGGAGCTATATGAAGCAAGACAGATTGGAGCATGGCAGCTGTCTCTGCCACTACAACTCTTCTATCTACCCCTTTCCCTGATGCTTCTAATTCCCTCTCTGCTCCTGCCTTATGCTCATTCACTCTTAAATTCTCTGGGCAAATTAGAAACCTGGAATCAGAATTTAGAAGCTTTGGGGGAAAATCTGGCCATCAGCACTGCACGCCATGTGGTACTGGGAGATTCCACTCTATTTTAAAATACAGCATAAGGTACAACCCTGAAATACCAGTGCTGTAGCTGAGAAATATGAATATATTGATGGAGTTACTCTAGATTTCCATCAGTATAATGGTCCAGCACGTCCAAAGGGGAAGTTTTCTTTGCAGTAAAATGCCTCTAAATTGTGTATACTTTTCAAAAATGTTTAGCATTTGGTTAAATATTATTCCCCACAAAACCATGAACAATTAATATTCACTTGATTAAATGTGATCTTTGGTGACCACCACAGCATTTGCCATGTGGTATGCAAGTGAGAACAATAATTTAACTGATAGTATTCAGATAGTTATCTTGCACTGCATTTCATAGAGGAATACTTTTTTCTATGCAGAAAGTTATGAGTGAGGAAAGGCGAAGCTTGATGTGGAGGTTTTTCACTGTGACAGCTTTAGATCAACCTGAGTAAGCAATTTGTAAAACAAAAATCTCCCATGGCATTGGGGCGTCAGGCTTCATTAGAACTGCCAAGATAAACCACATGCAGGTCAAGCACTCCAGTGTATACCAAACAGCAGGTGCTAAGAAACATGTTGTGCTAAAACTTAAAATAAGTTATGACAACTAGACTATTGCACCAAATTTGGTAGTTGTTACTGTGTTAGAAACCATTGAACAAATCATGCTAAAAGAGTACCAGAATCTGTAGCAGCAAGAAAAAAAAAGTACAGCACAAACACTTGTTAAGAAATCACATATGGACAGTGTAGAGAGACATTACAGAGATCTGATAAAGTCAGGGAGTCCATGCCTGCCACCATCTCCATGACTAAATGGTATCCTTAATCATCAGGAACTCTGGTTCAAAGTGGTTCATAAAGCTCACAGTGCACTACAAGAAGGGAAAATTTAGCTTGCACCTGGACCTCTGCCCCTTATGAGTATTTCCATTGATCTTCAATGTGCACCCAAAGCAGACCGGCCTTCGGTTTTCAGCCTGTTAAACTGCGTCTAGCTGGGCAGCATCCCCTGTCCCGCAGCCCACTCCACTCCCTCACTTGCTGGGGAGGTGAAAGGGCTGAACAGCTGTTACCAAGGGCAGTGAGACGCTCCGCCTCGGGGTTTGCGCTGGTGCCGCCAGCGGGGATCGGTGCCTTGCGCTGTGCAGCCTCTTCCAGGGGCTCCGGGCAGCGCCTCTGGAGACACGTGGGGCCGGTGTGCTGGGGCGCTCCCTGGGCAGCTCCCCCGCTCCCGCCCGGCTGGTGAGTTCCTGAACCACCGTCCTCGGGGCGGGCTCTCACTGAAGGGCCGCGGGAGGCCGGGACAGAGAGCCGGGACAACGCTTCCCTTGCCTGGGGCCGCACTTGCTGTTTACAGTTGCTGTAGCTACCGCGGCAGCTCAACGGCTCCAGGCTGCTGCCGGGCTTGGCAGCTCCCGGCGGGGACCCGGGACTGCAGCGAGGGGGACACAGGGCCCAGTGTCAGGGCCCTGGCTGTATAGCGCAGCGTCCTGCGGCCCCGTTTTACCACACTAGGCAGGAGCAGATGGAGGCTGCTCTGAAAGAGCCACTGCTGAGGTTTACAGCCCGCTGGGCCTGCGAGCTTGGAAACTCCCTCCTTGGCGGCAGGGGCCTCGCCAGGCTTTAGGACCCAAGGGAGAGGCTGCTGCAGCCAGGGCCCCGGAGAGCTCAGGGCAGGTAAGGAAGCCAGTGCCTGGGGGAGGGAGCTGCTGCTCCCGGGCGGCTTTCCGGGGCAGGCAGGCGGGGAGGGGCTGGGGCGCAGCGCGGAGAGCCCGGCACCGGCGGGGGAGGAGCTGTAGACGCCGGCAGTAAAAGCTCAGAGCTGGCTGTGTGCTGGGGGGAGGGGGGCAGACACGGCACTGAGCGCTAGAGCCGGCTGGCAGCTGTGTGCTGGGGAGGTGAGGTGGGGGAGAGGCCCCGTGGAGGCTGCTCAGAGCAGGTGTAAGCGCTGCAGCCCGTCGAAGGAGCCCTGCCTGCCCGGGGGAAGCTCTGCAGCCGTTTTGCTGAGCCCAGGTGTCTGTGAGGAGGGGAGAAGTTGGCGTGAGTCTCATACAGCAGCCCGCCCCCAACCTCTACTCTCTGTGCCCTGGGGTGATTCCGTGTCTCCAGTGGATATGAACCCTGGCAGAAATGGGGTGCACATGACCCCATCTGCGTCCCACCCCACGCATTGCTTCTGCACGCTCTGAACACGAGAATAGGAGAAAAGTCCAAGGGCGCTGAATGGGGAGCTCTATTCTCTGTTGCCCGGCCCCATTTCGTGTCATGCCCCACCAGGAGGCTCCCACCTAAGTTCCGGTGGGATGCATACAATCTGCTGGGATCACCTCTTCTCATTAGCATCAAGAGCTCTGTGGGTGATGCGGGGTGAGCCTGAGCTGCAGGGGAATCCTTCCTTGCTGCCACTTACAGAAAGGGGTTTGCTCCATTTCAAAACATACAGAAGAATGGGCCCAAATCCACTGAGGTCAGCCCTATTGACTCAGTGGGACTGCTCCCAGTATAAACAATAATATCCATCAGTGAGGGATTACAGGATCGAGCCCCTGGTCCAGAAATATTTTTTGTAAATGAATGTTTGCTCTCACATTAATTTACAGCAGTGAGTTCAATCAACTCTGCACTGGAGCTCTCAGGCAGACAGCCAGGGTGGTGAAGGACAATTTAATTAGACTATCTGGTCAGACATTCCTTTGCTGAAATAAACATATTAATTCCTATAAAATCAGCAGACCATTGAAGCAAACATACTGCACAACAGGTGTTCAATGAAATAAATAAAAAATCAATGTACAGAAAACAATTGCTAATTTAAAATCCATAAAAGCAGTTAAGGAAATATCTGCTACAATATATAGCCCTGAGCCTTCAATCAAGTCCATGTAGTTGGCTCCTTGCATGTACAGAGTCCCATTTACTTCAGTAGGTGTCCACCCACACAGAGCTAATTGTAGGATTGGGCATAAATGTTCCCCACCTCTCCAATCTGTAATTTTCATATCAAAGTGTAACTAGCCTAGAGTGAAATGGTGTATCAGGAACTTTCTCTCAATTAGTTTACATAAGTAGCGATTTTCTGAAACTGTATATATTCCAGAAATCCTAGGAGAGAGGCAAGAAAAAAATTGTTTTGACTGCAAAGATTTTGTTTTTATCTCACAAGGGGAAAAAAAGGCTAGGTATTGCCCTACGTTTTTGTGAGAATTGTTTTCACTGGAACTGGAAATCAAGGAACCGAGTTAAAATTCTGATTACAGTTTTAATCTATTATTTTAATTATTTAAAAAATAGTGTAAAGAAATTTGTTACCAAGTTCATGAGACTTCAGGTGTATCTGAACACAGAGGGACCTGTACACACATGGGTATGTCATCTCTCTACTCCACTGGTATCAAAGCAGAATTGTATTGTTATTTTTGAGAGTCATTGCCAGAAGCGCTAGGCGAGGGGGTTGTAGTCTCAGCCTGACCAGTATCCATCCATCACACCAAGAGGAGGAAGCTGGATGAGAGCGGTGCTAGGCGACTGCAGGGCCTATTTCTGTTCCTTTGTTCCGTCATGCCTCTGAGCAGAGTTCCTCTGGGCAGTATCTAGTGACTCCTTAGATTCCTTTGAGGAGCAGTGGGCGCAGTTGGGGGTTCTTTGCTTAGTGTCCCCTTCTGGTTACCTGATTTTTCACCCTATGATCTTCACTCCCATCCCTGGGTTTTACATTTGTTGTCCCTCGCTGTTACTTGTGGCCTAGGTTCGCTGGCCCCCTCTCCCTCAAATGAGGGGAAGGGCCTTTAGCTCTGAGCGGGTTTAAGCCCGCCATCTCCCAGAACCACACTAAGTACACACCTTCCCACTTCTGGCACAAGTGAAGCAGTGTCCTACAGATAAGAGTCTCCTCCACTACACAACACTGATTCACCTCCAGGGCACCATCTATCTTGTGTACTGAATGAGACAGGGTCCTGTGGGAAAAATAGTATGTGATGATCACTTGGATGGATAAAGGCTGTATTATAACACATACACACAAGGGGGCCAAATGAAGATTGCACAAGCAACCTGGCATTCACTAATTTTTGCAACCTAATAATGTTTTTTCACATCGTTTTTTTGGGGGTATAATTTCTTAGTTTTTTAGAAAAGCAAACTGAAAAAACATAAATTCCTAATCTGGCATTTTATTGACCACCACATGGGTCATCAGCAGCACTGGAACCTTGAGATCCACCACACAGACCTCTGTCACTTGAGTTAATGGAGTAACTGGTAGAAGTAGTATGTTGTCATCCTCTAGGTAGAGCAGCACTAGAGGAGAGTGGATCACGTTACCAGCGTGGTTCAAGATATTGGCAGGCAACAGATGAATGGTGAGACTCAGGAATCTTCAGTTCCATTCCAAGCTCTGTAAGGGTGTGTTCTCTAGTGGGCACAGATTCTTCTGTCCATTTCCGCTCCCGCTTGACCCCTTCTATCTCAAGCCCTCCATCCTATCCCTGCCTCAGTCCTGTCTCTTTCCCACCCTGGCTCTTTGTCCTATTTCCAGTCTCTGCTCCTCAGTCTGCTTATCCTATTCTTAGTATCCTTGCTAGAAAGTCCTAGACTTACCTCTCAGGACTACCTGTTCCAGTCTCCCCTTTCAGTCCCAGTCTCTCAGCAGGTACTTTTCCTAGTCTTGCCCAGCCATTCCCAGTCCCACTACCACCACCCTGGTTTCTTGTCTCCAGTCTCCTTGCTCAGCCAGTCCCAGGTTCCTCCCTATGCCCCAATCTGCCTCTCTCGTCCCCTGGTTTCCCGTCATCCTCTCCACTTCTCCTGTGTCCTATCCCCATGGGTCCCAGTATCCCTCCCCAGGCTTCTCATCCAACCTGTATCCCTGCCTTCTCTAGCTTCTTCCCCCAATCTACTCCTCTCAGTCTTCTCCTCCAAATTCCAAACGCTGGCTCTTGTCCCCACTGTGTTCAAGTACCTGTCTGGGCTGCCTGAGTGCCAGCAGGGGGGTAATTGGGAGCACGGGAGAGACAGGCTTTTTGCTTGCAGTTCTGGTGCCCAGCCGCACACTAGTGCCTGTATCCCTAGTATGGAGGGAACGTGCTCATTCTGTGGGGATGGCCCATGTGTAGTCTGGTCTAATATAAGAACTGTGAGGGGCTGGAGCATGCTCAGTTGCCCTGTGAGAATGGTGCGTGCACGGTCTGGTCAGCACTAGGAGCTGTGAGGGGATAGAGCATGCTCACTGCTCACCGACGTGTTGGAGATTTTAACTTCTAAATCTAAGACGTCTCTACTGAGCATGTGCAAACTGAGAGTTTTCAAAGGTTTATAACTTGGCCACATTTGAGTGGATTGTCACAGGAATAGCAAAAGATGCATCTCTGACACAAAGGCCACCCCCCTTCCAAATTTCAAGCCCCCACTTCAAAGCATGGACAGGCCAGCGCTTTTCAAAGAAAAGGTTGTCAGAAATGTTTTAACATGGGGAAAACAACAGATTATTTCCTAGTCTCATTCTCGGAAATGACTGAACCGTTTTGGCTGAACATTTCCAAAAAAATTCAACCAGAAGCAGACATCCAGCATGGGACATTTCAACCCAAACATTTCCAGTTTGGCAACATTATAAGAATCTGTTTTCAGTTGCTTATAATAGAAATGTCAGGCTAATTTAGTAACCGGTGGTGCTATGAGCCCCACCTATAATATCATTCCCCAAACAATGCTTTTTTATTTGAGAGAAAGGACAAGAGCAGAATATTTCACCAAGCACATTTAATTTACCAGAGGAGCACCTAGATAGTACAGTGGTGGGTACTATAGAAAACTCCCACGTTGACAGACATCTATCTTATTGGGCTTGGATTTCTAAAGAGGCAAATGTGAGTCTTCTTGTTGTTACTTAAGCTTCTTAATGAAGTGCCTGCTGATAGTGGATATCTCCTCCAGTCAGCGTGTTTGTAGCTGAGGGTTTTGTAGTTGATGGTTGCAGCTGTGCTGCTGTAGCACTTCAGTGTAGACACTATTTCCGCAGGCAGGAGGGGTTCTCCCATTGCTGTAGTTAATCCACCTCCCCAAGAATTTCTCCGTCAACCTAACATTGTCTACACCAGGGTTTAGATCGGCTTAACTACGTTGCTCAGGGGGGTGGATTTTTCACATCCCTGAGCAACGTGGCTGGGTCAATCTAACTTTTAGTGTATACCAGCCCTGAATATCTTCAGTCCAGTTCACCCCCGTCTTATAACTAGACTTGGGTAAATGTCAGTAAACATCGATTTCACAGTACACACACATACTGCTGAAAAAATATTTCCATTGACAGTAATCGAAAATACAGATGGGCAAAATAAGAAAAAGGCTGCTTGAGAACTTATTAGGGTTTGATGTAAAGATATTTACTTTGTATATCTAAACATGTGGTGTTGACAATTTGTGTTTAACCATTATAAAGTGTAACTTTTTGAATCTCAACATCTACTTCATTAATAATTGTCTGACCTTCCCATATCCTCTGACCCCTCCAGAACTTCCCACAACAATGAAAATTTAAATAGATAAAAATAAGCTTAAAGCCCATAATTTTGTGCATCTGTGACTATTTAAATTGATAAAAATAGAATAAAATATTTAACAATAAAAGTCAGTATTATTGGTCAAAATTATTTTTTAAAATAATCAAATTCTGCCAAGCCTACTTATAACTGATACTCTTGTCCTCACTGACTTTGGCATCTAGATCCGGAGACAGGCAAGTGGAACTAATCATAATAAGTGGATCTGGAAACACTGGATCAGAGATCATGAATTCTGAGGATCTCAGGAGAGGAAGAAAAGAGAAGGTCAATGCTGATGCAGGGTTCTTCCATTTCTAATCAGTGACAGCCTACAGAATTGGCTGGGGCCTTGAGTGAGATTAATATATGGCAGTCAAGGAATTAAGCTCATGCTATGCATGATAAAATCTGGCAGACTGAGTGGAAGCAACAGCATGTAATGTCATGTCCAAAGTGCCTGCAAATATTCATTGTGCTTCATTCTCAGCAGCCCAAATCACTAATCATATCAGAGTGAGGGATTGTTTGGTGTTTGGCACGTACAATAATTTTATTACTACAGCTCCATGCTTGTCAACTGCACTAGCTCACAAGGAAAGCTTAAAGGAGGCCAGGAGGGGATATTAAAAGAAAACCCTTACAATAAAACCACACTCAAAGTAAAAGTAGTACAAAGTAATCTACAAAATGTACCTTCTCTGGGGCTCATAACTAATAGAAATATTAATTCCTGGAACAGGATTCTAATGTATAAAGTTTGTTAGTGCTAATCTTTTAACATACAATATATAGGTTTAGTAGTTGAATGCTGAATATTACCGTATATTCTTGCAAATTATTCAAATAAGAGAAGTCTACTCTGCTTGAAAATTAAGATAAAATATTATTTACTATGCTAATGTTTTCACTTTCATGTCTGCCAGATAATTTTAATGATCAGGTTTTTCTTCTGTCTTGGTTTTCTTTTTCTCCTGTCTCTTCATTCTGCATTCTGTTGTGTTGGCTTTTGGATTCTTAGCCCAATATTCACTATGCGTACCTTTTAACCAACTTAACCTTTCAACTTGATTTTTCAATGACTCTGGTAACTGAAGTTGCCTCCCCTGGGGTGCGACTGACTCCCAGAAACATAAATTGGAATTATGTGTGCGCCCTCAGAGGAGGATGGACTCCTTGGTGCCGACAGACTCTGCACAAGCCACCCTGCCATGCTGTATTTAAATAAAAACTGCCAGTCATGCAGTGCAAATGCTTGTCCTGTAGGCACCAAGATGAGACCACCAAACTCAGGTTTACTTCTGGACTTACCCAGGATTGGAACCCAGCTCTCCGGAGATGAAAGGCTAGCGCTAGCCCTGGCAACAGCAAACCCTGTACACTATCTGCGATACACCCTGTACGTTCACGTAACATACTGATACAGGAAATGTTATGGGTACTCTGATGGACTAAGATTTTTGAGTTGCTATTGTAATTTAAATTTTTGTATTCCAGACATCTTCTGAAACTGGAAGCCTGCATTTCAAACAAGGAAGAAGGTGTTAAACTTTGACTGCTTAATATCTTAGTTTAATTTTTTTTCAAATTGTTCATTATTCCCACCTCTCATTTCCCAGGACATCTTGTCTCCTCACTGTCTTCTCCTCTCGCCTGCAAGCACTTAGACCTAACTTTACTCAAATCACGTGTCCCATTGAACTCAGTGCGGCTACTCACATGAATAAAATTACACATCTAATGCAAACAGCAGTGAGACACCAATTGCAAGCTGTTAGAAGCAGAGACTGTATTTTAGGTATTGTATCAGCACTAAGCACATCTTCAATGCTTAATTAATAATAATAACTGATCAAGATAAAATGGGTCTGTACATCTTATTCAAACCACTTAAATTAAAGTCGGGAGAAAAAGTCATTAATTATCCAGGAGCTTAATCTATTGGAGAACCTATATTGCATTTCATAGAAGGCAGAAAACTGCCTGTGAATCAAATTAAAATATACCTGGTAGACCCCACTAAGTTCAACTGATGAAATACTTTTAAAAATCAACAATGTAGAAAATGGAGCAGCCATTCTCTCAGAGAGGAGGACTGAGAGGTTAAGAAAGTTTAAAACAGGGAAATGGTTTTTTTGTCCCACAGCTTTCAAATGCCCTAATCTTCTTAATCATGTGATTCATAGAGAACGGGCTGTAAGTCATGAGTATATTTTCCCCTTCCTTTTATAACTAAGCTTTCTTCTGAGTAACCTAAACCTGTCAATTTTTCAGTAGTGCATTTTTTGCATAATCATCTTCTGTTCTCCATGTTTCTTCTATGGTGTTTGGCCACTAAGCAGATTTCTCTGATCCTAAAGGCTTACAGTGAAGGTAAGGGACTAGTCAGCTCACTTCTGAAGGATGTTTTTGGTGCTGAAAAGTGTATTTTTTTGCAACATACCTTTATATCTGCTTCCCATCTGTGTGACACTTTAGAATTTAATAGTGAGCAGTTGGCAGGCAGGACACAGGTAGAAATGTGGGGTTTTGTTTCTTGTTTTATTGCATGTTTCCTGACTGCATAATATTATATTTTGACAGTTATTATGGATGGAAGATCCTTTGCCTTCAACCTGAAAAAAAGCTCTGGGATTTAAAAAAATAAATAAATGGAGGCCGTCGGTAGGATCCACTCGGGCCATCGCTTTAGCACTGCATGTTTATTTTCAACTCCATTCACTGTATGTCCATAGGCTGGAGTTCAGAAAGCGGGATATGGAAGTAGATACTCTCAAAGATGAAGACCATATGGCTGAGTGGACTGCCAATGATCCAGCAAGACTGGTGCCAACTCCTAGCAAAATCACTGAGAAGGCCATGTGCTTTTTGCCCCCGGGCCAGATAAACAGCACAAATGGCTCATTCAATGAGCAGTTTACACCTTTCTGCTACTCAGCAGACAGCAGTATGATGGGCAGTAATGGCAGCTCATCAGATAATAGGTTCCATGGCCAAGCTTTTCAGGATGCAAAGCAACTCAATTATTTGGCCAACTCTGCTCTTTTTCCTCATTTGTTGGCATCCAGCGTAACTCAGACTGGAATTGTCCAGGCCAATAAAAGTAGTGACTTGGAAACACTCAGTCCTGTTGCTGCTGCTCCTGCTCCTCAGATAAGTCAGGAACCCACATGCTACAGAAACATGGAACAGGTGGGTTTGCTTTAAGCATTCATTGCATTTCAGTGGAGTGTGAGCATGCCTGGTTTTTGAAGACTGCACAAATAACATCTAATGCATTGCCCTAAGAAGGAACAAGTCTGCTAACTTTTGTGTCTGCAACGGAGAGGCTTTAGTGGCAATGCCAGGATGTGGAGTGTGACCCTGTGTCTGATTATGCTGTTTTAAAGCCCTCAAGGCAATAAAATGCTGCTTTGTTATGATAATTTGTAGTAGCAAATTCCTTTTTCCAAGAACAAATCAGTTTGTTAACCCCTTGTTCCTGTTGTTTTGATGTTTATTCCTCTCCACTTCCCTCCTTTAGGAAGAATTCCAGACTTTGATAGCACAACATCATGTATGTGACAATGACATGGAAAACCAAAGTTGGGGATTTTTTTTTTCAGTGATCACTATTCTCTGTCTTCTTCCTATGCCCTTTTTCCTTTTCTTTTTCTTTTCTCAACGTTTGTGTCTTTTTCCTCTGTTTTTCTCCGACACCTCCTTCTCTTCCCTTTTGACTGTCCCTTTTCTCTTTTTTCTTCTTTTAGGGGCAGACAGACAGCTGGACAAGAGTAGCTCTGCACTGTCTCCTGCATCAAAGCAGCCTGCTGCACTGGGTTTCTAACTACCAAATAAAACTGCACTATGGACACCACCCATAATAGGCAACAGCTTATCTGAAATGTAGGGTACGTCTACACTGGGAATCTTCAGCACTTTTCCCACCCTTGTGCAGCGCCACTACAGATAGCAATGGCAGAAGCAGTGGTGTTGACGAGGCACAGACTTTATTTTATTACTGCCACACCTGGGAAATGCCTGGTAATAGACCAATGTTGGGAAAAGTGCTATTGTGAACAAGGCCCTACTTAAAGACTATGTCTAGCAGGCAAATGGAGTTTGCTGGGGCTTAGTTATTTAAGATTAGGTTGCCATGTAGATGGTCTGCAATATTTTCTGTGAGGTGTAACCTTATCTTCAGTTTATTGTCAGGCAGTTAAAATCTGGCATAGGGTCCTGGAAATCCTAGATTTTCCTGTAGGCCCTTGCCCCTGTCTTTTTTAAATGCTTTTGCTAGACTCCTACAGAGAAAGAACATGTTTGGGTGGCTTCTGTGTATGGTGCTTCCCCAGAGGGGCCAGAAGGGGCAGCAGGAGAATGAAGATAATGCTCTCAGCCAGGCTGCTAGGGAAATACCAGATGCAGAAGTAATACAGTCACATTATTACTGTTTGTTTAATTCCTGAAATGAGTTAGGCCTTCACAGAACGTAAAGAAGACATGGCTCCTACCCCGAAGAGTTTGCTGTCTGAGCAAAGATGAAAGGCAAGGAGGACAAATTGAAGGGGTGGAGTAATGGAGGGAGGATATGGGTTATGCACAAAGACTAGAATCAGGTTTCAGAGTGGTAGCCATGTTAGTCTGTATCAGCAACAACAACGCGGATTCCTTGTGGCAGCTTAGAGACTAACAAATTTATTTGGGCATAAGCTTTCGTGGGTTCTAGGCCACAAAAGCTTATGCCCAAATAAATTTGTTAGTCTCTAAGGTGCCACAAAGACTAGAATGTTGCTTTTTCTCTGCTAGATTATGAGCTATTCCCTCTCCACCCTGCAAGGCTTAACTCATTCCTGCACTATAATATATAATAATAGGAGATATACCAATCTCCTAGAACTGGAAGGGACCTTGAAAGGTCATCAAGTCCAGCCCCCTGCCTTGAGTAGCAGGACCAATTTTTGCCCCAGATCCCTAAGTGGCCCCCTCAAGGATTGAATTCACAACCCTGGGTTTAGCAGGCCAATGCTCAAACCACTGAGCTATCCCTCCCCCTCCTAGGGGCTGAAAGTTTTGTTCAACAGAGAGGCCAGAGGAAGTAGGGCAGTGGGGGGGGGAACCACCAAAAAGCAGAAGGAGAGAGATGGGAAGGAGACAAGGTGAATGGTGAGTGCACGAATGAAGGAGAGACTAACTAGAAGGATCAGTGGGCAGTTTAGTAGCAGCATTTTAATTTGGGGCAGATTTGGGTCTCTGTTTCTCTGGACCAGGAGTTCTGTGGAGACCGAGAGCTAACCCGCTTGTGTTGGGGATAGAAGGATAGCGCCTGATCTGTTCTATTCCCTAATAGTTTAATGCTTGAGGTGCCTATGACTGGGACACTAACTGCTGTAGAGTGCTAAAAGTCCTGAAATTTTAGGGGCACTCTTAAATCTCTCCTTTCTACCCATTCTCTCTCTTCTTCTATGACCCCCACCCAGCCCAAATTCACAGAGTGCCAAGCAGGGTTAGCATTTTCAGCATGTGGAAAGAGTGGAACATGGCTATCTATCTATCTTACTGTGGCACTTAGATGCCCTAAGTGAAATCACAGCCTTATTTTCTAAGCATTATGCATATATATAGTAAGAGTCAGTCTCTGCCCTGACCAGCTCAGAGTCTAAATAGAAGGGCAAATGGGACAGAGAAGTGAAGTGACTTGGCCAATGTCACTCAGCAGATCAGCGGCAGAGCCGAGAATAGAACCCAGGTTTATGGAGACACCTACAAATTCCATTGGCTTTTGTGAGAGTTGTATGTGCTCAGCACCTCTGCAAATCAGATCATGAACTATTAACATAGCAACTCAGAAATCTGCCAGCAAACGTGTTTCACTCTGCTGATATAGCTTATTCTAATAGAGCTGGGTGAAATGTTTAAAACACTTGAAATTTCAAGGAAATTGTTTTGCAGAAATGTTTTACTGTTTTTGACTGGCTTATAGAGTGGTCTAAATTTTCAAAGAAAAATGTTCTGGAAAAATTTCATTTTTTTTTTAAAAAGGGTGTATTTTCCTACCAGCAATAATACTGAATAACATTATGAAATAATTCACTCTTGAATATGTTTTTAAGTATGTGTGATTTGGCAGTAAAAACTGCAATAAGACATCAAAGATTGGGAAAGTGAGTGAGAATACTGTCAAGATTAAAATTATGTTTAATTTTTTCCCCATATTTGTTACTAACAGTATCATAGACTATTGCAAGTGAAAGAATTTAAAAACTCTACTTTTCACAATTTATGTGCTTCATTTACATTTAGAATTTCACTCAAGCTGGACAGTGAAAAAATGGCCCGTTTTACTTCCTGATTCTGATGCCCTAGCACAGAGCCTTGTGCGGGACTATTTTTAAAATCTTGGCTCACATCCTGCTCTGCAATACCATCTCCCACCGGGTCCCACATGGTTTCGCATTTTTATCCCACTCCCATCCACAAAACCCTTAGATCCCACAAATCCTGCAAGAAAGACAGATTCCCGCATGCCACTAAAAAGATCAAAAAATGGTCAGTTATATATATATATATATATATATATATATACACATACACATACACACACACACACACACACACACACAGAATTCAGACACAATTTTTACCATTAAAAGAATAAAAAAAAATCTTGCTTAAACCATGTAAAAATACTTTAACTCCTGTTATAATGGACATGAAATCTCTTTCTATCCCTCATTTAAATTTAAGTATTAAAACCTTTATTTATAAAAAGAAAAAAGTTGCTTTTCATTGCTGAAATTCTATTTATGACAAACTGATGAGAGATTTAGTGTTTAGCCACAATTACTGCAGTCTGGTTTTTTTTTTTGGTTGTTGCTTTTTTTTGCCCACCCAATCCCTCCCACAATAAAGTACAGTTTATCTGCTCCCACTATTATGGCAGCAGGTCCTGCAGGACCCATGGAATACCAATCCCGCTGCAAGGCTCTAACCTATCACACTGCTGCTTTCTTTGAGCATTATCTCTGCAAAAAAAGTTTGAATACAAATACACTCGTTTTATTGGAATAAAACAATGGAATCACATTTTAAAAAAAAACCCAAAACCTCAAAACTAGACTCCGAAAAGAAAGATTCCTTCCTGTTAAAAGGGAGAGATGAGCACATTTTAATTCATTTTGTTGGTGCTATTTACAGAGCCCAGGGCAGCAGGAACAGGTGATGATGGAACAGATGGAGCAGTTGCAAAGGCTGGTAACTGAACAACAGAAAATCATCACATATTATAACCCAGGTACTACCGGGATTTCCTCCTAAGAACTCAGTACTGTACATGGTAGCTGTTCACATTCCTACAATGAAATGCTGTAGCTCCCAGAATAAATTCAAGCTACGATGTGGGGTTGGTCGGAGGAAGTAGAAGGATCTTCATCTGAGAGTTGTACTAAAATATTTTATTCACACCACAAAAATGGTAACTCCAGAAAACTTTTCTTTGACTTTAAGTATTTCCTACAGACATTTCATGTGTAAAAGTGCATTTCTGTTTAATACTAACAGACATTCATATACATGTGTCGACTAAAGTTTAGATTAAAATTCATTAGTGTTGTAATAAATTTTTGTGTAGTGGAAGGCACTGCTAAAACCTAAAATATCTTCTTTCTCACTATATAAAAACTAGACGAGAAGGGGAAGGGAATGGATTCAGCAGACAGGGCTTCTAGAAATAGACTTTCTGTGCTGGTAATTCAGTCTCTTCCCCACAATACAATATAACTTCCGGAACAGCTTCCTCCTTAATGGTAGCAGTGCCAGAAAATGCCATCAGCATAGCGGATAAGAAAAGGAGAATCCATCATCTGCAGGGATTTCCTTGCCCCCCTCCCACCTTTGGAATGGATGTGGTTCCACAGTGAGACTGGATATGTGAGGGACCAGCTGGGAGCTTCACCTACTGCACGGAATCTGGTTTTGCAGGGTCCCTCTGCATGAGTGCAAACAGGGGGAAGTAGACAATGAGGCACAGAAAAGCCAAAGGATCTTTGAATTGGTTCCCTCCTGGAGGTGTTCCACCAGGGGGGAACAGTTTTTTCCTTTGGACAGGGCTCCACAGTGCCCCACTGGCAGACGTTGCCTGCAGTATGTACATCTGCACATTGCTCTGGCATCCTGGCCTCCCCACTCCACTTTCTGGGCTACATTCACCAGTTTGGGGATTGCAAGTATCTTGTGCTGCTGAGATGCCTTGAGGACAGACTTTCCACTGCTGGTGGTCTGCAGCTGTAGGACATGCCATAACGTATGCAAGGCTAAACTCTAGTTCATCAAAAACCATGAACAATGATTCCTGCAATGTTGTAATCATGGATCACCTGCATCCTTTAGAAAAGGTCTTCTATCACAATTTTCTACAGTTTCAGTTTAGCATCCTCAGTGCCTGACAAGCTCAACGGCAGTAGGAAGTCTTTTGGCAGCAGTGGAGTTACTCTGGAATTACACTGGTGCAAATGAGATTGGAATTTGGTCCAGTGCTTTTCCATAAACAAAATCTGAATAGGTTTGGCAAAATGCTTAGGATGGCAGAGTTCACAAGTAGCTTTAAACTGTTCAACCAGCGCTTACAATGCAAATTTCACTAATTTTGGACAGGGTCATATTTTATGTGGTTAAACCACTCTTAAATGATTTCGCCATGCTTTTAGTGACACTGGCTTTTTCCAACACCAGGCATGCATGTCCTTCCATCTTCTCCCACCTCCTTCCCTTTGCAAAAAATACAGGCTGTGCAGTCATTGTAAAGAAAATCATGTTCCATTCATGTCCCTCATACATAGTATAGTCTGAAGCAGTACAGAATTTTTCGAAGTGCTGGAACAAACAGGTTTTGACTCTTTAAATCCCTGAGTTCTGGCAGAAAATATAACTCAACATTTGATACTTTTTTACTCTTGTATAGCTCAGAACTGGTCTTTCAGTGTGTGTGTGTGTGTGTGTGTGTGTGTGTGTAAGGGATGGAGGGAAACCTGGATTCCAATGGACAACCTGCATGCCCTGACTCAGACTGGCAGGTCTTTGCTAGGGTGAGGTAATATCTTTTATTGGACCAACTTCTGTTGGTGAGAGAGACGAGCTTTCACACCACACAGAGCTTCTTCAGCTCTGGGAAAGATGCTGAGAATGTTACAGCTAAATACAAGGTGGAAGAGATTGGTTAGCAGAAGTAGCTAGCTAATATTCTAAGGGACCATTCAAGGTAGAGTGGCCTGTTAACCTTTGCAGTCATAGGACAAAAAGGGGATTAGTGGATTATAGATTTGTAATAATCCATAAATCCAGGGTCATAACTCTGCTGATCACTAGAAATCATGGACTCAACAGAGCTCTTTTACAGAGGTCCAGTAAAAGATATTACCTCACCCACCTTGTCTCTCTGATATCCTGGGACCGAAACAGCTATAACTACACTGCATAGGTCTTGATTAGGGCATTCAGCAGCGACCGATGATCCTTAAGGATGTTATGGGTGTCTCTTGCATGGTCCATCTTCTGTGATTGTAGGGGACTGGGTGTTAAATGGACCTTCATGCTGCTATCTTTTTATATTTCTATAATGCAGAAATAATGATTGGTAAAGAAATAAAAACTCGATTAAAAAATTAGACCATGAGGAAATAATATGCGCAATTCATAATGATTCTTGGTAAAATGTGGTCCACACCTCCACATTTCTCACTAGACCCAAGATATTTTTCCATCAGATGACAGAATGAGTGAATTGCAAAGCTTCATGGGTTCACAGAGGTAGCATTGTGCAATCAAAGATGTACATCTTTTTCAGTTCCACTTCCCCCACTCCTGCTGTACTATGTATAGGAAACATTCTTCACAAAAGACAATTAAATCCCTCTGTCCCTGTGGTGGGCAAACTTTTTGACCTGAGGGCCACATCTGGGAATAGAAATTGTATGGCAGGCCATGAATGCTCACAAAATTGGGATTGGAGTGCAGGAGGGGGTGAGGGCTCTGATTGGGGGGGTGGGCTCTTGGGTGGGGCTGGGGATGAGGAGTTTGGGGTGTAGGAGGGTGCTCTGGACTGGGACTGAGGGTTCGGAGGGCAGGAGGGGGATCGGGGCTGGGGCAGGGGTACAGGAAGGGATACAGTTTCCAGCTGACAGTGTGGGCTCGGGGGTGGGGGCTTGGGATGAGAGGTTTGGGGTGCAGGATGGTGCTCTGGGTTGGGATTGAGGGGTTTGGAGAGCGGGAGGGGGATCAAGGCTGGGGTAGGGGATTGGGGCATGAGGAGAGGCTCAGGGGTGCAGGCTCTGAGCAGCGCTTACCTCCAGCGGCTCCCGGAAGCAGTGGCATGTCCCTTCTCCGGCTCATATGTGGAGGTGCGGCCAGGCAGCTCTGCACGCTGCCCCATCCGCAGACACCGCCCCTGCAGCTCCTACTGGAGCACGTAGGAGCCGGAGCAGGGCCATGCGGCTGCTTCCGGGAGCCATGTGCTGCAGCCCCAACCCTGCACCCCCGCCAGAGCGCCGGAGCGTGGCCACGCTACATGGTGTGGCCCCCAACCCAGCGCCCCGGCTGGAGCACCGGAGTGGGGCAAGCCCCAGACCTCGCTCCCCGGCGGGAGCTTGCGGGTCAGCTTAAGACGGCTCGCGGGCCGTAGTTTGCCCACCCCTGCAAAAATAAAACAATAGTGCCTCACATGTACATGAAGGAACAGAACATGGCTAGTTTGGACAGAATTATTTATAATCTAAATTCAAGTTTCAATCAACGTATAAGGAACAACTGCTTGTAAAGCTTCATTTTTAAAATGTTAATCTTTATATTAGGTACAGCTAAGCATAAGAAAATAATTTTAAGTGTTGGAGAATCTATTTGGCTTTTGTATAGATCACAATTTTAAACTGATTTAAGACAGTATCCCCTACTTCCACTGGAGTCAGTAGTAGTTTTACTATTGACTTTAGTGGGAGCAAGATCGGGGCCCTAAGACTGCAGATTTTGTAAAAAGAAATAGAATCAGATCCTCTGCTGACATAAATTGGCATATCTCTACTTAAGTCAATGGAGCTACACTGATATACATCACCTAATGTTACATCTAGGTTTTTGACTTACTAGAATTCCAGCCCAATGGAATGAAAGGATTTAGAACAGCTGAGTTCTGACAGACCCTTCATTTGCAGGATAAGACATGGTAACGTGGGGGGGAAAAGTTTCCTTTCCAGCCTGGCATAAACATTAGAGATTATCAGAATCTTTCCAATGGCTTCAACTTTCAGAATCTTTGGAAATGTCCAAGGTCTGAGGTTCCACTTCATTTCTTCTCACCCTTAGAGAGTTAAAGATCTTTCTATAGGAACTTCGAAAAGTCGGGCTTGAGAAGCAGTACACGATGGGGTCCAAAGCACTGTTGAGATAGGTCCAGCAGATAGTAACATCAAATACATTCACAGCAAAACGAAACGCTGCACAACTTTCAAAGCTTTGGAGAATATACACAAGCACTCTGCCCAACACGCTAGGCAGGAAGCAAACTCCGAACACCACCACCACTGCAATCACTAACAACATGGCTTTCTGCAGCTTAGGTTGACTGCTCAAATCACGAGGGCTCTTCTTCAGCTTCCTGATGATGCCAACTGTGCAAAACAAAATGAGGCCAAAGGGAACGAGAAACTCCAAAAAGAATATGATGACATGCCAGATGCTGTAGAAATTGGCCTCTCCTTGTAGGGTGAAACTGCGGCACTCAGTAGAGTTTTTGGGTCGAGGAGCAACCAGGATCTCAACAGTCAATCCAATTGCTAAAAGCCAAACCAAGCAAGCAATGACTCTAGCATTCCTGGCTGTGAGAAAGCTGGTTTTATTGTTAGGGTGGACAACCCGGAAATAGCGATCCAGAGCCACAGCAGTGAGGAATGCGATGGAGACAGCTTGGGAAAGAGACAGTGCAAAGAGTATTACTGAACAGAGTAGATCTCTATAATCCCATTTCTCTATAGTGCTAAACCTGAGAGCAAGCACCAGTCGAAACGGCAGGCAAATGTTCAGCAAGACATCTGCGATAACCAGGTTGAGCAAGTAGACAGCGTGTGGCTTCCAAATTTTCAAACGGAAGTAGAATGTCCACAGAGCAATAGCATTGCTTGTGAGTCCCAGCAAAAATTCCAAAATTAGTAGGATGTTCATGGCAATTTCCACAGCCTCATTGTAAACAGAGCAGTTAGAATTTGTCATTTTCTGCTGGCTCCTCAAAAGGACTGAAAAACTGAAACCCCTCTGAATCATGTTACACTTCAAAGGCCACCCCCAAAAAAGGGTTTCTTTTCCTCCTAATACTGTAATTACTTCTGCATTTCTCAGAGAAGGAAGTATACCATCAGCATCAGGAGGTCAAAAGTAAATCACTATTAAGCATCAGTAAATAAAATGTAAAGTGTACTACGTATGTATGTATATTTATACATACATATAGATGTGTGTACAGAAAACCACACACAGAATGGTTTCCTGAACATGAAATCTTGACCTGAATCTGCACCTCCTGTGAAGCACTGAGCATTCAATTCCCAGGGAAACAATGTGAATTGAGGATGCTCAGCTCCTTGTATGATCTGACTCTATTTATGCTTTACAGATGTAAAACCCCAGAAAAGTGTTAAGTGTTATTTAGCCTTCCATGGTACAAACATGTCACTATTATATTGCCATCCTTTTTAGGGAAAAGAAAATATGGTGACTTATTGAGAAAATCAGTATCCCAATAAGAGAGATGATTTCATTTTAATGTCTACCACTTCTATGCAGCTAAAAAAAGGGCCGGGATGGCATGTTTCTGTGTGTCTGAACAATGGTACTTCAAGTCTCGTTACTAACGAGTCACTAGCACTGGATTAAATGACACTAATTACGCTGCCATTCCCAGAGAATATACTGGTAATGCAGTAACATAATGTCACATGATTTCTTCCCCAGTGTGCTTAAAATGACTCCAGTTTCTGGAACTGAAAGTCATTGAACTTTTTTTTTAAAAAACCCAAATGACACTTCTCTCTCTGTGTGTGTGTAACACACACACACACACACACACACACACACACACACACACACACACACACACACACACACTATCTGTTATGTTTTTTTCTTCAGTACCCCTCTCATGGGGCCGACTCTGTGGGAATTCCAGGGCCAAGCTCCCCTCCCCCCAGCACCTCCCGCCTGCCAGCAGCCCCGCCAATCAACTCCTTCCCTTCCCACCCAGCGCCTCCTGCCCGTCGCAGATCAGCTGTTCCATGCCGTGCAGAAGGCGCTGGGAGGGAGGGGAAGGAGCAGGAATGGGGCTTGCTCGGGAGAGGGGTGGGACTGGGTGGGAAGAGGCAGGGTGGGGGCAGAGCAGAGGTGGGGGATTTGGGGAAGGGGTGCAGTGGGGGCAGGGCCTAGGGCTGAGAAGGGGGGGGTTGAGCACCCCCAGGGAAAGTTGGAACCTATGCTTCTCCTCCTAGAATTGCTCAGCTTTTCCACAGGACTGACTGCTTTCTCCAAGCCCTTCAGAGGGTAGCAGTGGGAAGCACGATTGATGCTTCACAGGGAGAGAGTCAGCCAAACGCCAGCTGCTCTCTTTCCCCGGCTGTGTGCAAAAGGAGTCTGTGATTGGTGAGCTCCTATCTAGGAATCCAGGAGCCACCCAGAAATCCAAGGGAAAAGCTGTAAATTCCGGGAAAATGTAGAACAGGTGGGGAGATGCAGAGGTGTCTTCCCTAAATCTGGGGTGCTCCAGGGGCTGGTGCAGCCCCAGGTACAAGTTAGAGCAGACCCAAGGTGGTCTATGCTGTGGTCTTTGATGCAGCCTAAGTGCTCCAGCCATGCCCACTCCTGATCTGCTCCTAGCCATGCCCCGACACCAGGGCTGTGTGTGAGGGTGGTGAAGGGCTCTTGGCCCTGTGCTGGGATAATTTCTTAGAGGGGTATTGCAGACCTTTCATTCTGTTGCAGTTGCTTAAAAGGGCTGCTTCGAAGGGCAGAATCTGTCCCCATGCCTCACAATACCCACATGAAGTGCGGTAGGTGAGCAGTATCCCTCTTCCAAGAGTCTGCTCCAAGGGTATGTCTACACTACCAGATTACCGGTAGTTCGATTTAACTTAATTCGAATTTGTGGAATCGACCTTACAAAGTCGAATTTGTGTGTCCACACTAAGGACACTAATTCGACTTTGTGAGTCCACACTAACGGGGCAAGCGTCGACATTGGAAGCGGTGCACTGTGGGAAGCTATCCCACAGTTCCCGCAGTCCCCGCTGCCCATTTGAATTCTGGGATTTCCCCACAATGCATGCTGGGGGGAAAAATGTGTCGAGGGTGGTCTTGGGTAACTGTCATCATTCAACGTGCTTTCTGACGTCTCAAGGGGAGATGGAGGAGCTTACTGACTCGCTCGGATCTCAGCGAAACCAATATCCCCATTGTTATTGCAGCTTGCTGTGTGCTCCACAATCTCTGTGAGAGCAAGGGGGAGACCTTTATGGTGGGATGGGAGGTTGAGGCAAATCGCCTGGCTGCTGATTACGCTCAGCCAGACAGCCGTGCGATTAGAAGAGCACAGCGGGAAGCACTGTGCATCCGGGAGGCTTTGAAAGCTAGGTTCCTCAGGGATCAGGGTAACCTGTGACTGTTCAGTTTCTTTACAGAGAAGCTGAACCTGCCCCTGCTTCAGTTACTGTTGACTTTCTTCTGCGGTTACATACCCCGTTCACCACGTTTCCCCGCTTCCAACACACGTTTAAAAATAAAGTTAATGGAACATTGTTAATTAACAACGTTTTCTTTATTAATGAATTCGCGTTAAAGGGCTGAAACAGGGATGCAGACTGTGGTGGGTAGGGTGTGCAGTGATGTTAACACCGCTTCTACACTCCTGATAGGCTCCTGCTCCTAGAGCAGTCTGCAGTGCTGGACTGGTTGTTTCAACGGAGCCTGCCATCCCTCCTTTTCAGGACTCTGTGTGTGGGGGCTACGTGACCTTGTGGCGGGGGAGGACGGTTACAGATTCCCCTGCTGCGTGGCTCTGTGGTCCGGGACAAGGACCGCTGCATAAGTTCTGTAACCGCCCTCCCATGCCACAAAATCATGTACCCCCCACCCACACAGAACATGGAAAACACCTCCCAGACCGACCAGGGTGCCTACAGACTGCACTGTGTGTGTGACCTGCTGTTGATCCTGCCCCCGTGTCTGTACCCTCGTAAAGGTGACTGTCCTATGCAATTAACAACCCCCTTCCCCCCCCTTCACAGACAGTCTTCTGTAGAAAAACTTGACGGAAATAGTAATTAACAGCAAACTACTTTTAATAATCAACTACACAGTTAGGGGATGAAACTGGGATTGGGACTTCGGTGAGCCAGGAAGGGAAGGACTTCTCAACATTTAGGGAATGAGAGCCTTCTTGTATTTGTGCACTCTGCAGGGGTGCAGTGACAATTTTCACGGCCCGTGTCGCCCCTCCTTCTTGTTACTTTGGGTGAGGGGGGTTTGGGACTTTGTGGCGGGGGAGGGCAGTTGCAGATACAGTTCAGGGGGGCTCTGTCCTCCTGCCTGCGGTCCTGCAGAACAGCCACAAGGCGCCGGAGCGTGTCAAATTTTCCCTGGGCATTTCCTGTGTGGCTGGTCAGAACATCCAAGCTCGGACTGCTGTCCAGAGCATCAACAGAGTGGTGCACTGTGGGATAGCTCCCGGAGCTACTAAGGTCGATTTCTGTCCACACATAGCCTAATTCGACATAGCCATGTCGAATTTAGCGCTACTCCCCTCGTCGGGGAGGAGTACAGAATTCGAACTAAAGATCCCTCTAGGTCGAACTAATTAGCTTCCTGGTGTGGACAGGTGCACGGTTAAGTCGAATTAACGCTGCTAAATTCGACATAAACTCCTACTGTAGACCAGGCCTAAGTGTGGAAGAAGAAGGCTCCAAGCTGGGAGTGTGCACAGGAGTTAAGTGGAGCTGTCAGGAATGGTTTGTGAGGGGTGTGACAGCATAGAAGAGACAGATGGGTGAGGAGAAGAAGGATTTAGTTGGTGTTCTTGCTTTGAGCAGGGGGTTGGACTAGATGACCTCCTGAGGTCTCTTCCACCCTGATCTTCTCTGATTCTAAGTGCCAGAGACTGCAATAGGCAGCTAGCTGAGGTTTCTGTAATGACAGAGAAGAGAGAAGGAATCAGAGAAGTTGCCGTTTAGAGGAAGATGCACTATATCTGTCTAAGAGGAAGGCAAGTCCTTGGTATTTTTGCCAGCAAGTTAAAAAAAAGTATGGATTGAATGAATGGACTAGAAGGTGGAAAGAAAGCTGGCTATTGTCAGGCTCAACGGGTAGTGATCAATGGCTCGATGTCTAGTTGGCAGCCAGTATCAAGCAGAGGGCCCCAGGGGTCGGTCCTGGAGCCGGTTTTGTTCAATATCTTTATTAATTATCTGGACGATAGGATAGAGTTGCACCCTCAGCAAGTTAATGGATGACACTATACTGGGGGTAGAGGTAGATATGCTAGAGGATAGGGATAGGGTCCAGACTGACCTAGACAAATTGGAGGATTGGGCCAAAAGAAATCTGATGAGGTTCAGCAAGGACAAGTGCAGAGTCCTGCGTTTACGATGGAAGAATCCCATGCACTGCTATAGGCTGAGGATTAACTGGCTAAGCAGCAATTCTGCAGAAAAGGACCTGGGGATTACAGTGGATGAGAAGCTGGATATGAGTCACCAGTGTGCCCTTGTTGCCAAGAAGGCTAATGGCATATTGGACTGCATTAGTAGGAGCAATGCCAGCAGATCGAGGGAAGTGATTATTCCCCTCTATTCGGCACTGGTGAGGCCACATCTGGAGTATTGCATCCAGTTTTGGGCCCCCCACTACAGAAAGGATGTGGACAAACTGGAGAGAGTCCAGCGGAGGGCAACAAAAATGACCAGGGGGCTGGGGCACATGACTTACAAGGAGAGGCTGAGGGAACTGGGCTTGTTTAGTTTGCAGAAGAGAAGAATGAGGGGGGATTTGATAGCAGCCTTCAACTACCTGAAGGAGGGTTTCAAAGAGGATGGAGCTAGGCTGATCTCAGTGGTGGCAGATGACAGAACAAGGAGCAATGGTCTCAAGTTGCAGTGGGGGTGGCCTAGATTGGATATTAGGAAACCCTGTTTCACTAGGAGGGTGATGAATCACTGGAATGGGTTACCTAGGGAGGTGGTGGAATCTCCATCCTTAGATGTTTTTAAGGCCCATCTTGACAAAGCCCTGACTGAGATGATTTAGTTGGGGATTGGTTCTGCTTTGAGCAGGGGGTTGGACTAGATGACCTCCTGAGGTCCCTTCCCACCCTAATCTTCTGTGATTCTAAGTCATGACTTTCAGAGTGCGGTCTGAGCAAAGAGCATGCAGCTGTCTGTGTGGCCAGGCCAAGCCATCTGTTAAGAACATTTTCCATATGGAAATCAGTGTGTGTGAGCCAAAAATCTCAGGGTGGTTGGAACTTGGCTTTATATTGAATGTGAAATGCAGTTTACTCTGGGGGATTACTAGTGTGCTGAATCAGATGGGGCAGGATCAGACTCTGAGGGTAACAGGCAGTTCCTAGCCATTGCCTGTAAGATGAAGGTCTTAACCCCTCTCCTTAGCTAACATAATGTCATGTATTATATTTATACTAAAATACATTTTTTTTCAGTCTCATGACCCATTATTGATCTTCTGAATGATTCCATTGGTGCGTTAGTATAAAATGACACAATTGGGACAGCACGATAGACCTTTTACCCTATAGACCAAATACATTCTGCATAGAGTTGCCAGGCATCTGGTTTTCGACCAGAACACCTGGTCTGAAAGGGACGCTGGTGGCTCCAGTTAGCACCGTCGACTGGGCCATTAAAAGTCCAGTTGACGGTGCAGTGGAGGCCTGGGGCTAAGGCAGGCTCCCTGCCTGCCCTAGCTCCATGCAGCCCCTGGAAGCGTCCGCCAGGTCCCTGCAGCCCCTAGACTCATGGGCAGCCAGGGAGGCTCTGTGCGCTGCTCCCTCCCACAGTGCCAGCTCCACAGTTCCCATTGGCCAGGAACCGTGACCAATGGGAGCTGCGGGGGTAGCACCTGCAGACGCAAAGGCAGTGCACAGAGGCTCCCTGTCCACCCATGCATCTAGGGGCTGCAGGGTCCTGGCAGCCGCTTCCTGGGAGCCATGGTAAGCGCGGCTGGGACCCCAAACCTCCCACCCCCTCCCACACCCCAACCTTCTGCCCCAGCCTGGAGCCATCTCCCACACCCTGAACACCTCATTTCTAGCCTCACCTGGAGCCTGCACTCCCAGCCCAGAGCCCATACACCCTACACCCCAACCCCCTGCCCCAGCCTGGAGTCCTCTCCCGCACCCCAAACCCTTCATCCCTGGCCCCACCCCAGAGCCAGCACCCCCAGTCAGAGCCCTCACCCCCCTCCCGCACCCCAACCCGGTGAAAGTACTGAGGGTGAGGAAGAGTGAACGACGGAGAGAGCGGGGATGGAGCAAGCAGGGACGGGGTCTCAGAGAAAGGGCGGGGCAGAGACGGCCTCGGGGCAGGGGCAGGGCAGGGGTGTTTGGTTTTGCGTGATTAGAAAGTTGGCAGCCCTAATTCTGCAGTCAGAGCCGTCCCTTGGTACGGCAAATTGGGATGACAGCTCTGGGCTTCACGCTTTGGTGGGCCCCTTGGGCCGGTGCGATTGGCCAGTGCAGTCAGTCCTGGAAGTGATGGATTCGTCACTTCCATCCCGGGCCTCTCACCCCACTAGTGATGGTCCCCCTAGTGATGGCCTGTCATATGCTGCCTTCACACTGGGCATGAATTTTAAATCTCCAAGAGATCTACAAAACAAGTCAGGTTTGACCTGGTGCCTCTCCTTGCTTGCTTTCTCTGCCTCCCTTGTTAGCTGCTGCTCCTTTGTTTCCCTGCTGTACAATCAGAGAGGCAAAGAACAGGGAGCTAGGTTCCTGGGAGGGGGAATCTGTCTAGTAGTCAGAGCTATATTCCCTGGTGGCAGAGGACAGCATTGCAGATAAAACCTCCTAACAATTCAGAACCTTGAGTTCAAGTTCAGTATTCAGTGGGGCCCAGCAAGGAAAGATGAGATTGGCCTGATCATCTAGTTGGAGGTGCTGGCCAGTATGGAATAGATTTAATTTATTATTTGATGTATCTCATTGGGAGGCATAGTCCCTTCAAAATTAAATATTTCAGAGCGGTATTAAAGTTATATCTAGAATGTCTAGAAACCTCTTCTCTCCAGGTGCTCTACCCTGACACTAGAAATGCTCATACTGACAGTCCCTACTCTGTATTTCTGGTGTCTGGGTGCTCTTTGGGAAGGCCCCCTCACTTCCATCACTGCACTGAGAATGCCTTAGTTCCCCTATGGGAGCCATTGCAAGGCCTTTCTGTTTAGTCACCTTTTTGCCTGATGAACTGGCCTAGAAGGGATGGAGGGCACCTGATTTTCTTTGCTTGGGGGTACTTTGTGAGGACCCTTTAAATGGCAATGTGTCAGCTGCGTTATGCTCTGATCTATTTGGTGTTTAATAGTTATGGGCATGTAACTGGTGGTTGTGGTAGGCCTGGTTTAAACATTAAAAATAACTCTTATAACAAGATTCAGTATTTTAGCATTTTGGCTGAACATGTAAACATGAAAAAATGAGTATTTTAGTACAATGCCTGTTTAGCAGGAGTATTCTGGGTCAGAACTGGTTCTGTACCAGACTGACACTTCTCCTTTGTTTGTTATCGCAGGCTTTTCAGTCTATCCCGGCACCGCTTCCCAGCTCGTTGCCATGGTGCCAACACTTCCAAGATTTCCTGCCACTTTGTTTCCTGTCCAGCTCCCTTTGGAAAACTCTTCACCAGTCCAGAACCATGGACATTTACAAACCAGTCCATCAATAATGCAGACTTCCCTTCAGAGATGTTCCCCAGCATCCTCACCCAACAATAGCTGCTCAGAAACCTTAGGGGAGCGCCTGCGACCTCCAAGTCCAGGTGGGGAATTAACCAAGGCACTGGAAATCTGCACCCAAGGACATTGTGCAAATCATGAAAGCTAAAATCTATATGATTTTTGATGTTTTTTTGTTTTAAAAGCTTTGAAATAAAGTTTTAAACTCATTTCCCCACTAGTTTGAGATGGTGGCCATGCTATTTCCAGTGCTAACCAAGTAATCCGAGGCTTGTTGATGTGGAACAGAAATAAATGTTAGATTAAAATAAAAAAGTTGACTCACAGAGTGTAGGGTGGTTTCCAGGGGAGAGACGATAAGAAGGAACTAAGTGATATGGCTTCCAAAGGTGATAGATGTGTCTGCTTCAGTAAGGAGGAAGTCTCTGTGTTAGTAATCTCCGTGTTTTCACAGAGGCATGTGGTCCTGCCTTAAGAGGACAGGGATGGAAGTGCCAGTCTGGCTTTTTTTTTTCCGTATCACATTGTGCTGTACTCATCCTCAACAGTATTTCTCAACCTTTTTGATAACAGGGACTGGCTTGCTGCCTTCCTAAACTTCAGGGAAATCTCAGGGACTGGTGCCAGTCCACAGACTGGTAGTTGAGAAACTGCTTTATAGGAAAATGTTGAGAAGTGAGAAGGAAGCAAAGCCAAAGTGATCAAAGAAAGTGATAACAAGAACAAGAAATGAGAAACCAGGGTAACGCAGGGAGAATGTATTATGGAGGGGATGCAAAAAAGTGCAAATGATGAAGGCAATTAAATGCCAAGGGGAGAAAATGTAAATCAGACCTTTGTCCTAACTTCTTTAAGTTTACTGCATAACAAGACCAGCTACAGCACAATGGTATGGTTTCCTGTTACAGTGGGAGACACCAAGGGACCCATTCAGCAGGGTATTTAAGCCAGTGCCTGGCCTTAAACACGACTGGTTAGGCATATGCTTAAGTACTTCGCTGAACTGGGACCTAGTGGAAATTATGATGGGTGTGTTTTGTTAGGCCCTAGAGTTGAAAACTAACAACAAGTGTCAAAATGTATATAAACTGAAAAAAAAAGGTGTTTCTCTGACTATAGGGAAAGAGATCGAGCCATTGTCTCGAAGTACTGGAAGCCCCACAAAAAAACTTTCCAGAGAAGATGCTCAAGAAGAGGAAATCACAGCCAGCAAAGGTGAATTACAGGAACAGATCTCAGCAATGTATCGAATTACTGTAAGAGGAAGACAAAACATGCTAAGTGTGTTTTGGGAGGGGTTATGAAGAGTATTTTCTTTCTCCAGTACACTGCGCGTTATGCATATTGTTCTTCCTCTTGGTTTGAAAATTGTAGAGCTAGAGCAACTCATATATCAGAGAGCTCAACTTGGCACTGTTTGCAGAGTTAGGCAGACACTGTAGAAAGGCAAGGGACAAAGCATGGCCCAGTGCATCAGGCGCAGGCTTGGAAGCCAGGAGAGCTTGGTTCTAGTTCCAGTTCTGCTACTTAACTTGCTGTGTGACCTTGAACATGCCACTTAAACTCTTTGGGCTGTATCTCCGTCTGGCATAAATTAGCATTGCTCTGTTTACTTCCTCTGGAGTGTGCCAGCTATAAACAAAACTACAGCTGATCCCACCAGTTCCTGGTGAATCTGATTCTTGGTAAATCACCTACATTAAGTCATTCAAGCTAAATGAAACTAGTTGTTAACCTCCATTAAACACTTGCAGATGCTTTTTCTCTAGGAGCAAAATACTCTCCCCTGTGCAAAGCTGGAATAGCTTGGCTTAGCATGGGGGGGTTGGGATGTCTGTTGGAGAGGAAAATCAAGATGTCTCCACAGGGTTTCAGTAGCACTTGCTGTATTTGTGCTGCAAAGGGTGGACGCGAGTTACCAGCGATGTCATATTTGTGAAACATGAAGGATCAAACATAGGCTCTTCTGCTCCCAGACCACAGAATCCTTTGATTTGAACTAAAGAAGTAATTCTTCATTGGTTGACACTAGTATTAGGCTTTTATCAAAGTGACAACCTACCAGTTGCAGTGAGTCTTGCCAGTTGGTTCAGTTTGGAGAGTGTCAGGGGTTGGCACGTTTTTGTGACAAAACCTCCTATTACAAAAACTACATGCAGTTCTTCTTGTATCCATTTAGTAGGTGACATAAACGGACACAGTTGAGCAGGTTTAATTCTATCCCGCAGATAGCAATGCTGTGCAATACACTGACTAGCCAGTTAATTTCACTTTTATACATTGAACGGGCATAAATCAATTCATTTTCACTTTCCTTCTTTGTAATCATTAGACTTAGGGATTAGAGATTCTTGTGGTCTTTTTTTGAGTCTTATTCTTCCATCTAGTTAAGTTTAAAATATTGCAGGAAGCATTTTCAAACATTAAAAAATCTTAGAAGTTATAGAAAACTTGAAAAATGTCAAGGCTTTCTTCTTATGTCCCTCCTTATTGCTGTTTAGATGAAAGCCCACTAAAGGAAGAGGCTTGTCCTAATACTCTGCCTGCCATTAAAGAAGAAGAGGGAGAGCAAACTGATGAACAGATTCCCCTTTCCCCTTTTGGCATAAGGATGGACGCAAGGACTAGAAACCTGGAAGACAGGTGAGGAAAGGGTTTAGTTTGTCATTTACAACAATACAAATAAAACTGTCAGTGAACAGTTACTAGTTTCCCTCACTTTTATACACATAAAGTCCTAGGTGCTGGGACTAGTGGTGCTGGGGGTGCTGCCACACCCCCTGGCTTGAAGTAGGGTTTACAGTTTGGTTCAATGGCTCTCAGCACCTCCACTATAAAAATTGTTCCAGCGCCCCTGCTTACAGTAAATTGCAAATGTAATTCAATGGGTATCACAGACAAAGCTCCTTTCCCTGTTATGAGATTAGCTTATGTGCATGGGTGAAGGTGGGACAGATCCATGGCTTCTTGATAGGACTGCCAGCTCCAGAGCATAAACACCAGTGACAACATTCAATCACCTCCTAGAAAAAAAGTCAAATGGAGGAGGTGTGCTGGGAGGGGGCCAGACACCCTGAGCACACTGGTGTAAGTGGGTATGCAGGCTAACCAGCCAGAGAAAGAAAATAAAGTCCCAGTGATGGGCCTCTTCATATCCTTTTCACAGGGTTTTCAAACACACCAGAACAGATCAGCTCAAACTACTGGGTAATAACCTCCCGAGTCCTTTTCAGTTTAAGACAGCTGGGAGGGGAGAGGACTGTTGTACAGAGCTCTGTATTCTAAGTTGCCCAGGTACTCGAAGTCCAATTCAGCCTATTATATACGATTGATTGTAAAAGTAAAAGATGGAAACCAAGACTGGTACAAATTGGACTGTTTACATTAAAAGAACTGGGATAAAGGGTCTTTAAAGTGCCTGCTAAAGTCACTGGCTGGCATGACTGAGCTGAATGATTCTAGAAATGGAAGGAAATGTTTGCAGTTGAAATCACCAACATGTGTTTTGATTGGTTAATGTTAATTGCCACCCATTGTCTGATATTGCCCATCTGAGCATCACTGGAAGGAACAGTGGGATGCCTGGGTTGTAAGAAACAAGCTCTACCATCGGGGGTTGTCGCCCTGTCAGGTCTAGGGATCCCGGGGCCCACCACAACACTGCTGGGCCTTTGTCATTCTCATCTCCAAAGGCATCCTCACCAGACCCAGTTAAAGAGAGGGAACCAGGTGGCATTGCTGCTTCCATTGGCTTTGGCTAAATCCTGACCAAAACTTGGGATATGAACCTGCTGTCACCCTCTCCCGAATGTCTTACTTTCTCCCCACACCCTCCCTTATTCCTATCTTTCCTCTCTCTCTCCTTTTGCCTTTTACCTAATAAGACTGGCCAGCCAGGACAGCCCCACCTTTTGCTACACTGCTGTGAAGGACAGCTAAAAGCAATCCCTTAAACACAGCCTGATGCTGGTAAAAGTTTTCCAGGTGTTCGAGTGCATGATCTGACTGTGCTGGGCCTGTGTTTCTCTAGCAGCAAGGTTGTAAGTGAAAATCAGCCCCAGAGGCAGAAGCTGCATTTCCTATCTTTACTGTTCCTTTCTCACCCCTTTCATGTGCTTTTGCCTTAAAGAAAACTGGACCAGACTTCAACTACAGTAACTGCTCAAGATCATCTCAACTAACTTTTTCTCTTTTCCTCCCCAAAAAGGACAGATAAGACCATATTTAAAGCCATCTAAAAGACTGTCACACATGGGTTTTGCCTATATAAGGTTTTATGTAACTAAAGAGAAAGGGAACAGGATGCACCCTTCCCCGTACAACAGCCTCCTTTGCAGTAGCTTCCTCTTTTCTTGCATAATCTTGCCTAGATCAGCCATGTGATAGTGAGGACCCAGATAACCCCTTTCATGTCAAAGCACCCTTACACCTTGTCACAGAGAGACATTCATATTAAATAATCTAGAATTCCCCAAGATTCAGGATTGCCAACCACAAGTGTGTAAAAATAATAATAATGAGTCAGCCTTGCACACCCCAGAATGAGATTTTTAAAATGATAATTTTGGGGTTCTTTTATTTGCCTTCTGAATTTTGGATTTAAATCTTCCAGCTCATCTCTGCAGTCTTGAGGGCTAGAAAACTGGGGTTTTTTTTAATGAAAGCTGAGATTCTCACAAAATCAGAGGACTCCTGGAGCTGAAGCTTTAAGAAAAATTACCAATATTGGCAACACTGAGATGCACACTACATAAACACATACTTCTCACACACACTTTCTTTCACTCACTCCTCCTTCCCTGGGGCAACCCTAATTATTCCAGAAACAACTTTTAAATATTAGCAACTATGCATAGTTTACAAAGAAGCAGGGCAGCAGAAAACAAGGAAGAAAAAAGCTGACCTCTGTGGGCAAGAAGACGAGGGCTACGTTTTGCAAAAGTACCCTCCATTTTTGCATATACAAACACCTGCATACACGCTTTTCGAGCACTAGCACCTGCACACACAGGTGGTAGCATGTACAAGTGCAAAACCCATTTTTGCATACGTGTTAGAATGTCTCAACTTTCACACATGGGAATTAGTGCTTGAAATGGTGTCTGCAAGTGCAAAGTTTCATGCAAACAAGTGAAAGCCAGTTTGATGCCCCTTGAAAATGCAGCCCTTAGCTTCCTCAAGTGATTAAGCCTATGCATAAAAAAATCACCTTGTGCCTCAAGACATCTCTTGAGCATTTTAGCAACAATTATAGCCATAATTTTACTCCTCATTGAGCTTCAGAGAGCTCCAGATCAGGCAATAATGCCATCAGCAAGCAAGGATCATCCACCCGGAAGGAGGAAGTAATGGTAAATACTGAGATGCTTTTCTAAAGCAAATTAAGAAGTCCTTCCAAAAATATTTCCATATGTGTCCTCAGCACATTTGTATTTTCACATCTTATGATGTTTTCAAGATTTGCTTTCGAGACGTCCGAGACCTTTTAAATAAATTTTTAGACACATCCCCAGTGTAATACTGAAAGGTTTACCTCTGCTTCACTACCCTGGTCTGTTATTCAGAGACTTCCATTTGGCCTTCCAATGCATTACAGACATTCTTTTTCTCCTCTGACAAAGTAAGGGCATGTTGTGAAATGTCGCTTTTTTCACCAAGTATTTCAGACTTCTCCCTCTCACTGCATTATTCTCTGCTGGAGCTGGTGTGGGTCTGGGACAAGTGCTTGGAATAAGCAGGCTGTGCAGGGTTGGAAAATAGTCCAGCTTTTGAGATTTATTTTTCCTTTAGGTATATTCCATTTCCCAGTGTTTTAGGAGAAAATTGCTATCTGTCTGACTGTAAAACATACATTCAGACTCACACAGGATATTTTCAAAGTGAAAGGTGGTTCCTGTAAGGTTCCAGAGGGCCAGAACCCTGGTCTGTAGGGCTCCAGGTGACCAATGCTGCCCTGCCACTCTCTGGCAGCTATGGTAGAGCCATGATCAATGCACTGTAAACCATGGGAGACTAGGCACCACAGGAACTGCCATCCATGGAAGCCTCAATTAGCAGTATCCCCGTGACCTCTGACTGGGCCAGGAGGAGCACTGTTTAAGCATGGAGAGAGTTCCAGGAAGCTGTCTCTTCTACTAGGTGGATCACTGGTTGACTTATGACAGACCTTACTCCAGACCTGTCCTGCTCCCTTTCCTGACTCCAGCTTTAACCCTCGGTTCTGGTTCCTGACTTTTGACCCTGGCTCCACAAATTAGGCATGGGTTCCTATGTCCTGGCCCTAATAGGTGCCAGGTTATACTCCATTAATTGCGCTGCCACTTCCCCTTTTAAAAAAATGCAGATTACCTTTGAAATTGGAAGTAGAGGTCAGCTGTGCTATAATTATAAAGAAAAATAGCTGGGAAGTTATTACATTTGATGCCATCTTATTCTTTGCCTAGACCAATCAGACCAGGAATTGGTATAAGACAGAAGACTTTTGAAGAATTTGTTGAAGAACAACTTAAAGTAGATTCTCAAATAACAGAAAACCACCAGGAGGTAATGTGTTATTGGCCATATTGATGAAACTGTTCAGCTTGTTTCTACAAGTCCCTATGGGCTTAAGTAGTACATGGGCCTTGTTCTGGCTCTTTGCACAAGGGTGAATTTCTCCCCTCACCTGTTAATAATGCTAGAGAGGCCTAGACTAGCTTCCATAAATTAAAGCTGTCCCCCCCAGAAATGCACTGTGAAATGCTGTTTGCCCATGATATTGCTGACATTTTGTGGGCTGTTTAGTATTCACAGTATCCTACTCATCTAGGTACTACATGGCCTATATTCTAGCCTCCTCCAGTTTATTTAAACTAAATTAGATCTCAGGATGACTCTGTTATTCCATTTGTCACCATTCCCTATCCTAAAACTGGTGGTGGTTGATAATCATGTCCCTCTGCTTTTTTTTGTCTTTTCTAATGTGAATTTAGTGCTTCATTCTGCCCAGTGCTGAGCATGCAGGTCCCAATCCTGCAAATTAAGCACATGAGTAATCCCACGTGCTTAATCAGTGAGATTGCTCACATGCTTAAAGATCAGCATGTGCTTAAGTGCTTTGCTGAGCTGGGGCCAGAGTGCTCAGCACCTTGGGCAGCATCAAACCCTTAATCCTGGTGACATGTTCTGATTTGGCTGCCCTGAAGACAGATCTTCAAATAATTCACAGAACAGGTATATCTTGGACACAAACACTCCAGACTTCTCACATGCTTTATTGACGTTGTACTCCAAACCTGATCTGGATGAGCTATGTGGGAATGGGGGTGAGAAGACATATCATTTTCCAAGGCTCGTTAAGTGCTTTCTGCTGAGACTGACAGCAAGTGTACAATGTGGACGGAGCCAGATTTTCAACAGCGCTCAGCACACTGGATGAGTGTCACAATGGGAGCCACTGGGTGCTGAGCACTCTTGAAAATCTGGCCCTTAGTGTCAAATGTAGCAGTGGCTTTTGTCCACTTGAAATTGGGGTGACTGAGACCTGCATTTTATCTTCAATTCTGTCTACAAGCTCTGCCACCTTGCTATAATTACTGACCTGGAAGACATACAATTCAGTATCAAACATTTGGAAACCCAGAGCAATAGATTCTTGTTTCCTCTTTGTCTACCAACAAAGTAACGCACAACTCAAACTGATACATTATCTTCCTTTCTATATGATATTACACAAAACAGTCATACTTGCCTTAGCTGCAGACAAACTTATCTCATCCTTAGGGGCTGTTCTTCTCTTTTCCAGTATCATATTTAGTAACACTAGAGATAACACAGAAGGAAATAAGTTGTTGCGTGTCATTTAGTACTCACATTTGTATAAGGGATAGCTAGTATGTAGGTGCTACTGAATAAAATGGGAAATGGTAGTAGAAGTTAGGGCCAAAATTTTCCAACTTGGGTGCCTAAAATTAGGCACTTAAATCTATATATAGGCACCTAAATTAGTGGCTGATTTTCAGAGACACTGAAAAATCCAAAGTCAATCAGAAGCCCAGGGCCTCAACAACTGAAATCAGACTACTCATATAGGTGCCTCATTATGGATTTAAGTGCTTTAACTTTAGGCATTCAAGTTTGAAACTGTTGGCCTAGCATAATATGATTAATAAGCGTGAACATCAGAAAAATTGTTACAGAAAATACATAGATCTAAGGAGCTGAGCCAGACCCCTTTCTTTTAGCTCCAAATACACAGGCCTCTACCACTTGAGCCAAAGGAGAAGCCCCATAGCTGCTGCTGGTTCTCATATCCTCTCTGGGGGCTAGTTATGATTCATTTGCACAGTCACCCAAAGCCAGTACTGTAGACTAGGCTTCTGGTGGCCCAGTTAGGTTTCTTATTGAATCCTTTGCTTGTATTATCATGTGTGAACTTTTGCACTGGGTGGAGCCACGTGCTTTCTGAATAATAGAGCACTTAGGGCCATACCCTGTCTAGAACCACATGACAGCTCACGCTCATAGCAATGATGTGAATAAGACTTCCCTGAAGGCACCAAGGATGCCTAAAAATAAAAATTCTTTGCTTTTTCATTTGCAGTGTAGTTGTAGCCATGTCGGTCCCAGGGTATTAGAGAGGCAAGGTGGGTGAGCTAATATCTTTTATTGGACCAACTTCTATTGATTAGACTACACAGAGCTACACGGAGGTCTTCTTCAGGAGCTCTTCTTCAGGTAGCTTGAAAACTTGTCTCTCTCATCAACAGAAGTTGGTCCAGTTAAGACTATTACCTCACTCGCATTGTTTCTCTAGCTTTTGTGTGGTAGTTTCCACCCCCAGATAACTTTTAAAATATTAATTGGTCCATATAGTACTCTTGTGAGTTAAGTGTATTACAAATTGAGACAATCAGATAGAGAAGGTAAGTGGCTGCCCAAGGTCACTGCGGGAATCAATATCACAGCCAGAACGCAGACTTATCTGGCTCTTAGTCCGAGACTCAGTCCAATGGACCTCACTCCTCTCTCTCTCTCTCGGGGGGCAAAGCACAGGTAAAGGAGGATGACCTCCCTCCTCTGAGCTGGAGGTGGGTATGAGTCACCTTTGCACCCAGGCCATAGCTACCGGTACGGTGTATGGGCCCTAGTTGCAGCTGTACAGTATCCCTTTCCCTACGTACACACACAGTTTTGTGGTCCAGTTGATCAGTGCAGTCTGAAGATCTATTGTCCATGCCACCATTCTGCTGTCTACGCACAAACAACCCTAGTCTTGCTTCCACAGCACACGGGGATGTGGAGGCTTCTGCTTTCTGCTTCTTGCTTCCCATCATAATGTATTGATTCTGTCAAGCTTTGGGTCTTCCGTGACACGGAGGCTGTATGGCCTTTTTAGAGCTTAAAGGACACGTTTTGGGTTTGAAAGTTTTTATGGTGTCATGTGTAGTTCTTGTTCAATTCAGATATCTGAACAATAATGGGGTACACTTGCACATTAGAACAGCTGTGACATGAGGTTAACAGAAAATGTAAACTATCTGAGTTTAGTGATAAGCATAATACAGAATCTAGAAGGTTCTTATAAATCTCTCACAGGTTAGTTAAGCATTAGAAGAGCTGGGCAGGAAATGGTTTTCCTGTCCCATGACAGTTCTCAAGATTACATTTTTTCCCCAGTCTGAATCAGGACAGAAAGTTGGACTCTCAAAAATGTTTATGAATTGAAAATCAAAAAAACCCCCACCAAATTCTATTTGGGTCAGTCAAAACATGTCATTTTGATTTTGGCCATTTTTATTTTATTTTATATTTTTTTACTCTAATTAGCATAAATTTCTGTGCAAAAATTATTTTGAACCAGAAAACAAGAAATATTTTATTTTGAAAATATCAGCATCTTTCTTTTAAACAAAATTTTTTTAAATTGAAAAATGCAATGAATCTAATCAATTCCTGTGAAAAGTTTTGGTTTCAACAAATTGGCATTTATTCAACAACAAAAAAAATCTCCCTCCTTCCTCCCCCTCAAAATTCCTGACCCGCTCTAATCAGAAGGCTCCTTAGCCTGGTAACTATGCAAACTGTCAAGTGCTGATCTATTGTTTACAGCTAGGTTTTCCAGTTCAAATAAATACTATTAAAACTCAAGTGAAGAAAAAATCTGAGACCACTTGCTGGGAATTCATCCCTGGGTGTCTGAGATTTCAGAAAAAGGTCAACTGTAATATAATTCAAGGAAAATTATCTTTATAAACAGATTATTAAAACAACTATTTTCTCTTCTTAAATATTATCCATTAATTTATCTATTAGTAAGCACTGCAGAACTGACAAAATAATCACCACAGACCAGAATGTTGTACTCTATATTACTAAACCAGAGTAGAATGTATAACATTTGGAAACTTCAAGGTGATACAGTATACAGCAATCAATTCAGGTACTACTATAAAAATACAAGTAACGTAAGAAAACTTTTTTAAAAAAAGATTATCTGGATTTACAGAACACAAACTACTTAATACTTTAAAACTTTTCACTACTCTATGTAGTGCTGTCTATGTGTCATAAAAGCAAAGGTGTTTACTTTAATAAACTTCACTGGCCTGAAATTTAAATAAAGGAGAGTTCTAACTCCTCTCAGAATTTTTGGGAGGCTTTTGCCAGATCACATCAGTACAATAGCAAGCATCCGTGGTTCACTTTAATCTGAAATTCTGGGAAATCTTAGTATTTCTTTCTACATGGAAATGTAATTATAAAATGAAGTGGTGAATTATTTGCTATGTAATACACCATTATATTCTTTACATTTATCTATCATTCTGCCTTCTATGACATCCTTTATTTGTTTCCTCTCTTTCAATTCTCTGTATGTTGACAGGGATTTTCAAAAGTTCCAAAATTACTTAGGAACACAAGTCCTGTTGACTTTCAGTAGGACCTGTGCTCGTAAGTGATTTAGGCACTTTTGAAAAGTCCACCCATTATCTCTCTGTATTTCCCCAGAGCATAGTAATTCAAGATGTGCTTTAAAAGTAAATCCACCAGCTTTAAAAAAATACAGCACAAAATCCTGTTTAAGGTCCTCTTCCCCCCGGTGCAAAAGGGCCATCACTTGACCTAAGCACCACCAGAGATCTCAAAATAGGGTTTTAGTGGGACTTAAGTGATACAGAAAGGCCTGGTCCTGTCCATCTGTACAGGGATGAATGTTGCCCTAACAGAACATGGACTAAAACAACAGGACTGCTTTTGTGAATAATCTGAGCAGGTTTTGGATTTAAGCGCAGACTCAAAATATGTTTCAGTGCAGTTGTTAAACTATGAGAAACAGTGAGAATCATTTGCTTGCCAGAATCTGAGTTTATTGGCAACCTCTGATGTCATCACTAAACTCTTTAGTGCAGTGACGGTCGGTTAGATTTGTCCATATACCTGAGTTTAGAAAAAGAGGCCATGATTTTGTGCTAGCTTTGATGTCATCATCTGTTGTAGAGAGCATAGAACCATGAAGTCAGATATTTGCAAGTTAATTTATATATTTGTCTGTAATTTTTATTAAAAAGAAAAAAGAAATGCAGGGCCTTAGCCACAAAGTGGTCATTGAATGACTTTTTAACATTTTTTATACCTTTCATCTGAGATATTGAAACTATTTCATTGTTATGAAAGCAGAAATAGGAAAACACATTGATCACATGGAAATAAAAATTCTGAGATAGCTGTGCATAAGGACTGAATTAACAGGGTTACAAAGAATATCTGGGCATTTCAGAAGTGAGTTTTAACCTATGTTAACCAAACACTCTGGAAGGGTTTTTTAGACTTTCTAAAAAAATGATTAGCTAAAATAACACTGTTTGAACATTATCTCGGTATAATATTCCTCCCTGTGAGAATTTATTTTGTGCTGTGTAACTTGAGCAGTATAAATGCTGGAAAACTAGCATTGTGTGTGTTTAAAAAGTTTTGATATAAAGGAAGATAGAAAAATGTGGCATACAACAAAGAAACTGTTTTTATTATTATGGCTTCCGCCTAATGGGATCTGATTTCTCTCTCCATTTTTGAAGAAAGTCTCATAATTTAAACATAATTTTTGGTATTTGCAGAACTTCTGTGAGGCTAAAGTGACCCCTCGGAAATCTTTCCTGAAACGTGGAGAAGGCATTGCAAGGCTTGAAAAAAATAAAGAGAACCTTGCAAAAGAACAAGCCAAACATCCCAGAAGAGTTAGTTTTGATTGCCAGAATCTTTTCTCTTTGCCTCGCCAACAGGATGCAGGAAAATTACAGCTGGGGAAACATTTAAATCGTTTACATCGACGGGCCAGCAGCCCCATGGTGTTGGTCTCTAATGAGAAGAATACAAATTGCACTATCTCCATGAGTGAAATAAAGGCTCAGGTTGACAGTAAGGCAAGAGATCCTGAGCAATGCCCAGAAGAAAGACGAGAAGGAGGTGGTGGAGAAGAGTGTGCAAAGGAGGATCCTGCTGTACCACTGCAGATGAACTGGGCTGAACTCCTGCAGCAGTGTCAGGAACAAATTACTGAAATGAAGCTACAAATAGGTGAGAAAAATAAAGCTCAAAGTACTGATTCTCTAGGACATTCAGACAAAGCAGACAAAAGTTCCATGGAGTCTACAGTTCAAAAGGACCTAGACATTGTGGATCAGTGTGTGAAGGGCAATCTAACTCAGAGAGCAGAAAAGCCCTTGGAAGTCCTCCAAGAAGGTTCTAAGCTTCAGAATTTAGAAGGAAGCCAAACCAAGCAGATGGATTGGAGCACAGGCCTCAAATTCACATCAGGTGTGAAAGGAATTAGCAGTTGCCACAATGAAGATTACACTGTGAGCAAAAGCCCAGAGAGCCAAAGAGGAACCACCACTGGGTTTAAGATGGTTAATGACAGAATAATGAAAGTTACTCACAAATCAGCTCAAGGCATGAACAAGAAAAAGAACATCACATCTGTCAGCCACCAGCAAGAGTGGCAAAGCAATAGAAGTGCTGCCAACAGGTGGAATGCTCAACCTTTGTCCAGTGGGTCAGGCTGCACATCCACTGACAGTGAGGATGACCCCAAATCTTACTGCACTCAGTCTCCCACAACACAGGTGCCTCAGAAAGTAGGCCGCACAGACAAAAATTTGGATCTCTCTGATGCTGATTATGCTACTGATGAGCCCAGTGGAGCAGAAGAGCTGGCCCTGAAAAAGCACACCAAGTCACCTCCAAAGAAACTGGGTGCTCAAGAGATAAAAGCCAAGCAGGATCTCTCCCTCAGCACAAGCAGCAGTGACTCTGGTAATGGGGTTGCCAGGCTGAGAGGAAACAAGGCTTGCTCTTCTCTTCGAAAGTCTCCCTTTCGGCCCCCGAGATCTGCGAGAGGTGGAAGAGAGCCTGAGCCAAGGAGTGAGAGTAATGCTGGGGATGGTAAAAATATAGAGCTGCAATCGTCACCATCAACATGTGATCTGGTGGCCAGCCTATTCCCTGCATTCAAAAATAAAGAAACCCTTGCAGAGGAGAGGGCACAAAGAAAACCAGTTCTGGGTACGCTAGGTAAGGGCTAAGCAAAACTTCTTTCCCCATGTCAGTAGAAGTTGAATTTTTCTTGGTTTATAATGATTCTACACCAGTGGTGCAAGTAGAATTCATTTCTTATCGGTACACTGCACTCATGGGAGGGACACAAAGGGGAGGCACCAACTAAAGGGGGGGCACATGACCCTCCCCCCACATGACTCTTCCCTGCCCCACTCCTTGCATCACCCCACCCCATGCTCCATTAGTACAGGCACCATCCCAGGCCATGCCAACCACCATGCGAACATTCCTCAGCCCTGACCTAGAAAAACCAAGCTCCCGCTAGGGCTGAGGGGATAGTTCAGTCTATATGCCCATTCCAGTCTTGGCCTCTTTGCAGAGACTGCCAACCAGGACGTCTATCAGTGCCACTTGTAACTGGTTTCATGACGAGAGCAACTGTGCACTAGGACCTGGACTGAACCCACCCACTACTAATTGTATATAATTTAATACTGTTTTGGTGTGGATGTGTAGGTGTGGTTGCTTAGCCCACATAATGCTTCACATCTTCACAGCACTTTACAAATTGTTAATTTCATCCTCACTGCACTTAGAGTTGGCACCAAAGTTGAGTTGCTGCCATTTTAGGAATGGAGAAACTGAGAGAGAGTTTAAGTGATGTGTACAAGGCCTGAATGGGAGCTGATTTGAGATCTGGGATTAAAGCTGAGGGGGTCAAATTCATCCCTGGTGAATTGTCAGTGAAGTTATGACCTGCTATATCCCGGTTCCCAGCTATATGCTCAGATGCCAGCATCACATCTCTCATTTTGTAATTAATTCGTATTGCTATTAAGACAGGCAAACGTGCTTGGCACTGTGCAAGACACAGACATTAAGACAGCCTCTGCCCTGAAGAGTTTACTGTATAGGAGACATTCAGCCCACAAGAAAAAGCAGGATGCATTGGAAGAACCAAAGAGGAGAGTTACCTTACAAACTTGATTTAATCTTATATTTTATTTGATCCTCTTACATTTCTTCTTAATGTGGGGAGAGTCTTGCAGATGAAGTGGATTTTCAGGAGAGATTTTTCTATTTCCATTTGAACAATAAGGACAATGCTTGGAACTCCAGTGGCAGAAAAAGAGCCTGCCCTGTGGTTTCTGGTTCATTGGACCCTTGGAAGCCCAGGGCTGCAATTCCTAAAATAATAAAAATACCACATGCCCATGCAATTTAGTTACTTATTTTCTGGGGTTGAGTGGATGTTAACTATCTATTGATTTATTACTGTGCTTCTACCATGTTCAGTCTCCTTTCTCCTCTGGGTCGGTTTGATGTCTAGGTGAAAGTTCTGAATTAGAAAATGTTTGGTGCAGCACATTGTACTTAACAGGGATGAATTCCAATTGGATTTACAGTAACCAAGAGCCTGATCCTGCAAATACTGTCACAACCTGGTCCAGTCCCACTCTCTGGATGGACTTTAGTCTGTAGTGATGGGATCCAATAACTGAATCCCACGTACTAATACACTTCCAGGATCTGGATACGAGTAGTGGATAGTCACTGTTCCTAGTTCAGGCACATTCCCAGTTGCAGATCCACGTCTGACCCTCTTCTTGGGCAGTGGGACCTCACAGTCTGATTGCCTGGACCCAGGAACCAGTGCCTGAGCCCCTTGTTGCTCATACACATCCCCCTCCTTGGTTCCATTCTTGGCTGTGGATGCTCTGGTTTTTCTGGTTACACCAGGGGTGAAAGTAACTTACAGGACTTACCAGTACTGCCGGAGTCATGAGGGGGCGTGGCCTCATCCGGAAGAGGCGGGGCCTCTCAAGATTAAAGGCCCTGAGGAACCAGCTGTGGCTGGGAGACCCAGAGCCTTTAAATCAACCAGGGGCTCCCAGCTGCAGAGGTGGCTGGGAGCCCCTGCGGCTCAGGGGCAAATTAAAGGGCCCAGGGCTCTGGCTGCCAGGGGGAACCCCGAGCTTTGCGGGGCTGGGGCAGGGATTTAAAGGGCCCAGAGCTCCTGCCACTGAGGGGAGCCCCGAGCCCTTTAAATCCTGGCTCCAGCCCGGCCGCCAGAGCCGCGGCAGGGATTCAAAGAGCTCTGGGCTGCCCACAGCAGCGGGGAGCTCTGAGCCCTTTAAATCTCAGCCATGGCCAGGATTTAAAGGACTCAGGGCTGCCCGCAGCCACGGGGAGCTCTGAGCCCTTTAAATCCCGGCCCCAGCCTGGCCGCCGGAGCCGCGGCCGGGATTTAAAGGGCTCTAGGCTGCCCGCAGTGGCAGGGAGCTCTGAGCCCTTTCAATCCCTGCTGTGGAAGTTGATGCGGTCCAGCACGGTGTACTGGCTCTTGCCGGTATGCCGTACCTGACCACACCTGCTTACTTTGGGGACAACATGGCAGGAAAGCAAGGAAACACAGGCTTAGTGAAGGAATTTCTTATACAAGGAATGTCTGGGCAGAGAGCCGTTCAATGTCAGTGATCCTGCTGGTAGAGAAGCTACAATAATACAAATAATTAATAATAATAATAATACTTAATAATTGTTCCACTGGAGTAGAGCCATTCAGTGTTGATGGCCCTTGATTGCTCTGTCACATCTCCTCAGACACAGACTCTTCACTAGCTGTCAAGTTCCTGCTACAAAATGGATACTCAAAGCCACTTCAAAAGTTACATTCAAAATGGAGGCAGAAATACAGTGTGGCATTAACAAAAACCAAAATGGAATTTATACGTTGGCCCAGACATAGCCCCCAATCCATCACACTTAACTGCCAGGTGTAGTGCTTGATTTGCACTAGTAAGCATTATGCTGTATAGCAGGGGTTCTAAAACTGGGGGTCGGGACCCCTCAGGGGATCGTGAGGTTATTACATGGGGGGTCATGAGCTGTCAGCCTCCACCCCAAACTCCGCTTTGCCTCCAGCATTTATAATGGTGTTAGATATATAAAAAAGTGTTTTTAATTTATAAGGGAGGGGTTGAACTCAGAGGCTTGCTATGTGAAAGGGGTCACCAGTAAAAAAAGTTTGAGAGCTACTGCTGTATAGTGAATAGTGTCAGGATTGGGCCCCAAGATGTTAAAGTCAGAGAACTTTACATTTTCCTGGTCTATGCAATTCTGCTGTAGTTAAATATGTGCACTATTTTAATGAATACACAGTAAGTTATATGTACTAACGTGATTGTCTTCATAGAAGCAGCTCAGAGAAGGCTTACTGACAAGTTAGAGGAACTGGAAAAGGAGGTTGGTGTATATCGTGGAGAAACCCCTCTTCTAGCGAGGATGAAAGAAGAACAAGAGAAAGCAAGGCATTTTCTTAGGTAAGTAAACCATCCCGTGGTATGCAAAACAAATCGAGCTGACCGTGCACTATGGCCAATATTTTCAGCTGTGGATTCCTAAAGCTAGGTTGTTAAATCCTACATAAGTGGCTTCATTTCAGTGGGCGCTGTGGGTGCCCTGAAAAGCAGGCCATTTACGTGGATGTCCAAACATGGATGTAGCTGACTAACTAGAGGCACACAGATTTGAAAACTGTGGCCAGATGACTAGTTTTAAGGCTCGATCTTGTGAAATGCTGAATGATCTGTACAAGTTGCTGAGCATCCTCAAGTCACAGTGAAGTCACTGTGAGCTGGGGGCACTCCCATCTCAGAAGATCAGGCCCAACCTGGTTATCATCCTATGTCACATTTAGATTTACTCACCTTTATATAGGGGTATCTATCCAAACCAGGCAAAGGATTTATTTGGGACTATGGATGTGCCAAGCTTGAAGTTTCAAAAGAGCTGATTTGTAAATAATCTAAGTGCAATAAAGCAGCTGTAAAATGTAAAATGTTTGCATAATTCAAACAATTTTCTCCTCGTTTGAGATCAAGCAGGAAAATTTTCAGTCCAAAAAGTAATATTTTGAGGAAAATGATGATTGAAAACAGGGGTTTGGAATAGAGGGCACCATCTCAGCTGTAGGTACCCTGTAGCTTGTAATAAAATCATGGCATGGTTAAATTCAAACCCAGTGTGATTTTTTTTAAAAAAACATGTTTGAAAGCTGTTAGAACCTACGCTTACCATGTATCTATTGTAATACAAACTCCTTTTTTTGGTATTACTGTGTTCTTTCTATTTCTTACTCGGTATGAGAATATTTCTTTTCTTATGTAAAGTAAGAGTAATTTCTTGATTGAGATTTTTTTTTGCATTCCTTTAAAAAACATTGAATACATGTTGCAAACTGAATGTGCCCCCAAACCAAACCAAAAGTTTACTCTTTTATATGTACACTCCCGTTGATTTCAAGGAGTTTAGGATCAGGTCCTTTCAGCATTACAGTGTGCTGTATTTTTCCTTAGCTATCCTTGCCCAAAATACTTTTGCATTTTATTATGAATTTCTTCATTAAAGATCTTTTTCTGGGTATGATCCCACAAGCTCTCCAATGGGCTTCAATAGGAGTTCCATGTGTGAGAGCTTGTGGGTTTGGGCTGTTTATGTTTAACATCTAAAAAAGCAGTAAAAGAAAGTAGGCTTCAGTTTTTCCAAAGTTATGTACTGACGTTGCCTTCAGCTGCTAAGTGATGTTCCTCATGCAGAGTTAATGCAATACTTTCCTAGACAGCACTGTACTCTGCTCCTGTAGATAGATGGTGCCCTCTGGTGGGTTTGTCTTACTGAGTATAGTGCTTTGGCATCTAATAATAGTGTTGGCCCTAAAAAGAGTGTTGTTGACAGTGTTTTGGTGGAGTTAGTTGTAGTTGCCTCTACCATTTTCACAAAGATGTTTATCCACAAATCCATAGATGGCATGCTGTGTAGTGCAGACCTTTTCATTTCCTCTGTCCAGTTTGTGGGCCAGATCCTCAGCAGGGGTAAACTTGCTTAGCTCCATTGATGTCAGTGACCGCACAATGATTTACACCAGCTCAGGATCTGGCTCTGTATTTTTAAACTAATGAGCACATCAGGAGCCCTGGTTGGTAACCACAGTGATAGAGCTCTTCAGTTATTCCATGTTGACTTTTTTGCCTGGTCGAAGCAATAAGAGACCTATTGAGAGAGTCAGCTGGCATGCCTGGACCTGTCCAGGCTCCTATCCATTCTCTGGTTTCCAAACACATTTTTTTCCTTAGGCCTCTGCAGGCATGAGAAGTGCAGACTGGAGGGTGAAAATTCTCTGAGTTTAGAATTTGGCATATGCACGGTGCCTAATGGAGACTGGGGCGGAGATGAGAGCTAGTAGACTGAGACTCCACCCAGACAGAACTGAGGTAATTGCTGTTGGCTATGGAAAGCTGTAAGGAGATTTGGTGAAGATTATTTCTGGGGAGTTTGCCTGCCATTTGTGACATATAACCTGCAGTTCTTGTTGGATCTACAGCAGCTTCTGGATGTCCAGGTAGCAACAGAATCATGGGTGCTTTTTCCCTCCGTTTAGCTAGAAGATTTTCTCTTGGCTGTGGATTTTGCTTCCATCACCAGGGTCTTTGTCAGTTCGCAGTTGGGTCGTTGCAATGTGCTTTACATGGGGCTACAGCTGAAAACTTTGAGAAATTCAATTTGCATGAAACATAGAGGTCTGCTTTGTAGGCAGTGTTTTCTGCAGAGAACACTTTACACCTGTGATGTGCACTGGCTGCCAATTCACTTCCATGTGCAATTCAAGGCTTTGGTTTTAATCAATTGTATAAGGCCCCTAAAAGGTTGGAGTCAACCCTAACTGAAACACCTCTGGTCTCTTTGGGTGATTCTGCCACAGATGAAATCAGTTGAGGTGCTGGAACTGATTGCTCACTGGTCTAGGTACAAAAGTAGGGCATTTGCCGTAAAAGACTCTCCACTTTAGAAATTGCTTCCTGCTGTGGCCCAACTTTGTTGACTTTCTTGGTAACACTTCTGTTCTCACAAGGGGCACGGAGAAGATGGGCATAAGCAGGGGTGTTGTATTTATTACTCCTACTAGATGTTGGGGTGAGGAGTTAATTGGTTACTGTGGAGATGTATTACTTTTAATGTTCATGAACCCAGAATACCATAAGGGCTCATTTTTAAAAAAAGGAATGAAGGAATTAAATCCAAATGAATAAACTGTAAAAGTCTCTCCTGCAGTGGCACCTTCCTTCGGGCAGCAGGAGGAGGGGGCCTGTGCATCTCTTAATGTCAGTGTTAGTTTCCATTTTGTACATTAGAGAACACTCTGCAGTGACAGGCCCAGTTAGTGAGGTAAATGCTCTTAACCACCTCACTGCCGCCTCATGTGCCTGTCTATGAGGCTAACAAATGATATAATAATATATTCAAAAAATGGGGTGAGCATTTTGGCCAAACACTGATTTCAGTTCATACAAATATGCTACATTCTGGGCTCTATTAAGGACTTACAGCCTGGAGCTCCCGTGGGTGAAAACATGCACTGCCCCAGTGCTCGCATGTAGAGGCTTTAGGATTGGAATGGCAAAATGTCTCCTAGGTGCTAAGATTGTACATTGAGCACTTGGACTTGCCATACCTCTAGCAAGCATTCCCAACAGCTCCCTCTCCACTAACTGGTACGTAAGGTCTATGGCCATTCTCACTCTGGGGAAGCTAGGGCTTCTGGAAGCTCAGTCTCCAACCTTGCACCCTGATGGGTATGTGTGGGGAAGGAGCCGCCTGTGCGCTCTCTCTCTTCAAGCGCAACTGCTGTGGGCTGCGATCAATGGTGTGCCATCTAGGTATGCAACGCATGCATTGCATGCCCCAGAATTAAAAAACATGGTCCAACTGGTGGCCCGTGGGCCTGATCTGGCCTGTAGGATGATTCTGTCTGGTGTCCTCTGCACAGTGTGACCTCACAGTCACCATGGGCATGGTCATGCTGCATACAGGACGCCATTTTGTGCAATGTCACTAAAAGGTTGGACTACCTAAGGCATCCAAGTTTAGAATTGAATCATTGCATGCCTTACTAAAAATGACCTGGCCTGACACTGGCTGCCATAATTTATCCCTTCATGGCTTAAGAAAATGTGTTTGAAAGCCTGTAAAATTCATGGCTATAGAGCTGTCTGGGAAGAAAATCCCAATGGGAATTGCCTTCCATTTGCTCAAAAGGACAAATTCTACCTTCAAACATGCACCTGAGACTCTCAGTGATTACAGACCTGATTTTTTCAGAGGTGCTGAGTACCTATAGCTCCCCTTGACTTCAGTGTCTGCTGTGAATGTCCAAGACCTCTGAAAATCAAGCCCTAAATCTGGGAATCCTGGATACTCATCCAAAGACAGGATTCGACCTACATTCTTTACATCAGCTTCATAATCCTCAATTTACCTTTTGAACAGAACACGAATGGATCAGTTTGAGACCAGCAAGGCTCAAGAACTTAATTGCTTAGAAGAATATAAGCGAGACTGCATTCACACACCGAAGAAAGAAAAGGTTGAATTTAAGAAGTACGCAACAGCAGCTAGAGTCACTAGGGAGGACGTGAAATCAGAAGAAATACAAGTAAGTAGTGCATAAAGAAGGGGAAAAAGAAAATGTGATTTTGAAGATCAGTTTGTAGTCCATCCTAGAATGGATATGAGAATTGCTCCTCAAGTGATAGAGAATCCACCATTTTTTTGAGACAACTTGTTCCAATGGTGAATTGCCCTCACTGTTAAAAATCTACAACTTATTTCCAGGCTGAATTTGTCTTGCTTCTGTTTCCAGCCCCTGGATAGAACTATGCCTTTTTCTGCTAGATTTATAAATCACTTCCCTGTGTAAGTATTTGTAGACCATAATCAATTCACCTCTTAAATTCCTCTTGGATATACTAACTAGACTGATATCAGAGGGGTCGCCGTGTTAGTCTGCATCTGTAAAAAGCGACAAAGAGTCCTGTGGCACCTTATAGACTAACAGACGTATTGGAGCGTAAGCTTTCGAAAGCTTATTCTCCAATACGTCTGTTAGTCTATAAGGTGCCACAGGACTCTTTGTCGCTTTTAACTAGACTGAGTCAAGTCTCTCCCAATAAAACATGATTTCCAGACCTCAAATCATTCTTGTGGATCTTTTATGAATCCTTTTCAGTTTTTCAATATCCTCTTTGAAATGTGGACTCCAGAACTGATACAGCATTTCGGTAAGGGTCTCATCAATCCCATACACAGAGATAATACCAACTGCCTATTCCTACTTGATATTCCCCTGCTTACACATCCAAGAATCACGTTTGCCCTTTTAGCTACAGCACTGCACTGCACTGGGATCTAATGTTTAATTGGTTATCTAAGGCCAAGTCCTTTTCTTTGCCAGTGCATTCCAGGATACAGTCCATTATCTTGGAACTATGACCTACATTCTTTGTTCCTAAATGTATGACTTTGCATTTGGCTCAGTTAAAATAAACGTTGTTCAAATGAGCTCAGCTTGCTAAGATCACTCTCTATAACTGGCCTGTTCCTATCATTATTTACCATGCCACCAATTTTGGTGTCATCTGTACATTTTACCAGCAATGCTTTTATAAAAATATTGAATAGCACTTGGCCAAGAACAAATCCCAGTGGGACTCCACTACAAACACCTCACTGGATGATGATTCCCCATTTACAATTGCTTTTTGAGATCTATCAATTAATCAGTTTATAATCCATTTAATAGGGGTACATTGATTTTATATAGTGCTGATTTTTTAATTACAAAGTCATGCAGGATCAAGAGACACAAGGTGGGTGAGGTAATACCTTTTATTGGACCAACTTTTAAAAATTGTCCAACTTCTCTATAAAAGATATTACCTCACCCATCTCGTCTCGCTGCTATCCTGGGACCAACATGGCCACAGCAACACTGCATGCAAGATTAAGTCAAATGCCTTATATTAATAACATAGCAGGTGCACAGCATCATTCATCCTTGCAAGATCGGGGACCCCCGCTGTCTTTGCCTGCTCATCTCTTTTCACCTTCTGCTTTTACCAAGAAACAATACACACCTGCCCTTCTGCAGGATCAAGCCTGTCAATGTATACATCAAGGGCCCCGGTGCCACAATGGTGGGTACATAAATATAGAAATAAATAGCTTTCTTGTGTCCACCTCAGTTTGGAGGCATGTCGCAGATTTGGCAGATTAAGAGGCAAATCACAATTCCACTACCCCACTGTGCGCTATTCATGGTGAAGTTGCAGAAGAAGAAAGAATTATGTGCTTGAAGGAAGAAAGGAGGGAGAAGATGAAGAGATGGGAGAGGGAGGATGGGAAAACTGCTGCTTTTCCTCACTGGCTTTGCTAGTGTTAGGGGTTGAGGTTTGCAGGGGTTTCTTCCAAAGGGTCAAGGATTTAAAAGACATAGTTCAATTTGTCTGGAAATACACAAAGAATGAATGCAAAACCACTTAGTGCAAGAAAAATAATAGGATCATAGAACTGGAAGAGACCTTGAGAGGTAATCTAGTCCTCTGCACTCGTGGCAGGACTAAGTATTATCTAGACCATCCCTGACAGGTGCTTGTCTAACCTACTCTTAAAAATCTCCAATGATGGAGACTCCACAACCTCCTAGGCAATTTATTACAGTTCTTAACCACCCTGTCAGTTAGGAACTTTTTTCCTAATGTCCAACCTAAACCTCCCTTGCTGCAATTTAAGCCCATTGCTTCTTGTCCTATCCTCAGAGGTTAAGCAAACAATTTTTCTTCCTCCTTCTTGTAACAACCTTTTACATACTTGAAAACTATTATCATGTCCCCTCTCAGTCTTCTCTTCTCCAGACTAAACAAACCCAGTTTTTTCAATCTTCCCTCATAGGTCATGTTTTCTAGACCTTTAATCATTTTTGTTGTTCTTCTGTGGACTCTCTCCAATTTGTTCACATCCTTCCTGAAATGTGGCACCCAGAACTGGACACAATACTCCAGTTGAGGCCTAATCAGCATGGAGTAGAGCGGAAGAATTACTTCTTGTGTCTCGCTTACAATACTTCTGCTAATACATCCCAGAAGGACGTTTGCTTTTTTTGCAACGATGTTACACTGTTGACTCATGTTTAGTTTGTGGTCCACTATAACCCCCAGATCCCTTCCCGCAGTATTCCTTCCTAGGCAGTCATTTCCTATTTTGTGTGTGTGCAACTGATTGTTCCTTCCTAAGTGGAGTACTTTGCATTTGTCCTTATTGAATTTCATCCTGTTTACGTCAGACCATTTCTCCAGTTTGTCCAGATCATTTTGAATTATAATCCTGTCCTCCAAAGCACTTGCAATCCCTCCCAGCTTGGTATCATCCGCAAACTTTATAAGTGTATTCTGTATGCCATTATCTAAATTAGGGGTCGCAAACACAAATGATCACAAGGGCCACATGAGGGCTAGTTCATTGGCCCGAGGGCCGCATCACTGACACACACCCCATCGCTGCCTCCGGCCCTGCCCCCACTCTACCCCTCCCATGAGGCCCCGCCTCTTCCTACCCCTTCCCTGCCCCCATTCCAACCCCTTCCCTGAAGTCCCCACCCCAACTCTGCCCCCTCCCTGCCCCCAGAGGGTGCATGAGGGGGGTGGCAGGGGCTCAGGGCAGGGAGTTGAGGTGCAGCAGGGGTTTGGGTTGTAGGCAGGGGCTCAGGATGCAGAAGGGGTGAAGGGTGCAGCAGGGGGCTCAGGGCAGGGGGTTGAGGTGCAGCAGGGGGTTGGGCTGCAGGCAGGGGACTCAGGGTGCAGCAGGGAGCTCAGGGCAGGGAGTTGGGGTGCAGGAGGGGTGTGGGATGCGGGAGGGGGCTCAGGGTAGGGGGTTGCGGTGCAGCAGGGGGTTGAGGTTCAGGCAGGGGGCTCAGGGCAGGGGTTTGAGGTGAAGGCAGGGGGCTCAGGGCAGGTGATTGGAGTGCAGAAGGGGTGTGAGATGCAGCAGGGGGCTCAGGGCAGGGGGTTGGGATGCAGAAGGGGTGTGAGATGCAGCAGGGGGCTCAGGGCAGGGGGTTGGGATGCAGAAGGGGTGTGGGATGCAGCAGGGGGCTCAGGGCAGGGGGTTGAGGTGCAGGCAGGGAGCTCAGGACAGAGAGTAGGGGGGTGGGGTGCAGGAGGGCTTCGGGCTCTGGGGTGGCAGCAGCGCACACTGGGGCCAGGGCAGGCTGCCGGCCCGGCCCCACTCTGCTCTGGGAAGTAGCTGGAACCATGTGCTGCTTGCCACACATCCAGGTACCTCCCCGAAGCTCCCATTGGCCGTGGTTCCCCGTTCCTGGCCAGTGGGAGCTGCGGGGAGGGGCGGGGGCAGTGCCTGGAAGCCAGGGCAACACACGGACAGAGCCCTCTGCTTCTCCCCCCCGCAGGCCACAGGGACATGATGGCAGCTGCTTCAGGGAGCGGCGCGGAGCTTGAGGGGGCAATCCTGCAGCTGTAGTTTGCCCACCCCTGGCCTGGAGGTAGCAGGGCCGCCCAGAGGATTCAGGGGGCCTGGGGTCCTCGGCGGCGGGGGGCCCCCGCTTCGGCGGTGGGGGGTCCTTCTGCTCCAGGACCCGCCGCCAAAGTGCCCTGAAGACCTGCGGTGGGGGGTCCCCGCCGCCAAATTACTGCCAAAGACCCAGCTCTTCGGCAGTGGGTCCTGGGGCAGAAGGACCCCCCACCGCGGGTCTTCACAGCACTTCGGCGGCGGGTCCCAGCGGAAGGACCCTCCACCACCGAATTACCGCCAAAGACCCGGAGCAGAAGACGCTCCAGGGGCCCGGGCCTCGCGAGAGATTTCCGGGGTCCCCGGAGCAAGTGAAGGACCCCGCTCCAGGGGCCCTGAAAAACTCTCGTGGGGGCCCCTGCGGGGCCCAGGGCCTGGGGCAAATTGCCCCACTTGCCCTCCCCTCTGGGCGGCCCTGGGAGTTAGGCCAGGGGGGCGGGCGCGGGCCACTTGGCGAGTGGCAGGAAATAGCCCAGCAGGCCGCGTGTTTGAGACCCCTAATCTAAATCATTAATAAAGATTTTGAACAGAACCAGACCCAGAACTGATCCCTGTGGGACACCACTCATTATGCCCTTCCAGCATGACTATGAACCACTGATCACTGCGCTCTGGGAATGGTTTTCCAAACAGTTTTGCACCCACCTTATAGTAGCTCCATCTAGGCTGTATTTCCCTAGTTTGTTTATGAGACAGTCATGTAAGACAGTATCAAAAGCTTTGTTAAAGTCAAGATATACCATGTCTACCACTTCCCTCCATCCACAAGGCTTGTTACCCTGTCAAAGAAAGCTATCAGGTTGGTTTGACACAATTTGGTTTTTTTACAAATCCACGCTGACTGTTACTTGTCACCTTATTATCGTCTAGATGTTTGCAAATTGATTGCTTAATTATTCGCTCCATTATCTTTCTGGGTACAGAAGTTAAGATGACTGGTCTGTATTTCCCTTTTTATAGATTGGCATTATATCTTCCATGACTTTTCAAAAATAATTGCTAATAGCTCCTTGAGTATTCTAGGATGCATTTCATTAGGCCCTGGTGACTTGAGGACATCTAATTTGTCCAAGTAATTTTTAACTTGTTCTTTCCCTATTTTAGCTTCTGATCCTACCTCATTTTCACTGGCATTCACTATGTTACTCATTGAGTAACAGGCCTACCTTCTCCTTGGTCTTCCTCTTCCTTCTAATGTATTTATAGAATGTTTTCTTGTTACCCTTTATGTCTCCAGATAGTTTGATTTCATGTTGTGCCTTGGCCTTTCTAATTTTGTCCCTACATACTTGTGTTATTTGTTTATATTCATACTTTGTAATTTGACCTAGTTTCCACTTTTTGTAGAACTCTTTCTTTATTTTTAGATCATTAAAGATCTCCTGGTTAAGCCAGGGTGATCTCTTGCCATACTTCCTATCTTTCCTATGCAATGGGATAGTTTGCTCTTGTGCCCTTAATAATGTCTCTGAAAAACTGCCAACTGTCTTCTACTGTTTTTCCCCTTAGACTTGTACCCCATGGGATCTTACCTACCAACTCCCTGAATTTGCTAAAGTCTGCCTTCTTGAAATCCATTGTCTTTATTTTGCTGTTCTCCCTCCTACCATTCCTTAGAATCATGAACTCTTATCATTTCGTGATCACTTTCACCCAAGATGCCTTCCACTTTCAAATTCTCAGCCAGTTACTCCCTATTTGTCAAAATGGCAGATTACAATTAAGCATTAGGTGTAGTTCTCCCTGAGCAAAGGAAAAGCTCGAGATCTTTGCACATCCACTCCTTTACATTTAAAGGTGCAGGGTTAATAAAGGGGCAGGGCATGTCTAAGGAGATGTACGCTTAAATGTATTTCTAAAATGGCTTGGCCAGTGTCCATAGATTCATAGATTTTTATTTTAAGATCAGAATGGACCATTATGATCATTTAGGCTGACCTCCTGCATCACACAGGCCCAATAACCTCATCTACTAATCTCTGCATCAAGCCCATAACTTCTGTTTGAGCTACAGCATGTCTTTTTGAAAGACATCCAGGCTTGAGTTGTCATTGACATCAGCAAGAGTTGTGAATGTTCTAGACTCATTAGGATCAGAACTTGAATCAGTCAAATTGTTCCATCAGTCCAAGCCACTTAAAGAAAATCTTTTTTTTTTTTAATGCAAACACAGTGAGATGCTCCATGATGGTTGGAATGTTAGAGCCTGATTTTGAAAAGTATTGATCACCAGCAACTTCCACTGACTTCATTTATAGTGGGTGTTCAGCAGTTCTGAAAATCATCCCTTTTTGGCTTAATATCTCACTGCTGTAGATGCTTGTCAGTACACCTTAAATACTGTAGGGGGCTAATACCTATTCCTTTTTCTTAGGCTCCTTTGGCCCTTCTGCAGCATGGATTTCTGTTTGTTTGTTTGTTTGTTTGTTTGTTTTATTGCTGTGTATTTTGGTAGATCTTGTGTGATTTGTTGTGTGTGATTTGATGCCATAATGAAAAGTTTCAATAAAGCTTTAAGCAAAACCACAGATTTCATGTGTCTTTCCAAATGCATGAGATGCACTTGCCTCGTCTAGAATGGTGCACTAATGTTATGTGCCTTTCTCTAATAACAGATGTTAAAACAGCAGATTGCAGGGCTCCAGGAGGAGTTCAGGAGAAATGAGTCCCACTGGCATGCTGCCCATGGCAAGCTAAAAAATCAGATTGAGATGCTGACCAAACAGAACCTGGAACTTCGAGATGAGCTCAGAGTTTCAGAGCATCAGAGGCTGGAAGCAGAAAAGAAATCTGGAGCTGTGGATTTCATAAGCAGAAAATCAGAAACCCCGGTACTGAAGGATCTATTGTCTGTAGGTGGTTGTCTGAGCAGTGGAAGTGTCTGGTATACCAATGTCAGAGCAATTCAACGTTTTAAGATTTCTGCAGAATCAGGAATGCATGTGCATACTCTCTCTCTCTCTCTCTCTCTCTCTCTCTCAGCCAATTGTTCTCAGGGAAATAACCAGTCCCAGGCTAGTACCCTAACCACTGGGACATCTTTCCCTTTGTAAGTGACAGTAACTATATTCTTCTTTACAAGGTGCCTGGAACCACCAATTTCACTTGATAAAGCAAGGGAAATGGTAAATAATCTTTATATATTTTAATGTAATTTTAATATAGCATTAATGAGAATTAAGCCCCTAACTCCCTTAGGCTTCTTTGGGAAATGTAATCCCAAATTCAAATTTAATTTTGATTTTTAACTAGACTGAAATCTGCCTGTTACTTCTGATGACGCTTCTTTTTATGCATAGTGAAGGTCACAGAGAAAAATTATTCCAGCTGTGCTGTATGCAACATAAAGGACACCAGTACAGAACAAAACTGTATAACAATCCCAATCAAAGCAAGAGCTAGAGAAGGCAAAATACGCTGGAAATTTTTTTCTAGATTCTGGCCCCCACTCCACCTGCTTTGGCCTGCTCTGGTGGTGCAAAAGAGCCACAAAGCCTGGGCCTTCAGCCTCTGAAGAATCCCTCTGGGCTGGAGAATCCTCAGCTGGCATAAGGGCACCGTATAGGGGGCATGACCCTGAGGCTGCTGTAATTTATGCTGGGGACCATCCTGTCCCTGGCTAGCCCCAGGCTCAGAGGAGCATAACTCAACCAGATGTGGGATCTAGTCTTTTGTGTATAAACTTAGGGTGATTCTGTTTTATCTCTTGTCAGAGCCATTACATTTTCCAACTCCAGGCACCTAATAGTGAGGGATTTCCATTCCGTATTGATCTCTTTGTTTGGGATAAAACTGGTGCCACCTGCTCCCTCCACTCCCCTGTGGTCTAGCTGAGTGAATAGTAGCTACCTGTGTACTTATGTCATATTGCCTTGTTACCTCAGAAAATGTGAAGGGTTGGTGCGAGTTTTTTCACCAGGTACAAGATGAAGTGACTGGTTCTGTTAGATGTGATGGATAAACCATTGCTTTGTTTATCATAAATTCTCCATTAGGTTTCAGAAGCTATTTTGAGAGGGACATCGTCTCTGGCTAACCTAGAAGAAAGGTCATTGCGAAGTAGCCATAAGAGTCGCAACACCACTCCGGTGGGGAGGAAAACGCCAGTGGAGAAACATCCCCCCAGAGATGTGAATATGAAAGTATGGATAAAACTCGGGTCCTTATTGGAAACAGTCACTTTTCCACAGTTTAAAAACATGAGACTTATCTTAGAGAATGATTTCTAGGACCAAAATGTATGTAAACAAAAGTGTCCAGCTACATGGGGTCACCTTTTCTACATAGCCCCGTGTGTGACTCAGCACTAAGAACGTGCAGTAGTAAAGTTTTCCTTGCACTCTTCCTAACTCCATACTGGTGTGAGACAATCATCTGTCTCCTATTTTAAGCCTAACTGAATTGCCTATTTGTAGTTATCAAAGTGTACTGTGCCCCTGCCCCAATACATGGTTTTGGCCCTTGAATTTGCCCAGTGTGAGAGGATCCAGTAGCTTTGCCCCATCCACTCTTCCAGCCTCCCCTTCCCCTTCCTGGCTCTTTGGTCCTGAAGAGAGAGACACACTAGAGACTTGCACACGGGAGGCTGTGAAGTCTCCTTTCATGGGCTCTCTGCTCTGCAGCCTTATCTCTGCAAAGCTGAAATCCAGTATTTTCTCTGTTTTAGGCCTTGCATAATTACGAAAGAGACCACACAGAATTTGGCCCAATTTCTCTTTAGTGCACATAAGACCTAATCCTACTTCCAGTCAAATCAATGGCAAAACTCTCATTTGACCATAATGAGTGCAGCACTGGGCTCATATTGATAGCCCTTTGACTGCTTTTTTGTGCCTGGATTACACCATTGACTGATGCATCTCGCTTTTCAGAACTTTTTCCTAAATATCTAGTTAAAATTTTCCTCCTCCTGGCTTCAAGTTGAGACTTTTTTTATTTTGTTTCCATTTGAACATCTCGAATAATAATCCTTCCCCTGCCTTTTTTTTACACCTAGTCTACATCTGTGCCTTGTCAGTCAGATGAACGGAGATTCCTCCTGCCTCTGCAGTTAATGATCTCATAACACAAATAGGTTCTAGCGTCCAGGCACATGTGGAAGCTCCTTCCCACAGTAGCTGCAGCAATTACCACATTTGCCTGCCCAAACACTGAAGTAACTTGGAATTTAAAAACACGTGAAAGGCAGTTACTTGTGAAATGAGGTTACTGTGCAACGTGAATAGAGATGGCAGGAAGATTTTAGGGGAAAAAAACCCTTAAAATTCTCTATTGTATTATTTGTGAAGTAAAATGTGATCAGGTGAATAAAGACTGTATTGTGTAATGTGCACAGACACAAAAGGGCAGCATTTGTATTGTGTGTGAACTATTAGCTTGTCATTGCCCCACTTTTGAATGGGGTGGCCTAGATTGGATGTTTGTCCTCAAGACTGGATGTCTTTCTAAACAATATGCTCTAGTTCATCTAGAAGCTATGAGCTGATGCCGGAATTACGGGGTGAAATTCTATGGTCTGTGTTACGTATGAGGTCAGACTAGGGATACAATTTTCAGAAGCACCTAAGAGACTTGGGAGCCTAAATCCCATTTTCAAAAGAGACTAAGTCACATCAGAGCTGGTGCTAGGCATAAGCAGACTAAGCAATTGCTTAGGGCCCAAGCAGCTCAAGGGGACCCCCATTTGCTTTTTATGATATGTTGGGGGGGGGGAATATTCCTGCTTAGGGCCCCCAATAGGCTAGCACTGCCTCTGAGTCACACTGAAAGTCAGTGGGACTTTAGCTCCTGAATGCCTGATGCCATTTTTTAAAATGAGGCTTAGGCTCCAAAGTCACATAAGGGCTTTTGAAAATTTGACCCAAGGCAATTGTTATGGTTCTGGCTGGCCTTAAACACTGTGAGTTAAATCTTGGCCCCAGTGATGTCAATGAGAGTTTTGCCATTAACTTCAGTAGGGCCAGATTTCACTCTATGAATCTATAAGTGCTTAATATGTGAACATCCTGCTGCTGTGATTTTCGCAGGGTTGTTCCAGCTTTACAAGAACCAGAAAATGAAACTGCTTTGAAACAAAAGTGAAAGTGGGTTGTCCACTTCCGTTTTCCAAGCAGAGAGAAAAACATGAAAAGTAAACAAACAGCAAAAAATAGTGAAACGCAAATTTAAAAAAAAATTCTAACAATTTTGAAATAAGCAAATTATTTTTGCTACTTTTACAGAATGACTTCAGTGTGATTTTTTTTAACCTGACAGTGTATATTTAATGCAAAAATATTGAATGCATTTCAGGCAATGAAGAGTACAGTGCAAAGGACTGAGTCTTTGAAATCAGTAACCAGGGAACCCAGAGAAAAGACACCATCTAATCACTTTCATAGCAGAAGTACAACACCCACTGGCAGGAGAACACCCCATCAAGGAAGATTAACACCCTTTGAGCCAGAGAAGGTAACCAGTTAATAGTGTAGACTCTTCTGATTGTTATAATTATTTACTGTTCATATTATGATATTGCTCAGAGGCGCTGGTTGGGATCATGGATCCATTATGACATGTGCTGCCCCAATGAGTTTACAATCTAAGATGACAAGCAATATGCTTATGTTGGGGGAGAGGAAGACAGTTAAATAGAAACAAATTGTAGATACCATATCAGTTATTTATGGTACAGACTTCATTTCCTGACAGCCCAGGAGAAGTTCACACGTGACCATTCATACACTGAGAATTGCCAAGTTACAGAGGTGGTAGGACTGTATACTTGTCTAAAACTCTTCATTTTGTTTTAGGTTATGCATCAATCATCTCTTAATGAACAAAGAACCTATGGCAGGAAGTCACCTGTACTTCCCGTCTCACACTTGACTGTGTCTAAGGAAACCAACTCATCTTCTTACATAAAAGGTAAGATTTCCTGCAAGCCCTATATTTCTATGGCTATGATTTGTGGGAACTTTCCACCTGCCAGCAGTGGTCTGCAGGTGAGTGTATGGCTTCTTTCTTTTGCTCCAGGAGGAGGCAGCACCAAGTGTTGCTGTCAACAAGAATGAGATTATTGCTGCAATAAGCAATGTGTTGCATGAATCTGAAAGTCAGCATTTTTAAAATGGACTCTGAAACAACACTGTGGCAGTTGTATGACTGGGCACTTTCCTAGGCCTGCACTGACCTTTTGAATCTGTTTTTCTTTCCACACCCTGTAGGCAGATTTTCATCCACCTCAGGTAGTTCGGAGGACACAGTCCTCTTTCGCAACCAGAATGAAGATGTTTGTAGCTCTGCATCCTGCAGTAACAATGAGGAAACACAGGTATATTTATACATAGAGAAATATTTAATCATCCAGCAAGATTTATACTTCAGCTTTCACAGACACCGAGTTAAATCCTAGTCCCATTTCAGTCATTGGCAAAATTACCATTGTCTTCAGTGGGGCCAGTATTCAGTCTGCTTCATTTTCCCTCCCATCTGTTGGTGCTGACTGTACATAAAACAATATAGTGACATCTTACAAATCCTATGGTATGTTTCTCTGTGAAAATAGCTCTTTATAACAATTTGTCTTAAGGAGGTTTACGTTGCAACTTCATATTTTCATCTTGACATAGGAGAAAGAGAATCTGTGCCTTCAAAGGACTCAAAAATCACTTAAACCTTGGGATCAAACAGCCTCTGTGACACTCTCCAGGAGAAACAGCATAATCCCAAGTGGCAGAAAAACACCAGCAGAAAGTTTTTATGCAGTACTGGATGCTGAAGCAAAGGTTTGAGCTAATTATAGGTACTGGTTCACGTACTGATCTTCAACACCCATAGCTCCAGCCATGCAACCGTGTGCTGAAATGTTGTTTCGTCAATCCAAGCAAAATAAAATACACCTGGGAAAACAGAACCCTCCATTTCAGCCTTCTTTCCTAATCGTTAGACTATTTCACATTTCTTTCATGGGTTAATATTAGTTCAGGCTCCTGAAAGGCCTTGCCTTCTGTTGCCTGATGAAAATGCATATGACTTTGTAGGAGTAGGAAGAGGGATTATTTTCTCTGCAAGACTTGGGGCTGCTCATAGCTCCAGTGCAAAGCTTAAGCAAAACTAAATATTTTTTAACTACAGTTTAGTTGCCACAGCTGTCTTCAGAGCACCTCAGAGTGTGTGTTTTATGTCATTGCCTGACATTGCTAATGTGCCCAGAAGGCTTTGCTGCAAAAGCAGCACTCTGACCCTTTGGAGATATCTTGGCATACATCGGCAGGCAGCAGAGAAAACCCCATAGTGTTTTGGGCCACCGTTAGGAAATCTGGATTAGGAAGAAATGGGGAATGGAAGACAGCTAAATTCAGAGAGAAGGGGGACCACTGGTGAAAATACCACTGAGGAAGCATGAATAATGCAAAAGGTGAGGGAGGCCCTTATCTTGGCAGGATGGGCAGAGGCATTACTAAGGAACTGCAGAGAGGGTGGACAGCTTCTGGAATGCTGTGACAGAGTTTGGGGTCACCTTGTTACACCCCCACCCTGTCTCCAGTGAGAGGGAGACTTCCTTGTGCTTAACTGGCTGTCAGCAACCTGATACCTCCAGCCTGTTAGCCACCCAAGCCCTCTCCTCTGGGCTGTGCCCACCCTTCCTTTGCCTTGCAGCTTAACAATAGGTGCACCCCAGTCCCTGAACCCCTTTGAAGCATTTGCCCTGTAGCATCCGGCCCCCTCTCCACTGAACACTCACAGAAATACCAGGGCTGCAGTCCCCAGGGGAACGGCATACACACCAGCTTGTATGATTCAGCTCAGGATCAGCACTTTGTTTAATACCCCAGCGCTGAGTTTTATATATAGTGAGAACAACAATAAGTTTATTATCAAAGGTTCAAGAGATAGTGAGTAAGGATAATGGAACAAAAGGGTGATATATAAAACAAAATCATGACTTGCTTTCTAGAGACTAAACTTAACTATTAGGTTAACCTCCTGTCTAGTTTATCTCGCCCAAAGCCTTTTGCAGCATCTTCAACCAAGGCTGGTTAAGATCCTGTTTTCATGGATGTAAACACACTACCTGTTTAATTCCTAGTTGCAGGTTACTAACTTTTGCCTTCCCCAAAGTTCATTGTCTATACTCCGAGATGGGATAACCCATCGTTTGCTTTTCCTGTGTGCTCTTTCCTGTTGATTTCACGTCTCCCTGTTGACTTCATATGTAAATGTGCCTCCATTGTGTTAGCTTATGATGCTTCATTTACATGCAACAGAGAAACAGGTGAATAAATATCTTTTTTTCTGACAGGAAACCTGTTTCTCCACCTCTGCTGTAATACCGAATTTAAGAACATATTTTTAGCATAGATATGTAACTCTTTCTGTAGTATCTGTACATACGTTTCACAGTGGTATCAATGGCCAATGTGACCCTGGCTTTCATTTAAGACCTCATATGATATTCTTTGGTGAACCAGAACGCATCAGATCAGGATATTCTTGTAACCCCCTTGCCAGCTGGAACTGAGAGGCCCAGGTCCCAGATGGCGCTGGTGATTTGGGGTGCTGGCTCACTCTCACACCCTAAACTGTCTGCAGCTTATTGTTTCTCTCTTGTGTTGCTCACCTGAATGGGTTACTATCCTGCCAGGAGAAAGACTTTGTGTTCCACTGGATTTCTGCCTCCAAAACAAAACACACACACTCCCTGACTGTAGCTAATATTGGTTCAGGATGGGTCTGGACACTGTGGGCCTGATTCTCACTTACATTGAGGGCCCTTTACACCGTGGGTATAAATATAACTTAAGCCCATTTTAAGCCAGAGCAGCCTGAAGGGGCCGCCATATAAATGAGAACAGGGCCCCATGTCTCACCCTTCTGTGCAGTACTTGTCTCCCATAGTAATGCTCTCCTGATTACCATATTTTTGGCAGAGTTGATTAAGATTAGCAAAAATAATAGCAAAACTCTGTGTTCATGTAACAATATAACAGGGACTATAATGTTTTCATAGACTTCTCCTCCAAAATCAACATTATCCAGAAGATCTTCGCTATATGAAGAAAGCAAAAAGAGTGATGAGGAGGTGCGAGAAAAAATAGAGTATGCAGATGGCAAGGTAAGGGACCTTACGCAGATGTAAGGGTAGAAAAGGGGTGACCAATAGGATCCCTGATATGGCTATGAATTACTGTTACAAAGGCTCCAGAGAACGTTTTGTAAGTGAAGTTTCCCTCCTCCACAGGAAAGCAAAAATGTAAAGATCACACCATATGTTTTGGGAAATTTGATTCAACTAACGAGCTTGGAATCCAGACACCTGGATTCACCATGTGACCTTTGGCAAGTCACTTATCCTGTCTGCTTCAGTTACCCCATTTGTAAACTGGATATAACAACACCTACCATCTACAGATGAAAAAGTGCTACCTAGGTGTGGTGTTTAACTGCTTGCATGGATTGGGCAGCCCTCTTTCCAATGCCATTACAGGAAGTGTGGTTGAGACTTGCACCCAGGCTCCCGCCAACTCTTGTGTTACATTGCTACAAACCATCTTGTCCCATTAAACTGTTTTCAGCACTAATTTAGGGGGGACCCATTGTCAGCTATGGGTCAGTTTTCTGGTGTAGACCAGGGCTTAAGGCATGAGACATTAGTTCAGTCCTCATGTCCATTCAGTCCTAGACCTCTCTGCAAATGCTACCAGTGAGGGTGTCAATTAATGCCGGTTGCTTTAATGGGAGTTTATATGATGTAGATACTGCCTGGCTGGTGGGGACTGGCCAGAGACCACCAGCTCGTCACAGTTATCATTGAGATGGGCTCTGACAGCCTCTACCTGTCACAGTTCCTTCTCACAGAAGTAGCAAATGCAGGACCTGTAGTTCCGCATCTGGAAAGGAAAACAATCATGAAAAGATTAGGCATTTTCACCACTTCTTTCAGCTCATAAAATCAAGAGTTGTTCTGGGCTTGTTTGGGGGGCGGGGCTAGAGGAATGGGATAGAGAGGTGGTATGCATTAAAGGTGGAGGGAGATATTAACACCCACCCTAACGCACTTGGACCTCTTGGTAGCAATACTTCTTGTTAAAGTGTTCTTCATAACAATTTTCAGTTATTATCCAGGCATCTTTGAATACAATTGAATTTAAATAAAAATATTGTCCCAAGTATCCATTACAATGCCTGTTTTGGGAAGCCTTAGTTTACTCTCTTCCTCCCCCACAAATTTTTTGTATTCCTCCTCTCTCCTGTTCATGACTTTCCTATCCCATGAGGAATGGTTTATGACACTGGCACCATATGGTAGAGTTAAGGCACAGCTCTTCTGACCACCTCCTCCACTGGGATTTCACTGAGTGGATTATGTTATGTAAATCAATGCAACCTGATGATCAGAAGCAGCTGCCCTAGTGACTCCAGCAAAGCCAGCCTGGGTTAACTGGGTTCTGCTGGACAGCAGGTCTCATCTGATAAACACATCAGCTGCAGAAAAGTACATGGATGATGTGTTCACTGTCTGTTTGTCAAGTGGTCATGAGTGATTTCCCAGGGGCTCTCTGCATGCAGCAAATTTAGCTTCCATAGAGCTGAAGTGCTTGTTAATGGGGTCACATTATCTGGAAGTAAAATTGCCATCTGCATATGTCATCACCATAGCCAGCTTATCTGATCAGATCATTTTGGTCCCCTCCACCCAGATCCTAGGTTTCTTGGTGGGGGACTCAGTTTGTTCTGACTTGTGTGAAGATATATGCAGACTAACTAGATTGTCTTAATCAGGAGTCTTAGCTCACTCTAACTGAGTAGCTACAGAATTGTCATCCTTCATTGAAATCACAGTGTTTGCCAGCCCTCTGAAACTCAGACTGAATGAGAGGAAATAGCAATCTGGCCAGCCTGCCAAAGCCTGCATTTGGGGGTGGGGGAGAGAGAGAGATAGACAATGTTTAGGTCTCTGTGTTGGCACACAGGTGACGTAGGAATTACTTACCCATGCTATATAAATAAGCTTTGAAGGGCTGCAGCATAGCCTGAGGTCCCTGTGTTAATGAGATATTTAGCAGGACACTCTCATTTCAGTTACACCACTGCAACGTTACTGACTGCACTGAGGCTGCAATGATGTAGCTGAGAGGGCTGTTTGGCCCATTTTGTTTCTCTTATGTGGGGTATTTTGTTTGCTTAAAGGTAGAAGAGGTGCTTACTGATGGCCGTCGAATCATTACTTTCCGCAACAGTACCAAGAAAGAGATCAGTGCTGATAAAAGGATGACGGTGGTTACTTTTTTCAATGGAGATATAAAGAAGATCATGCCGGATCAGAGAGTGGTGTGTAAACACCTGTATTTTCTTTTTTTTTTTTTAAATAGCTTGTCAATATTTTATGCAGATTGACTAGTACTATAAGGCCCTACATCTTGTGGCCAGGGTAGAAGAAGAGATTTTTTTAGTAGAGATTTGAAAGAGAAGCAGGGTGGCTTGGTGCCCTGGGCTAGAGAGTCTACCCCACAGACAAGTGGAAGAGTGAAAAGATGCCAAGAGAGCAGTAGAAGATGGAACAAATGGTGCACTGATGCTTACATCTTTGGTGGAGCAGGTGGAAATGGAAACCATGATACAAAGCAAAGTGTGAGACATGGCTCCTTGGGGCAGGGAGTGTCTCTTTATTATACGTTTGTAGGGTGCCAGTGCAATAGGCTCCTGTCCTCTAGGTGCTACCATAATACAAATAGGAGATAATAATGTAATGTGAGCTGGAGTAGAGTTGAGCAGGTTCTTGAAGGTAGGATGAGAATTTTACACTTCATTATGTGTGCAAGGGGGAGCAAGAGGAAGGATCCAGTGGGCCAGGAAGATAATTTTAGCAACTGTGTTGATCATTTATATGTTGTAGAGGAGAAAGCAGCAAAATCTGGACATATCCTATATGTAAGAGGAGGAGGAGAGGGAGGAGTTGAAATATAAATACAGTTACTTGTATGTATTCTAAATACCCTAAGTTAATTCAAAATCATTTTCTGTGAGAGATTTTTAAAAACGTTGCTATAATTGTATCCCATTATTAAAATATTAGAAACAAAATACAAACTCTTCACTGTCCTTGCAGATTTATTATTATGCAGATGCACAGACAACCCATACCACTTATCCAAACGGCTTGGAGGTGCTGCAGTTCCCTAACAATCAGATAGGTATGTGGTAGCTCATAACTTTTGCAGGAGTATCTTCTTATAAAAAATTGCCTGACTCTAACTCTGGGAGACTGGGACTTTTCCTTGGATTCCCCATCTATAAAATGTGGATAATTGATATTTGCTTTGAGATCTACAGATGTAAAAGCACCGTTTTGATGCTTATCCTTATTTATTCTTTACCATTTTTAGTAGGTTATCATCTATAAAGTTCTCTCCTCATCCCCATGTCTTGTGAAAGAACATGCTGTAGTTTCATATAAACCAACATGATGAAGTTTCTAAATAGACTTTAAAAATATTGTTTTCTACAGAAAAACACCACCCAGATGGCACCAAAGAAATTGTGTTCCCAGATCAGACAGTGAAACGCTTCTATGATGGTGGGCTTGAGGAAACGGTTTTTCCAGATGGTACAGTAGTAAAAGTAGAAAAGTAAGTATCCTGTGAGGTGACATGACTGGGGCACTGAGCAGATGTATACCAGCTCTTCTGGTGGGAGGGCGGAAGGCTACAGCTTTAGTTTGTGTCTTACAGGGTTCATTTTTACAAACGAGAGGGTTGTTTTGTTTTCAGTACATACTGATTTGTTTGGAGGTTTCAGAAGAATTGAAAAGAGAAAGGATTTGGAGTACGACTGGAGGAAAGCTTTTACCAGAGCGAAGCATTGGGGATGTTTCTTCACTGCCTTGCATCTTGTATAGTCATTTGCAGCTGGATACAGTGGGTGTGATTTGATTTAGTAGCACTTTACACTCACTTTGTTCAGCTGTAATGACTTGTTACGCAAGGGGCAAGGCACCAGAGGGTCAGGTGCACTGGGTTAGTGCATAGAGCAGGGGACAGAAGATCTGGACTCCTGGACTATACTTACCTCTGTTGCGGACTCTCTTTCCTTGGGCAAGTCATTGCAAGTGACACCTCCCTGTGCCTCAGTGAAAAATGAGTAATAATAATACTTATCACCACATATCTCACAGGGGTATTGTGACAACCACTGTTTGTAAAGTGCTTTAAGATTCTTGGATGAAGAGTGCTCTGTAAGTGCAAATTATGTTGTTCATTATTATTTGAGTTAAGTTTACATACTGACACATGTCTGTGATGAAGACCACATTGTGAGAACTGCTGAGAACCACAGTCCTTCTGTAAACGCTGTTACGTTTGGGTGGTTGAAGATCAGAGCTGTGTGGAAACTTGGAGGGGAAAGCTTCCATCTGATGTGTTATATATATTCATAAGATATATTCATAAGAACATTCAGTCTCAGTGATGCATTCCTGTGCACCCTGTCAGTCTCCTGCAGCAGTGTATATAACATTAGGGCTACTTTCACCCATGTGAACACAAGGAGATGTCAACTGTGTGTCATTGCACCAGCCTGGGCCTATCCACCATAGAGAGGATTCATTTCATGCAACATAATTGCAGCTTCACCTCCCTTGTTGCTTTCACCTGCAGGGAGCAGTTTTAAGTTATGGATGGGACTCCATCAAAGCCCCACTGTTGGAAGCAGCTCTTGGAATGCGTTGATTCAGTATATCCACACCCATTCCCTGTCCAGTGCTGGCCACTTTGGAGGCAGCCCTGGCCCTCAGCATTGGTTTCTGCAGCTATCTATTATACTGTCGCAGCCTGCCCACAGTGTATTTTCCACTGCTGGAGTCTGTCAGGATCAGGGGAGCCAGAACGGGTGACCAGGGGGTTATGGCCCCATCACTTTTTACCAACCATAAGACCAAGCAACAGGGGGAGGAGGTGGAGAGGAGCGAGTGTGGGTGTGTGTGTCTTGGCGGGAAGAGGTGGTGCAGGAGCAGGGCCTCAGGGGAAGGAGTGGCGTGAGGGTGAAGGCTCAGGGAGAAGGGGTGGCATGGGGGCATGGCCTCAAGGTGGGGAGGGGTGGCACGGAGGGGCAGGGCCACAGTTTGGGTGCCAGTGCCCTCCCTCTCCCCCACCCCCCATTTTAGGGAGCTTCCACCACTCTTGTCAGGATGTACTATACACCCATGGGGACTCTGGGTTTTTGTACATGGCTGAATACTTTATCGATTGTCATTTTTTTCAGGAACGGTGATAAAATGGTGATGTTCAGTAATGGGCAGAAGGAGATTCACACGTCACAGTTCAAGAGGAGGGAGTACCCCGATGGCACTATAAAGACTGTGTACTCCAGTGGCCAACAGGAAACAAAGTATTCCTCTGGACGGGTTCGAATCAAAGACGAAGAGGGTAACATCATCCTCAATAAGAAGTGATTCATCTGCTCTAGGCGCAGTGTTGTATGTAGGTTGTTCAAGCCAGTTTCTGGCTGAGATTGGTTATTATTTTACAGTGTAGATATCTGTATCCCCTGGTAGTGCACAAGTCTGATGTGTTTTGTTCCTTGTCCCTTTGCCGGCCTTTCTGTTCCTTGAAAGAATTACGGCCTGACTGAGCACCCACAACTCCTCTCAAAGTCAATTAAGGATCAGGCTCATAACAAGTCGTGTTCTCTAAAATCATAAATGAATGCCATGCGTCTCAAGGAAAACCAGAAATTGCACTGTGGAGAACATTTCACTTCTTCCCACCGGGTGTAAGGAAGAAGGGGATGGACTAGGAGACTAAGCATATGATATGATATGCCTAGATATGATAAGCATATGATATGATATGGTCCACTTTGTCACATGGACCATAAGGTCACGTTCCAAGTAGATATGTAGAATTGAATTTTACTTGCATTCACTGAATTTTAGTTAAACTACAGCTTTCTGGGTGGGTGTTTCTTGAACGAAGCTTCTAAAACTGCACTCAAGTCTGCCCTGAATAGACATTAACCAACCCATGGTACTTTCCTTTCCACCAGGTGTTTGCCTGATGACCTTGCCCAAAATTTCCCTTCCCCTTACTCAGGTGCTAATTGGCACCTCTGTCTACCCCAGAAATGGCTGCATTTCAGTGGTGTTGTATGTATACCCCATAGCTGTAAGACACTTTGAGATCCTTTGGAAAGACACCATATAATTGAAAAAAATATTGTTTTTATTATTCAGCATGGTAGATCCACCCAGACATGCTGCATTAAACAAAATCATTAATGTGAACGTAGTTTATTAAGTAAAAATCTAAAGACCATGGTCCAGTTCCTCAGACTTCAATAGAGCCATGTTGATTTACACTCCATGAAGATCTGGACCGAAGTCTTTAATGTTAAAAATATTTCTTGTTGATTGTCTCTGTCTCTCTCTCTAGCATTATTTAATTTCTTTTTACTCCAGCACCCAAAATACATGTGTAAACTCATGCAGACTCCTAGCAATCTACCTTTATTCTTTCCTCACATGCAAGTGTTAAATAACTGCAAGATTATGCAATTGTTCATTTTTCTGTTTTGTTTTTTGCAGCTCAGAATACAAACAAATTTGCATTCAAATTACTGAGCAATCTGGAAGATGTAGTCTAACTAGACAGAAAGAGTCTGAAACAAGTTATTTCCCATTAATATTGATCATAGATGACAGTGTGTATAAATGTAATTACTCTTTTCTAAGCATTTGATGATGAATACATTGTAATGTGATTCGGGTGTGGTAACATAGTTGTATTTTTATTTCTTTTACTCCCTATGTGTAAAATAAACTATTTAGTACTGTGTGCTTTTCACTATCGTAATCTTTAATTCATTTCTGCATAGCTTACGAAAGGCAGCTTATTAAAGAAATCCAAAAAGATCTCTTGAAAGAGACCATTCTATTCCATGTCCTTTGTTACAGGGTAATACTTCTTGCTGCTACATAAAGGCTGAAACGAGGCTAAGTGGTTTGTCCCAAATAACCATCACAGCAAAGCTGTCATTGAAAACTGCATTCAGTCAGGTTAGGAAAATAGACATGGCGTTTGCATCTGCAAATGAGAAACATCAAGCTTATTCCTAAGAATACTGTTTTTAAAAAAGTTTACTGATCGTCAATGAAGCAGCTGATTTGTGCTCATTTACGGGTATTGAGGAAATGTTTGGTGGTTTTTGCATGTCACTTTTATCTTTAAATCATGATTAAGTATCTAGAAATCTGCTTGTTTGCACCATTAATTATAATCCTGTGATGGGGTGCCTGCCCCACACTGGGCTCTACGGGGTTAATAGAGCCCTAGGGCGCCTGTGTGGGAGGCAGCCAATCAAAGAAGGGCTGCGAGGAGCAGTCAATCAGGGCTGGGCAGGCCCCTATAAGAAGGGCTGCAGAGCATTCACAGTGGAGAGATCTGACAGCCTGAATCAGTTGCCTTTAAGGGCACATTGTAAGGTCTGTTTACCCAGGCTTTCTCCGAGGGTGTCATCTGGGGTTGTTTGTGTTGGCTACTGTTAGATGCTGGGGGCACTGTACTGTTATATGACTGTTCTTATTTAAATGTGCCATGGGGAATAGTAAACTCTGTAAGTGACATAAAGACATTTACACGGTGGTACATGAGGAGAGGCAACTTCTCAAGTAACCAGGCTCTAATCTAAGCTATGTCCTGTAGGTCTTTACAGATCAAAGTCAGCACCTTGACTGGGACCCAGAAATAAAAGTGACAACAGTAAAGTCATCAAAGAACTGGTGTAAAGTGTTTCCTCTGAGTCATACCCGTCTAATAGTTATATAGTTGCCTTGTCCACCACCAAAACTGCCACGTGGCCTTCATGCGGAGGCTCATGCAGATGAAACATACATTGCAGTAATCCCCATGAACGTCACAAACGTACGGGATTGCCTTGGCGGGCTCTCGATCCAAAATAAAATGTCACGAATGTCTTACCAGCTGTGCTTGAATTATGGTGGGGCTGGGGAGGGGCAGGCCCCCCCATACTACTTTTAGTGGTTACCTCACTTCTGTCTGATGACTCCCCCTTACTTCTCACTACTGGTTACATTAAAGCCACCCCCTATTTTTTCCCCATAATTTGAACACTACTTACCATATGCAGGAAAAAGGTTCTCTGGGCCAAAAGCTTCACCGTAGCACCCCCAAATTGCAAACATCTTGGAGAAAAGATAAGCAAAATCTCTTTCGGGCACAGGGCAGGAACTACTTCTGTTGTATCCCCAGGTTCCAACCCACAGTATCACCTATGTCTTATCTAGACTGAGTCTCAGGCAACTCGCTCTAAGTCCCTGGCCGGGCCAGGCACTAGGAAAGTGAACACTGCACCATCTGGGTCTGGTGGATTTAGAGCTGCATGTCCTGTGCATGTTAATGATACCACACCCCAAATCATTTCGCTAGCGCTCCCAGGAGCCTGGCACCATACTGCCTGGGGTAGTGGCAAACCAGAGCCTAGCTAGTAGAACTCTTTACAGCTGTAATTGCCCATAGTAGAACCATTTGGGGTGAGAGCAGAAACAAATATTTAATGGTAATTTTGTTGTCTGACCTGGGGTGCTAGAAAGCAAGCCTCAGGAGAGGCTGAATAGTATAAAAGCAAAGGAACCATCAAAATAAATAGCACAAGACAAGTTTTCTCTCAGAGAGAGGGAGAAGGTGATGGCATAAATCACAAGAGCTATGTAGCTCATGCCATAACCAGAACACCTTCAATGGAAATAAAAACATAGTAAAAATGAGCCCTGATTTGGTTATTCTTAATACGAAAAGACAGCTCCCTACCTCTTCCTCACACCCCTCTCTTCTCTAATCCTTCATGCTGCAAAACCCCTCTGCCCTGTATTCCGACTGACAATGGCCTTTCCCAGCCACAGATGATTCCTTCTCAGAGCACAGATAACCTGTATCAGTGTGGCTGCATACTCCATTTGCAGGATCAGAATCTTGCCAACCCCAAAACATCCCTCTGTGATTCTTATTATAGAAGCTGTAACTTTGTAGGGAGATAGAATACAGTTGCAACACCTCAATTCTTTGTTACGCACAGATTTTCTGGCATCAGACTTAGATGCCATGGCAGTCAGAATTTTGCCTAATGTTTGGAACAAAATGAGAATGTGCTTCTGTAGATCAAGCAGATGCAGTTACTGACAGACGGACAGTTGGTGGCAGTAGAGATGCACAAGGAGCTCAAATGTTTCAATTCAGTGTTGGGGGGGCTTTCGCCCTACTCAGTTTATTGCGCAAAAAGTGTTAAACCAGCAGTCTGATGTAAGGCTGCATAATTATGGCATAACAAAGCTGAGTAACTGTTTAACATTAGTAAGGCCCCCATCAGGTGTATAATGTCTTGTGTCTGTGGGAGAGATTTTATCTGGTGATCCAAAAATGGCACTTGGCGGTTTCATCGCAGCTCCAATATTAAATTCCTCTGTTGCTGTGGGAGACTTCATTATAATATTTTCTACCTCACAAAGACTGTTGGGGAGTCTTTGTTTAGTATTTGAGAAGTAGGGTTGAAAACCAGTCTGGAACAGTATGTAGGATATTTTTGAAATTACATTTCCTAAGCATTTCTGCAGAAACCCATTTTTCAATAAAATGAACATAATTCTGTTTGGATGGCATTTCTTCACACACCATGTAGTCAGTTTGCAGCTGTGACTGCCCAAAAGCTCAGTGTATGAGATCGTGTACTGAATTCTTAAAGAGACTTGATAGTTTTATAACCATTAATAACACTGTAAACTATGGGACATGGATATCCAAGTTGCATGCTTCAGGGGGTAAACTAACCAACATGTCATAGTTATAAAACCTCCCAGGCAGGAAAAGAAAAGCTATTGGCAAGGAAGGGTAGGACTTAATAAATGACTCATAAACAAAAGCAAAGATTGACATTTTTAAAGCTTTTGAAAGAATATACAACTTTATATTTTCATTTTGGGACTTTTTCCAGAGGCAGAAGAAAACTGTATGAATTAATTATGCAATTCATCCTTTTATTTAACAAAATAATTGCCTAGCATCATTGTTAAATCACAAGAGACATTTTCAAATTGTGTGTGGTTTTGCAAGATCCCTATTTCTGAGATGACTTCCGCACATACCCACCATCTTCAAACTAAGCCACCAGCTAAGATGTGTCAATAGCACCATTCATATCTGGTTATTGTCTTCCTCTTTCATTGTGTGGCAGCTTATAGCCTAACATCCACTGAGTTATCTAAAAGTTAAATAATCTTTTCTCTTCTTTACCTTCTGCTGTCCTGGGGGCAACTGTTTGTTCATTAACTTGTGTATTTCTTGTACGATGCTTTTTACATCTATTCCATTTCTGGAGGCTTCAAGTGCAGCATCGTTGAAAGGAAATATAAGGACAAAATCACCTACTCGAGGGAAGGGCCTTTTGTCTTTAGTGAAGAGAAAATATGGAGGAATAGTTAATTTGTAGTTATATAACTCAGTGGTAGGCAACCAGTGGGTGACTTGGACAGATGCATGTGCAGGGTGTCTAGCGCCTGGCAGCTGTTTGCTTTTAGACGCCGCCTTTGATTGTGAAGATGTTTTCGGCCTGTTCATCCTTTCCCGGAGCTGTGAGGTTAGTGTTTTCCTTGGATGTGTTCTGGCCATTTTCCCCATCACTATGGCCTCCTTCTTAAATGAACCTCCTGCAACCTCCAAGAGAGACTGCACTGCAGAAGTGGCAGTCCATTCACTCTCCTGCCTAGAAGCAAGGAAATTGGGAGCATCATCTGTTGCATTTTCACCCTGTGTCCTCAAGGGGATATGTGTTCTACCAGCATATGAAGCTTTAGTGCCAGGCCCTTTGTTTTCTCTCAAGGTGTCAGTTTGCTTATAATTTAGCAATTCAATGATATCATGGAGAAGTCTTTTTTTCACTGTTGTGTCGATGGAACAGTCTAGGCGCAAGGCTGGGCTGTAGTTTACTTCTAAAAGCCATGGTTTGAATGTGTCATCTATCAGAATGTCGAACCCAAAGAGCTCAAAGCAATTGGATGTCAATGGAACAGAAGGGGTTATAGCAAGCAGGGTCAGCATTATGATGTTGTTTATTCTCTGCCACAGAAGCAGGTCGTCCACCTCATGGCTGCGTAGGTAAGATCGGAATTTGCTGAACGTCCATTTGCAGCCACGGCCGATCCCTTCTTTATTTTTTTTGTACGAGGCGCCAAATTTATTGATGCTGGTGTTTGTCAGATGGGCATAGACGTTGTCCAGACAACCGAGGTCAAACTTTTCAGTGGCAAACCTCACCAGCCCTTCATCATAAGTGTAAATGGTAAGGGGGCAAAAACTGGTGACACAGACATAGAGGCGGAGATCCGATTTGTACCCAGAAATAAGCAAAGGGTTACTAATGTACTTCTGCACAATGACCATGCAATCATATACAAAGTCTTTAATGTCCTGGAAAATGAGTATGCCCCTTCCACGAGACAAATCCACAGGCTTGCAAATCCAATAGCATGGCTTTTTGCCCTGTGACTGTCTCTCTTTGGTGTACTCTGCTATAAACTTGACATAGTCATTAGGCATGATGAATGCCACTGGACTAAACTCATAAAGAGATGGTCCATAAATTCCCTTCATGCGTTTCAGATGCCTTGCCAGATAGTCTTTCCTTGTGATCCTCACTGTTTCTGGATAGTGATTGAGCCTCTGCCATGGTTTAATGCTTCGGTGGTCAGTCATACGGAAAGGGGAGTTCTGCCAGTACAGATTCCAGTCTGCTTCATCTTGCTCTTGTTCATCAAATTCACTCCAACCACGTTCCAGTAAGACCTCACGGACTGCTTCAGGAACGCTCTCGTGGAGACGGAAGACCAGAGGCTTCAGGATGTCTTCTCCATCATGGTCATATGCCATTGTGTGGGCCTTATTTTCTGAAAAAGAATTATCAGGAGGAAAATAAATAAATAAATGATTGTCACGAATTGAGCTGAAACACCTCATATACATCTTGGCATACCCAAAGCCTCTCTCTCCCATGGTTCTTTCTGCCATGAATGTGCAAATTGCAAATGAAAAATGGAGTCCAAAGCTTTATTTCCTGCTGAAGGAGCAATGGTACGAGCCTCATGTGCAATATTGGTTTCTGAAAACTTTAAGGCAGCATGAAACATGGCCGTCTCTATAAAATTGAATGTCCATATATTTTCTTTTGCTTTGCTTTTTAATTTAAAGTGGCCAATCTTAGCAGTAGTGGGCTTGCGCAGTAGTCTGATGCTTTTGTAATTCACAAATATCTATTATTTTACAATGTCATTGTTCAGTCCAATGATCATACACTAGTAATTTAGGACCCATATTTCCCAGTTGCCTTGAAGCCAAGGTTCAGACATTTTACCACCACGTTATCAAACCCTTTTCTGAGGAAAACCCCGCTGTAGACAAGATCTTAGGGCCTGATCCAAAGCCCAGTGAAGTTAATGGAAAGACTCTATTGGCTTCAGTGGGCTTTGGATCCCAGCCTAAAGTCCTGGTATCACCTGGCTGGTCTACCTAATACTTTGCTGTTACCAGTGAAGCTTTTCCTCCTCCCTGAAGAGCTCCATATGCTGTTCCTTCTCCCCATTGCCCTCCTGCAGAGGGGTTAATACTCCTTGGGGTTTGTAAATAATCTCCTATAGGAAGTAATGTAAACTCTAGATGATGCACCATTTCAGAATATGCACAGCAGATGGTGTATGCCAGCTCCTTTGAGTTGGAAATGCATTTTAATTCTTCTAGTTTCCTGGGGAAATTAGCAGCTTTAACACAGAACTATTAACTTTTAAATGACACCCTCCTTCCCACCCTCCCACCCCACACTCATACCCCAATTAATTCTAAATATAAAGAAATGGGGTACAACTTGAAGGCTCTGTTGCCCCTTCTGTCTGTGGAGGGCACAAAATCCCAGTCGATAGCTGCCTTAGGGGGTATTGCTGCTTCTGTGGCAGTGCTCTGCCCTTCCCCCAAACCTGCTGCAGAAGCTCCTCTACGTCTAGAAAGGAGGAAAGACTGCAGTTAGGAGGAGAGCAGTTCTACAAGGCAGCATGTCTGCCATTGAAATCCATGCCCTTAAGATCTTTTTTTTTTTTTTTTTTAGATGTTGTCTTTTTTTAATTTGCCTTCCGGTGTTGGTGAGCTTTGGGGTCACATTTTCAAGATTTTTTCTGCAGCCACACATGCTAGAAACATATTTTCATTTAAAAAAAGAAAGCTGAGAGTCTTTCATAGTCATCTGCCTCCAGGAGCTGGGGATTTAAGAAAAATACCAAATGTCTCATGAGCCTTGCACTAAAATCACAAGAACTGGCAACACTGTCTATGGGAAGCATCAGTGGGAAGGCTCCTAAGCTTTGATCCATTAAATTAAGAGGCTTCAGAGTGGTAGCTGTGTTAGTCTGTATCAGCAAAAACAATGAGGAGTCTGTATCTATTGGGTTTCCGGGAAACGGGGCGGGCGAAGCCCACCCCATGCTAACGGAACCCCCCCGCAGCCTAAGGGGAGGTTCCACAGGGCCCTTAAGATCAGCATGAACTTACCTATTTTACCACTCCACACTCTGAAATCCCCAGGATGGGGGCCTCCAGGGATGGACATTACATTTTACCCTTGGAATGTAACAACATTAGAAAATAAAATAAGAAAGGAATTTTCCTAATCACAACTCTTAGGCTTTGTCTACACTGTGCTGCTTTTAGCAACACAGCCATGCCACTACAGCCGTGCCGCTAAAAGGTTCACAGTGTAGCCGCTGTTTGTCAGCGGGCGATCTCTCTCTCCTGCAGACAAAAAACTTCCACCCCCAATGAGCAGCGGTTGCTTTGTCAGCAGGAGCGCACTCCTGCCGACAAAGCACTGTTCACACCGGCGCTTTTCCTCGACAAAACTTTTGTCTTTCGGGGTGTGTGTTGTTTTAACACCTCTGAACGACAAAAGTTTTGTTGTTCACTTACCAGTGAAGACAAAGCCTTAGTGTCTGCACAGGTCTGATTTTTCCCAAGACATGCACATCAGCTATACAGTCTGCTCAACCTGTTTTCAGACCGACAGCTTGGTATATTTTTTAAGGTTGAGAATCTTTTCTCCTCAGGTTTAAACTCCCAACTTTTGAAACAATCCACAGAATGTAAATTCCATACATTCTAAATCGCCATAGAAACCTAGGATGCATGTCACACCTCACAGCATTCCCTCACTCCTCCTTTCCTATGATAGAATATTTATGAGGAAATGGCAATTTGTCAAAACTGAAACTTTTCACCAAAAGTGGTTGGTTTGACAAATTTCCTGCTTTGAAATATTTTTTGGGAAAAAAATCTAAATGGTTGAAAAGTTCTGTTTTTCAATTGAAAATAAAAGGCATAGTTGAAATGAAATGTTTCAATTAACCTGATTTGAATTTTTTTTTTTCAGATTTTTCAGTCCACCAAAATATTCAAGATTTTGACTTTTTTTTCCCAATTCACGATGGGAAAAAATTCCAAAACCTCAAAAAATTCTTGCAGGATGGGAAAACCATTTCCCACCCTCTTCCAGTATTCAGTGACATTCTTGTCCGGTGTATATGTATTGGTTACCTGAACCTTGTGCTGTTGTCAACTGGTGGTGTCGGCTCATCACACTAAGTATCTTTCTTTTGTGAACTTTAACCGTTGTCTACCTTAGAGAATTTAATTGTTGCAACTTGAAACAGGTATGAATGGTCTGGTGCTATCTGCAGTGGTGCATGAGTCATGAGCCATGTGTGCAGCACAAGTTAGGACTTTAGGGAGAACTCAGGACCAGCTCCCATATAGGTTTGACTTGCGGCCCAGACCTTGGGACTAGAGCCAGGCCTGTGGGGAAGAAGGAGCCAGGTTCAAAGGCAGATTGTGCTGGTCAATCAAGGGAGAAAGCTGACAGGCAGGGCAGTGGCTGGGAGAGATCTGGGGACAGCAGTTGTGCCCTCCAGTGACCAGGCATCTGAACCGAGACTGGAGGTAGTACCCCTGACAGGGAACTGGGACCAAAACCCAGGAGGGTTTCAGCAGAGGATTGACGGCAAGAGGCTGAGAAGAAGGGCCTAACAAGAGACAGACATCACAGGAAGTGGCCCTGGGAAGCAGTGAAGTAGCAGGGTTAGTGTTTGAGTCAGACAGCTGTGTCACGGGAGGACCCAAGGGCTGGACCCTGCATAGAGGAAGGCCTGGTTTCTCCTATGGCACCACCTGTAGGTGGTAGGGAAATGGCTGTGTACAAGCGGGAGGGACTGGGGGGAAGTGGCGGGAAGGTGAAGAATAGCGTGATCCCTGTTGAAAGACGACAAGGAGAATCTCTGTCCATGAACTAGGGCTGAATTTCTTCATTTCATGATTTCTAATCCGTTACTCAACACTATTTATAGTAAAACAAAGTAGTTAATAAATAAATGAATATTTTTTCTGTTGTTTTGCAGCTGAATTTATAACTTCCTTCTCTCTTGTGTTTGAGCCAGAGATGGAAGTCAGCCAGGCCCAGGTTTGGATGGAGGACACCCTTCTGAGCCCCTTCAGGTCACTCAGGAATTCCTCCTTCCCATCTCTCTCCTACACATAAGGCAGAGTCCTCAGGGGATGTACCACTCTTGGGAGATGGGACTGAGGGGAACCATGTGGGTACTAAAGCACCCTAGTGATGTAAGTAGATTTACTTGGGTATATGGGAAAGCAGCCCACCACTGTCTATTTTCTATTCTCTTTAAGGTCCCAGGAGTGTGGTGGACACTGCTGAGGCAGAACACACATTGCCATGGCAGCCCCAGTGATGTAAGTACATGTTAGTTATTGTCCTTGCCTCCATCTTCTTCCCTAAAGTTCCACTCTCTCTTATAAAATTGCCTTTGTAGATACATATTAATCATCCATTTTAAAAGCCCTGCAAAGAAACATTTGTGCTGTAAAATTTCTAGGCTCTGACTCAGCTTCCCTGACAAGGAATACTAAATTCCAAATAACATTTAACTGAATTGACCAAGCTTGACAGCTCTGAGTCATAGTTTAAATGTTGCAGTTAGTTTTGTGTGTGTATGTTATGCACTGATCAGTAGTGCTACTAGCAACCCTTCATTGAAAGGCACTGTGTTATATGACTACTGAGCACAGTAAATGCTGCCACCAGGAAGTCTTAACTAACACATTGTAAATTACTCATTATTGGCTGCTAACAATACCTAAACAATAAAGCTGTTGACAGTGGTTTGCTCATGTCAGGTTGTGTCAATGGAAAACCTTTCTTGCTATTTACACTCAGAGGGAAGTTGACTGGAAAGACAAGTGTTTTGCAAGCCTGGACATAACAAATATCAACACCAAATTCCTTGGAAACTCAGTATCTAGTGTATATAGAGTGCAAAAACAATAAAAAGAGTTCAGATATAAGGAACACAATTTAAGCACAACTGGAGGAGAACTATCATCAAGTGATCAGCTAAATGTGTGAACACAAATTTGACTACTTTTTTCCCTATAAATGTGTGAATAACTGTACAAATATCCTTTCATTCAGATGAATTTGCCTGAGTTGCTCAATTTTCTTTTGCAAATTATGAAAACATAATCATTTTAAGCTCCACCTACTTGCAATCATTTGCACAGTGCACTTGCTGTACTTTCCATTAAAAGTTAACAGCTGCCCACAGTTCTCACACAGTGGTATCTGAGAGGCTAATGTATTTCCTTGTATTTTAAATAAAAAATCCTTGTGCTGCAGTGTCTCCGTAACAAATAACTGTATGCTGATGATATTGCAATGACAACTACTGTACAGGTGTCCAGTTTTAAAATTTCACTTTTGAAATTGAACATTTCAATTTGAAATGATTTTGTTTCAAAATTTTCTTTAATTTTATTTTTAAAATTCTAAAACATTTTAAAATTCTAAAACATTTTAAAATGGTCAAAATTGAAATAACTTGTTTTGGTTTGGTCAAAATGAAATGTTTCATTTGATTCAAACAATGTTTTTCTTTTTACTTCTCAATTTGCCCATTTTTATTTTATTTTATTTTATTTTGGTGTGACCCAAAATGAATTTTTTCAACTTTTTGAACTTGCCAATGAATCAAAAAATCCATTATTCACTCAGCTCTTCTGGCTCATAGATTTCAAGACAGAAGGGATCATCAGATCATCTAGTAGTCTGACATCCTGTATATCACAGGCTATCAAATTTGACCCTGTTACCCCATATTGGTACCAATAACTTGTGTTTAACTAAAGCGTATCTTCCAAGGAGGCATCCAAGCTAGCTCAGATAACTGATTTTCTTTGCACAAAAGAGTTCTTGTGGCATCAAATCTAGAAATAGCTGCATTATGTTGGAATTAATATTGTAAAAGCCATTGTACAATGGACAAAATATGTATTGGACAGGTGCATGCTAAATATTTATTTATTGGCACCATGTTCTTATTTAAAAACGTTACTATTGAGGATAGTCGAGAGAGACTTACAAAAAAATCTCCCTTTTCTTACTCTGCCAGTTGAAATGCAGTTGAATTCCGCATCTTACGAATTATTACATCTCTGTGAATCTGGTATGAAACAAAGAAGGCTTCTAACCCTTATGCTCTCAACCCCTGTTGTGTGTCCTCCATCATCAGCTGGGAATGAAATCCTTTTCACAGGATTTTTTTTTCCTGTACAAATTCCCTCTTTCACAAGAAAGGCCAAGGACTAGAAAGTGCTTAACACACACACATGACTGTACTCATCAATTCAAAATGTGCACATACCTCTCCCGCTGGTACATCTACATTTCTGGACAGGTGCATTCTCTGTATGGTAATTGTCCTAATCAACAATGCATACTGGCCAGGACACTCCAGGCTCTAGGTAGAGAATCAGCAAACATCAACATGCACTTGAATTTTCAAATACGAACATAAGGAAACCCCTCCTTTATGCTCGCAAATGCCAAAGGGGGTTTGCAGGCTGCCTGATTCAGCAGCTACAGCTGTCTGATTGGTTTTTCTTGCCTGGATGTCTCCAAGGGCAGGCCAAGAGGGTTGAAGTATTGTTGCCTAGCAACACAAAGTAGCAATCCTGTATACAAAGGCAAAGAGTGACAGCATCATGGAAGTAGGCGAAGTGCTTTATTGAGTCCTTTCAACTTCTGTCACCAGCCCATAGGTTCCTCTTTCTCTTCTTTAATCTCCATGAGCCAAAGCCAGCCAACCTTGCTGTGTCAAAACTGAGCCCAGCTGGCCTTGCTCAGGCAAAACTCCCATAGGAGTCAATGAAAGCTTTGGCTTAGTAATATCAAACATTAGCTTATGTTGCTTTTAATTCATTCTCTTTTGTGGTTTCATGTGGCACTGCGATGGGCTTTGGTTTTTATGTGTAGGACTCTTACTGCAGTCACTGGATGTATGTAGACAATGATTAATATTAATGATATTCAGTTTAATTTAGAAAGTAATATGGTAAAGTAGGATGCCCCACCTTCTGCCTCCTCTCCTCTCCTCTCCTCTCCCCCCACCTCCCACCCCCAGGGGCTGCTGCCTGGGCCAGGGCTCTCATCAGTGCTCCCAACTTCCATATCAAACTTTTATCTCAGCTGCACCGAACTGGGAAAACAGGATCATAAAGTGTGAGACCAGGTCCCAGAGGGAGAAAAACTGGTAACTTCCCTCGTCCCCATCATCTATTCTCTGCTTCCCTCCTCCCACTAATTCAGTTCTGCTCTCTCGCTCCCCATTTCAGTGTCTCCTCAGCCATGGCCTGGGAACTGAGGGAGCTCAGCATTTGACAAGAGGTACTCAGCAGCTTTCAGGGGGTGCTCAGCACCTTGCAAAGCTGTGACCCTGCATAATATTTGTCTGGTATAAACATCTATCATGCACAGCATTTAGAGGCAGTCTGTTTATAAACTGTTTGCTGTCCAGGTGACTAGTGGTTATCCTTCCAGGACCTTCAAGCCTGCAGTTTGTACATATTGGGATTGCTCAGCATGCTACCAGAATGGGCACTCATTAACCTCATACAGGTGGAGTCAGTGATAGATGCCTACTGGGGTGAACACAGTTGTTGCTGGTGGCATTTATAATAGATTGGCCATCAGCCAAGCGTGAGGTGAGAGGGGATGGTGATTCCAAGTGAGTCCTGCCTCTGGTTCAGTTCATTCCATCCAAACATGATTCGCCTGCTTACTACCCAGTCAACCAAAGCAAGGCCTGTGGAATGTTCCTCTGGAAGGCCAGAAGCTTCATGCCACAGTGACACCAACCGCCACTTTGTTTTCCCTCTGGAGCACAGAGGCCTCCCTGGCTCAGATCCCTACCAATATTTTGATGTCGTGAGTCGTTCTACAGCACAGGCTCGGTTTATTAACTTTAACCGCAGTTCTAACTCACTTATGGGGCCTGCTCATCTGCGGCCTAATAAGTTCAGGCTGAATAGATCAAGTCTGATAGTTGCCTCTGCCAGACAGCTCAGCCGTGTTATTCGCATATGAGGCTATCGTATGCTTCACCTCACTCTGCCCTGACTAAGGCTTCTCAAATTAACTGTCTAGCTGGGTATTTTTATGGCTCCCATTGCCATACTATCTGAACTTATCCTCATAATACCCCTGTGGGGCAGAGATATAATTATCCCCATTTTACAGAGGTGGAGCTGAGGCACTGAGATATGTGACTTGCCCATGTCACACTGGAAGTCTGTGACAGAGCCACTAACTAAACACAAATCTCCATTCCAGGGCCTGACCCACAAGACCATCCTTTCAGTTCTGACTCTGCCTAGCTTGTGTGCTGAGATTCCCCGATACCAGCAGCATCCTGTTGCTTACTGCCTGCTTCATCCGTTGTAGCTTCAGTTGGAATCTATGGTGTCTGTGGCAAGCCATTGTGGTGTCATTGCTTGACATGTCCACAGCATGAAAAATATCCAAATAGTTTTGGAAGGAAGGAGAGGAGGTAACTGAAAGTATTTTGATAGTATGGTGACAGAAAAAACCTGCTGTATCAACAGATGCAAAGTTGCATGCACGCAAATGGACATTGGGCTGAAGGACACTAAGCCCTGGTCTACACTGGGGGTGGAGGGGATTGATCTAAGTTATGCAACTTCAGCTACGTGAATAATGTAACTGAAGTCGACATACTTAGCTTGACTTAAGTGTGGTGTCTTCACCCAGGTGAGTCGACTACTGCCGCTTCCCCGTCGACTCTGCCTGCGCCTCTCACGGCACCGGAGTACGGGAGTCTACGGGAGAGCGTCAGGGGTTGATTTAGTGCGCCTAGACTAGACACGATAAATTGATCCCTGCGGGATCGATCGCTGCCTGCCAATCCGGCAGGTAGTGAAGACATACCCTAAGACAGCATGCAAGCTCTGTGCATGCAAAATGGGGTAGTGTGTTAGCACCTGTGTGTACAGGTCTAAGTGCTTGAAAAAGACATGCCCAGGTGTTTGGCTGCACAAAGTTTTGTGTACATCATAGATCCACTTTTTGAAAATGTGTCTTATGGTAGGGGAGAACTGTACCTTTTAAAGAGAAAATTCCTTTTAAGAAAAGTGAACCTGAAGCGTTTAAAGAGGGAAGAACATAGTGAGAGAAGAGAAGCCAACCTGATGAAAATGAAGGTGAGTGGAGAAAGATGTGCTGAACAGTGTCCCAAGCACCTTGGCACAAAATAACCCCAACAATGTAATAAAATTCCAAACAAAAATGACGTGGGGTTTGGGAAACCCTGCGTGGTACATAACAGGCGGGACAAGGTGACTATGGTTATGATTTTTTAGAAATGTTGATGACCAACATTTTGAGTGGGAAGTGTTTTAAAATGGCAAGGGAGGAGGTGAAGAAAGGAACAATAGGAAGGCATGAGTACCAGGATGCGAGAACCACAGTGGCACAGACACAATTGTCTGCTGTCCTAAGACATGGTGGAGTGGATATTGCGGAGTGCAAATACACATGAAGACAGCTCAGATAGAATTCTTAAATATTAATAAAAGGTCTGTTATCATGTTTAATAAAATTTTATTTGTAAAAAAAATCCAATATAATTTTTTTAAAAATAGTTGGTCATTATTAGTAAGAGTTTGAGTGAAATGACAAAGTCAGATAATCTTTCAACAACCAGAGGTATGAAAGGAGATTTATTCCTATTTCTTTTATTAGCCTAACTGGGAAAACAGTTCCTTTATATTCTTCTAAAATCTGATTGAACACTTTGAATCTCCCTTAAAGAAATCAGTTGTGCTGAGCTGCCCAGCATTCTTTGTTTCCACTGCTCTGATCCTGTTGGGTTTAAAGGCGTGTTTGCTGGACTACAGATCCGGTTATTTCCTCCTTCACAGTGGTAGGTGTTCCAGGCAAGTCCTTTGCTTCCAGGTATTCAAGTGCCCCATACATCACTATAGCCACCACCAGCACAGCCATTACGATGTACAGTTTGACGTAAACATGTAAGAAGGTGCTGTATCCAAAGGCGATGACAAATCCCAATGACTCCCAGAGTCGATAATTAGCAAAGGCTGCCTCTTTGTGCTTCTCAAATAAAACTCCATAGAGTGCTGCAAAGAAAGAGAGATGATCTTTGTGATGGTAAGTCTGAACACATTCTATATTTCCTACAACAGCAGCTATATTTCCTTCCCTGTAAAGGTCAAATCACAGGAAAATACATGCTTGTATTTTAGTCTTCTCTATCATGCAAACTGTATCCCATGGTGTTATAAGAAGTTAAATAATACATGTAACTTAGTGAATATATCCTAGTTTGGGGTGTGGGGGAGACGGCTATAGGCAAGGAAGAAAGGATGTTTTCTGTTGAAAATTGAAATGAGATGGCAGGAAGTTTATTCTAGACACCAAGAGCCATGAAGCAGAAGACTCTTACATAAAGTGATGAGAACATAAGAAGGGAGATGAGGGCAGTGCTAGCTGCAGTGAGGAAGTAGGATAAGGAGTAGAATGAGAAGCTTGAGCTAGGTATTTATCTGGCCTGTAGTGTTTCAGTGTAAGATCAATGAGGTGGGCTGAGCCTCAAACAACAAAGAGGGCAGTTTTGTCTTGATGAGTGTTAAAACTTTCAGTGTAAATTTGCATTTCTAGCTTGTGTTAGAGTCGCAAAAATCTTTTCCTGCTGAAGTTGCTCTCGAAAAGTCAGGGTGAGCTCTGAGAGACATTTAGCTTCCCAAAGGGGACAATCTCATCACCTGGGCAGTAGAACCTTGCTAATTCATGCCAATTACAAGGGGACACTTACTGGATTTTACAAATTAGTGAGTAAGCGAACAAGTGTGGTATGAAATCAAGGTTGATATGTCACCAAATATATAGTTCGTTAACCTGGATCAGTGTAGGTTAGTATGAATGATCTGATAGTCCTTCACAGTATACAGTAAATGCCCTGTACTACATTTTGTAAAAGTAATGATGTTTTAGTAACAAGAGCCTTGCTACAATGCTTTGTAGTTAATTCTGAAAAGGGGTTTTACATGGGTGAAAATTATCAGATTCTTGGATTAAGGAAGTGAGATTAGTATAAACAATATTTGCTAATATAATAGTATTTCTGAGTGTAAAGAGTTTGGATTTTAGGAGGGTTTTTTCTTGTTTGTTTGGGAGGGTTTTGTGGGTTTTGTCACAAGCGGAGCTGGGCGCCTAACTCCATCAGAGGGGCAGGATTTAGGACACACTCCTCTCATTGGCATCTTCCATTGGCTAGTGTAGGCCCCTCCTAGCATGCTGGCTTTTGTGGATCCCATTCTCAGGCGCCTATCTCTCCCTATTCATTGTATAGGGAGCCTAGATGCCTAACCCAGAATTTGTCGATTCCAATGATTTTCTAGGCACCTAGAAGTTAAGTGTTGCGACACTCCACATGGCAATGCCTAAGGCCAGATCCTTAAAGGTAATTAGGCACCTAACTGATAGATTAATGGGCGCGAGCTGCCTGAATAGCTCTGAGGGTCCCTTTGTAAATCTGGACCCATAACTCTAACTTCTAGGTTGAACATGTGCTAACAGCTGGGCATAAGTCACATAGGAACATGAGTCTGGTGCCTCATCCCAGACCCTAACAAACATTTGTCCATAGCATAAAACTGTTGGCACAAATTAGCAGGTCAGGCCTGAGATGCCCCAGCAGCGCTGTGCTTCCTTGGTGCGATGCCTGAGTCCAGCTGGCAGACACAGCCCCTTGCTTTTAGAAGCATAAGCCTCAACCTCATTTTTCAAGCGTTTCCTTTCACTCCTTTCCCCCTCATTCCGATTCGGAATGGGCACAAACTGGGGCTGCTGAAAATAATGTGAGCTCCAGTTCTATCAGCTTTCCAGACTGATTCATATCATTTCTAAAGAGGCATGCGAGGCTGGAAAGAATTTTATTTTGCTACCCTCTACGTGGTTGTCCTGTGCTACACAATTGTTACTGAAGAACTGCAATTATTGGCAGGAAGGCCTGTGGCAGCTGTGTTCAGTTTAGATAAGAGTGGGTACTGCTCACTCTAAAATGGAACAGATTCCATTCAAAATAACTAGGGACACACATAACCACCCAGCCATTCAAAAATATTAGAAAATATATAGAAGGAAATAGGTGAAAGGATTCATTCAGTTCTAATTAATATCCTCTAGGGGGAACCCTTGATCAGTATTAGATTACATATCCATACCAGATCAAAGTAAATCTTCTCTGATGATCTCATAAGTCCTAACTGTGCACCACAACCTGGTGATCTTACTCAGTTTTTACTCAGCCTTTAAGCTAAGATCCCAATGGACTTCAGTGGGGGTTTGCCAGAATAAGAAATGCAAGATTTGTCCTTTAAACTTTTATTGTAAAAGGCATGAATCTTGACTCACACTGCTGTAAATCAGGAGTAATTCCAGTGAAGGTAGTGGTGTTATACATGTGCAAAACTGATTTAGGTGAGAGGAGAATCAGATCCATATAGGACTCCTGAACAGACTCATATAATACTGGAGATCCCATAGTGTGATGCAGTATTATGATGTAATAATATTGCATCTGTCCACGGAGGGGTAATGTTATCATCAGTGATGCTATGTGGCCATGTGAAGATGCAAACTATTGTGCTGTTGTGATATTATTTTGTCCTGCAGCACAGCTAAAGATCAGAAGAAAAGATATAGGGGGGTTGTACATGTGTAAAGAATACTTATTGTGCTTCCTGGTCAAATACTAAATGTGAACTTGGTTGAATGACCTTCCAGGAACTTAGGAAAGAAGGTAGGGTGACCAGATAGCAAATGTGAAAAATCGGGACGGGGGTGAGGGGTAAATAGGAACCTATATAAGAAAAAGACCCAAAAATCGAGACTGTCCCTATAAAATTGGAACATCTGGTCACCCTAAAAGATGAATCCGATGAAGTGGGTATTCACCCACGAAAGCTCATGCTGCAAAACGTCTGTTAGTCTATAAGGTGCCACAGGATTCTTTGCTGCTTCTAAAAGAAGGTGACACCTGTACTAGGGAACAGTACATAAGAGTGGGTAACCATGCCGCTGCACCACAAGGCACATTAGACACAATCGCTCACTCTACACCAATATGAAGAACCATCCATTGCCAGTGACTACTCTATGGTTAGGAACTCCCATCCCTCCTTCTGTGACCTTGGGCGCTTCCCTCCTGTTTTTTTCTTCCTTTCTGCTGTAAGGACGTGCAGTCACTTTTAAGGGAGATGCAGGCAGCCCAATCCTCCTGTTAGTAGGCCATGGCCCCTTTAGGGCCAGGCATTCTGAAGGATGTGTTATCCAGAAGAAGCAAGTCGCAGTGCGCAAGGCTTGCTGGGAAAGAGGGAAGCAGGATAAAAGACAGGGCCTGTTCCTCAGTAAGAGGAGACCCTGGGGATGAAACAAGACCTGCTGCATGGTTAAGAGAGCTGGGGGCTGGGGAAGAAACCTGGGAAAGGTGAGCCCAATAGTCAGGACCCCATGGATCCGTGTGTTGTTCCAGGCAGGAGATGAATGAACTGTTTAATCCAGGGAGGACAAATAACTATTGATATCAGCCTTGCCTCAGCAAGTGTGAACCTGGATATGAGAGGTGGGGGTGATCTAGACTTGTGCTGGATGCAGGAGAAGGACGTGGCCTGGCATGAGAGAAGGGGTGTGGGCTTGTAGCTTGGTGTGTACTCCTGCTCTCATTTAGGGGTCCACAGAAAATGGGGGGGTCTTCCAGAGTGGCTTAGAGGAAGCACCACCTTTCACTCCCCTGTATCTAAGGGGAAGACTATGTATCTTGGGAAGAGGATTATAGCCTGAGCAGGGCAAAGGGACCATGAAAGGGTAGAGCGTTTTGATTTAGCTGGAAGGTCAACTCATCCAAACTATCCAACCAACCAGAGGGAAGCTGGAGCACTACAGGGGAAGGGACGCCCAGCTACACAATCTGACATAGAATCTGGTAGGCCGGCCACATCATACCCCCCCATCTCACCCTCGAGAGGGTCAGCCAGCACCTGTAATGCTATGTTAATAGCCAGATCTGAATTATAGTTGCAGCTGAAAAAAATTAAGAAATGGAGAGAAAAGAAACACATGATAAGATAGGAGAGCACTTGTCATGGGGTATACCAGACCCTCTGAGGCCCTGCCACACCCCACCCCAGAAAAGGGCAGTGGAGAGGGGCCTCCAAACTGCCTAGAGCGGCTATGTGGGACACCACTAATCAGGGCCAGCAGCCTCTTATAAGAAGAGCTTCAGGGCCAGAGAGAGTTGAGTTCCTTGCTGGATCTGTAGGAGTGTGGCTGACTGACCGACTGACCTACAGAACCCCGGACAGGGCAGTGTGACCAGAAGCCAGGGAAAGCAAGAAGAAGGTTGCTGGACTCCATTAGGACAAGGCGCTGAGGTAAGGGAGAAGATGGCAGGGGCTGCGGGGAAGTGGCCCAGGGAATTAGAGAAGCCATGCAACATAGATAAAGGGATATAGCATACGGCTGCTATCTACAGGATTCCTAGGTTGTGACCTGGAGTAATGAGCGGGCACAGGTCCCCCCCACACCTCATTAGCCTCTGGGAGAAGTGGCTTGGACATTGAGGCACCCTAGAGAGGCAACTGAACTATAGTGGCCCAGTTGGACAGCTGCATCCAGAAGGCCCAAGAAGAGGGCGAAGACATTGTCACCAGGGAGGCAGTATCCCAGAGTAGGAACATACTAAGGGCTTGTCTACACTGGCACTTTACAGTGCTGCAACTTCCTCGCTCAGGGGTGTGAAAAACACACCCCTGAGCGCAGCAAGTTTCAGTACTGTAAAGCGCCAGTGTAGACAGCGCACCAGTAGCTACGCCCCACGTGGAGGTGGGTTTTTTAGAGCTCTCTCCCAGCGCTCTGCTGTGATCACACAAGCCATGTTAAAGCGCTGTGGACTAGCCCTGAGAGAGAGAGTGCAGGCACTGGCACGTGCACTCAGCCAAGGGGGTACTCACGAGAGGTGGGTGTGCCTCGTTACAGCACTTAAACTGTGTCTTGCTTGTGGCAGGCTATAGAAAATCTTGCCAGCACAGGTTGGGATATTCAATTAGGAAGACTAAGGTTGGTGGTTGTTAGACTTTACATGTTCAAAGGCAGTCCCTCAGGCCACCATAGTGCATGACTCTTTCTTGATTTGTCCTGTTTTTAATCTTTAGGTTGTGTGTGCCCCCATCTTTAAAAAGAAGAACTTCCTTTATTCTCAGCAAAGTGAGGTATTGAAATATGTTAATATTTAGAGTTTTAAGAACATTTGCATCAATTGTTTATCTCAGTTGTCAGTATATATGCAGGCCAATGATAGCTCTATATTACAACCTGGTTATTAACTTAATTACCTCTGAATTTTGATTTTCCTTCTGGAATTTAATGAGCATTTCAAAGATTTATTTTGATCATCCATTACCTTTTTCAAGGATGCCCCTCCCTCCATCTTGGCCAGGCTAATAAGCATTTTAATTAGTTTCTCATTCCGGAGTGTTTTTCTGACTGAAAGGAGGGTAAGCATATTTTCTGAAGCCCATCTTAAACCCATCACCATGTTTTATGCCCATGTACAGTAAAACAGACTGCATATAAATAAAAAAAACCATACAGAATACTATATCTCAGTGAGGTTCAGTTAGCTGTCGCTGGGACTTACCATTGGTTTGTGTCTGCCAGATGGCATCAGCTATGCCCCAAAGAGCAGGGAATATGAAGAATACAGCAAGTTGGTTTGGGTGAGGTTTCCACAGCAATAGTGCTATTAGACAGGCAAGGTTTGTAACTGCAGCTGTATGTTTAGGAGAGGAGGAGAAAACATAATTACTGTTATAAACTGGAAATTTCATATTAGATATACAGTGATTCAGAGTCTATTGCAAGACTTCTTCAAACGCTATTGAGTAAAATAAGGTCAGTGAACCAGTAAGGTTCCAACATTTGTACTCATCAGTTTAAAGTTACATGAAGACACTGCAATACTCTCTTGGTCATCAGTTAATATTGTACAATGAAACATTTTGGTAAGGGCCTGTTTTCATATAGTCATCCCAGGCCATGTCCTAAATAGAGAGGAATTCTGAACTAATGTAGATATTAACCCACAGGTTAAGACCTACCAATGGGACTAGCCAAGCCAATGTACCACTGAGTAGGTATAGGGGTCCCCAGAAGATTTTGAATCCTAATGTGATGTATGTGTCTACTGGTAGATAACTGAAAGGATGTTTCATTCTGTTTTCCATATACTGTCCTTTAAATACAGATTTTTGTTTTTTAAAGGAACCATTAAGATCATCTAGGTTGCCCGTCGAAGGGGCGGCTGCCATTTAATCTTTATGCTTAGATGGAGAATGTTAGTGAGTCACTGCATTTTGATCTCACACTCCAAGGTCCTGATTCAAAACCCACTGAAATCAGTGGAAAGAGGGGTGGGTGGGCGGTGGCTTTGAATCAGACCCTTATAAAGACTAATTTCTTTGTTTTTCTTAAGATAAAATGAGTCACCAAGAGGGAGGAATACACAAAGAGTAAAAATAGTATGGCAAAAGCTGAACTAGAACCTGCAAAGTTCTAAGGTTCTATATTAAGAATTCTGAATATCTTCAGTCTAGCTTTAAAGCTACTTTAGGGAAAATTTCTAGGGCAATGCATGTGGAATCAAGCAATGCGGTTTCTATTAATAAAGTGAACCGTGCTGTGGAATTCAGGACAACTCATTGTAATAAACTTTCTTCAAATGGCACAGAAATCTCATTTTCAGAAACTGAGCTGAAAATGAAACACTTGCCTTGATATTTTTCTGCCCTGGTAAATAATTTATTGGGACAGTCTTTTTTCAATGTCCACTGAAAGGATCCCTTAAATATATCCATCACGTAAGTCTCTTCTCCTCATAGTGCCCTACACTCTTCTTGTCCATATGCAGCACTTCATTTATTCTAAACTGGAACTGAGATAGTTCTCTCTCTTGCTTTTATTTTCATTTTTTCTGTCCTACAAAATGCGTGGCAATTAGGACACATTAGGATTCAAAACATATCCTGCAGTTATTAGACTGACTGCCAGTAGCCCCAAGTTCACACTTCCTCCCCAAGGACCAAGCTAATATGTTGGCTCATTACTCACTGTGGTTTTTAACCAAAATTAGGCAAGGAGTTTGGCCCTGGCAGAGCTATTGGTAAATTCAGATCTCGTTGAAGCAAATAGCAATACTGCAATGGACTTCAACAGGATCGGGATTTTGTTTCTCATTATTGGGTCATCTGACATCAGTCACATTAGCTCCAAAGAACTAACAGCTCAGCCTGAGTATATAGTATCACCAAAAGCAGGGTGAGCTGAGCCTGTCAACAATGGAGAGGTGCTGAAATGAGTCAATGGAATGACTTGAATATGCAGCTTAATTGCAGCTCCTCTCTTCCCCAGCTCCTCTAATGAATGAAGAGTTTGCCTCCAGGTTTATCTCCTTCTAACTGGTAACCTATAGCATGATGCCCCCTGCCCCATGCTCTGGGAAGGGAGCACAGCATTTGTCTTACCGGACGAGATAATTGGTCCTCCAAGCAGTCTTTACATACCTAATGCAAATAGGGCTTTTCTGCCAGTAAACTGGGAAATCTTTCCAAAGAGCAGAGAGCAGAATGAATTTGCAGCTGAAAAGGAGATCATCACATAACCAACAAAATGTATCCCCAGGGCACAGGTCACATATGACTAAAGAGAAGAGAACAGACACACGGCATTATTATTCAGAGACTACGACTCACCTTTGTGGCCAAAGTCAGAGGATCTGATTCTCAGAGCTGGTGAATATTCATAGAGTGTAGACATGATCAATAAAGCACAGTTATGTATCTCCACTGTCAAGTCTCCGGAATGGTGCTGTATCTGGCCTCCAGCAACATTCCCACCCCAGTTCCCAGTGAGACCTGCACTACAGTAGCAGCATTTCTTTTAAAGGAACAGGGGCTGCATTTGGAGCCCTATTTCCCCTTCAGATCAGCCCCCATGGTAGTGTGTGATGGGGACGACAGGCCTCATGCTGAACCAGGGCAGGGAGTAGAAAATACTGGTCCTGCCCCTCAACAGGTGCAAGGCATGTTCCCAGTGGAGGAACAGTTTAAAGGGACACTGGTAGCCCAGGAGAAGGTGAGAATGAGCTGGCACCAGGAAGCAAGGTGGATGCTGAGAGCTGTTCAAGGAATGACAACAGCTTTGTGAAGGCTGCGCTAGCAGCAGGGACTTGGACTCCCCCCTCCCTCCTTGGGAGTTGAAAGCCACAAGTGAGAGAGATTGACTGACTGAACAGGACACTGAGAGACTGAGGAGAGTCTGCTAAGCCAGTGACCCTGTTCCAAACTGAGGAGCTCCAGACTGGTAGGAAGTGACCTGGGGGTAACATAATTTGGGGTAGCTCAGTAACTGAGCTGGACACTTTGAGAGAACCCCTAGTGCTCTGAGTTGGTACCTGATGGAATGGGTGGGCCCAGGTCCCCCTACCTTGCTCCCCACTCCTTTGTAGTGACTGAGGTTTGGAGGGAGCCATTGGAGCATGAGGGGGTGATTGAGGCCATAGCCAGGATGACGAGACCAGTAGAAACTGTAAGACCATGAGCTGACCACTAGGCCATCTGGTCACTAGACCTTCTTGCTAAATAGTGGCACAAAGAACTCTCCACCCTTCCTTGGCTGGGATTGGGAGTTGAACTCTAATCTCCATAAAAGAGCACGGTGCACTCCCAGAAAGGGAATGGATCTTACCTATAAAACATTCTCCTAAATGGCTATGGGATGTCACTTGATCCATTCAGGATTAGTAATGGGTACATCATCCCTCTCTGGTTGTGCATGGTGCTTGAACGGTAAAGTTTCAGATGAGCAGAATAAGAAGATGTTCATCTCCTTCCCTATTTCAGATTCCTGGCAGACTTTCTGAATGTATAGCTGAGGAATAAGTCTGTTTTGTGCTGGTTTTTTTGAGAATGCATGTGAGGAGGGGTGGTTCTGACTCTTCCTTATTACTTCAGGCTGTCTGGTTTGTGCATGTTGTGCAAGTAGCTAGATAATGTTTTGTAGCCAGCCAGCTTACAGATCAGCCATCAAGTCACTCACTAGGATTCAACAGGGGGATTTAACTTCACAGCCCTAACTTAGGCTCCCTATAACAGTGGTTCTCAAATGTATTTGCTCACACCTTCCTTCTTTGTGTCTAGTAGTTTATGCCCCCCGCCTGCTACACAAGTACATATACCAGTAAAAAATCAACATGCAACTCTCACTAAATATTAAAAACAGTAAGGCATTGATTCAAACAGAGCCATTTAAGTATATAGGAAATACCAAGCCATGCCACCCTTATTTCTGCTCTGCTGCTGGCGGCAGTGCTGCCTTCAGAGCTGGGCACCTGGCCAGCAGCCGCCACTCTCCACTCTGCCTTCAGAGCTGGGTGGCTGGAGAGCGGTGGTTGCTGGCTAGGCACCCAGCTCTGAAGGCAGCGCTGGTGCCAGCAGCAGCTCAGAAGTAAGGGTGGCATGGTATACCCTGAGAAGGTCTGGAGTTTTCTGAAACTTACTGTACTAGTGACTATTACAAAAATGTGAAAAGCATGAGCCAAGACAAAAGGAAGCCTGAAGAATGAGAAGGTGGCATGATAGTGTTAAAGAAGAACAAAATTGTATTTGAACTAGCGATATTTTTGGACCTGTTCCAGAACTCAGGATGAGCTAATCAGCAATTGCTCAGTGTCCTGTATTTGCAAATCTCATTTTAGAAGTTTCTAATTTTTGTTCCAATCTTATGCTGTCTCCTGTAATAGCACTGACTTCTGCCTTTTTAAAACTGCCATTGATTTATAGACATGGAAAAGAAATGTGCAATATAATTTTAGACAACTTAATAGAACTAATAGTTTAATAGTCTTAAACATGGAAGCAAAATGTCTATGCAATACTTAAAAAGAAGTCAATAACATTTTAATTATCAATAATGTATTGATTCATTACCGAACAAATACAAATATTATACCTAATTCTAAGGAAATTTAAAAAAAACCTTTTGCTGTAAACTCAGAATAATTTCTTCCCAGATTTTTTTTGCTTTGATTTGGTTACTGCCAGCCTCTTGTATTTGAAGAGCTCAGTCGGAGTTAATTCAAATAGTATTAGGCAGTAATTTAGCCTTGCCAAGTATGTTGCCTGCCATTGACTATACATCATTTTACTCCGAGTAATTATCTGGTAGATGAAATAGTATTAAGCAGAGGTAAATTATAGAAAGATCAGGTATAACTAGGAACATACAGTCCCACCTTTGTATAGTCACCAGCAAGGAATGCCTGCTCAAACCCACTGTACATTGTCAGAGGGATTAGGAGACACTGTCGCTTATCTTTAAGATGCTGGAAAGTTGCTAGGAATGTGGACCAAAAGGACTGTGTCTGCATCTTTTCTGTCTCACTCTCTGCTTGGTTGGCTTTGATTTGATCCAGAAATAGAGCAATCAGCAACACAGCTATCACACCACTACCTGCAAAAACAAAGCAAATGCATGAAACCAGGAGGGAAGCCAAGAGAATGACAGACAGTTGGTTTATTATTATTCAGACTCAGTGCTTAGTTCTGGGTCACATGTTTTGGTGGCTGAAAGACTGATTTAAATACAGCCTAGTGGCCATTACTGTCTAATTAAAAATGCCTGATCTAAGGTCCAGCCCGCAATATGCTGCTGTGCGCTTCACAAAATTCCCTCAGCTGAGGTATGACATACATGTTATGACAGCCGCAAAGTCAGCTGCACCATTACATCAGAACAATCTCTCACTTCCAAGTTATGTCAGAGGTCGTAGGGAGGCTAGCATGAAAGAGTTCCCTTTGCATCTAGCAACAGTTCCTAGCTCAACTAGGGACCATCCATGTTCAATGCCAAGATATTCATGGTTAGTAACAGTCTTCCCCAAAATACTTGAAAAAAATAAATATCAGGCTACAGGTAGAATTTTAACTTTTATTTTCGTGGATCCCACTACAGATTCCTTTTTGATTGTCATCTCAAAACAGTGCTGGTAGCTGACTTGTCTAGAACAGTAGTGAATGTATGGGACATGAAAAATGATAGGAGGCAACTGCATATAGCTTGATAGAACAACTATGTGGCTGTACACCTAATATAAAAACTACAAGTAACGGAGCACATTGATAGTCAGTGCAGATGATCATATACATATAGGGACAAATTCTCCTCTCACTATAGTATCATTCCACTGAAGTCAATAGGACTGCATTAGTGTAAATTAGAGCAGAATTTTGGCCCAGGATGTCTGGGCCTGACTATCTTTTTGCTACACCAGTATAAATCAGGCATCACTCCATTGAAGTAAATGGAGTTATAAAGTGAGAGGAGAATCAGGCCCACTGCATGTTTACCATGCTGCACCTCCATGCATCACTGTAATACTGCAGTTGTATGTGTGCATCTGCCTACCCATTAACTCAGAGCCAGATGCTTTGTGCTTTTCGTATCTCCTTCCAATGCAGGGGCAGACTTACCATAAATTGCACAAAACCACTAAACTTCCTTCTTAGGTATGTCCCCTTAAGACAGTGTTAATATTAATGTTCTCATAAAGTGATTACAGGTGTTCCGTTACCGCTGGAGTGTAGCCATTAGTGATGTGAGTTATTTTTAATTCACTTAGGGTTTATAGCAGTGTTATGGACTTATTGCAGGGAAGTGAGGAGTGCAAGAAAAATCAAGGGACGCTTGCAGGATGAATAGTCTATAAATTCCTATAGTGAACTGAGAGCAATTGCAGGAGATTAGCAGTTGTGAGGCTTATAAATATAAACAGAGAAGTCCATACTTTGGTTTTCAAAATAACCCAAAAAACTCTACAAGATAGCCTAGCTATTTATCCTCCTCTCCAGCCAAGAACTGCCAAGTATATAGTCATCTACTAAACTGAAGAGACATTTAAAAAATGTCTAGGAATGAAATATTCAGATATTTGGTTTCCCTCAAGGTAGGAAAGTAATATATCTTTTTAAGAGTGAAAGAGAAATTGAGACTGTGTGAGGTCAGTGGAAGGCAGGATTACATTCATTTTGTATGAGCAAAGCTTAGGGGAGCACATGTTAGTAATCAGATTTAGAGTTAAAACTCACAACCCAAACCCACACTCTGCAGAAAGGTGGGGGGGGCTTTTTACTTCCTCCTTTTTCCCATTAATTAAGCATGGCAGATTTGAGGTGTTTTGCCAGATGACACACTCCCTTCCATTGTGTATTACACATTTAGCGTTATAGCTCCACACAGAGATTGCATATATCAGTAGAAAACATAAAACCATGTGAAAAGGTGAAAGGTGACATATGTGGCTGTCCAAAACCTCTCCCCTTTAATCAGAGGGGAAGATTTTTATCTACCCAGTTTGGAATCAGCTGCATTATAAGCGTTACTCACTGCTGTAAAATGTCGCTGAGTGACATGAGTGTTCTTTGTCTTGAGGACTGAATTCCAATTAAAGTTGTTTCATTGGCTGCATTAGTTCTAATTTACAAGTGCACATTGAGGGGAAAAGAGGGTGTGAAAAGAGATACCTAACTCTGTTCATGTGTTTCCTCAGAGCAGAGGATGGTGTGCTGCATTATCCTTTTCCCTTTGTCAGCAGCTAGATCCTGACTTCAGATCTAGGAAAACACTACATTGGCAAAACGCAGCAACACTAAGGTGGGCAGACTGTAATGCACTCTTTATTCCGTATAATGGGCTTTTGGCCACATGCAGACAGACAAAATAGTCACTTGACAACTGTACCAGCTCTGGGCCCAACTCTACTCCACTAGCTTGGCCAGTGGAAGGAACCTATGAGCAGCTTTCACATACTCCATCCAGTGCAGGGGTGGGAGAGGGGGTAGTACATACGATACCAATATACTGGTATCATAGTGGTGCTGCAATGGGGTCTATTCCAGAGGGTAGAATGGAAGCTGTTAATTCGCTCCCTCTGCCTGGAGGAAGAATCATTTATGCCTATCCCTGAGTGTTGTGGGGATGGACCAGCTGTAAGGAATTATGTCCTCTAAGCACAGCTGGGGTGTATCTAGACTATGTTAAAAGGATTTATTTAAAGTGTTAGCTAACATGTTTTAACTACTTCAAAACCCTAGTGTAGACAGGACAAATTGTATTTTATAGGTTCTCTCCTAGGATTCACTTCAACCAGCTAAAATGTGTTAAAGATACAACTTGCCCTGTCTACACTAGGGTTTTAATAGATTTTCCAAAAGGATCCATTATTATTTACTATTATTTATTTGTATTATTGACATATTCTGACCTCCTGCAGAAGACAGGCCAATGAGCTCCATGCAATAACTTCTGCATCAAGCCCATAGCTTGTGGCTTATCTTTTAGGAAGACAGCCAGTCTTAATTTAAAGACTTCATGTGATGAAGAGTCTACCACATCCCTAGGTTTTAAAATAAGTGACTGAACACTTAAGAACACTCTTTTTATCCTAGTTTAGGCACATCCAAAAAGACAGACGTTCTGTCTGGGGTTGAGGCTGAATCTGGCAGTAAGATTCAGGGAGGTAGGATCTGTAATGAGTCATCTTTGAACCTGATGTGTGCTCTCAGAGCCTCCATGTCACTCAACCAGGGCTCAGCCAATCCACAGGTGCAGGTCTCACCAGGTGATCCCAAATCCAGGGATACAGGGTCCCACTGAGAGCAGCTACTTCAGTCTGCTCAACATTGCTACCCCACTGGGCGTATCACCTGCTGCTTGGTGGCACTGACAGACTGCTCCTGCCCCAGCCTCTGCTTGCTCCTGTTCTGTTACAGTCCCACCCCCAGCCTGTCTTTGTCCCTGCCTCTGCTTTAGTCTTGTTTCAACCCCATTCTTGATTCTGGCTCCTGTCCCCAGCCCAACCACTAGGCTTGACTGCTGCTGCTCCAACCACTACCCCAGACCATCCACTACTCAGTTTCTGACAGGATCTCTAAGAAGAGGCTGGGGGTTCCTCTGAGGGGGTTGTCTGAAGTAAGCCACATTTTAAACCTTTCTTTTGGACATTGGTTGAAGGAAGCCATATTTTATGGGGCTCTCTTTAGCCGAAGTAAAGACTGGTCCAAGCAGGAGAGGATTGTGTATGCCTAAATGTCTAAACTCTACCTTAATTGTAATTTTCATTCTAAGTAAAAATGTAAATATAAAGAATGTCCTGCTCCTTTAAGGACTAAAGAAATACAGAGTTGCACAAAGCAGCTAGGGCTTCTCAGAAGGAAACTGGTTGCAGCTCAGGAGAAAGGGGCTTTCCTTTTTGTCAGCTCAAATTGGAGGAGGAAGCTGGAAACAGGCTCTGCAAGATCATTTTTTATTTCATTTGCATGTTTGTTTGAGACCGCTAGAAGCACGTACCAGTGTAGACACCCAACAGGATATAGATTAAGGTCTTGCTTGGCCCACTCGATGCAGTGGTGTTAGTTGTAGCATTTGTCATGCAGTCATATGCTCCACAGCACATCAGGTCTTCTTCTGAGACTTCCGCTACTTCAGTAACAATGAAAACAAAGGCAGAACATGAGGGAGGTCAGATAAGCACAGTTCAAGGCAATAAGTAGAAATGGATCCAAGTAACACAGGTTGATCATAGATCCAAACTTCCCCAAAATTCAGCAATATTCTAGTTTAGCCATTTATAAAGAAGGGACCAGCTACAGAGTTTGAACCCTGAGTTGTGCAGCGCCAAAGTTTGGAACTGTTCTTAGCTGGGGCTTTGGTTCATGCCACTCTTTATCAGTAAGCCCTGTGGGGGAGGGGCATGCTTCCAAGGCCTGAAGTCACCTTGAGTAAACTTCAAAAAGGTTGATGGTTCAGTTAAGCGCTCAAAAGGTTTTTTTTTTACTTTTTATTGAAGCTTCATTTGAATTACTTGGGTCTGCAAAGCTGGGCTGGAAATCTGAAGAAAACGCTTCACTAGCAGATTTCCATCTGGGTCACAGAAACCACAGGAATTGCTTTCCTTGAAATATTGCACTTTAGCACATCCATGAAAATGAAATGCAAGTTAAATGAGCTTTCCTGAACCGCAACAACAACAAAAAAATCAGTGCAAGTTCTGGGTAAAGGTTGGATAAGTAAGGTTCTTAGTTTGTCCAAGCCGGTCCTCCCACCTCATAGTGTGTATTTCCAGTGCAACAGTAGCTCCAGTGAGAGTACTGAATAAGTGGTTATCTGTAGAAATGGTCCTAAATCAGGAATCACAGATCTGAGCTCATCCTCACTTTGTGAGTGTTCGAAATTCAAATAAGTATCTGGATCTCAGATTTTTTAAATGGGCCTAATTTGTTATCCTAGGTCAAACCAAAACCCCTTGTTTGGGCTAGCCCTAACCTGGGGGTGCACAAAATCCAGATCTAGATCTAAATTCTTCACCTGGGATCCATTGCAGATTAATATCTATACATTTGTTGTAGTAGGGAGGACAGTGGACAAAGTTACCAAACTAGAGCCCAGGCCACTTGAGTTCTGGCCCCACTGGTGAAGCTCGCTAGCTATGTAACTTTAATTAGTCACTTCCCTTAGTTTTCCAGTTGGTAAAATGGAGCTAATGATGCTCACCATTCATTACAGAGTACTTTGACATCTGTGGATGAAAAAGATCATAAGTATTTATTAATTAGTTTGTAAAAAAAATATGTTGGGATCTTTCTGGATGAATGGCACTGAAGAAATAATATTAAAGAATTATCTAACATTTCTGGCTGCTCTTAACACTTCAGAAGAGGAAACACAGGGCCTGGAGGTTGTGTTTTTCTAAGCATCCTCCTCCTTTACTCTGCTTCCTAACAGAATTTCACATTCCAGTAGCACTCTGCCTGGGAGGACAGCTCTGAGACACTCATTTTTGATTGATCTAACCCTGCAAAGAACCAGTTCTTCCTCCTTTTGTTGTTATTTGCGAATATATTTGAAACTAAAGCAACTCCACATGGCTTTGCTTTGTTTAATCCTCTAAATCCTATGCTGAGCATATGACAGTACCACCCCCCCCAACACACACACACACATAACCCCTCTGTAGCATGATCACACCATGCTAATTCCCTTCTGTACTCATTACTTGTTGTATGAATGCAAAATAGTCATCAGAATTGTGAACCTGAATAGGCCGGGGAATGCCAGGAGAAAAAGAGAGAGCCTTAAAATGAATTCAACTGCTTTTATTGCAAAGCATGTCGGTTCATGAATAAGTGGGAATAAAGTTTATCTAGGTTGATTCCTTACTTAATTAGGTCTATTGTATGGTTATTTTAAACATTATTTGCAGTTGGTTTGTTTTCATCACAGCTTTTAGTCTAAACAACAGCCACGTGCACAAGCTGTTTATTGACCACATACACAAATCAAGTTTACTCTGAGGTAGGGTGACCAGATGGGACAGTCCCGTTTTTTGGGACTTTTTCTAATATAGGCGCCTATTACTCCCCACCCCCTGTCCTGTTTTTTCACAGTTGCTGTCTGGTCACCCTATCCTGAGGGTAAGTCTACACTACAGCACTACATTGGCGCAGCTGCACCGATGCAGGAAGCAGAAGCTATGTCAGTGAGAGCGTGTTTCTGGCCGACATAGCAACAGTATGGACAGCGTGAAACTCGTGTTGCTTGGGGCTGCGGAGACTGTTTCACATCCCTGAGAGTCATAATTTATATTGGCGTAGGCAGTAGTGTAGACATGCCCTGAGGTTAAAAATTAACAAGGTGGATAAAGTGATCACCTTGCTGTGGCCAGTGACCTCATTTGCATAGCTTTGGACCAGTGGAACTTCAGGAAAACAATTGTATTCCAGAAGTGTGTTAAATAAACAAGGGTGAACTCTTCATTTTGTCCCAGAGTCTTTCTGTCATACTGGAAGCTTAAACAGAATGTAAATGGCCCCTGGGGAATAACCCTGGTATAAAGGGATTCTCCAGATGACAGAGACCTGCCTCAGCAGTTTTACATCACCGCCTGACACTGCACTCTGCCTATTCTCAGCTTCAGCAAAGGCCCCTGGAGAGCAAAGTATAATGTAGAGCAGTTCTGAGGCTCAGGAGTGAAAAATAAATCAAGAATGTGATTAAGTTTTCAACTATGTAAAGCAAAACCAGGTGCTTTTTCTTCTCACGTGCACTATCCTGGTGGTGACACAGGGCACTTAAGTAGTACAAGGCCTGGTTTCCAGCAGTGCTCTGGACCCACAGCTCTAATTGAGGTCAATAGGTGCTCAGCACCTCTGAAAATCAAGCCCAAAGTGGTGCTAGCAGGAAGGGGAGAGGAAAATGAATGTTGCATTTTATATGTGGCTATTGCCGTTACAATTTTATCTCCTGTGTCGTTCCCTCGTGATGCAGCCAAACAGCATGTCCTGCCAGCCCCTCGATATTTTGGGAGCATCTCATTCTTACAAGGTTTCCCATTAAAATCAGGGGTGTCCTGCCTTCATGGGGATGGCTAGCTATTGTGATGGGTTTGGCCCAGTTTATAAGAGTGTGTGTGGGAAGGAGGTCTGCATTTTGTAAAGGTTTTATTCCAAATGAGCATATTTTACTTTTTTTTTTCCATCTTGCTACAACAAAAACAAATGTTGGTGCTGAAAAGTACATGAGTACACCCTTGTTGGTAGTGTCCAAAGAGAGGCTAAGAACTGAACAAGCCGGAGACTGGAGTTTAGTCTCAGTTGTATAGAAGGTCCCTCCACTTCAAGGCTGAGGCTCATTGGTGAGGCAATGGGTGGGGGGGAGCTTATAGTAGCTCTGCCCATGTTGTCTCTGTTTAGATAAACAAAGCTTCAGACTTGAGAGCTGCTAAATTAGCCCCTTTCCCAAGTAGAGCATTCACTAAAATCCAAAGGAGCCAATCAACGAAATAAAAGCGGAGGCCCACAGAGATGGCCTCAGCATTTTAAGGGAGACGTGCAAACCTAAATGTAAGAGTGAGGGAACCTCCTCAAAGTGGATCTGCTGTATCTCCGTGAGCCACAATACAGTTCAATACTAGCGAGACTGCACCTGATTCTCCATTGCCTTGCACCTTGTGCTGCCAGTCACTATTCTGATATGGTGGTGTGTTACATCCACCTTGCTCAGGGGCAAAGGACTGGAGTAGAGATTCATACCCAGGGGACCAAATTCTCCACTCTGTCATACAAGTCTGATCCAGGGTAACTTCCCTGACTTCAAGAGCTGCGCTGGCATAAAACAGGTGCCACAGACTGGACAATATTTTTAGACTTACACTGTTAATAAACCCTGATGTGAGCTTCCTGAATATATAAGGTTAAACCCAATTTCTAGTTGAACTCTGAACTCTTGGAGACAAAAACCTCCTTTAAAAGAAGCAATTTTTCCTGCTTGATCCAGTGATGTCTGTAATTTCTTTCCACTGAATAATCTCCCATTTCCATTATATACCAACCTTTGAATGAAGCAGCAAGATTAATGTGATAATAATGCATTATAATACTTCCCATCTTCAAGATGTTGACCAAATACAACATTCTTGTTAACTCTTGTTATCCTCATTTAAAAAATGGGAAACTGAGGCAGAGAAGTTAAGTGACTTGTCCAAACTATATGGCAATTCACTGTCAGAGTGTGGATTAGAACACAGGAGTCCTGGCTCCCAGTCCCATGTTCTAGACAGCAGACAGTTCTGTTACTCTCTGGCACTTGGTTTAAGCACTAAATCTAAGTAACCTCAAAATCAGGTCAATTATCAGTGATTAAATTTGCATTTTTTTAAAATGTAAAACACATTTGACTTTTCCCCCCAAAACATCCATTAAATTGCTTCTGCAGTATTCTGCCTGACTTTTTTAACCAAGTTTTAAAAAAGTAAACTTTAAAGCAATAAATCTTTTCTTTAAGAAACCGGGCATGATGGAAGGGTGCAAGAAAGAAATATTATACTTTAGATCTTTAAATATACATATAGATATATATATTACCTGTGGTGGTAGTCTGGCCAAATATCAAAGATGAAATAAGATTTCCCCAGACTCCAGAAGACTGGAATATGAGAAAGAAGAGCCCAAAATACTGATTGATGACATCTCTTCCAATTTTCCCTGCCTTTTGGGCATACAAATTGCCAGCTATTGTGAGATAGGTGCATTTAGCAGACCAGAGAGGGGCTCCCCCAAGTCCTAGGATTATGGAGGTAGGGATTAGCGTGTACCTGCCAAAGAATACTTTATTTAGCATATATTTGATTTGTTTGTCCATCTATCTGCCCTCCAAGGCAGATCACTGAACACTGCATTCCATAAATAAAATACATAAGCCAAATTATTCCCAGAGCCTCAGATGCATAACAGACATCACAATACACCCAAACCATGGGCAGTGTGTGCATCCCCTGTTTGGGGAGGATAGTTCCCTGCCCTGCCTCAGGCCTCTCCTACTCTTCCACCCAGCTGGGCCACCAGCACAGACTTGAACCTTGTCTTATGCTTAGAGCAGCCCTGAACCCTAGCTAGCCTGCTACCCTGCCCCCACTAGCTTGCTGCTGCCCAGAGCAGCTTGGAGAAGCCCTGAGCCCCAGCCAGTCAGCTGGGGCTGAGCCCTGAGCCACCCAGAGAACCTCTGAGCTCCACCACACCCCGGCCCTGGGCCTGTGGCGGGAAGCATGAATGTAGGTTTGTGGAGGTTTAGCCTCCTCCATAACCCAAACATATTCAACTTTTTGTATAAATCAGTGGAGTTACTGCAGGGACAAATCTGCCCCAATCAATTTAAACTAGGAATGACTGAACATTGTGAAATCTGAGAATGATGCCATCTATATTTTGGGGTTGGAGGGACTTGTACAGTTCATACAAGTAGTCTTAGTTCATGAACCCTTTTGTTCTGTAATCTAAGGACTAGCTTGTGCCTACCCTGGATGGATGTAAAGTGGGCTGGAGGGGTACAAAACAAGTAGCCTTCCCCTCCAGCCTGACATCCCCTACCCAATGAAGAGTGGAACTGGGTTTGGCATGAAGGATACTACAGCTTGAAAAAGGGTCTAGCAGGGGCTGCCCAGTTCCACAATACCCCAGCCCTCCCACCCACCGAAGCATTGGATTAAAGCTGCAGTCCTGGCCTAAATATTTTTGAAAAAATTGTTAAAGGGAAAATCAACTTACAAGGAAACATTTTTGTTGCTAAAGGGAAGTCTGTGCTATGCATTTGGGGTAGAAGAAAAACCCCAAAAGTAAAGTGGCTCAAATGGATGGTCTGCATTCAGTTCTATTTTCAGTTAGAATTGTACAATCTCACTGTCTGCTCTTTTCTCATATTCTATTTGTTTTTAATCCTTTTTTCATTCTGGGCTGGACATATTCCTTTCTTCTCTGGGATAGTCTCTTGCAACCTCCCTTAGGAAGAACATGAACCAGTACAGTTCAGGGGCATGGTGTACTTTCTAACCCATAGTACTAAGGCAGGGTAGGAATGAGGCAAAACAAGGGTGTCCATCCTCAATTGAACCAAATGGTGATTTGTGCAGACAACTGAAATGTTAAAGCATAAAGTGGATGGAGTTGGGGCACTATTTCTTTTTCTGCAGATGGGTTAACAGTTTTGAGGACTCACCTTTGGGGAAATTCCTGGGGATTTTGTTAATGTAATGTCTCTTTTGTTTCTAAGATGGACTCTGGCGAAAATAAATACTGCATATCAGACCACTAGGTCAGTTGGTTTCTCCCCACATCTTTAGTGCTAGAAATATCCAAAATCCTGTCCTTAGAAGCCCCGTTTTCTGGCCTCAGCTTGGTTTAGTTGGCACAGAGCAGTGTTTACTGATGGAGGAGAACCTTAGGATCACCTAGGCTACAAGAGTGATGGACATACACAAGTACAGCTTAAATGGTATGTTGTAGGCTATCTATTTACTTTGCTATGGCTTTTCTTTTTACACTGGTCCAAAAAGCTGTATGTGGTTAGCTGTTTTGTTCTTATGAGAAGCTATTGACTGAAATATAGAAATGGACAAGAATAAAAAAAATGGATCTAGGGAAGTTTGGTTTGGATCTGAACTTCATGACTAGCTCTAAAATGAGCCAAACCCCAGATTTGAACATCCCCAAACTATGGGAAAGTTTGGATCCACATCCAAACTTTTCAGCTTCAGCCCATCTCTAAATGAACCATAGAAGACGATTGGTTGGACTAGTGTTCACCAATGCCTTGCCATTCCTACCTCTGCAGCGACAGGAAATTAATCATGTGGCATGTACCCACCTGAGCGTAAGGGATGTTTGCTGCTGACTGCTTCAAAATAAGGCAAATCTTCCCTACTCTACAGCCTTGCCTACAGGTTCAGGGGAGAAATTCTTTCCTGACCCCCATCAGTTAAACCTCTATATGTGAGCAAGAATCTCACCATTGTTAAACTTCTAATTCTGTTTATACCCCAAGATACCATTGGTGCCCAAGTACAGGCCCTAGGAGGCTGCAGGGCCCAGGACATAGGCCCTGATTTTCTAATCTGCTGGGGGCTGCTCGCCCTCGCTTCCTCCTAGGCCCCGCCCTCACTCTACCTCTTCCCCTAAGGCCACACCCTCACCCTACTTCTTCCCACCCCTGCTCTGCCCCTGCCCTGCCTCTTCCCTGCCCAGTTTTGCTCCCTCCCCCGAGCATGCTGTGCCCTTGCTCCTCTCCCTTCCCCCCCCCCCCAGCACCTCCTGACACCACGGAACATCTGATCCGCAGCAGGCGGTAGGTGCTGAGAGGGAGGGGGAGGTACTGATCGGCAGGGCCGGCCGGTGGGCAGGAGACGTTGGGGGGAGGGGAAGGTTCTGGTAGGGGGGCTCCTCCTCACCCCACTGCCTGACTGCTGCTCGCCTCCCCATTCGCCTCCTCACCCCACTCACCCGCCCGACCACCTCACCTCCCCACCTGCCCCCTCATGATTTTATCGAAGCGCAGGGCCCCCTAAAGTGTGGGGCCTGGGGTGGTCGCCTTGATTCACCCTACCCAATGGACGACTCTGCCCAAGTAGGTGTCCATTTGGTCGGTTCTGGCAGTTCCACTGGGGGCAGGAAATTCCAAACACTGATAACCCTCTGAGGAGGAAAAATTGCCGCTCTGCATATCTAGTCCAGATGTAATGAATGGGGTGTCACTAGTTAAACTCTGGCAGAACAGTATAAAAGGCCATTAGTACCAGCTGGCATAGAAGTTGCCCAAGGAGTATGCGATGTAGCAGCACATGGAGCCTGCAATGGTCCACTTGCAGCCCAGCTTCTTAATGAGGATTGGAGGGAGAAACATGGAAGATAGGATGAGAGCTGCATAGATAACACTTAGTGAGGCAACGCCAAGACCCTCTTCAGAGTGGAGACTGCTCTGTGGAGACAAAACCAAGTGGACCCAGAATTACCATGTGAGAAGGGGAGATATGGTAGCTGAAATATCAATGCTTCCAAAGCCACAAGGGTAAGGATGGAAAAGAGAGAGTGGGGAAGGGGATACCCAAAACTGGCTTTGGCCAGACATACGATGAAGCCAGACATTGGATCTGTATTTTAATATCCCCTACCCATCCAAGTTCCAAGATTTTGATTTAAGCCATCAAAGATAGGGACCACTTTCAAAATTTTGATCCAGATTCAGGTTTGGATTGTGAATTGTCTAAACATTTGGGATGCAGAGTGGAGTTCAGATCCAGGATTTTAGTTTGCAACCAACACATTTTATTTTTTAGCGCAATGAGACTTAAGGAAAATCTGTTTTCTTTCTCTCCCGCTTTCTTGTTTACTTTGAAAAGAAAATCTCTTGATTCATAATCCCTAGGGGATTTTTGCCAGAGGCAATGCCTTAGTACTTTAAGCACAAGGTTTGAAAACTGCTTAGTCCCAAAAGTTCAAATTCCAGCATGGTCTAGTTGGCCCTTCCTAGGTAGATCTGAGTTCCAGGCAGTTTACCCTGTGGAAGGTTATTTCAAAGGATACCTTAAAAACTGAAGTTGTGTGTGCCCATGTAAGCCCCAGGGCATTTTTTTGTAGACGCATGTGGTCACCAGGGTCCTTGGCCAAAATTGTCTCTTCCCTACCCATCATTATTATGACATGTTGCATGGTGGGTAACTGGTTGTCTGCTGCCCTTCACTCTAGAGATGGGTGCTTTTCAGTGGCTGGCTACAGCTCTTGGATGTGTATAGAGTAATTAGTAGAGTGCAAAAATGTGCTTCCTGTTTACTAGCTAAATACAGCACCTAAACCACTGGGGTTCTGGTTGATGACTAGGGCTCCTAGGTGCTACAGTCATATTAATAAATAAGAACCTTGGGTCAGATCATGCTCTCCACTTCCATGAGCACAAGGGGTTAAAATTAGAGCTGGTCAGAAATTGGAATTTCCATTCCATGGGAAATTCTGACATTTCACACACCCACACAAAAAAAGTTCCCAATCCGAATGAAAAGAATCAAAATTTTGAAGTTTCCCACAAAACAAAAATTCCAAAAAACTTTGATTTGGGAGCATCGAAATGTGTCATTTCAATAATGTAAAAATGTGTTGTTTCTACTTTCTTGTGTTGATTTGTTTTGACTTTTATATTTTTAATATTAAACTATAATACAAAGTTGAAATGAGAAAGTCAAAATGATTGGTTTCAGCTTTTTCCCACTGAAAAACTTTGTTGAAATCAACATTTTTCTGCAAAAAGTTTTGATTTAGATTAAACTGAATGTTGACATAAAAGTAGTGTGTTGCCATTGTTTTGACCTGTTCTAGTTAAGATCTTTCAGATCTTGGTGAGTGGGTGCAGAGTACCACATCCATGGCCTTGTCTCATCTTTCGTCTAGCCTATGGCTACACTTGCACTTCAAAGCGCTGCCGCGGCAGCGCTTTGAAGCGCTAAGTGTAGTCAAAGCGCCAGCGCTGGGAGAGAGCTCTCCCAGCGCTGTCCGTACTCCACCTCCCTGTGGGGAATAACGTACAGCGCTGGGAGCGCTGGGGCTTTGACTACACTGGCGCTTTGCAGCGCCGCAATTTGCAGCGCTGGAGAGGGTGTGTTTTCAGGCAGCTTCTCCACAAGTGTTCCCTGGGGAACTGCAGAGGTGGAGCTGAAGACCAGCTGCCCATAATCCCTGGATGGTTTTGAGAGCTGTTTGGAAATCCCAGTGGGAGTAATGCTGCCTGAAGCAATATTAGCTTCTGCCACTTCCCTTCCATGGCTGCCATTGTGCAGCTGTAAGGAACTCATTGTTCAATAGACATGCAAATTGGCTTGCAAATCAGAGGAGGATTCTTATTTTAAAATCCATATATAAAGTATTGCCAGCTCCAAGCATTTACATATTATTAGTCAGAACACAAAAAATCATGAGATTGGTTTAAACATCATGAGATGAAAAAGAAATTCTTTAAAGGTTCCTGCTAGGCTACAATGCAACCAGTTAACCAGGCTTCAAACGTATTAGACTGCATATTAACAGGACTTTCCAATCATGTTAAGTTTACATGATTGAAAAATGCACCCTTTTTCTTCATCAAGAGGGGGCCGCAGAAAGAAGAGAACCACATCCTGAATTACCAACATCCCTACTTGCAGCATTCTGGGTTTTTCGGGACAGCCTTTTATTCCGAAATTTGATTTGAGATCTGACAAGATCACAGTTTAAGACTGTATGGCAGGAAGGGTACATCCTGCTTTTGGCATTGCACAAGTCTGCAAACAAGATAGCATGTCACCTTTTCCTGGCCAACTTACATCTTAGGCATTTCTTTACAGATCTAGGCATTTCTAGAACTATTTCTGCTCCTAAAAATCCCCTCTGTTTCTGAGCCCTTCCATTGCATTACACAGATAAAATTCTTAACAGAGGCTCTGGAACTTGGGTAAAACGCATCATCTTTTGCCAGACTGATATCTCAACCACACCAGAAAAGCACATGTGTTCTTCAGAGATACCAAGAAAATATTATGTTTCACACCCCTTGACTGGACTGATAAAACTATAGGAACAGATATCATAGCAACTAATGAAACTAGCTACATTTACCTGCAGACTCTGCAGCCCTCCATAAGCAGTAAATAGAAGTAAAAATCCAAAAGAAATGACAAGAACATTCTTAAGATTCCTTTCCATGTTGGTTCATAGAAGATAAAGGCCTGTCAGTTAAAGGTGTTGATCCAAGTGGCCCAGCTGGTGCTTAGGGAGGAAAAAACAAGGTCTGCTTGTTGGTAAGGATCAATGTCTCACTGCATCTGTAGTAGAAAGAATTGTTAGCCAGTTATGTGTCAGCCAGTGAACTTTACTTTTTCTGATACTGAAAACTCCATATGAACCTGTTACTCATTCAGTTATTGTGAAGCAATAATAATTAGGACTTATCAGCTTGCATTACATCTCTGTACTTGATATCCAAGTTCACATATCACTTGTAAGAATGAGGCAAAATTTCATATTTCATCTGTATAGTATATGGCTTCTTTCTGTTCCTGGCACAGAAGAATGCAGATAGTTAAATGCATGGCTGCAATACAATTACAGCTAAACCTTAAAGGGCAAAGATTAAAAGGTTGCTTGAAAATCTATATCAGGTCTGTTCCTTAACTAAGGTTGCAAACCAGACAAACAAACCAGATGGCTTATGTGACTGGGTAATGTGAGACTGTTACTTAGAGGGTTTCACAATCTTTACAAACATATAGCACACAAAAACAAGTGTCTTGCCTGTTTGTCTAATGGAAGATATCCTACCCCCAGCAAAACCCAGTGGAATTTGGGAATACACAGCTGGGAATCATTCTTCGAGCTACTAGATGGCACAGTGTTGCTTCCCATACACACACACACAATCAAGACTAAAACAAAGAAAACAAGAAAAAGACTGAATATATTTTAGCATACCAAGAAGTAAAAGCTAGTTCCTGTTTTTGAGGAACGTCCAGTTTCTGATAATTTTAGTTCTTGTTTTATAATTCAAGTAAATGCGGAATAAAAATATTCTTCCAGTCCCAAGGAAGAGTGAAAAAGTTCTTAATATCCCTTTGAGAATAGCATATTTATAAATAAATGCAAGACTTTCTAAATAGACAGTGAAATACTGTCTCTTCATGTTAAGAACATGGCACACATACATAGAGTCTAATTTTCAGCTGAGCCTCAACCCAGCCTTTGATTTGGAGGTGCAAATATTGGCAGTTACATACCTAGCCTTCTCCTGTAGTGTTTGTAACCCAAACCAGTGCTGAACTGAACTAGTGCATAAGAACATAGATACTGACTTTAAACAAAAATGAAATGCTTCATTGCCCACTCTGATGCAAGAATAAACAGTGCACACATGCAACAGTGAGAGGCACGTTAAATTTTCAAAATCCTTTGTTTTGTAATACTTCACCATGTTGGTAGTCACTTGGATAGGGAAGCTTTTTTAAAATAGTTTTTAACATGCCACTCTTTTTTAAAGACACAATTGGAGAGATTGTCAGTTGAGAGCCAACACACAGTCTTTCCCGCCAGCAACACCTGTTCCTGAAAAGCATTTTTGGGCCCTTTGTTTTTTTGATTGATCCGAGAGACATTTTGGCCTGCTCGATGTCCCTGTCCAGACCTTTGGATTATCTGCCTTCTAATGAGTCTCTCCAAAGGAATGTGCAGACTCTTTACCAATGAAATCTGATAAGGTTGAGATACTCTTCATTTTGTACCAAGCTGTGAGCGTCTCCAGTGGGCCTGCTGTGTATCAACCTGACACCCCTTTCATTCCTTCTGTCAGTTTACCTAAGATTAAGTGAGTCTCAAGATCTGAGCCCAACGTGTGTTCAATCTCAGTTCTCAAGCAGGGGATCAACACACTCCTAGCTAAAAGCTCTCACATGGAGGGTATCACTGAAACTGGAGATGGAATGGACCAATTAAATTAATGACTCCATCCTACAGTCAGGAATGTCTGTTCTCTGAGATGACTATAACTGAGCCCAGGCTTCTATTAAATCACAACAGACCTTCTGGCTGACTTTTTTTTTTCAAGTGTTCACCCCTCCCTCTAGCCAGCCACCTTTTACTGGGGTATCTGTTCATTTTAGGCTTTCGTTGAACAAACCCAACAAAAACAGAAGAGCCAACCTAGACCCCTCTATCTCAGGCCACAGGCTGGCTGTTACTTTATTGCCTTTGATCTCTGGCTATGCCCACTAGCCAGTGGATGCAGCTGAGGGAGGGATGAATAGCATTTTGTGGCTCCCATATCCTGGGTCATAAGACCATAAGAACAGCCATACTGGGTCAGACCAATGGTCCAGCTATCTAGCCTGTTTTCCAACAGTGACCAATACCAGGCACTTCAGAGGGAATGAGCAGAACAGGCAGTCACTGAGTGATCCATCCCCTGTCATCCACTCCCTGCTTCTGGCACCAGCATAGTTTACAGCAGCCCAAGAGCTGCTTGAAACTATCCCTGGCTGCAGCTGGCCCCCACTTACTGAGAGTTGACGGAGCACACTGACATCTGGCCATGCTTTCCCCCCAGATTGTTCCCCACACTGGAATCAGGCTATGGGGGGAGAGGGGGAATGACAGAACGTAGCTATGCCAACTTTACACGCCAGCTGGAGACATCTGGCTGTTTTGCAGTCCCTTTCCACAGCTGGAGTGTCACACATGGACTAGAATGCGGGCCCAGGATTGTCTTTAACAGCAGCAATTTTAAAAAAAAAGAAACTTAAATAGCTCACTGTGTAGGGAGACCCCTTTCCCAGTTACTTGGGTTAGAGCCGCCCTTTCTTGTGGGCTGACTGTTCTCTGAGCTTCCCCCCCAGGCAAAGTCAGCAAGTTACATGCCCCAAATTGGCAAGTTAACAAGGCCCACTTATCTAGCAAACTCCCCTTGTATAACCCATGCTGGCCTCATTATATTAGAGGCAAGGATGCTGGGGTTTCTTTCCAGCGACCAAATTGGGGGTAGGGTGCTGTCAGATCAGAAAAGATTCTTCTCTGTGAAAGGCCAGAAACACCCCACACACTCATCCTCTCGGAATGTCACCTGTGATTCACTCTCTAAAGATTGCGGCAGTATTAGTGTCCTGAGAAAGGAAGTTAACCCTTCTCATGCTGCCTCCCAGGTCGGTGTTGTACATGGAAAACATAAGGCTGGAGCCTCAAGTGGTAATGGATGATCTGGAGATTAGACTCTGTCAGAATATGTAATCAACACAGGGCAGCATGGCCTGTAACCAAAATAAAAGGGTTCCCAAGCCAGTACTGTCTTAAAGCAACCACTCTCTCTACCTTAAACATCTGCCCCACTCCCCACCCCAATGGGAAGGAGTCTACATCGCCAGTATAATATATTGTGGTCTTCACCCTGAAATTTCTGGAATCATACAGCCCCCAATTCAATATCCAATTAATCTGCTCAGTAGAGTAAGCATCCAGTTAAAATCCAGGCTGTTTACAAAATATGTTCTTGTATCACTGTGAAAGCCTGGTCACATGGTTCTGTCTCACACACCTGCTGTGGTGCCTCACTGTTTTTTAAGCTCGGTCAAGTGTGGTGAAATATGGCAGGAATCCCATGCAATAGCCGGCCACCTCCAAGAAGGATCATACCTGCTTCTTGGTTTTAGGGAATGGGATTTTTGCAGGGTCTCCACTTTCTCTGTGGGTGGAGGTAGGGTAGGTTGAACCTGCCCATTTCCTAGCAGCTATGTAGCTTCTCCTTTCCCAAATTTGCAGGAGTTCAGGTGAGCACTGACTCCAGCCTCCCTCAAGGTCAGGTCCCTCCTCACTCAGATGTGACTGATAAGCAGGACTAAAGATGACCCATCATGCAGGTGTGCAGCTGCATATTGCTGGTGGCCATGGAGGATACAACCTATTAAATGCTGAGGGGTGGCTAAGTGGAATAACCCCAGTAGCAAAGGCTGTTTTCTCCTGGGAATCAATCAAGCTAGCTGACAGCTGCCAATCAGTGGAATAATTCTGTCAACAAAGTCAAGGGAGGACAAAGACACTCACAGAACCAGGAGCCACGCTGTGCCCAAAGCTCCCAGCAGTATTAGTTCCCTCCTACCTCCATCTAAATTTCTAAACACCTCCCTGGCCTCTACCCAACTTTCCATCCCTCTCTCCTCTACCCACAAGTCCAGTCTCTACTTCCTGTCCCTTCAAACACCATCCTTTCTCCTCTCCACAACCTACCCATAGCGATCCCACTTCTGTTCACTCTTCCAAGGTGTCTATAGCCCCTTTGCCACATCCAGTATCCCTCTACCCCTAGGTCTGTCTACATCTTATCCTGTGATGTCCCCCTCTCTATCTTCTTTCTATGACACCCACTTGCTTTTCATTCCCCCTCTTTGCCCCTTGATGTATCCTATCATCCCGCCTTGCTCTGCCTCTCCCCATTCCCATCTCTCCAGCCCCCCTTGTCTTCATCCTTCATCTCTCTGCTTTCTCCTCCCCAGCTCCTCTTCCCCAAGTCCCCAACCCAGTTTCTGCCTCTCAGGCTCCCCTCCTGCAAATCCCTTGGACATCCTGCCACGCTCCTCTTTCTTCATTCCTTGATGTTCCACCTTGCCCTCACTAAGGTCCCCCTCCGCCTTCCCTCTCACACTGTGCATGTCCACACCCCTCCACTCCCTTTACCTATCCCCGAAGGTGGGAAGAGGAGAAACTTCCCCTGCTCTGCACTCAGAGTGAGCTGGTGTTGGGAGAGGCACCTAGCTAGAAAGAGGGCAGAGTGGCTGCAGACAGGAGTCTCAGCTGTGGCTTCTTACCTGGACATCCATGGGGCTGTGTGGTCCTTACCTGCAGGAGGCTTCATCCTTCATCCTTGTCTTCATCCTTCATCTCTCTGCTTTCTCCTCCCCAGCTCCTCTTCCCCAAGTCCCCAACCCAGTTTCTGCCTCTCAGGCTCCCCTCCTGCAAATCCCTTGCACATCCTGCCACGCTCCTCTTTCTTCATTCCTTGATGTTCCACCTTGCCCTCACTAAGGTCCCCCTCCGCCTTCCCTCTCACACTGTGCATGTCCACACCCCTCCACTCCCTTTACCTATCCCCGAAGGTGGGAAGAGGAGAAACTTCCCCTGCTCTGCACTCAGAGTGAGCTGGTGTTGGGAGAGGCACCTAGCTAGAAAGAGGGCAGAGTGACTGCAGACAGGAGTCTCAGCTGTGGCTTCTTACCTGGACATCCATGGGGCTGTGTGGTCCTTACCTGCAGGAGGCTCACAGCATTTGCCACCTCTGCTGAGTCCAGTTGTTCAGTTAACCTGTGCTGGTCCTGTAGTAGAGGCTGGGACTGGCTTGGGGCAGGGTGGCTCTCACAAAGTAGGGCTCCTCCCCTGAATCCCACAGAGCCAGGACAAAGAAGTATTTCCTGCTTGCTCAGTCAGGGTGCCAGACTTAATCTTTGTGTCACAGATCCAGTAGGACATTAAACTCAGCTGGAAGCTCCCCAGACATGAAGTAGTCTGTTTCTCTAGTATGCGTATTGCATTCACTTCTCTACCTGCAGTAGCTCTCCTCTGCTAAGCCTTCAGCCCATCCATGTCTTATCTTCTAAAACTATCCTGCCTCTGAGCAGTTCACATCTGCATTACCTCTGCTCTTTTGTGTGGCTCAGAACAACTTTATTAATGCCCATTTTACTGGCTTTTGCTTGGCTGCATACAAGGTGACTCTGACTCAGCAGGACCAAGCTCTGCTAAGAAAAAGCACATGCCGCTGTTGTGATATGGACCGTTTCTAATGAAAGGAGCAGGCAGTTCCTGTTCGTGAACAACAGAGGCTTGTACCATGGCTGCTCTGCAAAACTCAGTTGCCACTTGTTGGCAGCTCAGGAAATTCACTCAACTGCTTGTTAACATCTCATATGATCATGCCTCAAAATTACTGGGGTACTCATGACTCACTCTCCTCTTCGATCCCTCTAGTGGCATCCTGTCATCTTCGCTTTGAAGTTTAATTTTCTTCTCTTATCTGCAGGGCCACGCACGACTCCACCATGCCTACATCTCTGCCATCATTTCTTACTCCTCCTCCCCTCTCTGTGATAATGAAACCAGCCTCACCACTCCTCCTGCACTCATCTCTAAGCCCCCTTCCATGCTGTCCCTAAGCTTGCAACATCTTGCCTGTTCCAACTGGACAGGAAGTATGGTCCAGCAGTTAATGTCCTAGTTTAGCATCTCTGAGTTCAATTCACTACCACATCACAGAATTCCAGTGCACCTGTGGGCAAGCCGTTTTCCCTATCCGTGACTGAGTTCCCTATCTGTAAAATGGGAATAATAGAATTTCTCTACTTCACAGGGATCAAAAATTGTGAGGCACTCAGACACAACAGTGATGGAGGAATCATATAAATGCCATAGATAGTTTGCCAGGCACATACCCATGTCAGCAATGCCCATTACCAAACTAACACAAAAGATGCTATAACACATAGATTCTCAAACTGGGTTTTGTGATCCCCAGAAGAGCCACAAACAGGCTTCAAGGGGTCACAACTCTCCCCACACCTGTTTTTATGGCTAAATAGGAGAGGGGGGAGCCTGAAACATTTTTTAATTAGGATCATGGGATGGAAAAAGTCGAGAATCACTGTTGTAATGTACAGAAACCTCTCGGCCTCCCAGTGTTCTTGGTGATGAGTGCCTGTTAAGAGCTTGAGGTTCTAATTCTCCAGTGCCTTGTCCCTAGTGTGGTCATTTACACCAGTGCAAAGGGAGTGCTATTCGGGAAGCATTTCATACCCGCTTTGATGGGTGCAAATGACTATGCAAAGTGGGAGGCAGTAGAGACTCCAAGCCTAGTTTATTCTCTGTAGCAGTTGCTCATGTGAGCAGGCCCACTGAGGTTTTGTCCTTCCAGATCCACGAATATGATACAGTTTTGCGGTGACCTAGAATCCTACTTTCGCCGTCTCCGACTCAAAGAATACTTCCAACACACCTCTGAACTACATACTAACCCACAGAATCCTTCCTACCACCGCTATAATAAAAAGGATTCTGCATGGACTCCTCCAGAGGGTCGAAACAACAGACTAGACTTCTACATAGATTGCTTCCGTCACCGTGCACGGGCTGAAATTGTGGAAAAGCAACATCACTTGCCCCATAACCTAAGCCGGGCTGAACACAATGCCATCAACAGCCTCAAGAACAACTCTGACATCATAATCAAACAGGCTGACAAAGGAGGTGCTGTCGTCATCATGAATAGGTCGGAATATGAACAAGAGGCTGCCAGGCAACTCTCTAACTCCAACATTCTACAAGCCATTACCCTCTGATCCCACTGATGATTACCAAAAGAAACTACACCATCTGCTCAAAAAACTCCCTGAGAAAGCACAGGAACAGATCTATACAGACACATGCCTGGAACCCAAGATCCATAAACCTGGAAATCCTGGACGCCCCATCATCTCAAGCATTGGTACTTTAACAGCAGGATTGTCTGGCTATGTGGACTCTCTCCTCAGGCCCTATGCCACCAGCACTCCCAGCTATCTTCGAGACACCACTGACTTCCTGAGGAAACTACAATCCATCAGTGATCTTCCAGAAAACACCATTCTGGCCACTATGGATGTGGAAGCCCTCTACACTAACATTCCACACAAAGATGGACTACAAGCCATCAGGAACAGTATCCCCGATAATATCACGGCTAACCTGGTGGCTGAACTTTGTGACTTTGTCCTCACCCACAACTATTTCACATTTGGGGACAATATATATCTTCAAGTCAGTGGCACTGCTATGGGTACCCACGCATGGCCCCTCAGTATGCCAACATCTTTATGGCTGACTTAGAACAACGCTTCCTTAACTCTCGTTCCCTAACACCCCTACTCTACTTGCGCTACAGTGATGACATCTTCATCATCTGGACTCATGGAAAAGAAGCCCTCGAGGAATTCCACCGAGATTTTAACAATTTCCATCCACCATCAACCTCAGCCTAGACCAATCCACACAAGCGGTCCCATTTCCTAGACACTACTGTGCTAATAAACGATGGTCACAATAAATACCACCCTATAACCGGAAACCCACTGACCGCTATACTTACTTACATGCCTCCAGCTTCCATCCCGGACACACACACACGATCCATTGTCTACAGCCAAGCTCTAAGATACAACCGTATTTGCTCCAATCCCTCGGACAGAGATAAACACCTACAAGATCTCTATCAAGCATTCTTAAACCTACAATACCCACCTGCTGAAGTGAAAAAAACAGATTGACAGAGCCAGAAGAGTACCCAGAAGCCACCTACTACAGGACAGGCCTAAAAAAGAAAATAACAGAACACCACTAGCCATCACCTACAGCCCCAACTAAAACCTCTCCAGCGCATCATCAAAGATTTACAACCTATCCTTAAAGATGATCCCTCACTCTCACAGATCTTGGGAGACAGGCCAGTCCTCGCTTATAGACAGCCTCCCAACCTGAAGCAAATACTCACCAGCAACCGCACACCATACAACATAAACACTAACCCAGGAACCTATCCTTGCAATAAAGCCCAATGCCAGCTCTGTCCACATATCCATTCAAGTGACACCATCACAGGACCTAATCACATCAGACACACCATCAGGGGCTCGTATACCTGCACATCTACCAACGTGATATATGCCATCATGTGCCAGCAATGCCCCTCTGCCATGTACATTGGCCAAACCGACAGTCCTCTACGCAAAAGAATAAATGGACACAAATCTGACATCAGGAATCATAACATTCAAAAACCAGTGGGAGAACACTTCAACCTTTCTAACCACTCAGTGACAGACTTGAAGGTGGCAATTTTGCAACAAAAAAACTTCAAAAACAGACTCCAAAGAGAGACTGCTGAACTTGAATTAATATGCAAACTAGATACAATTAACTGTGGTTTAAACAAAGACTGGGAATGGTTGGGTCATTACACCAATTGAATCTATTTCCCTATGTTAAGTTCTCCTCACACCTTCTATGGGCCATCTTAATTATCACTTCAAAAAGTTTTTTTTCCTCCTGCTAACGATAGTTCATCTCAATTGATTAGACTCTGCCTGTTGGTATGCATACTTCCACCTTTTCATGTTCTCTGTATGTATAAATATCTCCTGTCTGTGTGTTCCATTCTATGCATCCGAAGAAGTGAGCTTTAGCTCACGAAAGCTCATGCTAAAATAAATTTGTTAGTCTTTAAGGTGCCACAAGTACTCCTGTTTTTTTACTGAATGTGAGAGAGGGTTGCAGAATCAGACTCTTAGAATGCAAACTAGTGAAACAAAAATAGGAAAAAAAATGTGATATATGCCTGAGGTGCAATGAAAAGGCTCCTGTAGGGTAAATTGTACATTGCAGAAAAAAAGAGTTATGATTAGAGCTAGTCAAAAAATGTTTCATTTTTGTTTTTTCCCCCCATGGAAGAGTTCAACAAAATCATTATACCCACCTTGCAGAGGTGTAAATGACTGTAAGGTGCAAAGCACCTAGTGGTGGCTGGCCTTACATATGCTGCATAATGGGAGGAAGCTCCTTGCTCATCCCCACGCACACATGCTATGTTCACAAGCTAGTCAGACTCTAGCCCTTAGCCATTTGTTCAATTGAATTACCTTTCAGGAGGCTTGCTGTGAATTGCAATTTCAATATTGATGACAGACCTCTTAAAAGCAGTCACTGGAGTCTGTCACTGCAGTGGCAGCAATTTACAGCCTGTTCATCTGAATCAGTCCTGATTTCCCCCTCTGTGCTGTGAGGCTGGCAAACGTTCCTGTGTAGTTCTAATCTTACCCAGATCTAAAAGCAAACAGTCCCAGTGTGCTCATTAGAATTGCAAAACTGTTTCCTGTTCCTTCTCTGTTTGAAACCTTCCCGTAGTCATGTCAGCTCCTGGTGTATGCCCTGAGCTAGTAAAACAAAATAATATTTATGAAGCCACCCCCACCAGGGTGATCAGATGTCCTGATTTTATAGGGACAGTTCCGATTTTGGGGGCTTTTTCTTATATAGGCACCTATTACCCCATCCCATCCCAATTTTTTACACTGACTATCTGGTCACCCTAACCCCCACATAACCTCATCCCTTGCTGATCATGAAAAATAATAGCAATCCTTATTTCCCAAAGAAAGCAGAATCTTAAGATCAATTTTTAAATTGATTCTTTCTTGCATATCTAGTTTTGAATGGTCAAAACACTACAATGAAGTTTACTCATCCCCAGGAAACAGTACTGGGTGATTGGAGACCAGTTTCTCAGCTGCTGAGTTTTCTGGCTGCTGTTGGTGTGTAGAACCAAAAGAGGGCTGAGGGGAGCTATGATTGCTCTCTATAAATATATCAGAGGAATAAATACCAGGGAGGGAGAGGAATTATTTAAGTTCAGTACCAATGTGGACACAAGAACAAATGGATATAAACCGACCATCAGGAAGTTTAGACTTGAAATTAGACAGAGGTTTCTGACCATTGGAGGAGTGAAGTTCTGGAACAGCCTTCCAAGGGGAGTAGTGGGGGCAAAAGACATATCTGGCTTCAAGACTAAGCTTGATAAGTTTATGGAAGGGATGGTATGATGGGATAGCCTAATTCTGGCAATTAATTGATCTTTGACCATTAGCGGTAAATATGCCCAGTGGCCTGTGATGGGATGTTAGATGGGGTGGGATCTGAGTTACTACAAAGAATTCTTTCCTGGGTGGCTGGCTGGTGAGTTTTGCCCACATGCTCACGGTTTAGTTGATGGCCATATTTGGGGTCGGGAAGGAATTTTCCTCGAGAGCAGATTGGCAGAGGCCCTGGATATTTTTCACCTTCCTCTGCAGCGTGGGGCACAGGTCACTTGCTGGAAGATTCTCTGCACCTTGAAGTCTTTAAACCCTGATTGGAGGACTTCAATGACTCAGACATAGGTTTGATACAGGAGTGGGTGGGTGAGATTCTGTGGCCTGCGTTGTGCAAGAGGTCAGAGTAGATGATCATAATGGTCCCTTCTGACCTTAAAGTCTATGATTCTATGATTAATTCCATGGGGCAGGGTAATCACAGCCCCTCCAGGAATTCAGAACAGTGGGGGATGATTAGGCAAATTCACTCAGGATGTAACACCTCCGGAGAAGTACCATGGGGGAGGCTTACATATAATAGCTCAAGTTGAATTCTTCAGAGACCAACAGACAAAGAAAGGACTTTTAAATAGCCTGAATTTAAACTGACTCAGGGCCTCCTTTCTGATCTTGCAAATGGACAGAACAATCTATCCGGGGGAGGGCAAACCTTTCTAGGAACAATTAGAAGGACTTTTGCCCCATAAGACTGAGGGGTGACCTCTGGGAAGCTTTTAGCATGCATCTCAGAAATTGTATTGTTTTTATGTTTTTTCTGTAATGCTTTTGCCTTAAGAATAAATATGATTGCTTATAAAGGGCTGTATGGTAATTTATAACTGCTGGAAATTATGCTGTTCATATGTCTTCAGAGAGAAAGTGACGCACAGACACTGGCCTGGTTAGGCAGTCTGGCTTGATGTGGGTATCACAGTGTAGGCAGGGAACTGTGCAGCCTGAAAAAGCCCTAGTCAGGAGGGAGAAAAACATGGGTCTGTACTCAACAGAGGTGATGGCTGAGCTGGGAACCTAGAGTGGGTGCAAGTGCAGTTGCCCCGAACAGAGACACTGGCTTCCCCTTAGTGTTTTCTTATTAAGAACCACTCATGGAGAGTGATAAACCACCCACTGAAATCAATGGAAAGACTCCCATTGACTTCAGTGAGCAATGGATCACGTCCTTGATATGCTTGTGTCCATGGCTTGCAGCAAGTAGACTGCTATGCTGACAAATGCCTGTGATACTCTAAACATTGTTGGAGCAGCATTAAGTTCCTGTAGGATGAGTGGTGGGGCAGTGTCAGAAGCATATGTCTAGAGACCCTCTAAGCACTTCTGGAGGCAACAGTCTGTGAAACAGCTAGGAAAGACTGTCAGAGCAGCATGAGGGAAACCACAAAGCAGCAGCCAGTTCTCAGTTAAACCACTTTCATTAACCTTCACAGTCGCTGTTTGGTAAAAGAGAGATGTTTACTGGATTCTCTAAAGCCAGTGAGCTAGAGCATTTGTTGGTGGCTACTTTAAGAAGAAATGTTGTTATGAATTATGTAGATTTGCATATAAACATAGCTTCTGGCATGTGTACTGAAGTAGTCAAAATATTTATGTGCCATTATTCAGCATTAAGTGGATGGATATGAGAACAGCAGCAGTTCAAAATGTTGGGAGGCTACATCTGTACAGTATATGAAGTCATTCATAAGTTCAACACAAGCAACTTTGTGGGAGTGATCTCCAAAGCAGAAATCACAAGTCTGTAACATTTTTCTTGTTTGTCCATTCTTTTGCAATGGCACTTCTTATAAACCAAGGCCTTCAATAGGAATTCTGCCCACATATTAGATGAAAGAGGGTGTGGGCCAACCCATGTGGGCATGAGACACTTTCTTCCAGTCACTAGCATTGTTTACACTTAATACAAGCATGATTCTCTTCGCCCTTCAGATTTAAAGTGGTCATATTTCCTAGCAAGCAAAATCATGATGTGATTTCAATAGATTAGTTAAACATTTCTCTAGCTATAGTTCTGATAATTTCTAGAATGTTTGAACATTGAGGGTTTGAAACCAGAACCTGCAGAGCTAAAATATGAGCTTCAACCACTTGAGCTAAAGCACTTAGCAGTAGGCTCACTAATCTCTTATATGAACTAGTCACTAGAGAGGAAAATGGCGCCACGTTTTCCAAGCAGGGGTTACATGTGCACAGATTCAAATCATATGGGACAAAACTGATCAAAGCCCTCCACATTTTAAATAAAGGGGGAAGGGATTCAATTACTCTGTACCTGATGGGCACATGATGAAATGGACAAGGTGCAAAAGAATTATTGTGGAAGCTGGGGTCTAATGTACATCACCCACTGTGGCTAGATATCACATATAATCTTGCTGGAGAAGTTTTGCTTTGGTTTAGGGATAATGTAACTGATATATGGTGGTTTCAAATTTGTGATATAACTATTTTATATGGCTATGTTAACCTAAAGTGGTTTGGATTTTAGCTCTTTCTCCCTCTGTTTAAAAACATATATAATTTAAGCATAAGTGGAACAGAGAATATCTTCTATGGAACTTGAAAGAGAAAAAAACCCGCAGCATTAACTGAAAAGAGGATTTGAAAGGGAACTGCTCAGTATCCATGCAGACTCACCAGCTGAGTGCCTCCTCATTTGCATACAGAAGCCTAAGTCCACATGTTCTGTAAATGCTAGGGACAGCTGGTGGGTGTGGGGAGATCACCAGTTCTAGGTCTCAAAGCTCAGCTCAGGCTGCTTTAAACAATTCCTATGTGGCTATGCTCATAGGGACTGCTCTACCAACTGGGGATCACTGGAGGGCAGTATACTCAGGCCACACCCTCAGAATGTCCCTCTGCAATGGATCCTGGGAGTTGGAAAGCAGTAGACTAGATACCAGCTCTGTGCCACCCTAGCATGCCCCCATGCCAGGAGAATCCCCATTTGGGAAGAACCACTGGCTTTCTTGCCCCTTTGCACTGCTGTTGGAGAAGCACAAAGGACCTGGAGTGCAGCTCAGGATTTAACTCTGAGGGTATGAAATACTCGGTGTTTGGGATTGAAATCAATGGGACTTAAGCATGTATTTAAAGTTAAACACATATTTAAGTGTTTTGCTGAATCAGGCCCTTGATCCTGAGCTTTAACTATTTTTATTTTCAATTCTTTTCCATTTTTTAAAAGTTCAAATTTTAGGTACAGCATTCCTGTGGTGACTTACTGTTATTAAGATAAGTGTTTTGGCAGTACACATATATCCTAAGACCAGGAGAAACAGATTTCAACTTGGGGCAATGGGTTGCAATAGGAAAACATAATTTAATTTATGGTTTAAAAATGGACAAAGACATCTGATTTAAGTGTTTAAACTGGAGCAGCGCTCTTCTGAAAATCTGATCCAAGAGCTGGTGTGTCAGAGACAACATTCCTAATGGGTTAGAAATAAGGTGATTTGTAGCTTTCTCCCATTTCTTTCTTGTAAATGTGAGTCATTATTGTCTCCTCTTGGACTGTCACCCACAGAAAGTCCAATGTGGAGTTGCTTGTATTCAATAGATGACAGTCAATACGTGAACTGGTTTCTGGCTGTAAAATTGACTCTAACAATTTAGAGACACTGAAAATCTGTAGATCTTTGGGGGAGGAAGTAAAGAAAAATCTGTGGTATACTGCATATTTGCTGTAGACCTCAGAACAAAGAAAACAGCTTTGTGGGACAGAAATAATTCATTATTGCTAACCTCCATTTGTTTCAAAGTGTTTTGTAAATGTATTTGTCAATGCACTTTAAAAAATCCTATGCGGACTGACTCATGCTTCTCTGCACCAGAGGAACAAAAAGAAAAACACGCTGGGTCAGATTCTGCTACTCTTGCTCATGTAGTATAGCATTCAAGTCAATGTGACTATTTATGAAGGAAGGTGGTTCCCAGCATAAATAAATATATCAGATTGGGGGCATTTTGCACAGGGATTGGTGCATTATAAAAATGTAAGATATATAGGTAGGGGCAGGGGATTATTTAGAATGGAATGCATTATAATGTTCATGTATCTGAGGGAGTGATAGCACTTGGTTTGAGCCAAGTGATAGTGGACATTATGGTAGCTTCCTCCATACAGATTTGCTAACAAACCTCAGTCCTAACCCAGGAGACCCTATTATTCTGATTTTTTTTCTGGGCATAGACTACCAAGGTTTCCAGTCATGGAGTGGCTGTGTGACATGGAGAGGCTTGTTAAGTTACAATATATATATAGACTATTCTGTCACAATATGACATTTTACAAAGCTAGAGATGTCATTGCAGAGAGATTGGTGCTTGTTTTCCGAAATCCAGCTTGAAAATGTTGAAAAGTAATTGAGTAAGTATATTTTAGAGATGAACATATATTAAAACCCATGTTATGACCCCAAATCTTGATCTGGACCTCAGATCTGAGTTCACAGCTTGTACTTATTTAATGGGCTGTATCTAAATGCTGGATCTGAATGTCCAATTCTTTGACAAATTCTGGATTCAGATCCAGATGTAGAATTAGTATCTAGGGTTTGGTTCAGGCCCATTTCTAGTATTGTTTCCCCAAGAAACCTTTCCATTACAAAAAGTTGGAGCAAGGGTAATTTTCCAGTGGATCACTTTAATGTATTTAGAAGAAGGTCCAACATAAAGGGATTTTAGGAACACAAAATGCCATGTCGCACACTAGCCGCCGTCTTCTTTTTTTTTTTTTTTAAGTTCTAAGTCTTTTTCTCTATCCTCACAGATTCCTTCCTTCAGAAAAGATCTAGGTATTTCTTGAACTCATTTAGGCTCTTTGCTTCAATCATGTCCCTGGTAATTTACTCCATATATTATCCTTTGTGAGAAGTGGCACTTCCCTACTTATTCTGAAAGACAAATTCTTGACTAAGTTCCATCAGTTTTACACAGGTGATTCTTGAGGAGCCACACCAGCATAATACTGGCATAATACTGTGGATAATCTGGCCCTGGATTTTTACTTCTTTTTAATCCTCCCCCATCAGAACATCTTTTTCATAAACTTTGAGTGAAGAGCTGATAAACATAGAAACTGAACATAACAAATAGCAGGGTTAGTCAACTTGTCAGCAAGGTATGGAAGCAAACTTGAACCTGGAAATCTGCTCATTCAGCATCTGGGTCAGTTTAAGTAAAAACTAGGCAAGGCAAATTATCAAAGGGATCTCTGGCCCATATGACCTTGTCCTTTTCTCTAAAAACTTTCTGTGAAAATCTATTTAGTGTCATGAAGCATATAAAATGTAAAAGCTGCCTTCCCAAGACTCAGAAGTCTTAGATTTAGAAGTGTATCAGGAGAGGACTAAGGAAAATGAAAGCCAGATGTTACTTCAGGAGCTACAAAAACAGCATGATCATCCATATGGTTCCATGAAACTTCAAAAGATGGCTCAAGGTAACAGGTCGTTACTGTGTCTCAGTGTTCCGTATTTGGAGCTAAAATAATACTTCCTACGCTTATCCTTTAATACAGCAACTCCATTTCTAAAACGGACCGTATAAATCCAGTGATCTGATTGGCCACTGACTAAGCTATTGAGAGGTCAGCAGGAAAGGTTGGAATTCATTTACTCAGTCACACAAAATATCACTTTGCCCAGTTTCAAAAAACAAATTTTAGTGGTGAGGAATGAGCTGTCAGATGAAAGCAGAGAATAACAGTTTTGGAAGTTTTAAAAGCCTTTTTCTGTCTCTTCAAGAGCGGGATATAGATGGGGAGCAGAAAACTGTATATCAGGAAGACAAAGGTGAAAATGCGTGTGGAACAATTTCTTTTTTGGTAAATGACTCATAACAGTTTTAAAACTCCCCTGTGCTGGAAAGGAGAGTTGACAGCCCACTGGAAGGACCTGGCTTCATAGTTATCAGAGGGAGATTTGGAATACTTAGGTTCCGGAGAACAACAGGCTCAGATCCTGACAGAGTGATATAACATGCTTCTGACACACACCAGTGCTGGAAAGACAGAATGAGTTTATTTCTTGGCTCCAGTCACCTGACCTGGGTCAGGGATTCAATGGTTAATGCCTGTCAGATGATAGAAGGCAATACTAGAACAAGTGGAAAAAATGGGAAAATGTATTGTGAAAAAAATTGTCCCTTTTTTCACCAAAAAATCAAAATTCAGATTTTTTCAGTGAGCTCTGGTCAGTACCACACATCTTACTGTGTCCAGGGCTTTTAGGTGAACCCTTAAAAACCTGTCAGCCCTTTATGGACCTGAAAGATACCAAGATACTTTTGACAAGAGCAGGCATTTACTCCATGTCTTTGACCAAAGAATCATCCATTCCTCCCCACAAATCCACAGTTGACTGCTGGTTTCCCACCCAAAGGTGGCTGCATTTCAGAGGAGCTATAAGTAGATACTTTACATCAAAGGTGCTATGTATTGGTGCAATATTATTACTCCAAGTTTCCTGGGCCCAGACCTGGGCATAACTCAGGTCTGGGGAAAAAGGGGCTGTTGTGCTAGAGAAATGGGACCATTATTCAGAACTGTTGTTCTACCTCCTCTAATGATGTGCAGAAATTACCTGGGTAACATCAGTTTGTCAGGCAGGCAGGCAGGCAGGAAATCGTTTATTTATGACAAGAATAGTCCCCATGCAACCCCATCGGCTAAAAGCAGATTGTATTGGGTGTGCATCTGGCCAGAATTTGAATCTAACTGTTTAATGGGAAAGTCACCATGGAACAATGAAAATACATTTTTTTAAAAATGTAAGACAAGGCAACAGACTCCTCCAACACCACCTACTTGCCTAATTGCTCACAGTGCTAATGGAGATTATGCATTACATCACCTCTGCCAATCCTTGGTAACTCACAAAGTACGTTAGCAATGCTTTAGAAATTGAAACACAAGAGAAAAATTATCCATATTTTTTTTCTTGACCTAAATCTCCCATCCAGCAGACGTTTCAGGCTAGATTGCAGGGAACTGGAATACAAGTTATCTCCTCACTGCACAAGTAAATGCATTCAGACACTCCAGGTCACGCATTGCATTATGTAGTGTAATACATCTCTGGTGCTTAAGACTCCAGTGCACACCCCGTCATGTGTTGTTATTAATTACCTATAACACACACAAGCACCAGGGGAACTGGGACACTGTGCAAGGCAGTGTCTGGTAGATCCAATGAGTTAGTGCTCTGATTAAATGAGATGAAGGTCACTGAACACAGTAGGCTGCATTTTCTACTTGATGCATGCTCCTAACTCCCATTCATAGCAAGCGAGAGGAAGCTGTATTGCTGGCCGGACTAAGCGAGTCTGATGTGGCAAGTTTGTTGTTGTGAGTGGGAAAGTTCAGGATTATTTTCCTATACAGGGCAGATCCCTCCAGGTGTCAATTAGTACAGTTTCAGTGAAGTCAATGGGGCAAGGCTGATTGACACCAGCTGAGGATCAGGCCCATACTATATAAATATGTACGCCAATTTTCCTGTCTGATTTACACCTCCTAGAAACCAAATTAAGTCAGTGGGATTGCATGAGTTGTAAGTCCAAAGGGTTACTGTTTTTTTCAGAACCTTTCCCCTTTCCATTAATTGCAGTTATAGCCAATCCAGAATTACTCCTAGCGTAAATGATCGCCTGCTCTTGCAGTATGTGTGTTAGTTAAAGATAAAAGGAGACTTAACTGCACATGGTAGAGCTGCCCAGAAGATTAAACTCTCCTGTAAGGTTGTGTGAGGGAGGGAGTAATTTATGTATGCGTAAATTGTGGTATGTAACCACGGGCCTGCATTGCTGCCCTACCCCTGGGGAAGCTCTGGGAGGGATAGTGTCTCAGAGAGAATGTGCGAGCAACAACATTCCCTGGGATGGTGCCGCCTGCTTCCTGCAATGTACCTCTGCAGGTCTGTGAGGAAGGAGAAAGGAGAACCAATGTCTCCTCTGCCCCTTCTTTGGGATGGACTCTAGGGCATAGAGCGAGGTTGACTAAAATAGGTTGAACAAGTTGAGTCTGGAGGAAGGATTGAAACTGTGCAATTCCCCTCATGCCAAACCCCAGTCTGTTCATGTGCCCAACTGCCTTGCTTAATGGGGTTTCAACCTGTGGTGCCATCAGTGGAACCCACAATCTTTTGACATATGCATTATTTTCTAGCCTGTATTATTATTTCTTATGGGCATTATGGTAGCGGTTAGGTGCCCTAGCCAAGATCAAGGCCCTATTGAGACAGACTCTGAACAAACACACTGTAAGAAACATTATTTGCTCTGAAGAATTTACAATCTAAATAGACAAGACAGACAAAGAATAGGAGAAAAGAAATATTATCCCCATTTTATTCACGGCAAACTGAGGCAAAAAGATTGTGATTTGCCCACTCTCACAATGGAATATGGTAGGAAAAGTCAGTAGGCTCCACATACTTAATGTATCCTGCTGGTGCGTGTGCAAGTTGGAAACCTCTCACAACTCATGTCCTTTCTTAGTATAGGTCTGATTGACTAAATGCAGCTCGTTTGGGAAGTGATACTACCTACAAGGCTTTTAAGACACCCAGAGTTTAAAAGGCACTATATATAATCCAGTGCTGTTCTTGTTTATGTACTCTGTGCCTAGTCACGCATAATCTTCACCAGATAGTGTGTGGAACTTGTTCTTGATTTTCGTATGGCTGGATACTTAGAAATCTTAAGCAGGCAATTTCTTATCTCCAGCTTTGTTTGCCTACTTGAAATTGAAGTCTCCAGCTAAAAGGTAGTTAACTGTTTGGTTGGTTGGTTGTTTTTTTTCCCTAAAGAAGCTTAGCTAGGTTGTGTTTATCTCACACCTGAAGGTTTTACATTTTCTGGTAGACTTATTTTCTTCTCTCACAGAAATGGGTTTGAGCTGCCCATGTAAAAACATATTCTTTTTAATGAACTATCATGCCTTGGGTGCAAATAAAAATCAAACCATTTGGGTTTAATGGATGTTTAGTAAAGAGATGTGCATGGTATATAGGCTGAGTTGGTAGCACCATTCCAACAATGGATCAGTCTGAACAAAGATTTGTGCGGTTTCATTCCCTGGCTGACTAAAGCTATCTTCAAGCATTTAGGCTGCTTTGTCCCACCTTATGAAAACACAGGCAGTATTACCAATCCAGAGTATTCAGAAATCATGAGATTGGTTTAATAAATAATAATAGTGACACCTAGCTTTTGTATAGCATTTTTCATTTGTAGATCTCAAAGCACTTCACAATCTTTAATTTATTTATTGTCACAACACCATTGTGAGGTAGGGAATTGCTCTTATCCCCATTTTACAGGTGGGGAACTGAGGCATAGAGAAGCTAAGAGACATGCCCAAGGTCACACAAGAAGTATGTGGCAGACCAGGCAGGGTTTTTTTTTGTTTGTTTGTTTTAACATTAATAATTGCTGGAGTTTATGTGCCTTCTGGCTTTTTGAAACTTTATGGTTCACTTTTTCTTCACAATTATGAGGGCTAGAAACTTTGTTTTTTACAATGAAAGCTGAGTCATGTGACTCCAGGAACTGGGATCTTAAGAAAAACACCAAATATCGTGGAGTTAGAAAAAAAGACACCCCCTAGCATTGTTTGGCTGCTTTTTGCAGGTTAAAAAATAAACACACTTTTCCCCCCAAAACCCAAACCAAAACAGAAAAACAACCCTGTGGTGGTATGAAAGAAACACGTGTGTACTATACAGGCCTTTCCTTGTAATGCTCTGTTTCAAAAGCCATGTTATTCAAGAGCTGCTAGACCAACCAGCCTGACACTTCCAAGCTACTTGTCTCTCTAAAGGTAGCAGTGTGGGAAGCTTCCCTGATCCGGACATCATGTTCCAGTTAACAAGAGTCAATCTCCCCTCCTGCCCATATCTAAACAATTGAGGAAGTTGAACACAAAGTTATGTGGTCAATTAGTCAAACACAACATTTCAAAGGACCTCTTGACCTCCCAGAACTGGGCAGGAAAGTGGAGCGATGAAGCAGAACAAGTAATAAGAGAACTCTACAGGTTTTGCAATGCCTTGCTCCTTCAGCTCTAGGTTCTGCTCTCACTTGCACCAATGATGGTTTATTCCAGAAAGTACCCTCACAACTCTGGCAGCAAGTTATTAAGTGAACTCAAGCAGTGAAATGCAAACTAACGTATAAGGACAACTTCCCTGAAAACCCACTCTTTGGCTGTTCTCTCGCGACTTCTGAAAACGGCTGGCCTTACAAATTAACCTTTGCATTGGTCTCATACGCCACACTTTGCAACAGGGGTTTAAAGCTGCTAACAGGAACTGCCCCTTGAGCACAAGGACAGTTGGTGACGACAGTAACAGTCATCATTTTTCTCCAGGTGGCTTCTGTATTCTTTTTTATTTCTATTACATTTTCCTCTGGAAATTGCATTAGTCTGTTTTCCTGTGTCTGTTCTGAACCTTCCTTAATAATATTTTATCAGTGTCTCCAGTTATATGTCAACAGTTATCTGAACGCAGAAGCCCAGTGTAGCGTTCCTCATTTTCATTTACTGTGTCAACAGATGCATCTCACTCATGCATAACTTTGCTTTTGGAAAGGTTCTCAGCACTTACTACATGTTTTCCAATGTATTTCATTTCTCTCTCTCAGCTGTATCCATTATTCTCCACTTACAGTAAATATGAAATGTTTTTATTCTTTAATGCCTAGCCCCGTTTGGGCTTTTGCCTTAAACCTGATTGCTTTTACGTATGTAATATGTGTATTCATCAACATTTGATTCACTTACTTGAGCTGGTATCTGCAACAGTTCACTGGCCAGGCTTACAACTCAGAGTCTGGGGCTCACACGCCCAGGTTAGACTGTTTTTTTTATTATAGGTAAGATTATGAACAGGAAAGTTGTACATTTATTGTATTTTATATTAGAGGAGATTGCAAAAGGGTCTACACTCCAGTAACAATCAGAATGCTGATCTGGATTCTACTCCACAATATATCAACATCAGAGCCAGTTTGGGGATCCTTCAGTAAGACTGTTTGTCCACAATAGCCCAAAAGCTTTGACTGCCCTGGTACAGCAGAACGAGTCAGTCATTCTAATGGGCAACCACTCAGCAACTATCCCAAGTAACCCGCTTACTCCCCTTGGTGACAGAGATGAATTACTTTGGCAGTTTTATGGGGTGACATCTGTTTCCCCAGATGTCCATGGTGGTGGAGGGAAGCCAAGTGCTGACTCATTTGCTTTATGACGCTGCCGCTCAAAGTAAAATCTAACACATTTTTTATGTTGGGTTTAACGAAAATGTCAATCAATAAAGCACCTACAAGCAATAAAAGGTTTTTGCAATGGAAACACCCCCTACCCTTTAAAAGACAATTCCCCACTCTGATTGTTCATAGCATCTGAGAACAATTTATTGACCTGACCACCAGATGTCATTGAAGTATCAGTTTGAGAGGAGTTAGTTGACATTCTTGGACATTTCTGAAATAATCATAATAAAAAAAGAATCCAAGGAATAAAGGGAAGCCCATCTGTGTTTTACAACCAGAGTGGCACAGCAAAATAATGCCAACTGTGTTTATTGGCTCTGAAGCAAGTTGCAAATTATTTTTGCTGGTCTCTTTCCAGTGTAAATCCAAGAGCCAAGGCAGGCTAAGCAGTATTAAGAGCCAGGAAGCATCACTATTGCAGCCATGAAATCCAAGCAACTAAAATTAGGTGAGTGAGTGACAGAAAGGCTTTGGTAGGGTACACCGAGGGGATATGAATTGCTGACCTCTTCAGAAAGCAAATTTCACTAAATGTACTTGGTTTGGTTTTACTTAGTTAATCTGATGATAGGAAAGAAGCTTGTCAGCCTTTGAGACTTAAAGTCCTCAGTTTTATGGTGGCTTACCACACTGCTCCCATTAGTGTGCTTCAAACCTCAGCTTGAGGCACCTCTAAGAATGCGTGGAGCTGGTTGCATCGCCAAGGGTATGGCTACACTTACGGTTTGCAGCGCTGGTAGTTTGCAGCGCTGGTCATCCAGCTGTGCAGGGCCAGCGCTGCAGTGTGGCCACACTGACAGCTACCAGCGCTGCAGTGTGGCCACATTGGCAGCATTTCCAGCGCTGTACTGAGAGGTGCATTGTGGGCAGCTATCCCACAGAGCACCTCATCCCGTTTTGGCGCCGTTTTGGCGCTCAGTATTGTGGGAAGGGGAAGGAAGTGTGTGGGTCATTCCGCTTCCTGTTCCAACGCCCCGTGGTGCATCGCTTCACTTCCCAGCAATCTCAGTTTCGCCGTCCACGTTTCTTGCCATTGTGAGTTCAGCACGCTGTGAAATGGAGCCTGAGCTGCTGAGGAATTTGCTGCTGACTGTCGCCAGCACATCACGTTTGGCAGTTGAGCTACTCCTTCAGCTCCAAAGTGACAGTGAGGATTCCGATGATGATATGGATTTTCCTAAAGCGGGTGACATGAAATTGCTTGTGGCGGTAACGGAAATGCTCAGCACCGTGGAACGCCGCTTTTGGGCTCGTGAGACAAGCAGTGAGTGGTGGGATCACATTGTCATGGAAGTCTGGGATGACGAGCAGTGGCTGCAGAACTTTCGTATGAGAAAAGCCACTTTCATGGGACTGTGTGCTGAGCTCGCCCCCACCCTGCGGCGCAAGGACACAAGATTGAGAGCTGCCCTGACGGTGGAAAAGCGGGTGGCTATTGCAATGTGGAAGCTGGCAACTCCAGACAGCTACCGGTCGGTCGGGAACCAGTTTGGGGTGGGAAAGTCGACCGTTGGAATCGTGTTGATGCAAGTTTGCAGGGCCATTAATCGCATCCTGCTGAGGAGAACCGTGACTGTGGGGAACGTGCAGGACATTGTGGATGGCTTTTCAGAAATGGGTTTCCCTAACTGTGGAGGAGCAATAGATGGGACGCATATTCCTATTCTGGCACCACCCCACCTAGCCTACGAGTACATTAATCGCAAGGGGTATTTCTCTATGGTTCTCCAGGCGCTTGTGGATCACCGTGGGCGTTTCATTGATATTTACACAGGCTGGCCTGGAAAAGTGCATGATGCACGCATCTTTCGGAACAGTGGCCTGTTCAGGAAGATGCAGGAAGGTACATTTTTCCCAGACCGAAAGATCACAGTAAGGGACGTTGAAATGCCCATTGTGATCCTTGGGGACCCCGCTTACCCATTAATGCCTTGGCTCATGAAACCATATACAGGGAAGCTGAACAGGAGCCAGGACCGTTTCAACTACAGGCTGAGCCGATGCCGAATGACTGTGGAGTGTGCTTTTGGCCGTTTAAAAGCTCGCTGGAGATGTCTCTATGGGAAGCTAGATTTGGGGGAAAGCAGCATCCCCGCGGTTCTATCCGCGTGCTGTACCCTCCATAATATTTGTGAAGGGAAGGGTGAAGCATTCAGCCAGGCATGGACCAACGAGGTGCAAGTCCTGGAGGCTGAATTTGCACAGCCAGACAGCAGGGCTACTAGAGACGCCCACCACAGGGCAACAAGGATTAGGGATGCCTTGAGGGAGAAATTTGAGGCTGAAAGCCAACAGTAATGTTTTTTTGCCTTGACCAGGAGTGACGTGCACTGGTTACAGTGCTTTTCAGTGCCTGTGTTTTCCTTGATGTTTGTTACCTGTGTTTTCATTGGGGTTTGTTATCTTTCAGTTTATGCAATAATAAAAACTGATTCATAATCAAAGAAATCATTTATTTAAAAAAAATGAAGTACACGGGCAGGGGGGTTGGTTGTTGAACTGTACATTCATAGTTTCTCATATGTACTGCCAGGAGTGCTGTGCACTTCAGGATTGTACTGTTGCATGGTGATGGGGGTTGAGTGCAGAGGGTAAGGGTCGTAGTTCTCTGGGCTCATAGGTGACCGTACAGGTGTCGGGGGCAGCTGGTGATGGTGTAGGTAAGAACCTGGATGCTGGGGAACGGGACTTGGAGCTGACATTGGTGCATAGGGGAAAGAGGTTTGGGAGGGTGGGGGTTTGGCACGGTAGTGCTCTGCCTGCATTGCTACCATTGACTGCATACAGTCTGTTTGGCGCGCAATGAGGTTTATAAGCTGCCTCGTGGTTTTCTTCAGCGTCAACGCCTTTCTCCTGCTTTCTGTTTGCCTCCAGTGATGCATCTTTTCTCTCCATTCCTGCGCATTTTTATTCTCTGTTGCACACTGGTTCATAACTGCCTTCACCAGTTCTTCTTTGCTCTTGTTCGGTTTCCTCCTCAGGTTTTGCAGCTTTCTTTCAGTCACTGATAAGACTGGCCCAGGACTACTCAAGGTCACTGTAAAAAAACAGCAAATGATACATTTAAGAGAGCTTCCATTGTGTATAATCTGAAGTTATTTTAAAGTCTCACAAGCATTCCTCACACATTTCAGCAACTACTCGAGAATTCACAGCCTCCCAGAAATGGTAATGGAAATTAACCCTGGGCTTTCCTTCCGCGGTCTGCTCGAGCAGGGGGGGTGCTTTCTTAAACGCAGCACCTCCATCTCCCTCAGGAATTAACCCTGGGCTTTCCTTCCGCGGTCTGCTCGAGCAGGGGGGTGCTTTCTTAAACGCAGCACCTCCATCTCCCTCAGGAATTAACCCTGGGCTTTCCTTCCGCGGTCTGCTCGAGCAGGGGGGGTGCTTTCTTAAACGCAGCACCTCCATCTCCCTCAGGAATTAACCCTGGGCTTTCCTTCCGCGGTCTGCTCGAGCAGGGGGGGTGCTTTCTTAAACGCAGCACCTCCATCTCCCTCAGGAATTAACCCTGGGCTTTCCTTCCGCGGTCTGCTCGAGCAGGGGGGGTGCTTTCTTAAACGCAGCACCTCCATCTCCCTCAGGAATTAACCCTGGGCTTTCCTTCCGCGGTCTGCTCGAGCAGGGGGGGTGCTTTCTTAAACGCAGCACCTCCATCTCCCTCAGGAATTAACCCTGGGCTTTCCTTCCGCGGTCTGCTCGAGCAGGGGGGGTGCTTTCTTAAACGCAGCACCTCCATCTCCCTCAGGAATTAACCCTGGGCTTTCCTTCCGCGGTCTGCTCGAGCAGGGTGCTTCTTGCTTCATGGCTAGACTGCCTGTTTCGGGGCTTTGTTAACCCTGGGGTTCCTGGGGTTCCTGCCTGCCGCGCTATGCAGTTGGGGAAACCAGCACTGAAACACTCCCTCCATTTCCCACAGGACTTAATACTGGAAGATATCTCCCTTCTGCGGGTTACCAAAGAAGCAAGGGAGGGTTTCCTACAACAATGCGGATTCCGCCCGGGTCCTTATGCAGCGTGCCTCTGTGCAAGCATGGTTCCCCCACCCGTCCTGGAACAGTGGCGCGGACGCGTTAGCCTGAATGGGACAGGGACCACAATGGCTCTCCCTTTAAACTTGGTCACGCGAATTGCCTATGCTCTTGCAGAAACTTTTGAAGAGATTACAGAGGCAGATTACTGCGACGTGATAGACCACATCAATGGGATATTCCATGTCTAGGCATGCAGGCATGCAGCCATACCATCCCCCCGAATCTCCCCAAACCTTTGCATTGCAATAAAAGCTGCTTACCTGGGACCTGCTCCTGTGATTCTTCTGCACCAAGTTCCAGGGGCTGCGACTGGCTAGCTTCCTCCTGGCTTGAGAAGAGCTCCTGACTGCATGCCTCCTCCGGGCTGGCTTCCCCCACCACAGTAGCCTCACTGTCTGCCTCCCCCTCCCCCTCCCCCTCCTCTACCGGCTCTGAACTGTCCATCGTGGTCCTTGGATTTACAGAGGGGTCACCCCCATAAATCGCATCCAGCTCCTTGTAAAAGCGGCAGGTCGTGGGGGCACTGCCGGATCTGCGGTTTCCCTCGCGTGCTTTGCAATAGGCACTCCGCAGCTCCTTTACTTTTACCCTGCACTGCACCGCGTCACGCTCATGGCCCCTTTCCATCATGGCTCTCGATACCTGGGCAAAGGTATCATAATTCTTACGGCTAGAGCGCAGCTGTGCCTGCACAGATTCCTCCCCCCAAACACTGATGAGGTCCATCAGCTCGCCATTGCTCCATGCTGGGGCTCGTTTGCCACGTGGAGGCATGGTCACCTGTAAAGATTCACTGATTGCATTCCATACCTGGCTGAGCAAACAGGAAGGGGATTTTTAAAATTCCCGGGGCATTTAAAGGGCGGGTCACCTGAGGCCAGGGAAGTAGAGTCTGACCTGATGAGCAGAGTGGCTGAACAGGCATTCTGGGATACATCCTTATACCCTGGAGGCCAATCACAGCGCTGGTGTGTGGCCACACTTGATGACCAGCGCTGCAGCACCAGCGCTGGAATCCTTATTCCCCATGCCGAGAGGGGTGTTCGGCCAGCGCTGCAGCCAGGGAGTTGCAGCGCTGGAAGTGCCTTGCAGGTGTGGCCACTTACTAATTGCAGCGCTGGTGGAGGCTTTCCAGCGCTGCAAATCGCCAGTGTAGCCATACCCCAAGTGTCAGAGGAATTGGGGACAAAGTATTCCCAGCTGAGGGGTCTAACTGCAGAATGAATTTCCAAGAAGGTTAGACAAATGCAGAGTCTAACCACCTCCAGGAAATGCTGCACAATCTTCCTTATTTGACAAAGCTTATCCACCATAACCAGAATGCTATTCAGCATGTACACCCTTGGGAGCAACATGCCCAGTCTTTGTTGTCCATTACTCCACTGTTATATAATCAGTAACACCCTTTCAAATCATCAATTGATTTGAGTGCCATCAAAATTCACAGGGCATCAGTACACAAATCAAGCTCAGAAGCCAATTACATTGATATTCTCTTCCTGAAGGATTTTACTTTGCAGACAATTTATTCATATATCCCCATGAATAAACACAGGAGACCTGATTCTCTAGTCTTGCACCTTGTGTTGTTATTTACCCCTTTCCATTCTTCTCTGACAGCATTTTACACCCACTTTGCACCAGTGCGAATGAATACACAAGATGCAAGGCAGGAGGGAATCAGGCTCAATAAATACAGATACCAGTTGCCACTCCAAACACACTACTAGCAGTAAATCTTTATATTATTGTAGCACCAAAGGACACAGCATCCTGTACACCACTAACTCCTGTGGTAGATTGTAGCAAGGGGCATGCACTCTGTCTTGGAGATTTCTCCATGCAGGTAAGCACATTTTATGGTTACTTGAAAAAAAAGTCTTACCATGATTTCTTAGCATGCATTGGGCTCTGCAGTGGATTCTCCGGAGGCAGTAGCTTTGTTAATTTTTTCAAAGACCTGACTGGGAGTGCACAGAAGACGTCCTTACTACAGTACACATATCTCACTGCATTTGGGCCAGATAGGTAAACTCTCAGGGCCCGATTCTCCTCTCTTACCAGTGAATATAAGGAGGAGTCTGGCCCTAATCCAATGCCATTTGAAGTGTGAGTGCCATTGAAAATCAGCTTGCGTGCTGCCTTCGGCACGCGTGTCATAGGTTGCCTACCCCTGGCCTGGACTTTAAAACACCCTTATTAATTGTCTGGTCCTTGATTTTTGCCTATCATCTCAAAGATATCACTTTCTGTAGCCTAATAACCTCTAGCTCTATGCTGGGTCAGTGACTCAGAAGGAAGAGTGCCACCTACTGAACCACCAACAGCATTATCAATAAAGTGGAGATGGGCCCAAATAAAATAATCCAGTTCTAAATATACCTGAACTTTGGGAAAGTTTACATCAGAAGCCTCTGCTTGTCTTCTGCCTCTAATGAGCGGAATGAACTGGATCTGAACTCAGGAGAAGTTTGGATCTAAATCCAGGTCTGAACTTTGAGGTTTGGAAACCTCTCTGAAATAAAGTAACTTTATTTAAATAGCACCCACGGCTTATATGTGCAGCTATTCAGAGAAAAGGAGTATGGTGGGGCTGGAGGAGGAGGGTGATCTAATTTTTAAGCAGCTGAAAAAATAAGATTAGCTTCTATGTTGTTGATTTTTCTGTTACCCTAGCACTGCCGTAAACATTATAAAGTACAGTGAATCAGACCCTTCTCCATATTTATTGTTCTTGTTTCTGCTGTGATCACTAATGGTCAGCACTGTTCCTTTGGTCTGAGCAGTGATGCATGGAGATACAGTGGCCAGCACAGACGTCTGCCACTCTGCTGGAAAATATCCCAGCTTTCTGGACCTGCAGTTACTCATTCAACAAACTGTCACTTTGCTGTTCCTAATGTTTTGCTGCCCTGGGCAACTACCTGTTCTGCTTATGTTGCAGAGCCAATCCTCCATGGAAACGCTACCAGCCCACCCACAACTGCAGCTGCATTATACCATCCGTGGTTGCAACATGAACCACAGGAATACGGATTAAGAATCTGCTTTGAGTTTAGACCATCATCTGTAAATTTACGGTCAGCAAAGCTGAGGAGGGAGGCAAAGGTCAGCCGCCTTCATTTATCTCGCCTTCCTGAGAGCCAAACTGGCCCTCATGCAAGTAAGAACATCTGTGGGGCTGACCTAAATTATGCCAACTGCAATGGTCCCCTAGTGGTGGCCCAGGACTGCTGGAGTGCATCACATGCTGGCTCCACCTTCTTCCCCACACCACAATATATCTGAACTGTGGATGCTTTAAATTCCCTCCATGCTGCTAGAGTGGTGCAAAGGGGACTTAATCAGGGCTGAAGTGCTATGTGTTTGAACTGAATTGTCTCCCTGAGAATGTGTAAGCTTCTGGAAGCAGGGAATAGATCTTCCTCTATGTTCTGTAAAGTCTTGAACACAATAATGATGATAAAAATGCAATTATACTTCATGACCTGGCTTTACAAATGGCATTGTGAGTTACCATGGCTAGTGGCTCAATAACAATTTTGCTCTGTCGGCAAGTAAAAAGATGGCCTTTTTCTAACTGCCAGCCCCACAAACTCCACCTTGGATGTAAAAGTCCAGCTGGAGTCTTTCTTGCTCTGACACCACTAGTAGCTAAGTTCCTGTTGCAGAATCTTTAACAATTCTGTTAATTATGAAGAAGCTGATAAATATTACAAGCATTGTAAGATGCATGAGTCAGAAAAATCCAATTCAGTCTCTCTCCATTGGGCTCTGCAAAGCTATCAGGATTGGAATAAAATATATTATTGTCAGAAAAGTTGGTGTACACACAGTCTGCAGAGTAAGGAAGTGTTGTTTCTAACATAGAGCTTCTGGGCCAGATTTTGATTTTTGTTACATCAAGGGAAATCTGGAATAATTCCTTTGGGTTATTTGAGTTTTACACTAAGTGAGAGAGCAGAAATATGCATTTTAACCATAATTGCCCTTTATTAATAACAATACTAAATGCTGCACAAATTAACATAGTGACAGATTGGGAGTCTGATGTATTTCCGTATAGAAGTCTGGGAGGGGTGTGTCATCTGAACTATCATACAGAGGACTGAAAGGCATAAGGGATGATATGTATGAACCATACCTGCAGTGCGAGAGGAGTCATTGCTATAGGGGACGGACAGCCATAGTCATGAGCAATAATAGAAGCTGAATGGAGACTTGGCCCGTTGATTGTGCACGTATCTCACAACCTTTTAAGGCTACAGTGTGAGACTTAAATGAATCAACATGATGGACACCAGCAAAAGAAGAGATGGAAAACGTGGTGCAGAGAAACAGGTGTGTCTAATGCAAAAAGACTTCTCCCAGAGGACCAGATTCTGATACCCTTTACTCACCTTGAGTGGCATCTTCCTCCACAAGAGGTAGCCACCTAAGTCGATGGGAAGTAAGGTGCTATTTATTGTATGTGTATCAGAAGCAGGCCCATGCAGATAGGAACTGAAGCGCACTGTACATTTCTGGGCGGTATTTCATGTGTGCACAGGATATACAATACATCTGGAATAACTTGTTTCTCAGCCTGTTGTTATCTCCTTGTGGGTGAGAAGTTTGCTGCTTTCTAAAGCCAGTTGACTTCATTCAAAATGTCTTCTGACTCTGTCTCTTTAATTTTATTTCCATTTGGAGTGTTCCATTTCCCCCTGTTTTTTAAAGGTGATCTTTTCTCTTGAAGCAGAGAATTTGCCTGGAGTATAGATGAGTCACAGATACTGTATTTCCTCTTCTCCAGAGCACATTGCCATTCATGCCAATTACAGCTGCCTGTGATCAGCCATACATTCCAAAATATCCGAGGGGGGAAGGATATGCAAAATCAGCCTGAAAGGTAAATGACTGCAAACAAGAGAGAGAGAGAGAGACTCAGCCAGAAACAGAAAGAGAGACAGAGGACAGCTAGATGCAGGCACTTACTGTGTAGCATTTGACGGTGCTGTCTCAGCTGATAATGTTCACATATTCAGAGGCATTCTGGCATACCTCTCAACACCCAGTCAGGTGTACTGCAGGCAGCACTAAACACAAATACCAGAACCAGGAAGGGCAAACATCCAGAAAGCTCTATTAGTTTTATGGGTATAGAACTCCCTTCATATAGGGATGTTCTTTGAGACAAGCGTTGTGATAAGAGTAATAAGGTGTATTCATAATGGATTCTGAGGGACACTGTCAAGGTTGTGGTAGGGCTTCAAATCAATGTGATGCAACAGATGTTCCATGTCATGGAACTCACCTTAAGGATTGCAGCTGTGTACATTTTAAATCTTTATTTTATTTTTTGCAGCGTTTACTTAAAAAAATCAAACCACTCCCACAGCTTGCTGTGTATCCCAAATTCCTGCATGTGTGCAGTGCCAGCAGATAGGGTGCATACATGAGTTTGCTTACATGTAAGATACTGTGATTTCAATGGGACTGCTCAAGGAGTACGGTGCTACTCAGTATGCATAAGGGTATCAGAATCTGGCCTATGGGGAGTTTTTTAGTTGTGTGGGTTTTTTTAATGTAATGCTGTGGCAAAGGTGGGTTTAAAAATATGTCTATTGCTGGAGTCCTTAAGGGATAGAGGTTTAGGACCTGATTTTCCTAACCTGAGCTCTCTTTTTGTGTCCAAAGTAAAGTATGTGGATGCAAGCAACTGTAGGTGCAAATGTGAGGCCCAGTGAACAGCCAATTGAAAATCAGGTATGCATATAGGATAATTGACAAGATATGGTAAGTCTGATTGTGTCACTTTCAGTGTATCTGAGAGCTTTACATAGGGGTCAGTCTTGTAACAGAGAGCACCTCTGCAGTGATTAGTAATTACTCTGAATAGGCAGCTGGTGCCCCAGCAACAGTCTGTGTTTGACCTTCATCCATAACCAGAAGGAGATGCTTGTTACAGCCTCACTGTACTGCACTAGTTATTCCAGCAAATCCACTGCCACTTCAGCCCAAAGCAGGCTCTGTACCTGTTATTTGGAAGGAGGGTAGCAACTAATTTTACGGTTTGACTCCCTCACCAAAATAACCTATCATAGTTCAGAGGGGTAGCTAGGCATTGGAAATTTGTACACACCCTCTGGCTTCTGCTTTCCCCCCACACTAAGTATAGCCAGAATATCCAAGATAGACCTGCCAGTAAACAAAATTCTACCTTGTACACTGTGGGACCCTCTCCTCTGGGGCTCTGTGGGGCTTGAGGGGCAGAGGTGAGAGAAAAGAGGAAGGAACCACGATCCACAGAATTCCCTTCTCTGTCTCCCTGGGTATCACCACCTGAACTAGGGCTGTCTGAAGGAGTTTTAATAGATCTCCGTGCCTGAGCATATTTCTTAAGGGTGGTGAGGGGGGAAAAGGTTGCTTTGGCCTTTGTCTGGCTTTTTGTGCAGGTGCAGCATCCCACTGGATTCCAATCCTCCATGTCTCCCTTCCATGAGATCCCCTGGTTCTGAGAGAAGGTACCACCCAAGCCATCCCCAGCAGGGCAAGATTTGAAGGTAACCCGCAGGTTCATGATCTCTGTGTATCCTCCATTTGTGGGAGGAAACAACTTGGTTTCATGTCACCACCAATGCTATGGGTACAGCAAGCTGCACGTTATCCAGCCAGCATGTTCCTCAGAGGCCTTGTTAGGTGCTAACATATATTGGCCCTCAGAAATTAAAATTGTACGATGGCATTTTGCAGACTGCCAACCAAACAAATGCTCAGAAGGATGCCTGCAGCTTCCAAAGGGTTGACTCCAAGATTGCCGTTTGAAGACAAGACTAATGAAATCTAAATTGGGAGAGGACGGTTTGAAGTCTCTGAACTGTGGCTGGAGATCCCCAAATAACACTGTGCACGCTCACAGGTCACAGCCTGAGAGATCAGTTATTGTCAATTACTCCTTTGTTCAGCAAGAGACTTAATTTCAGACTTGACTCCATCAGCCAGAGCCATGGGACTGTTTCTAACAGTATAAATGGCAGAGTTATCAGAAAAAGAGCCCTGTAGCTGTGCAGAACTTCATTCCCTGGACTTTCCTCTCCCCTTCAGAAGAGTTCTCACTTTGTAGCCTTTTTATGGACCCTTTTCTTTTAATGGTTGCTATGGTTGACTTATGCTAGCTGAGGATCTGGCCCTTAGAGTTAATTCTTTGGGCCAAGTGCTTGAAGCCATACTTGGAAAATGGGTTAAACCTACTGTAAAATAACCTAGTGGATGTAAAAATCTTTACTGAGTCCCAGGAGGGGAGGGGAGCCTTATCTAAAGAACAGCTAAGTTCAAAGGAAAGAGAGTGAGTTAGAAACTAGCATGTGGGTTTGAAAAAAAAAGCTAGACAGGCTATGAATACAAGCGAATCCTTAGCTACTAGTACAGAGATAATACTCAGGGACAAGTGCTGGCCTTCAAGGGTATTTGATTTGTTAACTCTCAGTTCTTTAACTCGCCCACAAGAATGAGCCTGTCCGAGTTTTCAGGAAATCTGCTATAACCTTGTACTGTACGTCTGTGGCTAATGGCTCACACATCTGACTTCTCAGAGCCTTAGAGAAACAGTGTAGCGCTAACGGCAGCAGGCTGTTACAAATCCAACCCCCCAGTCAGCTTGAGTGTCAGTCAAGGATTTCACGGGAAAATGAGTAACTTGGAAGCCGACACCACTCATGGCTTCGGTTTTTCATTTTGGGTCAAAAGTTTCTTTAAACTCTCCGTGTATCTCAGAGCCAGACCCAGCCATCTGGATACCTTATGGAAACCTCCCATTAACCTGCCACCACACTCCAAATGGGCTGAACAGGACAGTGCCAATGCTCTGTACAGAGAAAATCATTGTAAAGCAATTGTATGATATGATGAAATCCTACATTGATCAGCTGTGTGGAATGGAAACATTCTAATTTGTGCAAAACTCCCTGCAAGTCCACCACACACAGTTTCTCTCTCTCTCTCTCTTTAAATCATGAATCATAGGCTGACATTTTCAAACTTGGGTGTTAGGAACCTAAACAAAAGTGGCCTGGTTTATTTTCACAGTTGCTGAGCAGCCACAAATGCCCACTGACGCCTCTGAAAATCAGGTGACTTATTTACATTAGGTGCTCAATTATGGATGTACATGTCTGGCTTAAGGTATGTGCATTGGCTGCAATACTGTTTTCCATTATTATGCCATTCTTCAAAGCTTTACTGCTTGGCAAACTTGTCCATTACATATCGTTACTGAAAAATCAACATTGCAACTACTTTCTACACATTTGCTACAGATGTTCACACTAGTGAACTATGTCTGTTATTATTAATTACAGCATCCACAGTGTGCTAAATGCTGGACAGACATGGAAAGTCACAGTCCAAAAGCCTATGTTCTATGAAGAAAAGAAATGGGGTTAGGTCTGGGAACAGATAAAACATACAGACGTGTTATATAGGATTACGAAGTGTTCCTCTATCTAGTCATTATTAGTTGGCTAGTTTCTTGTAGACATACCATCAGAGTAAGTCTCTCAGAGACAGCTCAGGAAGGATATCTATGCCTAGGAAGCAGTGTGAAAGACAACATGGAGATGATGATGGGAGAAGGGAACGAACTGGATATCAGACATTTGGTGGGCTGCAGGAAGGGTGGAAATGAGGTAAGTAAAGTAGGGAGGGGAAAAGCTATGCAGGGCTTTGAAGACCAGGACAAGAAGGTTGGTGGAGAAAGAGGGAACCAGCTGAGGGTTTCAGAGAGAGAGAAATGAAATGGTCAAAACAACAGGCAATGATGAAGATCTGAGCAGCTGGTTTTTGTATGCACAACGAGGTCAGTGTGGATGTCAGGGAGTCCAGTGGGGAAGAAGTGATAGTAGTTAAGATGGGAAGTGTTGAGAACCTGAATGAGAGTTCCAGCTGAAGGGGCAGAATAAAGATGGAGTCTTGAAATGGTGTGGAAGAAAGACGAGTGAGATTGGGACCTAGAGTGCTCAGATACCAGGGCCATAAATGCCTGAAAAATGCTGGTAGATGGAAGAGTCAGTAGGAGCTTCAGCTACTCTCTATCCCTGCAAATTAGTTGGAGCACCGGCAGCTTCTACTGATTCCCAGGGACTGTGGATGCTCAGCACCAGAGGCCAGTTTTACTAAGTGTCTAATTTGGAACTCAACTTTGAACATTTTGGCATAAGTTTGGCAGATATATGCATAATAGTTCTCCAAATGCTGCTATGTGAGGTCTCTACCAAGAGCCATGAGCCAATTGGTCATCATAATCATTGTGAAATGTATGTATGGATCATATTAAGGAATTATGTATCTAAAGTAAAAATATATGTTCTTAAGGTCTGGGATGCCTATGTGCATAATGAGCCAGATACCAGTTGAAAGATTGGAAAATCTACAAGAAAGAAAATCTACAGGAAACAGCAATCTACAGGGGGATGTCCTGTTTATGATAAAAACGAAAGGTATATCAGGAAATACAAAGAAACATGGGGTATCCTTCACTGAGGAGACAAGCTAACAGCGTGTTTGTCTTCTGAAAGGAGGGTCACTGGCTGGAAGGACTTCGGGTGAGCATTTCTCTATGAGACATGAGAGTATCTCGTTAACTAAGTCTAGGCTCTAGAATGCATGTTAGGATTTCATTTTATATGTAACCATTTGTTTGCAATATCTCAACTTGCTGTCACTGAAATCTCTCTGCTTTGTTAAATACACTTTTACTTTATTTCACTATAGACACCTCTAAGTGCTGCGTGTTAAGCAGATCCGTGATCTGGAGTGGAACTGGTAAGCTGGAGTGTTCTGTTCCTTTGGAAGCAGCAAATCTGTGACTACTGTGAGTGTCCAGTGGCTGGACAGTCTAGGGAGATGCTTAGACGGCTCAAGGGTTGGAGTGTGCCTATGGCTAACCTGTAGAGGGACAGCAGGGCCTGCATAAGTACAGAGGTGAGTGCATGGGTTGCCTGTGGAGTTGGGGAGCTGACCCCCCAGCAGACACAGTCAAGGCTTCTTCATGCTAAGGGCAGGTGGCAGGTGCCTCACAGCCCCAGGTACCCCTGGGAATCATCACAAGTCTCCCTTACTCTCACCTGTTGAAGGCATTGTACTCTGGATAAATAATTAGAGTCATTAGAGCAGAGAGACTGGACCCTGGGTCAGGATGTACAGTGATTCTCTCTCTCTCTGGCCCAGTGACTGTGTAAGTATTTACATAGTGAAATAGCCTCAACTTTAGAGATTGAGAAAGAGCCGCACATCAGAATATCCCATAGCCCTGTGGTTAGGGCACCCTGATGGGAAACCCCTGTTCAAATCCTTTCTCCCCTCAGGCAGCAGGTGGAATTGACAGAATCATAGAATATCAGGGTTGGAAGGGGCCTCAGGGGGTCATCTAGTCCAACCCCCTACTCAAAGCAGGACCAATCCCCAATTTGAACCCACCCACATCTACCCCAGCCTGGGTGAGTGCTCTGACCACGAGGCAACAAGTTATAAGGGGGTCAGTGGCACCACCACTATCTGGAATGGACAAGAAAGGCACACAAGTGCCTAGCTCCCTTGGATCATGCTGGGGCTTAGGCATCAGAAAGGTAATGAGCTTTCTGGCACCATCTATTGGCTAATGGGAGGAATTATTGCTACAGAGAGAGCTTCATTTGCATAAGCTTTCTACCCAGAATTCTTTCAGTCACAGTCACCATAACTAAGCACAAACTCAGAACTGGTTGGGTACTGGAACTGAAGTATTAGTAAAGGCTTGTGTGTTATGGGAAGGACTGTTTGTTGATATTGTAGATTCCTGTAGTAGAGCTGACTGAGCTCCAGTTAGGTTCTTCCTAACTAGCTACTAAATAAAGCTATAGTTACTATAACTGGGTTAGGTATCAGAGCCTGAAGATAGGACCCAGCAGTACTTTCTAAGGAACTGGACAGAGGCCTTTCAGAATGTACCTCAAGACTCTTGGATTATGCTATCCACTGACTCCAAACCGTGAGTTGGGGTTAGCAGATGTCATAGAGGGAACTGATGTGGTATTGGGGTTAGCAGATGTGGAAGGGGGAAGTGATGTGGTAAAGGGATGTTTGCCTATTCGATGTTCCTACTGGTGGGTAGGGAACTGGGTTAGTAGCCTACTGCAAAAGTTACTATGGGAGAGTATTTTACCTATCCTTCATATAAACATATTGTTGCTGTATTTTCCCAAATAAAGTTTTCCTTGTTTCATACACAGATTCAGTACTTGGAAGTGAGGAAGTTTTGCCTAGTAAGAATGCCCAAAGAAGGTATTTAGTGATTCCAGAAATTCTACTATTAGCTTGAGCTAGTGGTGTTTGTGAATTTTAGGAGGAACTCATAGCTCTTTGATCCCAGTCCCTGCTGCTCCCAACAACACCTGGCAAGAGGAATATGTAACAATTGCTAAATGATAGTTTTCCTGCTGTTAAGATTCAGGTTATGATCTGTCTCTGACAATAACTGAAATTTGGCTTTGTGCACTAAAGAACCCTTTATTTACATAGCACTCAAATTTATTGCTACTATTTTATTTTAATTTCTTTGAGTGTGAGAATAAGGTTGGTGCTCATGAAGGGTGCCAGATTGACAGCCCTAGAAACTGAAGAAGTAAAGCAAATACTCACTGGCTGAGTGAACTTCCCCAGATTGCAGGGAAAATTGATCTCAACCTTGAAAAAGAAGAACAATTGTCTGCTCTGGTGATCCTGCTACAGCTATAACAGTCCCTTTGGGCCATGGGAAGCTAGCACAATTTAGAAGAGCTTTCAGGTACAGAGTAGTCCCAGGATAAAGGGGCTCCCTCCTTAGCTGTGCTGAACATTGGGTGCAGCCAAGAGAGAATCTGCTCCATAGTTTGTTTTTCCATAATCCACTCCTCTGTAGAAAAGGGCAAGCTATACAGACTTAAAGAAAATCTTCAGATTAGCAAATCAGCTGTGCCTTTTGGCCCAGGCGATAAGATCAACACTTCATTCTTTCATATAGCCAGTCATCTAGGTACATCTATTAGCTTGGATTATCTAGGTCTCACTGTATCTCCAGACTGTGTATTATTACAGCTTTTACGCTGATGAAAATATGATGAAACTGACCACTGTAGCTCACTCCCTTGCGCCTCTGCTGCCCCTTTCATTCCCTGGACACTATCTTTAAGCCTTGGTGGTGCATTAGCAGCAGTTTTCTTCAGTGTTTGCAGGTGTGAAGTGGAATCCCAGTGATCCCAGAGCAGTGGATTTAATACTCCTCCAGTGTTAGCAGTGATGGAAGCCCAAGTGAAGACCAGCCACCAGCATTTTAACCATTCTTTCATCTAGGCTACTTTAACAGTGGTTAAAACACTACTGCTACTGCTGGTGGAGCTGCAATGGTGGGAAGTTTTAGGGAAATAAATCTAGTGAAGACAATGCCAATCGGTCAGTGACTCAGCTGGGGTTTAAACTCAGAGGTCCCAATTCCCCTCTGCTGTTATGCTGGCATAGTTTCAAAGTAACACCATTTAACTCAATGGGGCGACAGTGCTGCAAACACAGTGCAAGTCAGAGGAGAATCAGGAGCAGGACTTCCAAGCTCACAAGCCCTTTGCTCTAACTCCTTGACCATTGGCTTCTTACCATTTTTACCACCTTGGATTCCACGTAACTGCAAGGAGACAAAATGGGAACTGTAGCTTTGTTTGAGATGAGGGAGATGGATTCCAAACAGGGTCATCCCAGGTAATAAAGCTAGGCAGATAATAGGGGCATTCATGTCAGCAAATAGTGTCCTCTCAGTGCCAGGTGATTGACGCAATATATTGACCCTTGGACACTCCAGGATTGGCACCTGGATGCTTAGATACCCTAGATGAAGGCAGGATTTGGCACACCTCTTCCCCCATCCCTGCTCACAGCCCCTTCATGTGGTTTGTTTGTGTCTCATACCACTAGTTGCTGCTGTAGATGCACCACAGAATGAGCATGTGAAGGATCTCATGTGTCGGGTACCTGTCCCTTTAAGACTTTTTGTTTATATACTGTGTGTGTATCTGTTGTCATGAACCCAAAGTTCTCAAACTAAGATGCTTTTAGAATTCTAGAATGTAAGAACTTTTTGACCTTCCTGTTGTGTGTTGATTCTATTATTTTCTTTCAAGTGAAAAATTGAAGCATTGATTAAAAATGTACATATGAAATGTGGAGATCTCCTTACAGACTTTAAAGGTTGTTTGGCACAGGAAATATTGCTTCCTGTAATTGAATATGGTGATATAACTTACAGCTGCTCAGCCACAACTTTGCACAAATTATACATATTACACCCCTGCTTAATTAGATTTGCTGTTTGGAATTCTTTATCACCTCACATCACCATAATCGTTTGACCAAAATCAGATGGATTTACACCTTGAGCCAAAGTGGCTTTATGAAGTGCATGTATAGATTGCTAAGTGTTGCTCTGGGAAAGGTATTTTTAGCAATATCTTTCTGAATGTGGATTTAGATCCTCTGATACACTACCATCCAAAGGTGATGAGGATAAGGGCCATATCCTCAGCATGTGTACATTGGCATAAGTCTATGGATTGACTTCAGTGGAGCTATGCCAGTTTAAATCAGCTGAAGATTTGCTGATAAAGAACAAGTGAGCATGAACAGGCTTCTCAGTGATACTAAAAAAAAAGTTTTACGATTTTTTAAAAAAGAATTCCACTCCTTTATTGAACAATATGTAGGTTTATGCTAAGGAGATTCACTTGTGTATTAAGATTATTTTATCAGTTTTTAGTGACTATATTTGGTGGGAGGCCATTGTAACCCAGCTCTGGTACCCTACCCCCCATGTGCCTGGAAACAAGACATTTAATCTGCACTGCTTTCATTGGGTTTAATGAGCTCAGTAAATAAATGTGACTAGAGATAGCCATCAGGAACGTTAATAGTAAATTATTCTAAGAAAATTACTAGCAGGATAGGGAACCTTTTGCACGTTGGTTCAAAATGTGGTCCAGGTCACAGGTTCAAGTATGGTCCAGGCTGATAGAGGATATAGCAGGATGTGGTGGTTATCCAGATGCCAGGTTGAGAGGCGCTGTAGAAAAATCAAAGACCGATAGATCCATATCTGAAATGAGTTGGGGTTTTCAGTACAGTTCCTAATGGACAATCCTATTTATTTAACAGAAACCCGCATTACAACTAGTAAAGCTGTCTTGTTCACGCTCCAGCAAACAGGCTTGGAGACTGCACTATAGTTCACACATATAGTTTCCTTCAGGGCAAGGGTCAAGTAGTTTGGCAAGGGAGTGTAATGAGGTTTGCAGTGCTGCTGTGTAAAGAGAGGACTTTGGTCCTCAAGCCTGTCATTTGGGCACCTTCCATCAACACTGCACTAATTTTATGCTAACAAAGGGAGTGCCTTTTCCAAGCCAGAGCTTTGTTTACAGAGCTCTGAGAGTTCAAAGTGCTTTAGAAAAACCTGGAATTTCTTGGATTCTCCAGTCCCTTGAGATAGCTCCCAGTCAGAGGTTCTGCCCTTCGTGTTACAAGTTTTGTTATTGTTTGCTCAGCATCATATGTCACACGCTGAAACAGCTGATACACAATCCCTTGAGATCCTGGTGCACGTGTATACATACATACACACACACACACACACACATACACACACACACAGAGTTGTTGTTTTTTAAAAGAGATATGCAGGTAGTGTACATTAATTACATTAGCATGAATATAGAAAACAGTTACTGGGCTATACAAGTGTCTCTTCATTGGTTCTATTCTGTGTGAGTCATAGGACAGTAATCCTTGAAATAAAAGATTACATTGTTTGTTCTGGAACAAGTTTCCTTTAGCTCAACTCTTCTTACATTGTAGCAGAGAACTGTCATGATAGATGCTTTATCTATTATTGTTGTTTAATATTTGTTAAGCAGCAACATGGTGCTCAGCATTGACTAAGATACAGGGAGCCAGATCCTCAGCTATCCCAGACTTCTGCTCTGCAAAACTGAGGTTGGGTGGGCGAAGGTGGTCAATTCAGTTCCTATCATAACTCTGTGCAGCCTCGCTTCCTGCTGGTTTGGATCAGTCTCCTAGGGGCCAATCTGCTGTTCTGGGATGGCTGGAGTGTAGCATGCTGTGGCCGTGCCCCATGGCACCCTGGCACGTACCCTGGGCAAGAGGCAGGAGTTTGATAGCCAGATGTGTAGTGGCTGGGGATGTAGGTCCTGTAAAGGAAAAAAAGAACATGATAGATACCAACCCCCTTCACACTTTGCTTCTTTGCTGTTCATACAGGACCTCATACAAAGCTTTTTGTAGCCAGTGGGAGTGTTTCCATTGACTTCATTGAGGCTTTGCATCAGGCCTCTATTATTGTTTTTCTGTCTTGTCTACTTAGGGATCAGGCCCAACCTATTGGCTTTGATGGGTATTGGACCAGCAGGACCTGAGACTTTGACCTCTTTGGCAAAAGCACTATTTCCCCTCTGCTTGGAAAGCACCTAGTACTTTGTAGGTTAAACAGCCATACGAATAATAAATAGTGATCGTAACAGAGGAGACCAGCAGTCAAGTGTTTATTTACTTGTGTTTGTTCTGAATTTACTTCGGCTAAGGAATTTGTACAGAGGAAATGGTTGTTACATTATCCTCTGGAACCTGGGCATAGGGAAATAACAAATTATAACACTGTACAAAGTCTGCTACAGAGCCAGTTACATTCTGGGAACAATATCAGGCTGTAATCTGACATTTTTAGTACAGGTTCCTTTTTATTATATAACAACTTTATTCATCATGACTACACTCTGTACTGGCTCTTTTTCTTCTGTTCATGTTGATTATATTTTTTTGGAAAAATGTATTCATACTTAGTTTTTATATAACACTTTTCATCCTTCGCTTTCAGAGTGCTTTACGAAGACAGGTGAGCATCATCCCCGTGTAACAGATGGAGGGGAAAAGAGGTACAGAGAGGTGAAGTGCTTTGCTCGAGGTAACACAGCAGAGCTGTGAAAGAGTGCTCCCTCTGCAGTGGCCTTATTCAGTGGCCCCCAGCTTTCAAGGAACGTTATGCAGACAGACCTTTATTGTTTGCAGACAATACTAAACTGCTCAAGATAGTTAAGACCAAAGCAGACTGTGAAGAACTTCAAAAAGATCTCACAAAACTAAGTGATTGGGCAACAAAATGGCAAATGAAATTTAATGTGGATAAATGTAAAGTAATGCACATTGGAAAAAATAACCCCAACTATACATACAATATGATGGGGGCTAATTTAGCTACAACTAATCAGGAATGAGATCTTGGAGTCATCGTGGATAGTTCTCTGAAGACATCCATGCAGTGTGCAGCGGTGGTCAAAAAAGCAAACAGGATGTTAGGAATCATTTAAAAAGGTATAGAGAATAAGCCGGAGAATATCTTATTGCCCTTGTATAAATCCATGGTACGCCCATAAGAACATAAGAACGGCAGTACCGGGTGAGACCAAAGGTCCATCTAGCCCAGTTTTTGTCAACCTACAGTGGCCAATGCCAGGTGCCCGAGAGGGAGTGATCCTCTTGCCATCCATCTCCATCCTCTGACAAACAGAGGCTAGGGACACCATTTCTTACCCATCATGGCTAATAGCCATTAATGGACTTAACCTCCATGAATTTATCCAGTTCTCTTTTAAACACTGTTATAGTCCTAGCCTTCACAACCTCCTCAGGTAAGGAGTTCCACAAGTTGACTGTGCGCTGTGTGACCTTTTCTGAACCTTTTCTAGCCCACATCTTGAATACTGCGTACAGATGCAGCCTCCTCATCTCAAAAAAGATATACTGACGTTAGAAAAGGTTCAGAGAAGGGCAATTAAAATGATTAGGGGTTTGGAATGGGTCCCATCTGAGGAAAGATTAAAGAGGCTAGGACTTTTCAGCTTGGAAAAGAGGAGACTAAGGGAGGATATGATAGAGGTATATAAAATCATGAGTGGCGTGGAGAAAGTGAATAAGGAAAAGTTATTTACTTGTTCCCATAATATAAGAACTAGTGGCCACCAAATGAAATTAATGGGCAGCAGGTTTAAAACAAATAAAAGGAAGTTCTTCTTCACACAGCGCACAGTCAACTTGTGGAACTCCTTGCCTGAGGAGATTGTGAAGGCTAGGACTATAACAGGATTTAAAAGAGAACTAGATAAATTCATGGAGGTTAAGTCCATTAATGGCTAGACAGTTTGGTAGACAGGATACCGGGCTGAATGGACCTTTGGTCTGACCCAGTATGGCCGTTCTTATGTTCTGGGTGGGCTGAGAAAAATGTACCTGGAAAATGGAATCCTATTTATTCTTATGATCTTTCCCCAAGAGTCACAAGCCATGCGTTTATTGTTAATGGCTAAGAAACAAGCAGGAGCCACTCTCTACCTAAAAATGATATAAACTAGGGTGCACACAGTCAGACATGAATCTCTGCTTTCCCCTGCTGTTGAATAAGTTCCTAACTGAGTTGTCCAGAGTCATGTGGGTAATACTAAATTCTGGAGCAGCCCCAAGACTGAGGCCAGGAGATCCTGGAGTATTACACTGCAAAGTTTTCTGGTAATGGACAGCTTCCATTGCTCTGATTGGTCTAGGTTTACTTGGTCCTGCCACAGCATAAGGGGCTGGACCTGATGACCTCTCAACATATGCACCAACTCCATGGGTGCTCTGGGGCTGGAGCACGCATAGGGAAAAATGGTGGGTGCTTACCACCCACTGGCAGCCCCTTTATCAATGTCTCTCCCTCCCCACAGTGCCTCCTGCCTGCCGATCAGTCCATTCCCCTCCCTCCCAGCACCTACCGCCTGCTGTGGATCAGCTGTTTCGCAGTGTCTGGAGGCACTGGGTGGGGAGGAGGGAGGGTGCAGCATGCTTGCGGGAGGGGGTGGAACTGGGCAGGGAAGAGGCAGGGTGGAGTGGGGGTGGGGCATTGGGGAAGGGGTGGAGTGGGCGTGGGGTCTGGGCGGAGCCAGGGGGAGCATTCCCAGGCAGATTAGAAACTCGGTGCCTACACTTCTCGAGGTCCCTTCCAGCCCAACATTGCTCCAATTCTATGATTGTCATAGGGTTAGGAGAATTCAGAGTAGTATTTCTCATTCAAATATTTTTTTCAATAAATGTTTTCTTTTGGGATCCTATTGTTTTGTACTTTGAGCATTTACTGCATTTTGTGTCCAATCTAGCACCCCAGTGGAAAGACCCATTGAGTTCACTAGGCATTGGATGAAGCTCTACAAAACAAGAGTAGTGCAGACAGGGGCGGCTCTAAGAATTTGGCCGCCCCAAGCAGGGCGGCATGCCGCAGGGGGCGCGCTGCTGGTCCCGCGGCTGCGGGAGACCTCTTGCAGACGCGCCTGCGGAGGGTGCGCTGGGAGGGCGGCAGGCGGCTCCGGCGGACCTTCCGCAGTCATGCCTGCAGGAGGTCCACCCGAGCCGCGGGACCAGCGAACCCTCCGCAGTCGTGCCTGCGGGAGGTCTGCTGGTCTGGCAGCTCCGGTGGACCTCCCGCAGGCATGACTGCGGAAGGTCCGCCGGAGCCGCCTGCCGCCCTGCCGGCAAAATGCTGCCCCAAGCGCGCGCTTGGCGCGCTGGGGTCTGGAGCCGGCCCTGAGTGCAGAACAACAGTCAAAGGGCCAGAGTCAGGTATCAGTCTGACTAGTCTGTGCAAGTTACACCACTTGGGTGGGTGCAAGTAGTGGCATCTAGGAAAACCTAAATTTCCATTGTAGGTGGTTCACAGTGTCCCATTGGTGTGTAAACAGGGATTTCAATTGAAATCTATTCTCTAACTGGTAATCTGATTGGTATTTTGCTGGTATCAGTGCAGTATCTATACACGACATGAACCCACATGCGGTTACAAAGTGGTTAGGGTCTGCAAATGTCTGACCGCATATTATCTAGCTGGTCATTTATATTACACTGCAGAAAATCCACATCAATCTCCCTCTAACCTCGTGTCACTCACAAGGTGTGACTGTGTATGGCTCTGGCTGGCTGAACAATGTGTCTGTAGAATTTTAGGTTATTAAAACTGAACTAATCACACTATTGTACCTTGCTTTTGAATATCAGTTAGCAGAGGAGCTGTCAGAGAACATTCCAGAATCAGACAAAATGGAACAAAGGTGGGCCAGCCTGAGTTTCAGGTTTTATATTTTGTTTAATTTGAGGTTTTTGGGGGTTTTTTAAGGTGAAATCAGGTAATAGTAAAATCCTACTATTAGAATAAAAATTGGGTGGGGTTTTCCACCTAGGGTTCATGTCAAAGTTAATGACTTTCTGTAGAAGTTTGTAACTTCTTCAAGGAGCTTACAAACTACAATTAAGGTGCATTTCTAACGCGTAATGAGCTGGCATGCATCATCAGTCGCATTGACTATGACCATGCTGGAATGCTGCTTTAGTCACGCTCTAACTTTGTAAACAAGATTTCTATACCACACGAGGTGGAGGGACTTTGGCAGCAGAAAGGGCTCAGGCAGCTCCTTTGTTCAATGACCATTTGAAAACCTTTACTTGCAAGCTGGCTATGAGCTAGATTTTAGAAAAATTAAACTAATGGCTTTCTGATTGGACAGCATTGTCAGGAGGCCGCCCACATAAAAGTGCAGATGTTTGCGTGGGACACTTGCCCCCCACCCCCAATGATAACCCTAGTTTTGACATTTGGATTTGGAAATATTATTCTTGTATTTAACCCTACAAACACAAAGGGATTCTTTACAATTATCAGCCAGTCTGATCAACATTCAAGCTATTGGCAAGCTATATGGCAAGCTATTGGTAATTGCCTGCTAAATCAGTGCTGATCAGTGACAAGCCCACGGTTATGCTACCTCTGTGGCTGCTTGGAGTCCTACACATCCAGGCACCCCAGAGGTGCATACATGGGCCACAGGAGGGAACAGCTGCATGGTGCCGTGCATGTGCTACTCAGCCTACTTGGGTGCTTGTGGTAAACCTCTGGCGATTTCTGCTGCCTGTTCTGCAGGGAAGCAAAAGCTCTGCCCCCACTCATAGCAATCCCAACAAACTCTTCCCTGAGGTTTGACTCCTGTGGGTATTTCCCTGAGAGGGGCCCACCCTGCTGTGGGAAATCACCCCAACTCCCTGCCTTCAATGGGATGAGAGAATTTTAGCAAGAGACTTCCTGAAGCCACCAGGCGCCCCCTTTCAGCATATCACAGACAGTACAGCTGTGGGGCTTGGGGACATTTCTCCTCTAGTCTGAAGGAATGTGCTGATGGCCACAGAGATGGAAGTAGGAGGGGGAAGGAAACATGGAGAGGACCAGAATTGAAAGGGTCCTCTTTTCACATTATTTCAGACTGATAAACTTGTCTTAAAACCCACTAATGGCCTGGCGGTATAAATGAGGAGAAACCTGTTTAGTTTAAATGTAGTTAGGAATTCATTCTGGATCTTGAAACTATTCCTGCTGTCTTCTAGCCATTCTCCTCCCTCCACCTTGTCCTTCCAAACTGTCCAAGTGAACCTTAAGGTCAGGGAGCTTCCCACCCTTTTGGCTACTCCTTAGCATCACTCTGGTGTCTGGGGCTTTAAGATGTGAGGCATCACTGTCAATGATGGACCGTCCCTGCCTGGAATAGTTGTTAGCAGATGTGTGCATTTTCTTATTGCCACATTTACACAAAGAGGGCTGCGCCGTGAGGTCCGAGCATTATGGAAAGAGAATGCCTGCTGGGCACAGCAGGGCAGTGCATCCATTGTTATTCCCCTGTATGTGCTGCAGCTTAGTACCTCCCACATGGCAGGCCACCTCATACGCAGGGAGTGGAGACATAACATTGCCCCCTCTGGAGTGCCAGGCATCCCTGGGGGAGTAGGGATGGAGCAGGCCCTGCATTATTCTGAGTGCAGGGATTGTAATTCTGCCTGGCCCTCATACAGGCCATGAAATGGGGCTCCTTCCCACCCAGACACATTGCACCCTCTGCATAACAGTCAGGCACATGTGGCTGAGGGGTAGGGGAGCAATTTAGCCATTTCAGTTCTGTGGCGAACGTCCTCTTGCAGGCAAGGCTGAAGCTGAGGCAACTGCAGGGCAAAGATCTGACTCATATTTTTGGTGGCCAAGATCTCTCCTTTCTCACTGATTTTAGGACAGAATTCTCTCTCGTACCCTAAGATTGCATGCTCTTGGAGACAGGGACTGTCTCTTATTCTGTGTGTGTCCTGCTCACAGTGGCAGGGGCCCTAACCCTGGCTACTGCACCAATAATACTTTTATTACTGCTAATGGGCTGACAACTCTGGTTCCAGGCCAGGGAAAGGTCTAGGTCACCACAAGATGTTCAGGATGGATGAGTTAGTGTCTGGTGTGTGAGGACAGACCACCTTTCTCTTCTTGGAAGATGAACTATGTCCCATATGGTTTATTATGTTTGGGCTTTTTGGATGAGACCTTAAAGACCAACAGCCTGATTTTTAAAGGTATTTAGGCTTCTAAAGATGCAGATAGGTGCCTACTGGGATTTTCCTGATTGCCAGGGCGCCTAACTGCAATTTAAGTGCCTAAATACCTTTAAGAATCTGACCCTAAGCTGCTATTGGCTCTGCATAGACACTAAGGATTCCATGACATAGTTAACAAGAATAGGGTTTGTCCCATCACCCTTAACCCAAATCTTCCTTTCTCACCCCCCACCCTGTTGTGCTGGATGAATGTCACCCCAGAGAAGGCTGCATTTCAGTGGTGTAAGTGGCCCATGTATAAACTAACCATTGCATATGAATATGCAAGGCATTGCGTAGGACTTGGGGTGAGAAGTGCTATAGAAATGTAAATTGTTATTGCTAAGTGATTATTGCTTATTAATATATTTACCTCTATGAATTAGGGATGGGTGAACCACTCTTGGAAAAATAAGAACTGACCCAAACCAAATCTAAATCTGAACAGAGCATTTTACCCAGACGAGCTGATAGTCCTGCTTTCTGGGCATATGCCAGCTCCGGTAATTGCATTTTGCTTCCCTAAACTTTCCCTGCAGTTTCAATTTGATATGCTATTCTTCTTCACTTCCTTCCCTAGAACTCTGCCTTGTCCTGTGCATTGTATTTCAGCAGTGAGTGAAGTATTCCCTGTCTTTCATTTACTTATCTCACAAGGGATTGCGAGGCTTAACCAGTTACCACTCAACCCATCTCCTGTTAAAGTCCATAGGAATCTTTCCAGTAACTATGTGAGTTGGTTCTAGCCCATCCTTAACTCCTATTGATTCCAATGGGACTTGAGGGTACTAAGAACCTCACAGAACTAGATCTTTTTAGGGTGTGTCTACACCACAATTAAAAACCCATGGCTGGCCTGTGACAACTGACTCAGGCTCACGGGACTTGGGCTAAGGAGCTGTTTAATTGCAGGTGTTCAGGATTGGGCTGGAGCCCAAGCTCTAGGACTCTGCAAGATGGGTCAGTTGGCACAAGCTGGCTGCAGGTTTTTAATTGCAGTGTAGACGTACCCTTAGTGCCTGTAAAGCACTTTGAGATTCTGGAGGTGCTCTAGATGCACCTCTTGTGGCACAGAAGTAGGAACAAAAGAGTAATCACACTGCATCAGAGCAATGTCCATCTAGTCCTGTATCCAACACTGGCCAGCACTAGCTGCTTCAAAAGCAGGTGCAAGAAACCCTGCTACTGGCAGCTATGGGATAAACTGCTTGTCCTGGCCTCCATAAACTAGAGACTGGTTTATGCTCTGAAGCATAAGGGTTTATATTCCTTCCAAAACTCTTGTTTACTAGTAAAATATTTATTGTTTTAACTGCATATTCCTGTGATTTGTATAAGTGACCAAACCTCTTGGCTTCGGTGATATCTCGTGGCCAGGAGTTCCACAAGCTAATTGTGTTTTGTGTGAAAAAGTATTCCCTTTTAGTACTAATTACAAAATATTGATACATCATTAAAATAATCAATGTGAGTGCAGTCATACAACACCGAGTGGAGGAAGAGGATTCATTAGGAAAACAGATTTCAGTCTCAGGATTCCAAGAGGTGGTTCATTATAAACACGAGTGGGGAAAAAATGATTTAATTAAAAAAAAAATACCTTGCCTGTATCCCCTTCCATAAATGCAATTCAGATCATTTCCCCCTCATGAAATAATCATGGGCTTCTTCTGCTGTGCATGCCAAACATGTTCACTCATCACCAGATGAAATGTATCTATTAGTTCAACTTGCACTAGAATATTATTCAGTGCAGCCAAGTCTCCCTCTTTGCCCATTTTGTTCCACAGTGCTCATTAGTCAAGGTGAATGATGTTGTCTCTGTGTGTAGAAGGATAGCATGCCAATGCTTTGTCTCATTTTCAATTTGTATCTCATTACATTCCTCCAGGTTTCTGTTTGTTTGTAGTCACCTATTGCTCGTTAACTTTTCTTTTAGCTTTCTCTCCCTGTCTTTCAAAGGATGCAGGAATCATCTCTGCAATAGCAGAGCAAGGATACCAGTAGTTAGATTATTTTGCCAAGGGAAATGGATACATGGAGTTTAACATTAATGAGCTGATTCTGAAGAGTTGCATTTAAATCAGCACTTGGAGGCTGCGGGGAGAGGGGGGCGAGGAGGAGAGAGATAAAATATGCACTTGGATAGCAAAAGAAGTCATATTAAATAAGAGGGAAGCTACTCAAGCTAGAAAGCTTAAATATTTGAATTGTCCTGTGTCTTAACATCATCCATGAAAAAGTATGGATACTACAGAGGTGCCATAGCACCTGGGATCTGGATTTTTGACCAGGCTGGGTTGGCTCATCCCTCCTCCTCCCCCCTCCCCGAATGACTCTTCAGACGCTTTCCTTGTCTATGGCTTTGTTCTATCCTCCCTTCTTACAAACAGCTGAGATTTCAGTCTTCCTCCGTCCCATCCCACAAGCCCCTCAACGCCTCCCTACATTTGTTGATCCTGCTGGGGAAGGCCCATCTCTGGAAATGCTCACAGCTCTGCACTAGCCTCTTGTCCCCCCCTCCCCTCCCCCCAGTGCCATAATGAGGGCAAGGCGAGTGAGGCACTTGCCTCAGGCGTGGAAAGTGAGGGGCGCAGAAAGTCTCTCCTTCAGCGGCAATTCGGCAGCAAGTCCTTCCCGCCGAGAGGAACCCACCACCGAAGAGCCGGACGTGCCACCCCTGTCCCTTGCCTCGGGCACAAAAATCCCTAGTTACGGCTCTGTGCCCTCCCCCTCCCCCGTTATTACATAGGGTATTTTTTTCAGGTGTGCTGAAGCTCTTTCATAACAGTGCCCCCGGTTTGAGAACCTGTCTTGTGGACTCCCCTGCCTTCCCATTTTCAGTGGCAACAAGAGCTGTTCCTCCCAGGCAGAAGTAGCGAGGGCAGTATTTATGCATGTTAACTCCTTTAATACAATGAGGCCCAGACTTTCAAAAGTGACTAGTGATTCTGGATGCCTCCATTTTTAGTGCCCACTTGAGACACCTTTAAAGGGGCCTGGATTTTCAGAAGGGGAGTGCTCAGCACTTTCTGAAAATCTGGTTTCTTTAAGGTGTCTCGAGTTGGTTGTCCAGAAATTGAGGCAACCAAAATCATTCGTGACTTAAAATCTGTGCCTAAGTGTTTTTCTTTCAGAAAGTTCATCATATTGGCTCAGATGCTCAAAGGTATTTAGGCACCTAATTCCCATTGATTTCAATGGGAGTTAGGTGCCTAAATACTTTTGAGGATCAGCCATTGTCCCCTCCTATTTTTTCTGTCCCCACCACCCTTCGTCTTTCCTCCCCTTGGTTAGGCCAGGTTCCTATCTATTCCTCCCTCCCTGCACATGCTTCTTTTGCCTTGCATGCAAATCCCTGCCACTTGATTCCCTTCTGCCAGACACCTGAATCTCTTCTCTTCTCCCCTCTCTCTCCTCTGAACATCCTGCCTAGCTGCACCATTCCCTTCTCCCCCAGAAACCTGATGGTTCCAAACTTTCCAGGAAGTTCCTGTTTTTTCTCTTCCTCTTCTTGTAGCAACAGCCCCTAGCAGCTTTTACAGCATTTTTGCAGTGAGGACCTTGGACACCTGTAGAAGCAGCTGGATGGGGGGAAAAAACAACAAACTTCATCACGATGTGCCTGCAAATTCTGCAGATCACCAGCAACTGCTCCATGCACAAGAATTTGGGAGTCTCTGTTTCAGCTTCCTTAGGAGCTCTCCAGGTGAGGGAATGCTCTTGAGCTGCAAGATGTAAATTAGACATGGGCCCAAACCAAAACTGTAAATCTGAATATCCCTGCATTTTGGTGGGGTTTAGAATCTGAACGTATGTCTGGATCAAAATGTCATGTCTGGCCTTATGTCCATAATGAGCTGAACCAACCCCTCAGATCCATAACCCCAGGACATGGGAAGGTTTCAGAATTTGAACTGATATCCAAATTCTCCTGTTCAGGCCCATTTTCTTTAAATCAGTTGGAAGCAAGAAGGAGGAGCTGGCCTGGCTTGAGAGAGCAGCAGATGTACCAGAGAAGAAAGCTGCCTCCAAAGGATCAAAGATAGGGGATCTTTGCAAGTAGTGTCCTGGTTGGAAGGGAAATGGAAGTTTCAGGGATATAAGGGGGTTACTGGGAGGAAGAGACCTGGAAGCCAGGGTCACAGAGAAGGATAGAGGCCTGTGGTTTGGTCACAGTGTAGGGGTTGGAAACATCCTTGAAATCACAGGAGGCTGATTTCTAGGCCCCAGTTTCGGGTTCTGTTCTGACTCTCTTATGCTGCTTCTGCAGCTTGAATGGGCTGACAAGCAGCTGATGTCCCCTCAGGAGATAGAATCACACTTGGTGTAAGGATGGGGGAAGGAGGGAGCATATCGGGGGAGAAGGGGATGTTTCCGGTCTGCTCTGCACTCCAGCTGTTCTGACCTAACTGGTGGTTTCTCACAGACCATTGCACCTCAGACTTGTTTGAGGAGCCCCCTGAACCTGTTCCTGGCAGCCCCAGAATCCTGCAGAGGCAAAACTGGCATGATTCTATTTTTGCCACTCCATCCTGAGCTGCCCCTGCCTCCTCATGGCCACCAGAAGTGGATGGACAAATATGTTACAGATTTGTACTCTGATAGTTGGATCCCAAAAAAGTTCTGAAAAGCATCCTGTTCATATTCGTGAACATCCCTGCGGCATTACCCAGCAAAGAAGTGGTAGGATAAATGCTATGATTTCATCCCAAATGCCACGTGTGCACCATTTTGCAAAAGACTAACAGAAAAAGAACTGTCCAAATTGCCTTTTTTTGGGGGGTGGGGAAAAAACTGTCCAATGATGACTTATTTAATCAAGCCTGCTAAAGAAAAGGCAGAGATGACACAGATGATGAAAACCCTACTGTAATTTAGATTCAATAAAAGCTAGGGGAGGGAGGTTCTAAATCTTTTTTTCAAGGTTAATGGAACAGAAGTAATTTTTCTTTTATCCTGTATAAAGCTCTTGTCTCCTGCATTTGAGGCCTCCACCGCCCTCCCGGCCCCACTTATAGTGCTATACAAAGCCAACATGTCTTCGCTCCCTTAAACAGAGGGGACGGACTGACCCCAACTATAGATTTTCTTTTAAAATCTATATTGGCTCTATTCATCTCACTGGACTGTTATCAGTGTACAGTCTGCAGTAACTGCACATGCCGGGGACTGGTCTGGCTCAGAGACACTGGGAATAGGGAATGTGTTCCTGTTGCCTCTTTTGTTTCTTCTTGATTGGCCTGAAGCCGAGAGTTGTGGAAAGTGTCTGGCAGCTGATTTTAATTTCCCACTGCCCTTGTCAGGATGGTTTTACAATAGAAGAGCAGCCAAGATATGTATCTCTGTTCTCCTACTGCAGCGCCTGTTGAGATAAAGAAAAGAGACTACTTCAGCAATTAAAATGGGAAGACATCTAGGAAATATATTACATGTCCATAGCTCCTGGCCTCAGAGGCTCCATATGGGTTCTCCCAGCTGGGCATCTGTGGAGTTTTGGCTCTAATTCAAGAGACACAACTGCTATTCACATATGTGTTTCTAGGTCTCTATCTCCCCCTCCTCCCCTTCATGCCACTAGCCACTCAGGGCATCCCCATACAGGGTGGTTTAGTACCTGCCCGCCACAGATGAAAGATGGCTGCCAGCTCCAATAGCTTCAGTGGATTCTACTGGTAAAGCATCTAGTGAGAGTGGCAGAAAACCCCCAAGGGAATTTTGTGCATGTGTGTGTGGAAAATCAACAATTAGAAATGGAGGTTGAGGTAATTGTGCTTGATTGAAGGGAGAGAGACTTTTTCTAGTGGAAAAATAAGCACTTAAAAATGTTCAGCCAGCCAAGGTCAATTATCTGGCTGGTGAGGCACAAGCATAGGGGGTAGTTAGTCCAGTTTAAGCCACAGATGCAGTCAGGAAAGTGACTGGAAAATGGTATCAGGTCTGTTGCTCCCACTGCATAAGGAGGAGTTCCATGATTGGCCCCTGTGAGCATGGGATCAAGCTCACTGTATGCTATCCCCCCTCATTATTATTCTCCCATGGGCTTCTCATCAAATTTATTCAGTTAGCAAAAGTTGTTTTCTTCAGAGCTGCAGCTCTGCGGATACAGCCTGGGATCTGAAAGTCAAGCTGGTTCTTTTTGCATCTTATAGCATCACCAGTAGTAAAGAACTGCTGGCAGGACTTAGCTGACAAATCTGTTCATGTGGGAGCCAAAACAGTTCCCAGCTTGCTCTCCTATAGCTGTATTGGCCCTCACACAAGACGTTCTTGTTTCTGTTCTGAAAGTATGTAGATATAACTTGAAGACATATGCAGAGAATAAAGGCTGAGTAAGCTGATATTAATTTTACTGTTGCTTTTCCCAACACAACCATGAATAATCATGGAATATCTTGGTTGGAAGGGACCTCAGGAGATCATCTAGTCCAACCCCCTGCTCAAAGCAGGACAAATCCCCAGTTTTTTTTGTTTTGTTGATTTTTTTAACCCCAATTCCCTAAATGGCCCCCCTCAAGGATTGAACTCACAACCCTAGATTTAGGAGGCCAATGCTCAAACCCCTGAGCTATCTCCCCCTCCCCCATTGTACTTATCCCCATTTTATAGATGGGGAAATTGAGGCACAGAGCATGTATATGACTTGCACAAGGTCAAACAGCAGGTCAGTGGCAGAGCTGAGAAGAAAATGTAGGTCTTCTGAATCCAAGTCCAATTCTCTCATCACAGGTCCTCAGGTTTACTCAGTTCTTTCTTCTCTGAAATTCCTACTGAGGTAAAAGTAATTAAATAACAATTAAGAAAGGACCTCTGGATTTATCTCCTCATGAATGACAAGGCCAGGTGCACCACTAATGTCCAAGCCCCTCCTCAGTTTTTGTGCTGCATAAAGCTGCATGCCATTCTACTGGGAATGGCCTTTAATCTTTTATTTCCTTTATGGCTGTTATTAATAGAGTACTGAAGTCTCTCTTTTTTTTTTTTTTTGTCGGTCTCACTGATGCTGCTTCATTTGTTTCCTTTTAAGAGCAGCACAAGGGTATTGAGAGCAGACAAATTGCATTATCCTGATAATTAACCATCTCACCAATGTAGTGGCACCACGGCAGTGGTAATGCTCTGTAACAATTTGCATAAATTAGTTTCTGAGTCCCAAGAAAGCAATTTCTGTAGCATTTAGGAGGAAAATAAGAAAAAGGGGGGCTGGAGTGGGTGGGTCGGGGGATAGATTATTTTAATTCAGAACAGCATTCAGTAAAAGGGAAAAGAATTAATGCAGCCATGGAAGTGCCGTAAGCCTCATTAGAGTGGATAAGCTACTGCAAAAATGGGTAGCAGCCAATTTGGATCTGATCTTCAGAGGTACTGAGCATGACATTTTGATTAAAAAACTAGAACGATATAAAATGAACATGGCACATATTAAATGGATTGAAAACTGGCTAGCTGATGGGTCTCAGCGTGTAAGTGTAAATGGGGACTCATCATTGAGCAGGAGCGTTTCCAATGGCATCCCATAGGGATCCATTCTTATCCTTCTGCTGACTTGCTTTGTGACTTTGGGCAAACCGCTTAATTTCACTCTGCCTGAATTTGCCCACCCATAACATGGGTATATTAATAAGCACCTACATCAAAGAGATGATGTGAAGATTAATGAATTAATGTTTGGAAAGTAATTTGAGATCTTCAGATGAAAGATGCTGTAGAAGTGCAAAATATATTATAATTAGAGACAGCAAGGATTGAAGGGGAGGGGAAGCCCTGAAGCTGTTTATCACCAGAGATAACTTCTATATTAGAAATTAGTTTTTGAAACTAATGAAAAGAGATACTGCTTCTAAACTACAGTCAGATTTCTTAGGCTAGCTGGAGAAATAGCTTTGTTAATTATTTACTCCAGTCAGTAGACCCAATTCTAATCCTACTGACACCACCTTCACATTGGTGTAAATCCATTGATTTCAGTGGCATTACCCAGAAGCAGACCCAAATTATTTCAGAACAGTATACAATGGTTGTTAAAGGCATGGGCCCCGGTACTGCAAAGGCTTTCACTCACAAGCACCTTTACTCTTTGAGAAGTCAATGGGACTACTCACATACGTAAAGCTACTCACATCCATAAGTGCTGGGGCCATGGTATGCAAAAGCAAATGAATTAAAATGAGTCTCACTATTGCCACATAACCAAAAACAATAAAGCAACAAATCCTTGGGGAGGAATGCAGCAATAAACAAAAAAATTGAGTAACACAAAAAAGCTTAATAACTGAAAGCCTGCTGTGGTAGGTTTCATTATGTAACACAAAACACAGGGATTAAGCTTGACTTTATATGCCTGTATAAATCAGTTTAATAAAATGTAGGATTTTTTTGCCTGTGTCCAGCTCAAAGCTGAGAGGATAAGACAATGAATCTTTGGAGGCATTTTAGAGAACGCAAGTGGAGAAGAGATGGTATAAAAATGTGCAAGTACAGAATAGAATGCGACTCCATACTCCAGGCATCCCAGAGTGAGCAAGGGACTCATGTTAGGTATGGCTGTGAACAGGGATCCTGTTAATTTTAAAATCTTAATTTAGTCTATAAAATATGGTCTTCACTGCACGTCTTAGAGGGCCTATACTCATTGGCCATAGCAAAGGGAAGTTGAGGTTAATCAGATTCCTTAGAGGGAGGAAAGAACCTACCACACCCTGAAAAGCTAGTACAGCCTGTCAGTCCTGGAGGGAGAGGCTGACAGCTGGGCCTCATTAAAGAGGAGAAGCCAAATCCTCATCTTCTGTAAACTGTCATAAATCCATTGAAGTCAATGGAGCTATGACTACACCAGTGGAAGAATAATGACTAGACTTTTAAAGAAAGGAGGTGTGCTTGCTAAAGTGGGAAGGAATGCATTCTACCCATTTCCTGCCTACAGAATCCAGAGGTGAGCAGTTCTGACCTACGACTGTTTGGGCTTCATGTAGTTTCCCGAGGTAGCTGGTTAAGATGGTTAAAAGTAGCATTTTTCTTCTGCAGAGTATAGCTTCAAAACTGTATTAAGTCAATGTTCAGTTGTAAGCTTTTGAAAACAACCATAACGTTTTATTCAGAGTTACGAACATTTCAGAGTTATGAACAACTTCCATTCCTGAAGTTTTCTTAACTCTGAGGTTCTACTGTACTCTCATTGTAGAAACTAAGGTTACCACCTTTTGAAATGCAAAAAACCAGCACACCCACCACACACAAGGCAGGCAAGCCCACCTCAACTCCATCCCCCAACCACAAGGCAACTCTGCAAACTCCCACTTCAACAGCTACTTACAGTATCTAGAGAGAGAACACATAGAGATAAGACTGATAACATTGCATGTCTCCTCACTCTCATATGACTCAAACCCTCTCTCACACACACGTTCATGGTCCATTTTGGTCAATTTCATGGTCAGGGGATTTTTAAAACTGTAAATTTCATTATTTCAGCTATTTAAAACTGAAATTTCACTGTGTTGTAATTATAGGGATCCTGATCCAAAAAGGAGTTGTGGGGAGGTCACAAGGATATTGTAGGTGGGGGTTGCGGTACTTCTACCCTTTCTTCTGCGCAGCTGCTGGGGGCAGCTGGAGAGCAGCGGCTGCTGGCCGGGAGCCCAGCTCTGAAGACAGAGCCACCTCCAGCAGTAGTGCAAAAGTAAGGATGGATTGGTATGACATTGCCACCCTTACTTCTGCGCTGCTGCCTGCAGAGCTGGGCCCTCAATCAGCAGCCACCATTCTCTGCCTGCCCAGCTCTACAGGCAGCAGCACAGAAGTAAGGATGGCAAGGTATGGTATTGCCACCCTTCTGCGCTGCTGCTGGTGGGGCACTGCCTTCAGAATTGGTAACCCAGCCAACAGCTGCTGTTCTCTGGCTGCCCAGCTCTGAAAGCAGTGTAGACAGTGTAGCAGGGTGGCAATACTGTGACCCTCCCTAAAATAACCTTGCGACCCCCCCCCGATACTCCCATTTGGGTGAGGACCCCCAATTTGAGAAACGCTGGTCTCCCCTGTGAAATCTGTACAGTATAAGGTAAAAGCACACAAAAGACCAGATTTCATGAGGGGGGAGACCAGATTTCACCGCCATGACGTGTTTTTCATGGCCGTGAATTTGGTAGGGCCCTAGTTAGTGCTTAAACTGCGACAGTGGGAACACTGCAGCATCTTTAGCTGGGCATTGAAACTTTTAACATTAGCTATCCCAGTGTATTGCGGTGATAATGTAAATCTTTAGACCCATGTTTAAAAAAAACAACAGATTGATTTATTTTTATGGCAACTGGCAAATCCATAAAAAAACTGACCAGGCCAGTCAAATACGGACAAGTAGAGGTAACTCTAGTAGAAACACATAAAGGGGATGGGAGGAATGCAGAAAATATTCTAGCTCTGTGCTACCAAACTATTTGCTAATATGATTTGTTAATCTGGAGCAGTTACAACACATTATGACCAGTTTAATACCTAGTCCGTGACTGAAATGTCCAGAAAAGCGAGGTGTTGAAACTCTGTTTAGAAATGCATGACATTCAAAACATATGTTTAAGAGTCTATTATATTCTAACTAGATTCTTGTCTAGTTGTTTACAACCGTAAACTATGAGATTAATATTGCTGTGGGGAGCACTCTCCTGTGTCTGAAGGTTGTCTGAATTTTCCACAACAGTGCTATTGAACTGGTCACATTTTTGCTTTCTCCTGGCGAAGACAAACATACTCTGACAAAAATCAACTTCACAGAAATAACAATTTACACCTACCATGATGGAGTCCCTTTCGAATATTAACCCTTAGAATATTCCTTTGTTAAGTATTAAAAAGGAAATTGCTTTGCAGTTGGATAATGGCTTGCCTATGTATTTCTCCAAATGCTTTACAAAGGCGAGTAAGCATTATTTCTCCCCATTCTTACAGGTCTGGGGGAGGGGGAAACTGAGGCACAGAAGTGAAGCAACTTTGTGATTTAACAGGGAATCAATGGAAGGAGTAGGAAGGGGGAACCCAGGTTTCTTAACTTTCGGTCCAGTGTGTATCCTTTCTGTTTGCCCATTCTAATGTATCCATTTTGTAGATGGGTAAAGTAAGGGCTTGTCTATAGGAGCCCTTATTCGTGGCAAGCTGTAGCCTGCTGCACTCTAGATGTCCATGTGGATTCAACTGCTTTGCACTGTAAATTCCCTAGAGTGCTGGAGCGGTGCGGAAGTAGAGCAAAGTGCACTGGGGAACTGTCACTTCACAGCAGCAAGGTCCACATGGGTGATTAGTGTGCAGCAGGCTAGTGCAGGGTAGATTTACACCCCAGTTTGCTGTGAACTAAGTGTTTGTATGGACAAGCCCTAAGTCTGAGAGGCCATGTATGATGTGACCCCAAGGTTCAACAACGAGTTGGAAGCAGTGTTTGAGCTATAACCCAGGAGTTCTGACTCAGTGTCCTGCTAAGAACTAGAGCCACTTCCTTCTTCCTTCATAGAACTTTTGAAAAGATGCCAAAATCCCTTGTTTAAGAAAATGCATTTTGGGAGATGTTGTAGTGAACATCTCTATGGTATATGGTGCATTTACATCTCAGAGCTGTATGGATTATACCATTGTGTGGGGTACATTCAGATTTGATTGCTGTTCATTATTTCTGGGATGCAAGCTTACCAATCACGTTCTTTGACTCCCCTCAATTAGTGGTGTTGTATTATAGTTTCATAGATTTTTTTAAGGCCAGAAAAGACCATTAACTTATCCAATCTAATCTCCTGTATATCACAAAAGCCATCAAATTTCAGCCCATTACCCCTGCACCCAATAACTTGTTTAACAAAAGCATGCCTTCCAGAACTGGAAAATGAAAAACTACTGTATGGGTTATGGAAACTAAACTAGCACGCACAAGAGCCAGCTCTTCTAAAATAGCCCTGAGGCATTTTATACTTTCCCACATGTTTAAAAACTATTCCAATGATGATAGTTTACTGGCTGAACTCTTAATTCTCTTACAGTGATAGCTCTCCTCTCTAGCCGGTTCTGCCATAGTGGCTCCCAGTTCCCAGAAAAGCTCAGTTAAAGGGGCTTTGAGTAAAGTTTGGCTGAGCCACAGTCCACCCTTAGCCCACCTCCCCAACCAAAGCAAAGGACAGCTCTGTAGCCCATCTGTGGTCACATCAGTGTTGGAGTCTCTGGTTATAATCCATGAAGTTCCTGAACTTCTGACCATGCCACTGCCCACCCCATCCTCTTTTCACTGACCAGTAGGTAAGTGGTATGGAGCTCATCTCATGCTAAGTCTCAAATGCCTCTCCATGCCTGCTCTACAGTCACTTAACCTCATACAGTAGAATCAGGGTTGTTTTACTGCACTGGGAGCCTTCCACTTGTCCTACCCTCAGAATTACTTAGTATCTAGTGATGAAGTACTAAGAACAAAGGAATCCAGCCATGACCAGAAGCAACAAATACAGCCAAAACTACACTGTTTCTATCTTGTCTCAAGCATTTGACAGCAGCCTTCCAGAAGACCCCAGAACCACAGGCACCATCATGAAATGGCCAGATTTTCAAACGAGCTCCACCCCCAGCAGCTCCCATTGTCATCAGTGGAAACTGCTGAGGACTTTTGAAAATCTGGCTATTTCACGATGGTGCCTAAACGGGATCTAAATTCTTCTGAAAAGCAGGTCAGTAAGCACCAGTCCCTATCATATCCAGGGGACTGCTTATCAATTTCCCCCCACCTCTAGTTAAACCAAGGATACCTGCTCTCATGAAATTTCCAACCCAGAATTATAGCCATCAAAACTGCGGGTGCTTATCCAGTCCCTGAAAAGATACAATTGGCACAAATAAAAGTTAAGGTCACTTTTTAAAAGAACCACCAGCAGCCTCATTTTGCCCTCATCTTACTGGCTTCTTCCAGAGTCCCAAGTTCTTATTTCTCTAGGGTTTATGAGTCAGGAACATGATCCAAACAGACTATTATTTATTACGGGGAATGATGGCAGCTGTTGGTAGTTGTTTTTCATTAACCGTTAAAACCAATAAATGCTCTGATGCACTATGAAATGGCAGATGGCAGCTACAGGGAGAACACCTCAACCAGTGCTCTGTGTTCATCCATCCTTGGAAAAACCATCCAAATGTGAAAGAGAAGAAAAATATTTCCCGCCCACCTACCCCACTCCAGTCCCATATAATATGTACGTGTCTGAAAATGTAACACAAACTACAGCAGCCAGACTAAGAGAGGCAGCTTGTCATTACAGCGAGGACAAAATTCTCCCCTCCAATTCACAATGCCCGCACTGTGCTTTCCATAGTCTATTCCACACTCAGCTCCTGTGCAGAGCTTTCATTGATGCCTCGGGCTGGATTAAAGACTTCAGAGTGGGCCTGGGGCTCCAGAAGTTTGACCCCCCTTTTCTCCTCACATCAGTCACTTAGGCTACTTTAGAACTGACCCCAGCCACATCCAGACCACCTCCCACTTGGGCTGCTTATCTTAATGGTTAGACATACTTCATGCCTCTTAATTCAGTGATTTTTATTGGATGGAATATGAGCTTCTTGACTTTTCTGTTGCGAGATCACTGATGGCACTGAAATGTAGTTTCTTGTGCAGATGATTTCCTTAACCAAGAGAGTGAGGTCACACAGATGGATTTGTCTCATTGAGGTTGATTCTTTCGAGTACTGAAAATGAATATTTGGCACTTGTGATGTACCAATAGGAATAGAGTAGTATAATTTCTGTTTCTACCACAAATTACATTATCAATATAGAGCAGGAAGATATTGCTGGTACAGCAATACCAAAAAGTACAAACACTGTTCTAAATGCTGTTGTGATGCTTACGAGATGTTATCCAGAGAGAAGTTGTAAACCACTTCTCAGACTTAATTTGTAGCATGTTGATATTTAATGATAGTAATGCAGTTGTGACTTTATGTTCTTTTTACATTAAGGGGTGAGGCATATGTAGTATATAGCAATGAGGTAGTATCCCTTTAAAGAGTTTGTTAACCTGGTAGTGGCGCTCACAAGAGTCTATCTTTTGGAAACTGCCAGAAATTAGTCAGAGCAGCAATGTGTATGCAATTAGATCTACTGTATCTGTTTACAGCTGGCAAACGTGGTTATTTGGGACCTGACTGTGGCAGAGTGGTTTCTTCATATTGTCATTGTTGTGAAATGATCCAATGACACAACAATACCAAATTGGATTTCCAAACATATTTGTAGATTCATCAGGTCACTAGTTTCTCTCTGATGGAAGGGACAGAAACTAAGTTAATCACTGAAACTTTCTGAAGTTTGCTTGTACAGAGATGGCAAGTGAACAGCGGCATTTCACAGTCAAAACCATGATGCTGAGTGGTATTAATCAATAAAATGGGCATAGAGGATGCAGGGCTGCAGTACATACTGCCCCATTGTGGCCACTAGTCCAGCACTGGATCAGAATAGAAGCTCTAGCTCTTCACCCATTGCACGTGAGCCATTAGATCAGCAGAATTTGTGACACCACTACTCTGGTCCATCCCCATTGCCATCCACTGTGTGGCCACTCTGCCAGGGGCTCCCGAGAAGACACCCCACCATGCAGAGGGTCTTGCATGGCCCCTGTACATTACAGAGCATTGCTCTCAGTATGTTCACTAACACAACATGAGCTAGATAGAACATGTAGGTAATTAGCATGATGTCTGTAGCACTAAAACAACAAGCCTTCTGGTCCCTCTCAGCTGTTCAGGAGAAACGGAGACCAGCTGCTTGCAATGGGGTCAGTGTATAAGGGACTGTGAGGGTCACTAAGCCCTCAGCCACTGAAGGGTTTTGTGTGTGTGTTCTAGTGAATCTTAGCACTTTACACACACCAGTGGCTGTAGGGTTACCAGATAGCAACTGTGAAAAAACTGGACTGGGGGTGGGGGGTAATAGGAGCCTATATAAGAAAAACTCCCAAAAAACAGGACTGTCCGTTTAAAAACGGGACATCTGGTCACCCTAAGTGGCTGTAGCATCCCTGTGAGGTAGGGAAGTACCACTATAGTGCCCAGCCCACATGGGCAAGTGGTGCTGTAGCTCTCAGAAGACCGAATCTTGAACCACTGCAGTTTGAGAGATTAACCAGTAATCAAATCACCCATCCATCAAAAAGGCTACAGTTATCCCCATTTTATATTAGGAAAAACTAAGGCAGTAAAGTTAAGGGCAACAGTTTCCTGTGTCCACAAATTTTGGTCTTTGAGCACTCAAGGTCTGATAGTTAGGCCTAGAACCACAAACATATTTAGGCTCCTAACTTCCATCTGAGCCTTCGTGCCTGATGTTCACAGATGCTGAGCACCCATAATTCTAACTGAAGTCAGCGTGGGTGTTCAGCACCCCTACAGATCCTGAATTAATAGATCTGTCTGATGATCACGGCCTAAGTGTCTTGAATAAGGTCTCACAGAGAGCTGGTGTTGAAGCTGTAATTAGAACCCAGGAGTCCCCTTTTCATTCCATGGCTAGTCCACATTATGTCTCATACTACTCAGGTGCATCTTCTTGTGGTCAGAGGTTGTGCTGGCTGCTTAGCAGAGCCAGCTCATTTGGAAGGTACTGGCTAGGAGAGAACATTCCGTGGCCCTGGTGCTACTGATGGCAAGTTGTGTGGAATAACACTCAATAGCTGTGAAATGATCTGGGGTCCTCTCAAAAATAGAAAGGACTTGTGACTCTGGTTTTCAAGATCCTTAAAGCTGAGCTGTAGGAGGTTGTAAGTGTGAGAAATAGCAGTTATTCCTTGACTTTTAGGAAAAATCAGTGCCAAACTTTCAATCCTAGCAATATGTTGGCTTGCATTTTTAAGGCTATCTTTGCAAGAGAAAGGATAGAAATTTACTCTGGGGAAAAGAAAAAAGAAAGCAGAGCGTAACAATTTCTCATTATATGAGCCTAGAGAATGTTTCACAGAGCAATACAATTGCATTTCTCTTTGTACTTGGTTCTCAATAGCTATAAGCCCATGGTGTAAGTAGCTATGAAACAGTCTGCCTTTGTTTTCTGAATACTGCACCTTTAAATTTCTAAGTACTTTGAATGCATGTAGAGACAGCTGCAGTATTTTCATCAGAGATGCTGCAGCTGTACACAGTGTGGGTTGCACAAACACACACTGGGTGTTCCCTCATGGAAATTTTATTTTTGTTCTAATAGTTCCAGATCACCACAATTCTCATGTCTTTCCATACACAAAGAGCAACTCTATACATTTTTGTAGGTCAAGGTTAACAATGAGATAACAAAATAAAGTTTCCCTGAGGGAGAGCACAGTGACTGTCTCTCCTCCATAACAGGCTCTCTGAGCACAAAATGGTTTCTGCCTTTGCACATCATAGCAGCAAAAAGGGTTCCTGTCTTTAAATTTAAAAATACCCCTCCCCGCCCCCCGCCACCCACACAAAAGGCATCAGTTTTATAACTATCTCCACTGCACAAGTGATTAAGTTCAAGCATGCTTGGGTTCAGGTTAAGGCCTATTATAGAGATGGTTCTGCACTGCAATATTTGGATCCAGATGTCAATTTTCAGAGGGTTCAGGTACAGGGCCCAGCTGTTTTCTGTTATGTACTGAGTTACAGCCCTATTAAATTCCTACAAAATGATACATTCAATCTGCATCTAAAAAGCTCATCATGATTAACATTACATTAGTACAATGAAGACCAAAAGACAGGATTACCTTCTTATTAGAAAGTATTGCTCTTCTTTTTATGTAGACTCTTATCAGACTCTCTTCCTTCCCTAGCATTTAATTGCTGACTCTCAAATCTGGTAGGAGACAAGCACCAAACAAAACACGCTTTACTTAACAGTCCCCCTCATCCCACTGCCATCCGATATCATGCAACCTGTCTGCACCAATGAAGTGTGCAGCCATAAACCAGAATAATGGTGCTCATGTGACTACCTGCATGAATGAGGGCCATAGAAGCCTATGGCCTCCATTAGTGTTACAATTTGTTCAAAGTGTGTTAATGCATGATAACAAATATGCTGCTCTGAGCCCAGCTCATAACTCTTGGGTTTAAAATTGCTCAAATGCATTTCCTCTGCTGTGGCTTTTTGGTTAAGTTTGGTTGAAGGGGCTTGTGTTTGGTTTTCACAGTTGGGAAATTCCAGCCTGCCATTTCCTCCATCCAGTCTTAAGTCTCCAATCAGGGGCAATTATGATAGCACATTATGTAAATATTAAAGACAATCACAGGGTTTTAATTAAAGGCAACTTTGTATCTTTCCCCCACCCCTTTCAACCCCCTTTATTTTGGCAAGAACACTTAATCAGCTGCCCCACATTATGCATGCACCAGCCCGTGAGATTCAGCAAGGCCAGGATTCTCAAGGACAAAGGAATATACTGAGCTCCAGCACCTCACTTTGTTTTCTCCAGCCATCTTTTGTGGTGTGTCATGGGAAAATTCTAATGAGTCGCTCCATGTTGCTGAAGGAATTCCTGTCAGTCACAAGTCAGTGGCTTTCTCTACTTCTTATTTTCAAGACATGACCTCTCTCTCTCTCTCTCTCTCTCTCATCTGTGCCCTCTCATGAAGAAGGAAAGTTACTTTCAAAATATAGAGTATTCGGATGGATTGGAATGGCCCAGACTGATATCAATGTATAATCATGCCCTTTGATTATGAACTCATTTCTCTCCCTTACAAAAACAAACAAAAAACTCCTTTCAGTTTAAGAATAGGCTTATTGGCATCACAATATACTGAAAAAATGTGGGACTCTTATAATCTACTTCACTAAAGGAATTGCACTGTATCCACTTTCACTCTACTTGGGCTCATTCCATTAAAAAAAAACAAAAAACGTTTCTGATGTGAAACTTCGCACCTGACGTGAAATCTTAAGCTTCCAGGGGAATTTCTGGCATGGTGGAGATTGGAAGGGATTTGATATTCCTTCCCCTCTGTAAATTTCAAAGCAAGCCAACAGCCTGCTGAAATGTATGGGGGTTTCAAGAAGGAGGTATACACTGTACTTCTATGCTCCCACTAGGACAGGCAGCTGCAGGCTGACTGAGATAATCTTTTGTCCTACCTCTCTCTGTTGGTTTGAGACAATGATCCTCATTTCCAGCTCTGGATCCCTGTGTTGTAACATAAGTAGCACTGCTCCATAACTACAGCTAATGGGCTCGAAACTATTTCAAAGAAGAATGATTCCAGCATGTTTCAGATTAGTGTGGTGTTGAGGTTCAAGACAAATGAATTGTTTCCTGTCTTTAGTGGAGAGCTGCTTCTGATCTGGGAGTTGGCTGTGTGTGTAGGGGGAGGAGGGAAAGTGGGACCGCAGAAAGAATAAAAAGTAGTGGGGGAGGGGAGTGTGTGCAGGGAAGCTGTTTTGCTCTTTATAAGCAACTTTCTATGTAAAGAGATTCCACTGCCAGAGTTGCAAGGAAACAGAGTCTGCTCCCTTAGGGTTTGACTGAATCTCACTTACATAAGTAACCATTTGAATGAGTACTGCATTATACCAACAGGAGTCTGTCCCAGACAATCAGCTTTTTTTTATTAGCTGACTTGTAAAACTTAGTGGTATATATATTTAAAACCAGCTTCCAACTCAGCCATTCAGAAACCTGTTTATTCATAATAATGCAAGATTATGGATTAAAAAAACCCAGTAATTCTCAGTTTTGGTTGGCTAAAGCACACACTAGCTTTGTTTCCCAAGCAAATCAGAATGCAGTAGTGTAATGGTACCCTGGGCTTTGGCATAACAGGGATGAAGTCCATGCAACAGATCGCTGATTCTGAAAGATCTTCCACACTGCTTTTGAAAATAAACAGTTTGGCTTTGCCTTACTATTTATGTAGCAGCATCATGAAACCATGGGACAATATCCTATGCACTAGACATGGGAAGCTAGAATTTTACTGCATATATCTAGGATACCAAGTGAACTCTGCTCTGGCAATTGGTAAACACAGGGCGAATAAAGAAGGGAGTACAATACTGGACCAAAATCTACAGATAATGGGCAAAACTCTGCTTGGAGTCTGCAACCCATGTAAACCAATCAGTGTCTGTGAGATGAAATCAAAGAGATGATATCAGTGTAATGAGGCAGAATTTAGCTCAAATTTTCTATGCTATTGTAATTTTTTTATTTAGGTCTTGTCTTCACTGACAAAAAGGTATGTTTTCACTGCAGGATAACTACTGTGTGCGATTTGAGAAACCTGACTGGATAGCACCTTATACACACATTACATGGTAAAATCCTAGTGCATAAAGGGCAGTGAAGACAAAGTCTTGGTCTCTCCAGTGGCCAGTCTTAGCAAAGATAAGTGTCTGCCCCTTACTGACAGCTAATGGAGTTACTACTTTAGCTGTAATGGTATTGACTGGGTTTTAAGGTCTGAGGTTTTGATTCCATTGGTCTTGTGTTTATTTGGATAGTCTTACAGATATTTTGCTGAGATTGCTCTGACATATAAAGGTAAATATTATACTTCTCAATAGAAAATGTCAGACAAGGGAGAATAAGTGAAGAATTTAATTTATAATCAGAAAAAAAGAGTTAAACAAAGATCAGTGAACTAAGCTGATCTAAAATATACAGACTGTAGGCTTTTCACATGTATTTTTGGTAACTGACTTTCTTCCTTTGAATCCTAGGGTAGATAAAAAAGATTACAACCACTATTAAGTCTTTTGACCATCTCATCTTTAGGGCTAAAACCACTGCCACTCACTCTCTACACTTAATCTGATTTTTATGGAAAGGTCCTCAGAATTAAGTTGTAAGGAAGAGAGAAAATCACTATCTCAGTAATAAAGTTACAAAATGGTTAGCCTTTCAGAACTTGGCAATGCCTGCCTGCAATGTATTAAACTGTTTGTTTGGGATTTTAGTGCTTAGCTCTAGCTAGCAGGTCTAATGCAATGAGACCCAGAAGAGTTGTCTTTGTTGCGATAAGCCAATGCCTCCACTGCAGGGAATGAGGCCATGTCTACCCTACAAAATTAAGTTGACCTAACTTATGTCAGCATACAGCCGCCGCAGTAATTACATCGTTTGCTCCTTGTGTCAGCAGTGCGTGTCCTCACCAGGAGCACTTGAATCAATTGTACTGTCGGTGTGGGACATTATGGAATGGCTCCTGCAAGCCAGTAGCAGTCGATGCCAGCAACATGGTATCTACACTGACACTGTGTCAACCTGCCACTTGTGGAGGTGGTTATTAATTTGGTGAAGCAGGGTGGTTACATCAGCGGGAGCAAAATTTAAGTGTAGACACTTCTGTAGTTAGGTCGATGGAAGCTGCCTTGCATCAGCCTACCTCTGTAGTGTAGGCCAGACCTGAGTTTTGGAGTAAAATGGAACACAACAGCTTAGTGAAGCTTTACAAAAGAGGTTTATTCAAGTAATGCAATTAGGAATAAAATCTATACATCTAAATCCAAAAGGGATCACTGCAATCATCCACTATGACCGCCTGCATAGCACAGGCCTAGAACTGCCCTGAAATAATTCCTGTTTGAATTAGAATCTCTCAGAAAAACATCTAATCTTGATTTTAAAATGGCCAGTGATAGAAAATCTACCACAACCCTTGGTACGTTGTTCCAGTGAGTAACATTCCAGTGGACTGTCACATAGCTGGTGTATAAAATCCTCTGTGCCCTACCAAAAAGACAATCTAAATGAAAGAGCCTCAACATCTTCTGCTGAATCAGTAATAAAAAGGTGCCCCATAGAGAAAACACAGGTACAGCTTACAAGTAGGCTCCTATGGGCCCAAGTATGAGGATAAACTAGTGTTGAGGGAACACGAGGAGGGCAAAGGAGGAGGAAAAAGTGGTCTGTGTGGGGGAAAGAGAGCGATGTTTAATTGGCATGTGTTTAGGATAACCACATTAGTATCAAGCAAACCATCCCAAATTCATACCAATAAGTAGTCATATCCCCCAATAGATGTTTGTTTAGTTACATGCCACAGATGTGGTGAGGAAGGAGGGGGGATCATTTTAATAATAGCTCTGAATTTTAAAACAAACATAGCCGGAACAATAGAGATTTTTATATCCCTCTGCTTGTAAACCCCGCCTGACTGAGGGCTCTTAGGGAGAGAAATTATAGCTAAGGAATTTGGGAAACCTGACAGGGTAGCACCTTGTACACACATTACACAGGGCCAAACGACTGCACTGGATACAACACAAATGAAAACTGAGTCTATAATGTGTATTAACTAGAGCTATCTGAAGAGAGCTAACAGCTTTGAAAAGGATTTTGATATTTCAAAAACTGGTTTTGTTCTGATTCCAAAATGTTTGAAATTCCCTGCAAAGGGGAAGGGAGCCCCAGTTCCAGGGCTCTCCATCTGGCTGGCTGCCCCAGAACTCTGGTCTCTGGAAGCCCTGGCAACCCAGATTCTAAGGCAGGCCAGCAAATGGACCAGACTGGAGCCAGGCAGTGAGCTGGCAGGAAACCAGCCAGATTTCCAAATGTGCCTGATATGCAGAGTTCTTTCAAATCCCTGCCCTGGGTTCCATCAGAACTTCATTGAACTCGAACCATCTCCACAGAACATTTCAGTTTTGATGAACTGGCAAATACCAATGAAATATTTTTTCATTGGATTTTTTCCAACTAGCTCTAGTATTACATTTTAAACCAGTATTTCTTCCTCGACAATCAGGCACCCACAACTCAGCTGTTCACCTCTCGCTAATATATCAGTGTAATTCCATCAACTTCACTGTAGTTACTTTTGGTAGAACTTGGTAACAACTGAGAATAGAATCAGGCTCTTGGGGATGTAAAGCTACTTTCTTCTTAAAATCCTGCAGGCCCTACTCAGAACAATCTCCCATTGATTTCCATCAATGGGATTACAGAGTGCAAGATTGGGTCTGGCATCTAAATCTAGGATTTACAATCCCTTCTGAATATAGGTAATTACTCCATGTATAAAGATAAAAAGAATGCACAACATTTTGCTCCAGAGTTCTTCATTTCATGCTAGCAAACTGCAGCTACGAAGGGTTTTTACAAACACCTACTTGTGAGGGCTAATGTATTTCTTCCAACTCAAAAGCAGGTGGATTCTGAACTATCTCACACTGGTGTAAATCAGAAGAAATGCAGTCAAAGCCAATAGGAATATATCGCTGTAAGGGAGATCACAATTGGGCCTTCATTTCTCACTTGTTTATTTGCACAAGTAACACTTTTCTCAGCTTCAAGTCCCGCCTTCCAGCTTCAAGAGCTGAACAATCCAAATTCCTCTGCTAGGATCCCTCTGCTCTTCAAAAGGTGAAAACTGGATGCTGGTGTTGACAGAAGTCCTTTATTGAAGCCCTTCAAGATACTTAGTGTGGTAGCCGTGCAGTGGCACATAGAGGCTAAGTAACATTTGCAAGACTGACACTAGGTTTTGGAGGCTCCCACAGAGGTTATTCCTTGTGGGAAGAAGTCTCATTCCTCCAACCTCCTCCCACCTTCTCACCTTCAATCTCCTCACCTTCTCACTCCCCTTCTTCCCTTTTCATTCCTTTCTCCTCTTAGCATCCCCATCTCCCATGTAAGACCAGGAGTCCCTTGCTCTCATTCCCATGATTGCTCCACCTAGTCCCAACTGCCTTACCTTCTGTTTAACTGTCATTCCTTGTGTCCAAAGATTACAATGGCTGCTCATCAGAGCAGCCTACGTGCGGATGGCTGGGAAGTACTTGCCAGTGGTTCTAATGCCACCACCACCAGCAGTCTGGATGGCACAGTCTCATATGACTACAGGCTCCAGCTACAGACCTGTGGTTTTTAGAATCCAAAGACCCATCCCTAGGTAGCTGTAGGTGAAAACCATCAAAAATTTATGACCTATGGGGGGTGGGGTGGGGTGGGGTAGGGGGAATCAAGCCTAGCAATCAGCCTTGCAAATATAAACTGTCTTTGTCAGGAAACAGGCCGGAAGTAAACTTGTAAATGAGCAAAAGGAGAGAAAGCTGAGCTTTTACATCCCCCATTGGCGCTTTACTTACCAGGGAACCAGGACTGAAGACTTTGCAGGCCCCAAAGACTGCCTTTCATTATACAAAGAGCATAATTGTTGGCTAAGCTTCTTACATTTCTGGTTCACAGGTACAGTGTGTCTATACTGGCCAAATTTGATGAGCAGGTGACTCATCAATATTTATATTGGAGATCCTTATAAATAACCCATCAGATTTCCATGCTCATTCACTAAGCTTACAATTATATCACCTACAGTAAACCCAGAGTGCTCCCATTTGGATACAGTTTATGGAGACAGATTTGTACATTGCCTGAAATAAACAGCATCCAGGTTGCAACCAGCTTTGAATGCTGTACAATCTGCCTGCAGAATTATTCTGTCGTGTCACTTCTGTGCTGTGTTGCTCACAAATATGTCCTTTGGGCATTGGGTTCCCAAGAAAACTCACTAAACCTGAATAGCCACTTTAGGCTTTAACATTGTTGACACTATAGAAATGATTAAATTAGCTTTCCTAGTTACAGAATGCGCAAAACCAACACAAAAGTCAATGACAATTGTAGAGAATAATTAGCATGTTCTATGCTCTATGACTCTATTTATTTTGTATATGGTGCACTCTGTTAGTTGACAAGGGGCTCTCAGTCTCCTACTGATGCGCAGACGAGGGTAATCTATTGGGGTGTCGCCAGGAAATGCCAATCCAAAGCCTAGTGCATCAACTGGGAGAATGGAACCAAAGGGCAAATTTCTATTCTTAGCGACACTGGTGTAAATTTGGAGTAACTCGTTTGAAGTCAATGGTGTCCCTCCACCTTTACACTGAGTCAGAGGCAACGGTTAACTCTCGATAGTGGGAGGGGGCACATGACCAAGTCTGAGTATGAGGTGGCTTGTATGACCTTATATCCAACAATTAAACAAGAAATAGTAATTACCTTGAGGAGAAGCTTAATTCTCATTATAGAACTTCACATTAATAACTCATCACGGGTCATTTGAGCTGAAAAATCAAGATGCTTATGTTTGATCAATACATATTAATGACTGTGAGCACCTACAGGTTTCATTAAAACACTGAAATAATGATTTCTGTTTAATTAGACAATTATTTTTCTCTATAAAAGATTTTCCAGTTTCAATACTGTAACTTTCCACAGTATAAATCACTTGCAAATATTTTTTGCTTAAAGAATTAATTTTAGCTGAAGAATTGAAAGTTCTTAACTTGAAGTGCATTTCCCTCATGAGGAGCAGCAGCACAGCCATGGGGGTCAGGGCAGCAGTGGGTGAGCAAGCGCCTCAGGGAGCAGCTCATGACAGCCGGGCTCCACGGGCACAGGGCAGCTCCAGGGAGCATCACCAACCGGCACTTGGCTCCTTGGGCAGGGAGTCAAGAGAGCATCTGGGGTGCAGTTTGGAGCTGTACTGCCCGCCCAGCTAGGGAGCCTCCAGCTGTGCAGAGGCGGCCTGGCTTGGGGAGCCAGGCAAGGAGGGCTGCCAGGCAGCTAGCCAGCACCCTGGCTCCCACAGCGTGGCGAGCCAGGGGCCCGAGCAGGACAGGTGGCTCCCACCAGCTTCCGATCAGCTGGCTCCTGGCAGGAGGCAATGTTTTTCAAACAGTTTGAGAAACTCTGTACTAAAGGGAAGGCAGAAATCTGGCACGAGACACCCTATTCCCCTCCTCCCCCACCCCCATGCATTGCCTCTGCACTGAGTAACTGAAATCTACTTCTCTGAGTGTTTTCCTTGGGGCTTTGTTTACACTATCTATTTTGTGGTTAATGTCTATGGTATCGTTCTGTCCCTTGGCTGAAGTCCCTATCCTAATTCTTACTGACTGCAGCAGCACCTCCTGCTGTGTGCAAATCTGACCAACCTTGCGTGCCCTTGCTGTTGATCTCCATTTGCAGCCTGAGCCTGTTGAGTAATGGTGCTCCTTTTTCTCTCTCCTTCTCTGTTTTCCATTCTACACACTAGCACAGCCAGCTAGAGTTCATTTTAAGGACTTTTTTCCAGAATAGCATTGAATATATCCTTAAATGTTGCCATATAAAATGTACTGTAAATATGTCTACTCCAGATAAATTTGGATGCACAGTAAGCAGAAACCAAAACGTGCAGTTTGCGTCATAAATCTATAGCTTTACACCGAATAGAAATAACATAAAGATTGGCTTACAGAGGTGGAAAAGCTTGGAGATATACATACATGTGCACGCGCACGCACACACAGAAGAGATAGGCCTAAGCAGCAGAATTTGGATCCAAGATGCCTCAGATTTGAGGGCTGTATGGAGCTGGCACATTTGTTTCTCTCACTATTGAAATATGGGCCAGCCATGAAGTTTGGGTTTGATCTTTCTTGAACTTTGGAGATGTTTGGAATCAGCTTTTGGTGCTAAACCATCTTTACTGGCAACATATATGCAAGGAGCATTTTACACCTACTCTATACTCATTTTGCACTGATGTAAATGACTACACATGGTGTAATACAATGGTGAATTGTAATGTCTACACGTCCAGTGAAGGGTAAGGGCCCAGGAAGAGACAGACACATCCTGGAGGTGACTCCATGGCTGTGCATCCTAAGTGTCCCCAGGAGGGCTTCAGCTTCCTTGACCATGGGATGCTGTTGAGCAGAGATGGGGTACACCTATCAGGGAAGGGGAACACTATCTTTGGATTCAGACTGCTAAGCTAGTGAGGCAGGCTTTAAACTAGGTTCAACAGGGGCAGGAGACAAAAGCCCACAAGTAAGTGCAGAACATGGAGACCAGGGTGAAGGGTCAGAATCTGGGGGAAGCATGGGTAATCATAGCAAGGACAAAGAAGAGACGATAGGGAATATAGAAGGGAAGATTAATGAACATCTTAGATGTCTGTATACTAATACAAGAACTATAGAGAACAAACAGGAAGAACAAGAAATACTAGTGAATTGTGACATAACTGGCATCACAGATTGGTGGGATAATTCACATGACTACAATATTGGTAAAGAAGGGGACAGTTTGTTCAGGAAGGACAAAGTAAGGACAAAGCGAGGTGTTGCCTGGTATATCAAAAGGCAGATCAGAGGACTGGAAAAGGGCAAATATAGTACCTGTCTATAAAAAGGGAAATTAGTACAACCCAGGGAACTATAGAGCAGTCAGCTTAACTTCAGTACTTGGAAAGATATTGGAGCAAATAATCAATTTGTAAGCACCTGCCTAGAAAATAAGGTGAGACATAACAGTGAACATGGCTTTGTCAAGAAAAAATCATGTCAATCCAATATAACATCCTTGTTTAACAGGGTAACAAGTGTTGTGAGTAGGGAGAAGTAGTAGATGTGAAATATCTCAACTCTAGGAGGGTTTTTGATACTGTCTCACATGACCTTCTCATAAGCAAACCAGGGAAAATAGCAAACTATAAGATGAGTGCACATCTGACTGGAAAATAATATTCAAAGAGCATTTATCAATGGTTCACACTCAAGCTGAAAGGCATATCAAGTGTATTCCCACAGGGAACTGTCCTGGGTCCAGTCCTATTTAATATCTTCATACATTATTTGGATAATGGCATGGAAAGTATGGTTATAAAGTTTGTGGACAATATTCAGTTTGTCAGCAGTTTGGAGGTCACAGTTAGAATTCAAGATGTTCTTGACAAACTGGAGAAATGTTATTAAGAGGAGGGTGGTAAATTATTCTCCTTAATCACTGAGGACAAGACAAGACGTAATGGGCTTAAATTGCAGCAAGAGAGGTTTAGGTTGGACATTAGGAAAAGCTTCCTAACTCTCAGGGTCATTAAGGACTGGAACAAATTACTTAGGGAGGCTGTAGAATCTTTGTCATTGGAGGCTTTTAAGAACAGGTTAGGCAAACACCTGTCAGGGATGATCTAGTTCAGTGGTCCTCAAACTAGGGCAGCTGCTTGTTCAGGGAAAGCCCCTGGCAGGCCAGTTTGTTTACCTGCCGCATCCGCAGGTTCGGCCGTGGTTCATCACTCCAGGCCAATGGGGGCTGCAGGAAGGGTGGCCAGCACGTCCCTCGGCCCCCATTGGCCTAGAGCAGTGAACTGCAGCCAGTGGGAGCCATGATCGGCCGAACCTGCGGATGCAGCAGGTAAACAAACTGGTCTGGCCCGCCAGGGGCTTCCCCTGAACAAGCGGCGGCCCTAGTTTGAGAACCACTGGTCTAGTTAATACTTACCCCTGACTTAGTGCAGAGACTGGACTAGATGACTTATTGAGGTCCTTTCCAGTCCTACATTTCTATGATTCTATGAGTTGAAACCAAATTGGGAGCATCTGATTGATCTATGGATAGTACTGTGTTATTATTTATATATATATATTATTTAATTCATTTGTATTACCATAGGGCCTATAAGCCCCAGTCGAGGACCAGGACTCACTGTGCTAGGTGCTGTACAAAAACAGAACAAAAGATGGTCCCTGCCCCCAAAGAGCTTACAATTGAAGAAGAAGATAAGAGACAACAGATGGATACAAACAGGGACGTGCGAGGGAATAATGAGATAAGTTTGGTCAGCATGGTTGGCACACCATCAGCCTAACCATTTTCAAGTTTTTTCTAGGCAACATGTCAAAGGAGAGTTTTAAGGAGGGATTTGAAGGAGGCTAATGAGGTAGCTTTCCGAATGTTTACAGAGAATCCACCCCTCCCCCACCAAGAAACAAAGGAGAGAAGAGTAGAACTCTCACTCCCATACTGCATTTCTCCTCTCTTCCAAGCATCCATTTGACTCATCATTCTGCAATATGCCACATGTTTGTCACATGGAGTGTATGCAGCCTAACATTGTGTCACGGGGAAAGAGTTTTGTGGTTTGAGAGGACATTGGATGTGAACCTCCTGACAGGAAAGATCTTCAAAAGGGAGAAACTTCACAGGGATTCATTGAAAAGAGGTCTTTAAAGTAGTAAAAATAATGATCACTCTGACGTTTTAATAAGATCTCACAGCCTCTGGCAGTATCTCCACTGATAAGCGCCACCAACAGAACCACTTCTGAGAGAGGAAATTGCAAAGAGCAAACAAGGTCAGTCCATTCTCCTACCATACGTCCACTTGTGAATCATTCCTTCTGAGGAAGGGTCATGTAACAGAGGAGGCCATACACTGTCAGTGTAGACCCCATAATAGTCAGCATCAGGTAAGCCAATCAGGAATAAACCTTGGTTCCAACAGGCTTTGATTACAATTAATTAACATGATGCTGAGCATGATTTGGCCTGGTCTACCCTGACCATTAACTTGTGGTCAACATTGTGACATCTAACTCAATTGTTCACATGCATGTTTAAACACACTAACATCCTGTACTGTACACAAGGCCAAAGAATAAATCAAATCTCACCCTGCCATAGAATTGCTTTTGTGAAATTTGTGTAACCACACACACACTCTTGCTCAACATACTGTCTCCTGTTCTATAGAAAAGGGCTAGATCTGCCATTCAGGCAGCTCTCAGGGTTTGAGACAGCTATGAAGTCTATTTTCTGGGGACCTTTCTGAAAGATTGATCAGAGGTGATCCATTTCACCCTCCAGTATGCAAAGTTGTAAGCTCTCTGGGGCAGGGAAGTCTTTTTGTTATGTGTGTATGGTGCCTACAAATTAAGGCCCTGACCCTTGACTGGGTCTTAGGTGATGCTGCAATTCAAATAATAATGATACGTTTTATAGCAGACAGATCTGAGGGAGCACAGATCTGTGTGGTGAGTCCTGAAAAACTGATTCAAACCCAGAAGATCTTAATCAATTTAGAACAACAGCACAAATTTAAGAGCACTGAGGGCATTTTGATTTGTTGGTTTGGGAGAATGGGGGTTCCCCTGCCAATTTTATTCTGGAATGCTTTATGGGGGAAATAAAAGGTACTTCTGCTTTTGATCATCATGAAAGTTAACTGTTGTATAATGCTGGGTGAGACAGATGAGGAAATATAGACTAGGATCTGTATTCTGTGTATGCTGCATAAATGTTACAGCACCTGTTGTGAGATGTATGTGCTGGCTTAGGCAAATATACAGTGTTTGCTATTTCTTTTCAAATGATTACTAGTAAATCAAACATACAAATGGCATGTGGGTTCTGATTCTTTAGCAGAGTGTATATATGTCATCAGTTGGCTTGTTTATTACAATGGCAGCATTGGTGCTAGAAGGAAAACCTTCAGTACTTTGAATGTGGAAAAGTCTGTAATATTCCAAATATTTCTAACAAATCTAAGGAGCAGGGAAGACTTGAGTTTGATAAAGAACAATTCTATTGTCCTCTGAGGCTTCTAGTGGCTGTATGATAGGCCAAGGCACAGCTGAGAAAAGAACTGGAGGAGTGAAAAATTCCCATTAAAGAGCTCTGGCCTGGCCAGAGCTTTCTTGCTTCTGGTGAAAGCAAAGAACAAGTCAGTGTCAGACATTAACACATCATATTCAGGGCTGACTGGGACACTGCTACATATGGCAGACCCACCAGACAGCTTGTCTAAATGATAAAACAAAGGTCTATACACGCATCTGCCAGACAGCTTCCTGATGCATTACCACCCATCCCTTCCACGCTGAATCAACAACTCCAGGCATTCCTGGAAAATACTGTACATGTCTCCAGTGCCTTCTATCCTAAAAGAGAAAAGTCCATAATACAATCGAGGTGGGGGTGGGGAGAAGAGGGGGAAACTCTTGTAAAATAGCTCAACTGCTGTGAATGCAGCAGTTGGATTTACACCCTCAGCACTTGGATTCGATACCCTCAGCACTTACGTGGGATACTGATTACGAAGAATCGTTATCTTCGATCATCCAGTCTTTTTGTACTACGTTAGGGTCTAATCTTGCAAGCTGCTCAGCATTTCCTGCAAGGTCCTGAATATACTCTATTCCCCTGGGCTTCAATGGGGCTTGATGATGTTCAACACCCTGCCGAAGGTGCCCAACCTCTCGCAAATTAAGATTCATTGATCAGGCAAAATAGTCCAAACACTGCAGTGTTGTTCTGTGCTTAGGGCTTGTAGTTCTGTTGGGCTGGAACTTCTTTAGAGAGGCTGCATTAAATATTAAACAAGTGAAAATCCATCCTTTCCTTTGAGATGGGGTAGGAGAAGAGAAAGAGAAGCAAGCTCCGTGGTTGGCTACACTGGGTCATCGAAGAGTTTAAGCTTGACTGTTAACCCTTGAAATGCCAGTCTCACAAAACAAGGAAATGTCGTATGATCGGGACTTGTATGAAAACAAAGTCTCTGCCCTTTCAATCTAGGTAGCCCCTGTTACATAATCCTTCTACTCAGATCATTCTTAAGTGAAGAAAGACAACAACTGTTGCTTTTTTAAAAAACTGCATGTAGAGCAGCTGAGTCTGTTTTTCAAAGCTGAAGAAAATCATTCTGGGTAAAACTTTCAAAAGTACTTGTGTCCCATTTTCAAAAGCAACAGGCACAGAGCTAGCTACGTTCCATTGATTTTCTGTTAGAAGGTAAAATTTTCAAGAGCACCTGTATAAACCTGATTAGAATCCAGTTTCACTCCCTTAGGTAACAGTGTTGGTGGTTCTGAAGACATAAATGACATCAGTGGGCATGGAATTCACATTTTATTTAGTTGACTAACAAACACAGATGCCATGGTCACCGTTAAATTGCTTACTTGTAGCATATGAAAGAAAACTTGTGACCCTTCCTCTCCAGAACCACAGGTCTCTGCATTTTGTGCTAACATGTGCTCCCATTAGTTGGAAGTCACATAAAGGTGCTTATCTACTTTCTAGGTCAGCCACTAAATGGTGGCAAAGGCACGAACATCTGGGTATGTCTGATTCCAACCAGCAAAGTGAAGGAGTGGAAGTAAAATAGCTAGTCTCTTAGCCCTGGTGTCTTCACCGCTGTCAGTCGACTACTGTCGCTCCCCCGTCTACTCTGCCTGTGCCTCTCATGCCTCTGGAGTACAGGAGTCAATAGGAGAGCACTCGGGGGTTGATTTATCGCATCTAGACTAGACGCGATAAATCGATCCCCACTGGATCGATCGCTGCCTGCCGATCCGGTGGGTACTGTAGACATATCCTTAGTGACCATTCAAGACACTTGCCCAACATACTTTGGTTTTAGGCAAGAATGGCATTGTCTGTGGTGAGGACAACTGCATCCAAGGGGAGCTCAGGAAAAGTGTGTGGTGGCCACAAGGAGCGATTGCAGCCCTTGCTCCTGTGCCAGCCAAGCCTGGCAAAACTTAGAGCAGGCCTTTAGCTGCTCTAACTTGTGCCACTGGTGAAAGGGCTCTATGGGATCTTATGCAAGTGAAGGATAGATGTAGGGGAGCTCTGCTGTACCACATGTCCCTCTTCCTCCTATGATATGGGGAGGAGGGGCAGCTGGCACAGGACCTAGTACCAGTTATGCTGGTGGAAAGTTCCCATGTTGGAAATGGAATTCTGCCCTGGCCAGCTACAGCCAAAAACCACCCATTCTGTGCCACTTGATCAGCTCAAAGTGGCAGAGTCCAGTCCCCAGAAAATTAGGCATTTGTCCTAAAACCAGTGCTAGCAATAATGGGATCATTAGTGTAGACTGGCTGCAGGCAACTTTATACAATCATTGTCTAGATCTGTTCTGAGCATGGTTAGATGAGACAGTGATAAAAATGTCTATGGTTTGCCCACGTTAGCACTCCTACCATTGTTAGCAGCGGTGGAGCTGCACTGGTTCTAGAAATGCCTAACATTTTCAACATAGATGTAATCAAAGAAACCAAGTATAAGTGAAGAATGGTGACAAGTGGGGAAAATGCTAATTGTTGTTCATATTTCTGTGACTTCTTGACTGATGTCTGCTATTTTTCCTCTGAGATTTACTCTAATATGCTCTTCGCTTTCGGCATTGGGGATTGTATTGCTTTCATTTAGCATCGTAAGTGATATATATTTGCTTTCTTGTTCCTATAGAATGCAATGCTTGAGGACAAGTATTGTTTTCCCCCTAGCTAGACTACTTAGTATTTTTGGTTCCATTCTGCTAATGTTCTATAGACTTCATGGGTTTTTGTTCTCTTAAAATCTGTGGGTCTAAGTTTGGCTTGTAACTCACATATAATATAAGCTGACAGGAGTTGTGTTTTCAGGAGAATGATTACACAGAATAATTCATAGTTTTTTCTTCTAGGCAAACAGACTCATTTTCAAACTGCATCATTCTTAAGATGACTGGTTTCATTCAGTGTCCGGATCAGTAATGAAGCATTGTGATATTCAGAGTCCAGAGGGCCCTGACAGCTGCTCTGGTCATTCTGGACCACAGATGTATGGAGTATGATTTTTTTTTTGTCCATAGTGATGATTAGTTCAAAATGATATGTAGTTGGGGGAAAAGTAACATGCAGCTATGTGAAAGGTACATCTTAGTGGACTGATCACAGGAGTCAAACCCTAGCTCGACAGTCTTGAGTAAATAACTTTGATTCTTCCTCAAATCTGTAAGCAGGGCTCACAATATCTACTTGCTTTCCAAAATCGTTGAAAAGATCAACTAATTAATCTTTGTGTAAAGCATCTAGAAAGTATAAATGTGAACAATTATTTCCCATGGGAATGCTGTGTGTTGGGAGTCCTTCAGCTATTCTACAAGGCCATTCTCAACTCAGTAGATATACACGCTTGTTTAAGTAGAGGGAAGGGATTTATAACAGTGTGTTCCATGAAAAAGAGAATTAACGCTATGCTATGGGAGTATTGGAACTTGCTGATGGTGTTGTGTAAGTGTGAGGTCTATAGATACTAAATATGAGTGGGCAACTTCAGGAGACTGGCCTAAGCATTCATCCAAAAACCAGACTCTCAAGCGTCTCTAGTATCTGAAAAAAGTTTTGTTTCATTGCTTTTTCCTTTCTTTACGTGCTGATGGTATTTCCTGTTTGTAACACAGCTGGAAGCAAGAAGTGCCTGAAATTTTGTTAAGAAAGTCAGGTGTCAAGAATCTCCCATCAGAGTTTTGTAGACTTTCTAGGATAAACCTTTTCATGTTTATCCGATCCTTTGCTTCATAAGTTAACCCATCACTAACAGGAACATTGTCAAACAATTATAATTTTTGTTTTTTTATTTTTAGATAGTTACCTGCAAACACACCCAAGTCCTTCCTTATGTCCTCATGCCATGTGTATGTATAATAAGTATGTATTAATAATACTTCTAAGGCATTTGTGCCTGCACTACCTACATGCATTTTTCTGAATTTAAACTTGCAATACCTCAGTTCCCACAAGGAAGAGGAACAAAGTTCCTCTCTCTTTCCCCTTAAAATAAAGCAGTGTAGTCTATTAGTCTTTCTTGTAAAAAGGGTGGTAGTGGTTGTGTTAAGGATTTGGCACAGGAGGCAGGGGCGGCTCCAGGCACCAGCACGCTACAATCCCCCATGTCTGTGGGAGACTACACAGAAAAAAGGAGCGTTGGCTGAAGGAGAACTACCTGACGGATCACCTAAGGAGGAGAGAGTCTCCTAGTGGTGAACAGAGGATCCACATGCTGTGAGGGCCCCAGAAAAAGGGGTGTATCCTAATGGTCTCCCCACTGTTGTCAGTGGCTCGTGTAGCTAACCATCTCTTTCATTGGCATGAACAGAATCTAATTCCGAGGGGATGACAAAAATAGAGCATAGTCCAACATCATCTAGATCAGATAAGAATAGAGATTAAATGAGGGCCTGGTGTATTTTCTGGTGGTCAACACTAAGGCAACTCACAGAGCATGAAACAGCAGCGATGACTGTGTGGGTGGAAGCACACAAGCAAGAGCTGGGCTCACAATGGTTTCTGGCCCTGAGTTAATTGAATTGTTACTTCACAGAATGCTGACAGAGCAGGAGAGTCTTGCTGGTGGATTCTCTGCCTATGGTGAGGCTAGAGGGGAAGCTCTTTAAAAGTCATTGTAAGTAAAAGAACGCAGCTGAAAGGCATGGAGACAATTGGGAGAAGCGATCCAAGAGATTTGCAGGTGCACGTGGGAGGGGAATTTCAGTAAAATGAATCAAGTATCAGAGGGGTAGCCGTGTTAGTCTGGATCTGTAAAAGCAGACATATCCACTTCGTCGGATGCATGTGACGAAGTTGGTATTCACCCATGAAAGCTTATGCTCCAATATGTCTGTTAGTCTATAAGGTGCCACAGGACTTTTTGCAGTAAAACGAATGGTGCAGATATTGGTGGGAGTGAACCAGGATATGGAAGTGCACAGGTGGAAGGGGTTAGGAAGGAAGGAATTGCTGTGGGGGCATAATTTGTATGTACTAGAGATGGGCCTCAATAGGAGTACCACACTCAACCTCTTTCCTGAAACTTTGGAGAAGTACAGATCCAGACATTGTTGGAATTTTTATACATGCATGATGATGTTGTACCATGGCTTTTTCAGCATGTGTTAAGGATGGCTTCATTACTCATGAATCGCAAAGCTATCAGTGAGTTTTACATAGCACACTTCTAACACTGCCACTAAAGACTCGATATCTCACTTCCCCATCATTATGACCCAGTTCTCTATCTGAAAATCAGCACCAAGATACTCCACTAACAGAACATAAAATAAATGATATTCTGGGCCTGCATGGGTGGAACAGCCTGCAGTAAGCGAGGGCTTGGCTTGCAACCATTCTTGTGCGTTTGTTTGTTTGGTTTGTTTTTTTGTCCCAGAGTCAACTGAGTCAATATATGACAGTACATGTACATCCAGGATGTTTACAGGAACCTACTACCGGTAGAAAACCTCATAAAAAATCGATGTTGGTCTTGGAGGCTAACACAATGCAAAGCAGAAGGCAGTGGAGTTACTCGAGATTTATCCTGGTGTAACTGAGAGCAGAATGTGACCCAGTGTATCCAGACCACAGCACTGGGGATTGGGGCTCTGCATTCTAGTGTCAGCTCTGCCCCCAGTATCTCGGCCTTATTTTCTCTATCTCCCTGTAAGGTTTATCCTTGTATCTCCCTGTATAAGGGACATAGAGACAACAGCACTTTTTCAAAGCTCCTTGGCTACTGAGCATTGTTTGGTGCCTTTCGCCCCAATTACACAGAATAATGCATGAGACTTTCGCTCATTAAATGTACCCTAGATCACAGCTGACAATAACGTGCCCCCTAAATTAGCCTAGGAGCAAATACAGCCTTATCATTTTATTAAATGTAGCAACAATAGAGAGAGGAGATCACGCAGCTACAGCACCTCCCAAACCCATCACATGAAGATTTGGAACTATGATAATAAACTGATGTCCCACAATCGGAGGTAATCTGCTGATGGCAAAGAAACAATGTCACCAAACAAGTTATTCAGAAGGTGTGGCACTGTTTCATAAAGATGAAGAGGAGTTGCTATTTTTTTCACCTGTCCTACCCTGGCCAGGTTGTCATGCTAGATATTTGGAACATGACTACATGGTTATAGTCGATGGCGTAACCATGTGATGCAGACAGATGAAATTATTATGTAAATTACACATGTACAGAAGAAACTGGGACTGAAACACTGAGCCTTCAGCTCCAAAAAGCTGCAGGTCTCTACCAGTTAAACTGAAGGAGAAATCGTAAACCACACACTAGTAGTAGGTCTCTGATCTTCTCTGTGACCAGGCGCTGCTAGAGCGTAATATGACTTGCTTATATACACACACATGGACCACAAGGTGCAACTAAATGCTACATTTAGATGGATAAATTTGAGGAGGCCTGTGCTAACCATTCCAGCATAAGAGATGATGTGAGTGATTCAAGATTCTGCAGAAAATATTTGGAGCTAGGTTCAAACCAAAATACAGTTTCAAACACCCCTGAACTTTGGATTGTTCAGATCCAAATATGTATCAGACCTAGGCAACTGAAGCCCATGTCTACCACACATACCTAGTTTATACAGCATAATTAATTTCTATACCATTGAGTAGCAGAAGAAAAATCTTTCTTCAAAATTTATATTTTCACTGTTAATTTTATGGGCTTCAGTATGATTTAAAAAAACAAAAAACAAAAAAACAATTCCCCTATAGGGGGTTATTAACTTTTTTTTTTCTACAGACACTTCAGTGACAGTAAAGACTAGGTCTGCTTCAAACTCTGCTAAAGACATAAATTACTCCTATTTATAGTCAAGGAGAGAGGGAATTATTTTGGCACAAGGGCCTTACAAATTTCACCTGAGGCCAGCTGTAAAATGATAGGTGATAACCCACAAGTGAAAATTATACATCTTCACTTCCCTGGAATAAGCAGAATTACCTGTTTTTAAAATTTAAAAAAAAAAGTCTTTCACCTAGGAGATCAGAACCAATTCAAGATGTCACAGATAAGACAACCCTTTCCCACCCATCCCCTTTAAAAAAAAAATAATTGTGTTTCAAGTCAATTGCCTACCCCTTACTAATTCCTGGAGCCATGCTTTTCTTTTATGAAATTAACTTTTTTTTAAAATTATTATTATTATCATGGAGAAGGGTACAAAATAAGTTTGAGTTGTGTGGTTGAATCTGAGTGCTCATATACTAATCTAGTATAATCCTAGTTAATTCTGTTTTGAATAGGAAGAAAATGCTGTTCATAAAGGGTTAATGTCTACACTGTATAGTGTCCTGGTAAAACATGAAGATAAGGATAGGTAGCATTTCCTTCCTTTTTAATCAGTGAGGAAAATCATAGAAGATTAGGGTTGGAAAAGACCTCAGGAGGTCATCTAGTCCAACCCCCTGCTCAAGGCAGGACCAACACCAACTAAATCATCCCAGCCAGGGCTTTGTCAAGACGAGCCTTAAAAACCTTTAAGGATGGAGATTCCACCACCTCCCTAGAGAACCCATTCCAGTGCTTTACTACCCTTCTAATGAGATAGTGTTTCTTAATATCCAACCTAGAACTCCCCCACTGCAACTTGAGACCATTGCTCCTTGTTCTGTCATCTACCACCACTGAGATCAGCCTAGCTCCATCCTCTTTGGAACTCCTCTTCAGGTAGTTGAAGGCTGCTATCAAATCCCCCCTCACTCTTCTCTTCTGCAGACTAAATGAGCCCAGTTCCCTCAGCATCTCTTCATAAGTTATGTGCCCCAGCCCCCTGATCATTTTCATTGCCCTCTGCTGGACTCTCTCCAATTTGTCCACATCCTTTCTGTAGTGGGGGGGCCCAAAACTGGATGCAATACTCCAGATGTGACCTCACTAGTGCCAAATAGAGGCACTTCCCTCGATCTGTGCTTCCCTCAAAATGAAGCATAGAAGGCTCTATACACCAATATCTTGCAATTTTGTGTAGTCATTTACACCTGTGTAAATTGAGGTCAAAATACCACTGAATCAGAATGGCTGGGCCTGATTTTCCAATGTGTTGTCACTTACACCAGCGCAAAGTGGATGTAAAATGGTATCAAGTCAGAATGGTTGTGGGTTTTTTACACTAGTGCCTGTGTAAGTGACTACACAAGGTACAAGGCAGTCAGGATTAGCCCAGAGATGTTAAGTAACTTGTCCAAGATGCACAGGAAGTCATAACAGACCTAGGAATAAAACTCACAATGCCTGAATCCCTACTTTCCCTATTAACCATGTTCCTTCATGTGCCTGTGTCAAATAGCTGCACTTTAAAAGACACCTCTGCAAAACATGGTGAATGTTTATTGCATCTGAAATAAACTTGAATGTGTTGAAGTTACCAGGATCTCTGTCGTCTTTCTCCCTGTGCTGAAACATAAGGGAAATAAATAGAAAGCACAGGATCCACAAGGGGACTTAGGCGTTACGACACTGAATGTCGCAATGTCTATTCTTTACACACCTGGAAAATCACAGGAACAACGACATGATCAACAAGGTTGAAGTCAAACTCAAACAGCTTCATGGGACTAAATTAAGGTGCCCGGATAATCTCCATCCAAGAACATTAAAGGCACTGGCACATTAAATTGAATGCCCAGTAGCAAGAATTTCTAATGAATCTATAAACTCGGGGGCGGGGGGAGGGGGTCATACCCTATGTCTGGAGAATTGCTAAAATAGTACCTAATTGAAGAAAGGGAAAAAATGGGATTGGGGAAACTACAAGACTGTTAGTTTGCAAGGTCTTGGAACAAATTTTGAAAGAGAAAGTAGTTGAGGAGACAGCGGTAAACGGTATTTGGGATAAAATACAACATGGTGTTACAAAAGGTAGATTCTGCCAGACCAATCTGATCTTTTTTGAGAAGATAACTGATTTTTTAAACAAAAGAAATGCAGTAGATCCAATCTACTTGGATTTCAGTAAGGCATTTGATACAGTTCCGCATGGGAAATTATTAGTTAAATTGAAGAAGATGAGGATTAATATGAGAACTGAAAGGTCGAGAAGGAACTGGTTACAGAAGAGACTAAAATAGGTCATGATGGAAGGTAAACTCTCAGGCTTGAAAGAGGTTACTAGTGGAGTTCCTCAGGGATCAGTCTTGGGACCAATCTTATTTAATGTTTTTATTAGTGACCTTGACACAAAAAGTGGGAGTGTGCTAATAAAATTTGAGGATGACACAAAGTTAGGAGGTATGCCAATACAGAAAAGGACTGGAATATACTACAAGAACATCTGGATGACCTTGAAATCTGGAGTAATAGAAATGGAATGAAATGTAATAGTGCAAAATGCAAGGTCATGCACTTTGGGACTAACAACACGGATTTTTGCTATAAGCTGGGGACTTAGCAATTGGAAGCAACAGTGGAGAAAGACCTGGGTTGATCACATCCTCCATCCATTGGTTGATCACAGGATGACTGAGTTATCAATGTGATGCAGCTGTGAAAAAGCCTAATGTAGTGCTAGGATGCATCAGGTGAGGTATTTCCAGTAGAGACAGGTTATATAAGGCACTGGTGAGACCTCACCTGGAATATTGTGTGCAGTTCTCGTCTCCCATTTTAAGAAAGATGAATTCAAACTGAAACAGGTGCAGAGAAGGGCTACTAGGATGATCCAAGGAATGGAAAACCTAACTTATGAGGGGAGACTCAAAGATTCGTTTAGCCTAACCAGATGAAGGCTGAGGGGAGATAAGACTGCTCTTTATAAATACCAGGGAGGGAGAGGAGTTATTTAAGTTAAGTGCTAAAGTTGATACAAGAACAAATGGATATAAACTGGCCATCAACAAGTTTAGGCTTGAAATTAGAGGAAGGTTTCTAACCATCAGGGGGGTGAAGTTCTGGAACAGACCTTCCAAGGGGAGCAGTGGGAGCAAAATACCTAACTGGCTTCAGGACTGAGCTTGACAAGTTTATGGAGGGAATGGTATGATGGGACTGCCTACAATGGCGTGTAGCCAATCTGCAACTGCTAGTAGCAAATATCCCCAATGGCCAGTGATGGGACATGAGATGGGAAGAGCTCTGAGTTACTACAGAAGATTTTTTCCCAGGTGTCTAGCTCTTGGGTCATGCCAAAATGCTCAGGGTCCAACTGACTGCCATATTTGGGGTTGGGAAGGAATTTTCCCCTGGGTCAGACTGGCAGAGACTAAGGGGGAGAGGAGGTTTCGCCTTCCTCTGCAGCATGAGGTACAAATCACTTGCAGGTTTAAACTAATGTAAATAGTGGATTCTCTGTAACTTGAAGTCTTTAAACCATGATTTGAGGATGTCAGTAACTCAGCCAGAGATTATGGGTCTATTACAAGAGTGGGTGGGTGAGGTTCTGTGGCCTGCAATGATCAGGTGGTCAGACTTGATGAACATGATAGTCCCTTCTGGCCTTAAAGTCTATGAGTTAGGTTCCTAGGCTCCCTATACAAGGAATGCAGAGAGAGAGAGAGAAAGATGCCTTGGAATAGGATCCAGAAAGCCAGCCCTGGGAGAAGGAGGTGCCTACACTAGCGAATGGGAGATGCCAATGAGAGGGATGTACCCAAATAATCACCCCTCTTATGAAGATAAGTGCCTAAATCTGGGCTGCAAGGAGGCACCTATCTTGCTTGCAATCCACAGATCCTGGGGAAGATGAGCACTCTTCCACTGAAGTCACCTGTGGGGCCTGAACAGATAGGTTTGTGCAGAGACTGTTTAGATCTGCATAAAGCAGCCAAGGAGGTGTACCTCCCTTATAACCTTTAGCCCAGTGGTTAGGATACTCACCTGGGATGTGGGAGACCTCTGGTTCAAGTCTACTTTCTGCCTGATGAGAAGGGTTTAGAATAGAGATCTACCCCCTGTCAGGTGAGTACACTGGACTATGGGATATTCTAAGGTTGGACTCCCTCAATCTCTCCTACTGAAGTTCCACTTTAATTGAATGTTAATTGGGCCAGAGAAAGAGCTCCAGTGACTCTACAGTCATTGTTCTCTTCCTTCTCCTCCCCTCCCCTCCCTGCATAGCTGTTTTGTGCACATCTAGGTAGCTCCTGAGCAAACCTACCAGATCAGGCCCCACAGGCAGGTTAGGTGCAGGAACGCCCATCTTCTCCCAGTATGTGGATTGCAGTGGGGGTTAGATCAGAGATAGGCATCCGGACTCCTAGTGGGAAGCAGAAACAGAGGCGCTTAGGGAATTTTTTATGGAAAATGTAGGCGTCAAGTGAGTTTAGGCACCTACAGGGTTAGGCAGCTGGCAAGTGAGAGCTTTGTGGATCATAATAGAGCCTAAAAACAGGACTTAGGTGCCTAAATGCCTTTGTGGATCCAGGCCAAAGATACTAATTAGGGAGGGGAATGGCAACAATCAGATGTGAAACTGGATCCAAATCTGAATGCTCCCCCAAGGGGTTGTTTGAATTCTGGATTTTGCTCAGGCTGCTTATAGAGAGAGCTCTAAGGTGAAAAGTTTAGATCCAAATGATCTGGCCTGTCCATTAGTCCATGGATTTGAACCAGTATGAGCATTCAGTCCTGGGGTTCGTCTCTAATGCTGCTGCATGCAGGTGCATTCTGTAACAATATATGGGATTGTAGTGATTTTACTCTTTTGGTCATTGATATATCGTGAACTCAGACTTCAGAGGGGGGAAACTGGACAAAGAGGAGGAAAATGTCCTTGCCTTTCCCTGAATGGTGGCTGAGAACAAGTGCACGCTGCCATGAAATGTAGGTGCTGCTTGACTGATAATTCTAGGCACTTGAAAGGGCAGCTTGCGTTTTTAGTTCACACGTGGCCACCTTTTCCTGACCTTGCCTGGATCTCAAAGCTGCCTTAATCCCCTCCGCAGGAGACTCCTCTAGCAGTGTAATCACTTAATTTACGCCCACCCAGGGTTGCTGTCAAAGGGAGTCTGTGAGGAGTGACTCTTTATTGCTTTTGTTGGGGAGTGGGAGGAGAAACCGCTGTAGACTGAAGAGAGAGAGGGAAGGAGAGAGAGAAATGGCCATGGAAAAGAAATGCCCAAATATGTCCTTTCAGTGTCAGTGTATTCCAGGGAGTGATCATCATCATCGAGGGGCATATCTGGGAGTGACTATACAGTGCATGCATGTGATATTTATATGTGGGAAGATGGAGGGCTCACAGAGTGAAGAGGAAAAATCAAGACCCTATGCTCATTACCATCCGAATTTCCTCATCTCTTATAGAGAGGGAAGCAGTCTGAAGGACTGGGCATTTTCTATTCTATAAGCAAGATGCTTTACACACTACACACCATATGTCTCAACTGTGTATTATTTTACAATTAATCCTGAACTTTGAAAAAAAATAGTTATTTGTTTGTACAAAAGCTTCTTCTGTCAGGATCGATATGTGGCAGCACAAATTGAAAAACAAACGTAGCCTAAAAAGCAATCATTTGCAATGGCACTGGGACACACACACACAATTGGAAGGTCTGCCTGTATTGGAGATTAATTCATGAAAAGAAAAAAAACAACTTCTGAACCAAAGAGCCGCTTGCCTTTTAAAGTTTCAGAACAAATGTGTCCTTGACAGACATATTAAGGGTAACTACAAAAGAGAAGTTACCTTGCCAGAACAGGCAGGGAGCTAGAAATATGAGGAAGTATAATTTCCCCATCTGCAAAGATCCACAAGTGGAATGGGAGAGTGTGTGACAGGGTCAGACATGTGTGTGGTGCTGTCACCTTTTGAGGGTGCTCCATGGAGTCGGAATCTGTGAAGAGCAAGAAGAAGGGCTACGGGAATTGAGCAGACTGGGGAATGGATGAGCAGTGGGCAGCCCTGGGCTGGGTGGAAATGTACATTGTCACAATCTCATTGAGCCCCCTCCAAGATAGGTTTCCCTCTGTATAGAAGCCTGGGGAATCAGCCATGGTCAGACAAGTCTCTGCTAGTGGAAGCTGCCAGGAGCACAAAGCCAATATGGAGACACAAGGCCTCCAACAGATGGCTTAGCCTGCAGCAGGGCCCTAAAGACCAGGCTCATTCCATGGCACAGGGGGAGGAAGTAAACTCCTGCCCACACACACACACACACACACACACACCCTCTTCTCTTTCAGGAGAAACTCTTGTGAGCGGGGCCCTCATAGATAACTCTTCCCTTTTGTGTCAGGTGCTGTCAATCCCAGCCCATGGAGAGGAGCTGTCCTCCACCCATCTGGGCTCGTTTATAAACAACTTAGATAGCTATTCCTTTCAGCTTCAGGTTTAGCCTGCTCTAGTTCTTGCCCTGCAAAGAAAGGGGGAAAAAGTCACAGACAATAAGAAATAAATCAAAACCATTCCAACCCAACATTCTCTGCTTCCCCCCACAGTCCAAACTACCTTCCAAATAGCTGTATAGTCAGATTTCATGTTAGTATATGGTTTATAAAGGGGGTTCAGGACTGCAACAAACACAGCACAAAAGCTACCACAAAAGGCTCCTGAAAGGGAATTCTCAACCCCAGAGAAGTGCCAAGACACTCCTTAAACAACGGCCATTAATAGTTGCAACTGATTTCTCTGCAGCCTGGATATTTCTGTGTGAATGGAGAAACGCTGGGAAAGGAGAGACCTTCTCTCTGCATCTGCTCAGTCTTCAACCATCTTATAATCACATTTCTGACTTAAGCAAGTGGGACAAATTCAATGGAAAATTAATTGGAAAAGGCCTTCATGTCACAGAGCAGAAATTAACCAAGACGTTTTAAATTCATCCTGTTTCCAAAGGCCTTCTCGCTGTACTGCTGCTCCCTATGGCCCTGTGCACACCCTCAGTCTGTGAATGGGATGAGAAATACCTGATTTCTCTAGTGGCTCATCAGACTAGACTAGAATTGCACATACTTAGCTGGAATGGACAGACATCGCCCACAGAACTCTTTCCAAGGGCTGGACTGTGTGAGGTCCTCGTTTCAACTCAGCAAGTAATTAAATCCTTGTCAGCCAAGGATGCTTAGCTCACTCCAGCCTCCTACCCTTGTTTTTGTTTTTGTTTTTGTTTTTTGTTTTGTTTTTTTAAAACAAGTAGCAATTTTCTATCCCTGTTCTGTTTTGAAAAAGCAAAGGGATTACATGGAATTAATTTCCTCACCGTTGCCACCATCACAGCAGGAAAATAAATGTGAATCCTTCCCAGAATGCAGTGGGGGAGCGAGTAATATTTTTCCTACCTTTGTTTGGGCATCTTTCAAAGGATTAATGAAAAACATTATTATTATTATTATTATTTGATAACTGGTCATCAGCATCAAAAGTTGTTTACTACTCGTCAGTGTGTTTTCTCCTAGAGCCCCTGCTTTGCTTTCACACTTTTAGAAGTGTGACAATAACCTGGAGGGTATGTGTGTGAGGGGGTGGGGAGGCCATAGAAATGTCCGTGTCTTCAGTCGCCGTCCTCCTCAACACTCCCCTTTCTCCATCCCTGGAGGCTTCCCCTGCTCTCAGCACTTCTGTTTTAGGCTAATTAAAAACAACACAACACAATTTTATATTTAGAAATGGGCCTATATCAAAATCGTGGGGCTGAATGCTCCCACTGAAAACAACTTTGGATCCTAAACCAAACTTTTTTGCTTAATTCCCTCTCTGCTTAGGGTGGGGGAAGACTAAGCTAGTGGTTGAGGTAGTGGACTGGGAGTCAGGAGACCCATGTTGAATTCCTGGGTCTGCTACAGGTTTCCTACATAATCTTGGGTAAGCAACTTTCTCTGCCTCTGCTCCCTGCATCTAAAATACAGATAATAATCCCTACCTCATGGGGGTGTTGGAAGGATAAATTCCTTCATCTTTTGTAGGGCACTTGGACACAACAATATGGGGAATGCCCACATAAGAATTTAGTTCAATACACTTACTTTGTCACCATTCTCTTCCCTAAGACTTCGAACAATATGGGGACACCTCACATGAGGAATTCACAGCAGTGATTAATTCTTGAAACCAGCTTTGCTTAGAACCAGCCAGGTATAGCAGCAGACACACAAGCTAATCCAGACTAACACGGCTACCCCTCTGATACTTGACACAAGCTAATAACGCTGATACAACTGGGCATTAAATAGCAATGGGTGAACTGCAAAACACTTGGCTATTGGGTTTAGTTTAGCTGCACTGCAAATTTGAATATTCTCTAGGCTTCTTGAAGTCCCTAAAATTGGAATGGAAATCTTTGAGGACAGCATGTCTGGTTGAGATTTCTGATGCGTCAGTATTCAGTCATGGAAAGAATACCCCACGTATATAGCCTTTCCACCCCCCCCCCTTCCTCTCTCCCGCCAGTATTTCAGCACTTCTCCTTCTTGGGCAGTCCAGAAACCAGAAGCAAAAAAACATATCTGAACCTTTCAAAGGCTGATTTTTGAGTTTGAGTCTAGAAACTGGTTGACAAGCATGGAGTACATTCTTATTTTTCCTAAACTAGTTTTGAGCCATAGAACCCCCTACAGCAGAGGTTCTCAACCAAGGTATGCGTATCCCTGGGGGTACGCTGAAGTCATCCAGGGGGATACATCAACTCATCTAGATATTTGCCTACTTTTACAACAGGCTACATAAAAAGCACTAGCAAAGTCAGTACAAAGTAAAATTTCATACAATGACTTATTTATACTGCTCTATATACTACACACTGAAATGTAAGTACAGTATCTGTATTCCGAAGGATTTATTTTATAATCACATGGTAAAATGAGAAAGTCAGCAATTGTTCAGTAATAGCGTGCTGTGACATTTTTGTATTTTTCTGTCCGATTCTGTAAGCAAGTAGTTTTTAAGTGAGGTGAAACTTCAGGTACGCAAGACAAATCAGACTCCTGAAAGGGATACCGTAGTCTGGAAAGGTTGAGAGCCACTGGCCTACAGGAAGAACGTAATTTTCACAACCTCAATTTACATCAATCAGCAAACAGAATAACAAATGAGCAACATAAGATTCAACTTCAGAAGCTCCTTTCTAGCTGTGTTTACTGGGCTTTTGCATGCAATTCTTGAAGCTCCAATAATTGTTTTCTTACAGGAATTGCTGTCCCTCTCTCTTCTCAGTTTTTCAGTCCACTGCATTGTTCAGTAAATTAAATGTCCAATGAAGCTACCTGAAGTTCACTTGCTTGTAAAATCACTATCCGGTCCAAGTTAATATTTCAGACAGCCACTAAACATGTCCACACCAGTGATTAATACTGGGTGGTTTTTTAAACAACCTAATGAATACATATATTGAGATATATACATTTTATCACATCAGGCTTTGCGCCAGTTCCTTTGGGATACATTTTATGGATGCAATAAGATTTTTACAGCATCTGGAAAGCCTCAGGCACAGAAAAGTAGATTTATATACAATCTAATTTTACAAATGTGCTGTTCAATCAGTGGTCACCAGGTCACCAGAGCTGAATATATGCTGCAAGGATTCAAAATAACCTTTGTAAAGGAATTGTCCAGGTTTAATTGCAGAATTACTAGCTAAAATCTGGAGAGTGCTGCAGTAAAATATGTGGTACAATACACATTTTAAAGAAAATGTGTAGATATTTTAAATGTGACTGATCATGCCTATTAACTTAATTCAGCTGTTCTCTCAATAGAGAGATAGGGGTTTTATCAGACTTGGTAGGTCCAGGTATGACCTCATTTCACATTTGTAATATGTCATATATTAACATTTTTATCGTAAGCACAGATAGTTAAATACAAACTTAAATTCCCATTATAACCTGACCTTTCTCAGTTGCTCATAACTTTCTCGAACAAAATCTTTTTGGGTTCACTCAATAATGGAAATTCCTTGAACTAGAGATACTTGCCCTGTAGATAACACAAGGACTGACCCTGATTGTCATTACACTATGGCCACTTTCCACCATTCTAGAAGTGTAAAGGGATTTTTAAAGTGGGTACAAATATAATTTACTCCTACTTTAAGGTCCCTTTGCACTGCCAGAGTGGTGGAAAGTGACTTACAATGAATGACAGTCAGAGTCTCTGTCAGGGTCATCAGAACTAAATGGACCAAATGCTGCTCTCAGTTGAAATAACTGGGAGATGCATTTGTGTAATCCTACGGCAGAATTTAGTCCCAGATAAGGCTGGGCTAATCAATGACTATGCAAAATTGGGAGGGACATAACAAGCTATAGATATTTAAAGGCCTGATTTGCCTTTCATGTTAGTATAACATCATTGACAAATAGATTTCTTCCTGATTTATACTGCTATAAGTGAGAGGAGAGTCAAGCACCCCAGAGAGAGATTGTTTAGCAGAGTGCAAGGGGTTGCTAGAAACAATAGGTGGGATTCTCAAAATTGTCTCAGTGATTTGTGAACACAAGTCCCATTAAAAGTCAATGACATGCCAATGTAGAATCATTCCCTACCCTACAGAGTCATAGAGTTTCAGGCCAGGAGGGAACACCAGTTCATCTAATCTGAACCTCCTATAAATCATAGGCCACCAATGCCATCCAGCACCCATACACTGAACCCAACAACCAAAATTAGATCAAAGTACGAGAGCCCACAGGAGACTAGACGGTTATGTGCCACAGGCAGAGCATGGGGAGTGGGGGTGGGAGGCTCTTTCTAGTAGTTGCCAAACAGATTAAAACTTTAAGGGTTGTTAAGAGACAATGCCAGAACAGGTAGCTTTAATGGCTATAACCTGGTCTTCTTGGGAGAGCTCCAAAACCCACCTGAACCTGGAGGGTATTAAGTGGTTGGTTTAGATAGGGCAGTGGACTTGGGTCCTAGTCAGCAAGATTTCACCCCACACACAAGCAAGAGGATAAATCCTTGAGGCAGATGCATTCACAGGGACCAAAGAAAGGGCAGAGGTGCAGCTAGCCCCATCACTGTGACACCCTTCAACTCCCCATCTGTTTTGATTTAGCTAGTTTAGATGAAGAAAATAATCTTGTTGCACAGCTGTTTTGTGCCTTGGGGGGAGAGGATTCCAGCCACCAAGCCTCCCTACAGAAGTTACTCATTCAGGCTGCACCCAGGGCATAGGATTTTGCACTAAAATCAGAATCAGAATTCTGAATTTCTAAATCTACTGATATAAAATTAACATCAGTTATTGAAATCACATGCACACAGCGCTACAATAACAAAGTAATGTAGAAGACTGCAATGTAAGAAATAGAATTTATTTCAAGATTCCAAGGGGTTATTATAAAACACTATGAGTAAATAACAACGACTTCTTTTAATTATGGTAAATACCTTGACAGTGCCCTTACAACAGTAAAATACAACATACTGAACAATCCATTTCTATCAATTACATGCAGCTAAGACACCCATCTGAAATTCTCCCATGGCTTCAAACAGTCACTCCAGCTCTTCCACGTTGAGGCATTTCCCATCCTATTCCTGTGGATTCTTCTTCATGGGTAAAATCTTGGCCCAGAGGAGTTTTGTCACTGACTTCAGTGGGACCAGGATTTCATCCCAGATGTTTTCTTTGCTTTAACATCTTCCTGCCCTGTTTGCTTCCTTGTAATTCTTTATTCCTTTCCCTGTCACACACTCCATTAATTTCCCCCGTCACTGACAAACAACTATTTCTGGCATAGACAGGAGTGGCAAAGGATGTTCAAATCCTTGCCAGGCAATGTTTTCACACAAGTGGTTGTCTGTCGCGACTAGTGCAGTCATTGTGGGAGATACTGTGCCCGCATTCATTGCAGCAATCAGAGGCTAAAAATCCTTCACAGAAAATGGTTGGCAAAAGCCTCTGTTTATCTCTTATTTGACTGTGAGCTGGTACAGACGAGTCTATTCATCCACTCCTTATGCTAGACGAGGCTGTGCTAGGATTTCAATTTAGTTCTCCGATTGATTTTTCGGCTGTGCTAATCTAATTGCTGCCCAAATGTATAGCTGGCTTTTCAAGTAGCAATGGAAGAACCTAGATCACTTTAGAGATTCAAAGTCACTTTAGGACAGTCTCTTCCCCAAAAAAGTGCTGCTAAACTTTTAAAACTTTTGTAAAAATATTGATCATTTGGGAAACTATTTGGACTGTTAAACAAATGTGTTAAAATCCAGTCCTGGTACATCTCATGGCAATAAATCGATGAATATGGATTTTAACAAGTCCTAGATTTACAACAGTAAATTTTGTTGGCTTGATCCCCCAGTGTTAAATCCTTCAGCAATGTGCTGTTGCCTTGGCTATCTCTTTTTAGCGTCCTTCTCCAAGGATGCCTCATCAACCTCTCTCCACTCCTAAAGGCCTCCCAAGTTCAATCTGTCTCTGACTTTTTCTCTCTGCCTCCTTGGACATTTATCTTCAAACCATGGCTCCCCCTTTTGTTTGTCTTCAGTCAGGTTGTTGTATTGTCCTGACCAATGTCTGATACAGAGAGGAGAAAAAAATATAAATGTCCTGGAAAAATAGGGTCCCCCAGTATAACACAGTTTAGGAACCAAATGGTTAATTCCACTCTGGATGTAAGGGAGGTAGGAGTGGCACTGAGGGGAGAGAGGGCCTACATTAAAAGTTACTGAGCACTCTTGATCAATAATTCACATAAACAGTAGCTTCTCAAAGATACAGTAGTAGTATATTTTTAGCTGTGTTACTTTTAACGCTTAACGGCTTTCTCACCAAATTCTGAAATGTTTACATTCAGGTTCTGCAAATTCTGATATTTTGCAGAACTTTGGTCAAAAGCAGAACCCAGATCCACACTTGAATTTCTCTTGGTTCTCTTAGTCCTAATCCAGACACACTCCAAGTCTCCTGACTCTGGCACAGACCAGAAACATTGTACATACCATGTTTTGACTGGAGTAGAAATTTGATATGTGGTGGGGTACAGAATATATATATATACACAGTATAAGATTATTGTTGCTATTATAGTATGTTTGCTATTCTCTTGATCAGCTTGTCAAGTTCACACATCTATTTTAGTACAAAGAACCATATCCTAAGCTATCAGGAACAGATGCATGCAGACAGCTATTTCCTCTTTGAGCACCCATTGTAATTGTCGCAAATAGCGTGTGTGTAATTAAAACACTATTCTTAGTAATTCATTTCTGTACCTTGAAGAACTTTGGAGTGAGACATTTTAGAAGCTGTATGGGCACAACTTGCCCTTTATCTCTGCTAGGAGCTGGCAGTGAATCTCTCAGAAAACTCCATGGGCTTGCTAAAACTGAAAATCTCAATCTGTCCACAAACTATTCACACACACACACAAAGCTATTATACAATGACCTCAGGTTGAGACCCAAAGCAATGAATTCAGGGAGAGGCCACTGAAAGAGGAAAGACAACACATTGTCTGAGAGGGTGCCTTAAAGAGTAATTAAGATGACACCCTGTTAACGCTAAATACTGCAGAACAGCTTGCATATTTCCCCCTGGACTGTGAATTTCTGAACGTTAGTGCTTTGTCATCCCAACCTCACTCTCTCTCCATCTCTTTGTAAATTACATTAGAGATTGATCTTCATATGGAAGCCAATATATAAATGCATTTGATTACATTAGCTTTCATTTTGTCAAACTAACTTGATATTTTTATGAGATTATAAATTTGGTTAATAAAGGTAATAGCATTGACATAATATACTTAGACTTCTGTAAGGTGTTGATACCGCATAACATTTTGTTTAAAAAACTAGAAAGATATAAAAATTAACTTTGCACACATTAAATTGATTAAAAACTGGCTAGCTGATAGGTCTCAAAATGTAATTGTAAATGAGGAATCATCATCAAGAGGGTGTATTTCTATTGGACTCCCACAGGGATCAGTTCTTGGCCTTATGGCATTTAATGTTTTTATCAATGAGAACATAAAAGTGTCACTGATAAAGCTTGCAGATTACATAAAAATTGAGGGAGTGGCAAATATTGAAGAGGACAGGTCACTGATTCAGAGCAATCTGGATCACTTGGTAGGCTGGGCATAAGCAAATAAGGTGTGTTTTAATATGGCTGAATGTAAATGTTTACATCTTGGAACAAAGAATGTAGCCTGTACTTACAGAATGGGGAACTTTATTTTGGGAAGCAGTGACCCTGAAAAACATTTGGGGCTCGTGGTGGATAATTAGCTGAACATGACTTCCCAATGTGACACTGTGGTCAAAAGAGACAATATGATCCTGGGATGCATGAACAGGGTAATGTCAAGTAGGGGTGAAGAGGTACTTTTTACCTTTGTATTTGGCACTGGTGCAACCGCTGCTTGAATACTGTATCTAGTTCTGGTAGCCACAATTCAAGAAGGATGCTGATAAATTGGAGAGGGTCCAGAGAAGAATGATAAACTAGGGATCAGTTTGCACCGATGGGCATCCATTTACATTTTCAAGTCTATCTCTGAAAGGAAAAGATATAGAAGCTTAGGGCCAGATCTTCAGCTGGTGTAAATTGTCATAGCTCCATTGAAGACAATGGAACTACTCCGATAAACACCAGCTGCAAATCTGGCCCTCAGTGTTTTAACAAATAAAAGCTGAGATTCTCCTTGACAATCCCCCAAATTAGGGTTGGTCCCATAACTATAGTCACTGTGGCCTACAATGGCCTGCTATGTGGCCCCAATTCTGCATAAGCAACAATCCTCAGTTTCTATCAGTACATTTTTTGTCAGGGATGGTCTTCTACTGTAATTCATTTTGTACAAATCAGGATCTGGTATCTGTAAAGTAATTAAACACCAAGGAGTTAGAGGAAATAAATATTTCCAGTGAATTACATGTTCAAAATCCTCAATTAATCTGTTAGCTCCAGGTCATGTGGAAATAGTCTCCTAGTTACAACCAAAATATGGCACTGCTATTCTCAAAATTTACCAGAAATTCTATGACTAGGATACAGGATTAAGAGGAATGAGTGACTATCTAAAAGATTAGCAATTTGGTTTGGATAAGCACCCACACAAGTTTGGCTGCTTATCCAAATGTATCCAAATTACTTTGGTCTGAAACTCTTGCAAAAACAGGCTGTGCCAAGAAATTTACACTAGCTTTGGTATTGGTTCAATCAGAAGTAGAAGTGTAGGAAATATTTCCAACAAGAGGAAAAGACTGAAAATTAGAGGGGGGGTTGATTTGATTTGATTAGCTCAAGTTTGCCACTTTATTTTTTTGGCTCGAAAATAACCCCTTTCCTAGGGACAATGCATCCCCCCTGACCAAATGGTCTAATCTTTTTGAGGCAGAGACTGTCACTTATTATATATTTATATTACACATAAAAACAACTACATTAAAAGAACGTTTTTACGGTTGCAAAGTCAAACACTCCAAAATTAGGAAATCTCAGAATTAAGGCAACTGTAATTCAGCCCCCTTCTGTATTATAATCATAGTTATGCATTATAATACAGACTTTAAATATTTGTTCACATACTGTTTTTTCTACAGGACCCTGGCCTCATTCAGTGCACAGAATGGATGACACTCACTCACTAAGCCAGCTGTTCAATACTTTCATTTCTCCTCATTGTTCAATGTGTGTGACCCTAGACCTTATTTACTGCACACTAATCAAAACCTGCCTAGATGACAGAACTATTAATTTTCTCATGGGCTTTTCACAGTACCCCTGTGAGATGAGGTAGTATTATCTCCATTTTACAGGTGGGGACTGAGGCACAAAGAGATTAAGGTCAAAAGCAACCACTAATTTTGGATGGCCGAGATGCTTAGGATCTGATTTTTCAGTCTACTAGCATTAAATAGGACTTTATATGTTCAAAGCACAGCTCTCATTGACTTCAGTTGCAGCTGTGAGTGCTCAGCACTTCTGCAAATCAGACCCCAGGGTCTCAAAACAAGCACCTAGAAAATAAGGAACATAAAACTAGTGACCAATTTGGTTTAAGTGACTTGCCTGCCCAGCATCACAGACAAACTCTGAGGGAAAGCCAGGGATAGAATCCAATTTCTAGGGCAACTTTCAACCGCTTTAACAATGAGACCGTCCTTTCTCTTCCTGCAGTCCCTGCCTCATTCACTACACACCTTCCCACAACTGCAACAAATAAGTTGGGGGAGGGGGTCCTATAGAAAGCAGCCTCCTTTACTATACAACTCTGATGCAACCCCAGATGCTGTGTGCTGAGTGAGGCGGGGTCCTGCAGGAAAAGAAATATTTGATCATGTTTTCCTTAGTCTCTTTCTTGGAAACAGCTGAACTGTTTTCACTGAAATCAAAATAGTAGTGGTAATAATAATAATAATAGTAATTAATTAACAATGCAGCTTGAGACAGACAGCCAGTATGGGAAATGATAGCCCAAATGCCTATAGTTTGGCTAAGTTTTATAAGTAACTAAAAAACAGGGTCTTATAATGGGAAATTTCAGGCAACCTTAATAATAGGGGGTTCTATCATCATCATGTGCACCAACAAGAGAGCCCAGTAAATGAGGTTCCAGTCCTTATTGAGGCCTTAGGTTCTACCATCATACAAATAATAATTCCAAAATCAAAGGGCCAAATTCTGCTCTAGTTTCCACCAGTATCAATCTGGAGTGACCCCAATGGAGTTAGTCCAAGGTTACTCTGGTGTATCAGAAAGCAGAATCTGACTTAAAATAAATTAACTTTTTGGCATATTTTCAATAGCAAAATAATCATTTTATCTAATTTTATCCTTTGCTTTGGAAATTGCTCGCCCCATTTGTCCAAATTAGCCTCAGTTTTCTCATCCATCAGGTATGCAGTAAAACGTAGTTAGTTTCCCATATATTTGTTGCTGGGGGGGGATGAGAAGTGGACATAGGCGCCGACTGCTCCTCCTCCCCGTGGGTGCTTGACCCCCCCATCACTCCACCCCTTCCCAGAGGCCCTGCCCCTGCCCCGCCTCTTCCCACTCCTTCCGTGCCCCTATTTCAACCCCTTCCCCAAAGTCCCATCCCCAACTTCTTCCCCTCCCTGCCCCTATTCCAACTCCTTCCCCAAATCCCTGCCCTGGCCCCGCATCCTCCTCTGAGCGTGCCACATTCCCACTTCTCCCCCTCCCTCCTGGAGCGTGCTAATGCTGCCAAACAGCTGTTTGGCAGCGGCCAGGGGGGAAGCGCTGGGAGGTAGGCGGAGGAGGAGGGGCAAGGGGGAGTCAGGGTGAGCTTGGTGGCCGGTGTGTGCAAAGCATCCACTAATTTTTCCCTTTGGGTGCTCCAGCACCAGAGCACCCATGGAGTTGGCACCTCTGAGTGGAGGGGTCGATTGACTATTCTGTAGGGGACTCATTTATTATTATTTCTGTGGTTAATTTATTTCTTGGAATGGGAGGAGTGGGCCGATTTCATGTCAGCGTGGAAATTAGTTATGGAAAGGTACCCCAGATAGAGCACACTTTTTAACATTTTCTAATGGGTAAATAGGTAAAAAATTAGGGAGCAGCATGAGGCATTTTTTCCATCTAATCCCTAGAGGTCTTAATGTGATTCCTAGCCCATTCCTAGCCTAGTGCCAGCCCAGGGATGAGAAACTACACATAAGATTCAACCTGGCTTCTCTTGAGAGGCCCAGAACAATTAGCACATGGCACCTAGCAGGCTGGGGTTAGTACTTTACACTATTTTATGTTAATATTGTAGATCGTGATGATCAGAAGGGAGAAGAATCATGTGTCCGAGCTGTAGCCAGGTAACTGTATCGAGCTGGGAACTGTACCTTGCATTGCAGTGGCTCTGCAAAGGATTTAGGAATCCTTGTGGACAAAGGGCTGAACATGAGCTTCCACTGTGATGCTGTGGCAAAAAGGGCTCATGCAATACTTGGAAGTATAGACGGGATTTGGAGGAGGGAGGTGATTTTATCTCTGTATAGGACATTGGTGAGATCAATACTGGAATACTCTGGCCAGTTCTGGCATCCACATTTTTAAAAGGGTGTTGAAAAATTGGAGAGGGTGCTGAAAAAAGCCACACAAATAGTTAAGGGGCTGGAGAAAACGCCTTGCAGTGAGAGACTCCAGGAGCTGAATGTTTTCCGCTTATCAAAAAGAAGACTGAGAGGTGACTTGATTACAACATTTAAGTACCTTCACAGGGAGAAAATATAGGGTACTAAAGGGCTCATTAACCCAGCAGGGAAAAGCAGAACAAGAACCAATGGCTGGAAATTAAAGCCAGACAAATTCAAATTAGAAATAAACCACAGTGAGGGAGGTTAACCACTAGAATAAACTACCATGGAAAGGGTGGATTCTTGGTCTCTTGAAGTTTTTGCATAAAGACTGGATGCCCTTCTGGAAGATGCATTAGCCAAACACAAGTTATTGGGCTGAATACAGGAGTGATGGGGTGAAATTTGATAGCCTGTATTACAACAGAGGTCAGACTTAATGATCTAATGGGCCTTCCTAGCCTTAAAATCTATTAACTTAGCACAGCTGTGGGGAATTTTTTTGTCTATTTCTCCCATGCACCTGTGCCAGTGGACTGAAATGTTGACCTTCCATGGTGGCAATCTGATTCTGCAGTTCTCTTGAGTGGAGACTTCCAATGGCACCATACTGTGCCATTATTCTGGTATGTCAGTTGAGGAAGAAGAGGGAGCCCCCTCATTCGTCAGTAAATCAGAGGACACTCGTGCAGTTAAGAATTCCTTCATTAAAGAATCTTGCACCAGTTTCCAGTCTTGGCTATTCTGAGACACTGACTGAGCCTGACTGTATAACTATTTTAATGCAACAAATATCGCCATGGTATAACACTTAGCATTTCATTAGCAAGGAAGGAATATAAGAGAGCAAAGCAATGTTGAGACAAACATCTTCACAGATACGTTGAATGACAATTTTGCTCATTTCAGAATTCTCTGGCCCTTTATCCATGGGCAGCAGAGTTTTCTGGGAAAGGAAATGTTGTTTTTTCTTTCATTTGGCTATCCTCTTCCTTTTACTTAGGCTCCATTTTTGTTAAAATAGGTGAAACTCTTTTGGCACCAGCACATTCATATTTGAAGAAGAAAGAATGTGGACTTTGCCTCCTTGTGTTGTTGCAGTCAGTGAGCAGTGCTATGAAAAGCCCACATGTGCCAGCTCACTGCTGTTGCAGAACAAGGAGAATGTCTGGCAGCTTTCACTATAATGAGGGAGTAAGAGGTGCCTCCAACTGTTCCAATCCTGGTACAGGTTTAAACTGCTACCAGAATATTAGATCAAAAATTCAGGGTGCACTGACCCAAACCATCCCTACCAGCAATGGCAGGAGCTGAGTACCTCTGCTCAGCCTAGTTCTGAATGTATTTTAGTTCTGCAGCAGACTGCTTACTACGCTAGTTGCTTCATTACATTATGGACGCTGTTGATGTAGAGCATTATGGACTGTCATAAAGAAACAATAAAGGACATTAATTATCTTATGAGATATTATATGATGCATTTTACTGCTACAGACACGGGATGGCAAGTTCTGTCATGCAGCGTCTATTAAAATAAACTCAACTCCAGTCTCCTGCTGAGTACACCATGACAGTGTAACTGTGCAGAAAACAGGCCAGATTCACCCCGGCGCAACGCCATTGAGTGCAACAAAATTACTCCATGGATGAAACTGGCCCAATGGCTTTAAGGAAATTCCTTAAGCAACAGCTTCCTCCTCAGAATAGAAACTGAGGGGTGTGTGCTCTGGGACTGAAGACGTGACAGTCCTGTGCAATGGAATAGTACTATATGATATTGTCTCATATTGTTCCATGCGTTATGCAGGTACTGCCTCATAAGGAAAGAACTGGCACTGTAAAGGAATGCTTGTTGCCATATGCACGTAATTGAATATTTCTCTCTCCCCAACGTATAAAGAGGATATAATGTATGTCATCAATACAGCAAGAGATTTTGCAACATTATCTATGGTGGGGAGACACCCTGACTCTTTTCCTTTTCTCATATGATTTCACTTTCGGCCGTGTCACTGCAAGCTATTGACTGGATGTGTAGGTGCCAGGTGGGGGAAGGAAAAAATTGTCAAAGCTAGCATGCATTAATGATCTTCTTAATGCCCCCAGTAATGTCTGTCACCATCACTCTCTAATGCAGTGCAGTCATTGCTCATATGATGTGATGAGTGATAAGCCAGTGCATGGCACTTTGAAAAGCAGTAAGGCAGATTCTGAACATCTGACTAGAATTACAGGCAAATTGGCTGAAGCTTGGCAGTATTCAAGCAGCAATCTGAACAGCTGTTCTCTGTTTTCACCACTTTCTGTGGTCCTATGTGAACAGCACAGGGCTGGGAGTGTATCTTGCAAATGCAGAAAATCTATGTCAGATTTTTTAAGTGGGTCACTTGTAACAGTCTAGAATTTTGCTTCTCTTTTTTTGAACAGTCGCCACAGCTTTGAAGCTTTCCATCAAAAAGATCAGTAACTTGCTCTAATGTCAGCTTTCTCCCACAACATCATTTGAGGATGTTATCTTTTTAGTATGCCTGTTTCAGAGTGTAACAGGCCATGTACATTAAGGCTGTGCCATTTACTCTAACATGGCTCAGAACAACACGAGCATCCTACTGTTTCAAGCTTCTAAAGAAATATTGAAATTTAAAGGGAAGAGGGGGACCAAGCTTAGTCCACCCAAGCCTAGCTTTCTCTCCCCTGCCATCCACCATCCCAGAACACTGCCTGTTGGGGAAAATACAACTACCTGATCTCAACAGCTAAACCTCACTTAATGTTCTGGAGAAAGGAGAACATGTTTCATTAAGGGCTGATGAAAATATGAAATAAGTTAAACAGGGAGGAAGATTTACCATGATGGGGAATGACAGAGTGAACTCAGGGCCAACTGCAAGCACAGGTAATTTGGGTATACACAACACACTCATGCTGCTTCCAAAATCCACTGAAAATAAGAAGCGCAATCACAAAATTGGGTTTGTTCGTTGGTCCTAGAAGAATCACCCTCCTCACCACTCTCCCCAGTCTCAGTGAGCCTGAATCTGTTCTCGCTTACAGACTGTGGTGTAAATCAGGAGTAACTCCATAGAAGTCAAGTACACTATAAAGGTGTAGGGAATTGCGCCCAGAAGTTCCAGAAATAACAGCTGTGTTAATCTGGCTGCTGCTATGATTTAATTCCTGGCACTGCCCCTTCATTCAGAAGGAAGTGCTAAGATGCTACCACAGGAAACATCAATGTATGGTGATCAGTTTGGAAGAAGAACAGGTATCTTGCATCACAGACAATGCTCTGATTAAATGCCATTATAGGCTTCATTGCATGAGCTAATGGAGAGATGTTATAGTGGGTTTGGTTTTGACCCCTCCAGTGCAATAGCCCGGTTTCAGACACTAATCTAATTGTGCAGGCCCTATGTGAATATATATGGTAACAGGTTTTAAAGCTAATGTCGTGTAAAGCAACATTACTATTATAAAGCCTGGCTTTGGAGTATTATTTTATTTATTTGTTTTGTGGTAGTGCCTAGAGAGACAGACAACATCAGGGCCCCATTGGGTTAGGCACTATACAAACATACAGTAAATGATTGTCCCTACCCTAAGAAGCATGCAATCTAAACCATTTATACTAGGTTTATGTTTAATGACACAATTATACAGGTCTCATCTGAAAGGCTCTCACATTGTAAACTTGGCTCCATCTACTTCAGACAGGTGAAAGGTGTCATTGATCCTGCTGGGAATTGAAAGACTGGTTACTGGATCCCTGTTGCTTTCTGAAGAGTAGCCCATCAAGGCACATCTCTAACTTATGTCCTTTCCCCACTAGCATCTCTACCATTCAAAATCTCACTGTTCAGTGGTTTATGTAACTATGCTTCCAAAAATGGCTTAAAATGCACTGTAAGCTGAAATATTCAAGGTCTGAGTCTATTACATAATAGACTAATAGATTTCTGTATTATTGTAAAACAACACTCCCTCCAATAGTGGCTGTCAGGTTTCAGATGATTTCCCCCCCACCCTTGTATCTTGAAAACCAGGTTGAGGCAATGTCTGCGATCATTCCAGGTGTCAGACAAAATTGGTCTGAAAAAGTAACATAACTTGTCATTCTTTTTTCAACTAACAGCAGAATATGGAGGCTGGGTTGAAATTCATTTGACATGAATGAATTATTATTCATAATATCCACTGAATTAAAAAACAGATTTGTACTACTCATGACAGAAGGATTTCAGGAGGAAGATGAAGTTTTACTAAATGGTAGATTTCTCCCACATAGGGTCAAGGGAACTCTGTGAATCTGGAATACTTTTGTTGGGTAATGTAGGATACAATTCCCTCCTGCCCCCTATGGACCTGACCAGGGGTTCTAACCTAGCCCATAAACTAGTAGATCTTGTGGTAGCCATGAACACAGAGCAATCAGCCTGGACACCCTGTACCTTTGCATTGGTCCTGGTCCCTACTAGCTCCCCTTAGAATCCATGTCACCCTCACCATCTGCTGACCTCAGAATCCTCCCTAACAGGGTGAAGTCTAGTCTGTGGAAGGGGAATGGTGATAATGCTGATCCTGTCTGTATTCATTTAACTTAACTACAAAAGATCCATAGGCTTGGGGGAAAGGGAGGACATGGCAAGAGAGTAAAGCCCTCTCTGGTCTTCCTCACATTCCGCCCATGCAGAAGTCCATGCAGAAGACTATGGAGTCTGTGCAGAGGGGCTTCTGTAGGGTCACCAGAGGGAGAGAATAATGTTGCAGAGGCAGTGATCTCCCTTCCCTGCCCCCTGTAGCCTGAGTTGGGACCTGCTAGATCCTTGTAACCTCCTCTCACAGAACTGGAGGGTATAATGTGGCCCAGAGTGGTCAAGAATATGTCATATTTCAGGTCAACGATTGAACCTGTACAGAATAAATAGCTTCACATTGTCTGAAAACCTCACTGTTAGCCTCATTCACCTGCCTTTCCATGAAGTCCTGGCATGTCAGTATGGGAGCTGGCTTCTTGCTGAGTTTGCTGAGAAAAAGCCATGCACTATCATTGCAGAACTTCAGTATGAATGATACATGCATTTCTGGGGGCCGCAGTGCAGCCTTAGATTTGATCTGTATTTATTTGGATTGTCTTTTGAGATTATGCTATGGGAGGCAACCATAAACACATCAGGCAACTAGTCCCTACCAGACTTTGACACTATTTTAAAATGTAATAATTGACTGTATTTATTGTTAATTTGTATTATTTCTTTGTTACACAGCAACAGCATGTTTAGTGCTGTACAAGACATATCAAAAGGCAGTCTGTGGCACAAGGAACTGACAGTGTAAAAAGCAGACCCAGAAAGGACCAGATGAGACACACTAGATGATAAGAGCCCACATTAGATTGTAAGTGCTTTGGGGCAGAAACCGTCTTTCTGTTCTGTTTTGTACAGCACCTAGCACTGTGGAGGTCCTGGGGGCCCCCAGACCTCAGTTATGTAACATTGTGAGTAAGGAGGACATTGGAGTGGTGTAGGCTAGTTTTTGCTGGTCTTATGAAGAAGTGAGCCTTTAGGAGGGATTTGAGTAAGACGTGGCTGAGGGCCTGGTGTAGTGGGGTTTACGTGGTCATTCCAAGCACGAGGGGTAATGTGTACCTTGTGTGGGTACATATATCTGTGCAACCTGGCCGTGCAGTGTGCTACCAAAAAAGAGTAGCATTTTACACTGTTTGCACAAGGGGTTAATAACTACACATGGGGCAAGATAAGGAAGCATTAGGACCAAAGATGAAAGTGGCAGAAGGAAACTAAGGGGGTTCTGATGCTGGCGCTGACAGAGCAATAAGAATGACTCTATCCCTCCTCTTCTCCCTCCCCCTCACATTCTCTCCCTTCCCCTGCTTGATTGTGCTGCTGCAACACCTGTGAGATGTAATTAATGACTAATGATCACGTGATTTTTTGCCATAATGGGTCCATTCTTTGTTCAGCGGCTGTGTGACCCTGAGACTGCCTGTGTGTCAGTCACTGCAGTGTGGGGAACGCGATGGTCCTCACAAACTGTTTGGTTTCAACTTGCGTAAGTTTTGTCTTCAAGCCCTCCTCAGTGTCCATCGTCCTCGCATGCAAACCCCTCAAAACTGCCTCTAAGAAATGTCCCTTAATTGCAAACACTCCTACCTTTTAACAGAGTTCTGTGTTACAAGACTCAACATACTGACATTTCAGCCAAAGAGAGCAGGGATTAGCATTACCCCCCCTTCAAATGCTCCAGTCCGGAGAATATGGGCTTGATTCTCCTCTCCCACTGGTGTAAACCAAGAGTAAATCTACTGATGTCAATGGACTGTAAAAGCTTTGTATGCAGGGCAGGATTAAAGAATTTTGAGACCCTGTGCACTATGGAAATTGCCCCCGCCACCATCACTCACATTTGGCCCAACTGTCCTTCCCCCTCCACCCCGCCGACATGATAGAGGGGCGGCCCTGGTCAAACCCGAGCCATGCTGCAACCCTGCTCTAGCTTTGCCCCAGCTGCTGCCAGCCCAGCATGGCATGAACAGGGGCCGCTCAGCAAAGTGCTCCCACCTCATACATAGAGCCCCGAGTGCCCCTCTCTGCCCGCCCCACACACAGACCTCTCCCCCAAATGGTCCTCCCACTCCACATATACCCCAACAACCCTCCATCAGGCCCCATATGCATCCTAGGAGTCCTGACATACATTCCACTCACCACAACCCTGCCCACCAGCCACAGCCCCCAACATCCTGGCCCCCAAATTCATCACCTCCAACATCCCCCATTCTCCCCACAACTCCCTCCACCTCCCTCTAACACCCCACTCACCTGCAACCCCTCATCTTGCAGCCCCCCAACACGCCCCACTCACCCCCGGTCCCTCCCCAGTTCCCCAGGGACCTTCCTGGCCTCTCATCAGCAACCTGCTCACTCCACCCCCAACCCTGCCAGGCTCAGAGCTCCACTCCCATCCTGGGCTAGAATGGCTCCACCTGGTCCTGGCTGCCCAGGAGCTCCGCTTGCTCCCATCACCTGTCCTGTACTCCCACAACACAGGCCAAATGTGAGCAAGTGGCTCTGTGACCTGGAGCATGTGGGGTCACAGCACTACTCAGGTTTGGCCCGTTGCAAAGCCACCCATAGATCTGGTGGTCGAGGGGGGGCCTCGAGATGGGAGCCCTGTGCAAGTGTACTAAGTGCACACTGGTTAACCCGGGTCTGTTTGTATGGGAAAGAAGAGGTAGGCCTGTGTTTGTATATCCAGGCTGCCTGCTGTACATTACCACTGTGGTTCCAACAGCCTATATCCCAGGCTCTTGCAAAACCTCAAGCAAGGCCTGAGGGAGTCGTTCATCCTAAAAGGGTAGAGCACAAACCAGTGCAGCTGTTTTCTTAATCTGCAAACAGCCCTTCCTTTGGCTGTCACATGACTTTCTCAGTGGGTGGCATGGCAATAAAGTGCTTGATTGTTTGTTTTATAAGAAGTTTTAAACTCCTTTGCCTGACTTTGTTTAAATGTTTGAGTTCTTAGCACCGTCTTTCTTGCCATGTGATTTATGATTGTGTTGACCAGATACATCAGTATTAGCATTATTGCACACTATCTAGAAAACTTAACAGGCTTCTGAGATGAGCACCAGACACACTTCCTTTAGAATTGTCTATATTCTGTTTTTCAGCAAAACCAGGTTTGTTTAAGTGTGATTTGTAAATGTTCTTATTATTGAAACTGTTCATTGCAAAGGGTCAGTTTCAACCAATTTGCATTTTGAAAAGTCTTTGGGGAAAAAAACATTGTCAAAACAACCCATTTTTACACTTTCAATACAAAAAGTAGCATTTTTCTGGTTAAAACACCTTTGTTTAGAAATTTCAGTTAATTGATAGTAAAATATGTTTTTAAATGGTAACAAGCCATTTCAAAATTACCAAAGTTAAATATTTAGATTGACCCAATGCTAATTTTTGTTTGGATTTTTGGTTTGGAAAATGTTTTGTGATTTCAACTTTTCATCCTGATTTGGGGCGGGGGGGGGAAAATTTTGAAATCTCAAAAATTCTTACAGGAGGGGAAAACAGTTTCCTGACCAGCTCTAGTAAGTAGCTCTCCTAAGAAAAGAGCTATATTTCCTCTGGGGAGGAAAGGCACTGAAAAGGCTTTCTCCAAGAAGTGAAATGGAGCCAGACCTGGAAGAGGTGGTGCTCTTAGACTTCGAGGAGCTAGACTGGAGCCAGACCTGCCTGGAGAGGAGGGTTTGGATCCAGACTGCATAGGAGAAAAGTCCACTCGACCAAACCTGCCAGGAGGGAAAGAACTGAAATAGAAGGGAGAAGTCAATCACATCTGTCCTGGCTGACAGGGAGGATCTAGACTGGAGAAGACCAACCCATCCAGTTGAATTGAAAATTGCATGAGACTTGATGGGCATGACAAGCTATATAAGTGTTCCACAGTGTAAGAAAAAGATAGACGCCTCAGGTGACTGTCAAAGGTCACCCAAGTAATCCAGACAGACATTTCTTCTCCTCCCCCCAGGTGGAGAAATAAGAGAGAATTGTTTACAAAGTTTAAATTTTCATTTGATCTGGAAGTTCAAAGCCATGTGTTTTCCAGGTACCTGTGAGTATCAAAAAGAGTTTTAACCAGAAAACAATAGTATTCCATTTAATGGCTGTGTTGTTCTTTTAAATAAGTCTATGATATTACTATAAGTCACTTAGAATGTATTTGTATGTTCTGGGATGACTTCAGGCTAAAGCTTTGTATAGAGAGGTGACTTGACCACCTGTACAGAATTCCCTTTTGCATGTGTCGGTGGAGAAGTGAACCATGGTACATGAGAGAAGAATACACTCAGTGAATACTTGACAAACTGGTTTTTTTCTTCTTCCCTTCTCCTGCAGTAAAATGTAATCAGAACTTCTGTGAATGCTCTGGCTTTTTTAAAACAAACCCAACCCTATGGATCTGTTTTCATGAGAAATTATTTGAGAAGCCTGGGACACTGTTCTCTACATGTTATCCCTTTATAGATCACACTTAGTTTAACTTTTTTTGTGAGTTTGATGATTCTCTGTCCTTTAAGAGTTTGTAAAGCAACCAGTGAAATTATAGACTCCGATCTTGATCATGGTGCTGAGACATCTAGTTGCTAATTAGAATGTTCTACACTGTACTTTGTTAGTTATTTTTCATTTTTCTTGTGCATTGAAAACATCCAAAGAGTTGTAAGAGTCAAGTATTACCTTTTATGGGAATTGCATTTTCTGATATGATCTTTCCTTTTTTGTATACAAAACCTATTCATTAATTTGCTTTATGAAGTGAGGGCTTTGAAGGGATACGGTCAAGTCATTTAGGCCCCAATTGTAGGATTTATTTTTAAAATGGTTTTATGAAACCTAAAGCAAATGGAAATATTTGTGTCACCATGCCTTAATGGGTCACAACTGAGAATACCAAATTCAGGACAAGCTGCTTGGCAAAAAGGCAGACACATCCCAAAACTGGTGGTTATTCTTCCGTGAGATATATCAAACAAGCCACAAAAGTAAACTTCTGTCTCACCACGCTGGCTAACAAAAATGCAGCCTCCTTAGGTATTCCAGTCCTGGATTCAACACCCAGACACTAGACTTAATGATGAGTGGTTATTTAAAACCAATTTCATCAAACAAAAGGGTTTGTCTGATCCCAAAGGAGCAGCCACACACCCAAGTCAATATACAACTCAGATCTCGCCCAATAATCACGTTGTTGCCAATCCTTTAGTATCTAATATTTAAAGGTTTATTTATGAAAAGAAAGAAAGGTGAGAGTTAAAACTGGTTAAAGGAATCAAACACATACAGTAATTGCAAAGTTCTTGGATCAGGCTTGTAGCAGCGATGAAATAAACTGCTGGCTTGTTAAGTCTCTGGTTGCTTCCAAATCATTGGAAGGTCCCCAGTCCTTTGGTTAGAATGCTCCCATTCGTATAAGTTCATAGTCCAGAGGTCTGAGCAGGAAAGAGTCAAAATGGAGATGTTTCCTGGGCCTTTTATAGCTTCTTCTGAGGGAAGGGAAACCCATTGTTCTAAGTTTGTGGAAAATTACAGATAACCCGATGGAGTTTGAAGTCACAAGGGCAAATCACGTGTCCATGCATGTTTCACTTAGTCATACCAGAAGCCATTACCCATACTCTAGTTAGAACATCCTCAGGAAAGTCCATTAAGTGTAAATAGGTGTCTTCCATGGTTCATTGTGAGTTAAGTGTTCTTTGATGGGCTATTCACATTGAATAGTCCCTTCACAATGTGCTGGCTAAATACCTTGTTGGTGTCACCATAGGAGCAAATATTTGAAATACAGGTACATAGTTAATATTCATAACTTCAGATACAAAAATGATACATGCATATAAATGGCATAATCATATTCAGCAAATCATAACTTTTCCATAGACATCTCACATGCCACACTTTGTACAAGATTTGTTGCAATTATATAACAGTGGTAGAAACATGGTCAGATTTTAATCAGATGATGTCATAAGTTCTATGAGCAAGTCTTGTGACACAGTAGTAAAAGCACCAGCAGCGGCTGGGCTACACTACTTGTTAGCTCCAGTGAGAGAATTCCCTAAAATTCCCCATGTAGACAAGGCCTAGTGTTTCCAGTATGGCAACTTTCATCAGAACCAGTGTCACCATCACTACCCTTAGGGCCCATCCATTATGACAACTCTCCCTCTCCTGAGGAGAAAGAAGTACTGTAGCCAACATGTTTGAATGTGCAGCCTGTATAATGCTCCCAAACCTGCTTGGATCAAGGGACTGAATATCCGACTCAAACCCCAGACCAGTATTATTGCTGGGCTAATGGGCCAGCTGTGCAACTGCTTTTCATACAGATTTCCCGAGTGTATTTAAAACTTGTCCCAGAGAGAACTTTTCTTTTTATCCACAGAACAGGTACAACTGCAACAGCAGTGGCAAAAGCCTCCTAAGGGCATTGTAACTCAGACACCTTCAGGAATTAGAGGGCACTTCAGTCTCCACATTCATTCAGCTCCTTTCAAAAAGTCCTATAAAATTCAGTAGAAAATTATAGCCTTGCTATTGGGTTTCTGAGCCATCCGACAGAATTTAATGGAGACCTATCTCTTCTATAGGATGGTTCAAAACCCTATAGAAAAGTTATAATTCTCTATTAAATTCTACAAAGGTTCTTAGACTGATTGCTATAGATTCCTATCCAATTTCTATACAACTTCATTGGTCTCATTTACTTATTAATAAATACACTTATTTATTTACCCTTGAAGGTCTTTTCCATCAGTAGAGTCCTTGGCATTTCTGCTGCTCATGCCAACAAGAGTACCAGTGGCCAATTGTAATAACCATTCTGTGACCCCTGTCCACTAGAAATTGGACCAACTCCAGAGTCCACCAACTCAGTTTTACCTAGATTCCAAAGGGCTGTCATATAGTAACAATTTCGGGCCACTGCCAACCAGGCCACATTCAAACCAGTGACTTAGGGTATGTCTGTCCTGCAGCTGGAGGTTGTAATTGCCAGCTTGAATAAATATACCTGCATTCGTTCTGATCAAGCCAATGCTCCAAAACAGTGTCGCGTTGGCAGTGGGAGGGGCTAGCTGCCCCAAATAGGCACCTACTGTCTCAGAGGGCTCCTCTTGCCCCTTGTGCTGCCACAGCTACATTTCTATTTGTAGCGTTCTAGCTCGATCAGAACTAGTTCAGGAATGTCTCCTAGGATTGGTAGTCACACCTTCCAGCTCTAGTGTAGACTTTACCCTTAGAGGTAAAAAGCTCTGGGCTCAGTCCTTCTCCCATTGAAGTCAGTGACACAACTCTGACACCACTGGGGCCCGAATCTCTGTTCTGTTCTAAACCCCTGACCCTTCAGTTATCCCTTTGCCACACATTTGAGCCTGATTCTCATTTACACTAAGGCCCCTTTATACTGTTCTGAGAGTGTAAAGAGGCCTTAGTTAAATAAGAATCAGGCCCATCTGTGCCTAGTACAAAATTCCAACAAGAAATGGAGGAGACAGTTGGGGCAGCTCAAGATGTAGAAAACTGCCATAGTAAAATATGTTTCTTTTGTGGAATGGTGAGACCAGGAAATGTGCTGTGACCGGAGAACCGAATAAAATATCCCTAGTGTATGAAATCTAATGAAACAAGCCAATAAAAACACAGCATTTTCTTCACGCTTTTCTTCATGTAATTGAACACGCTTTTCTTTGAGCTCTTTTTACGGCTAATCAGCACTGAAATACAAACAACCAGGTGCATTAATAAATCTAAACAGCTCACCAGACTTGGGGCTGTATGTACCTTGGCTGATGGGATGAGATAAGTGAAAAATAAATCTTCTAAAAGTGGATGCTGAAATGGAGTATCAAAAAATAGTCCTTTTAGCCACCCCCTTGGGTTAGAAAACTATAGGGCTATTGTAACTTGGCATAGCTCTCTTGATTCCCTTAGAGCTACCCTGATTCACACTACAGTTGCCAACTTTCACGCGGTAAATAAGCACCCCGACTTTCACAATAAGCCAAAAATCAAGCTAATCCCATTTCAAAAAAAGGCCAAAACAAGCCAGTCCATAAGAACCCCAACACTCTATGTGACTAGATCCCCCTTGGCGTGCAGTTTGGGACTGTGGTAGGCCCACTGTGCACCCCTGACTCTTCCCCTGCCCCTTGCCCCTACTTGCCCCTGCTTGCCGGGAGCTGGTAAAAAAAAAAAGCAACAAGCTACAAGCCAAAAACTAGCCAACAAGCAACCCACATGCCAGTTAACCCCAAAACAAGGCCAATTTCTGCATTTTTATCACGAGTTTGGCATGTCTGATTCACACCAGATGAGGATCTGGCCCATGGATTCCAAATTTATTTATTTATTATTCATCACTTAAATGTGCTCAGCACATAATTTCAAATCTCATGTACAGTAAATTCCACTAACCAGAAATTCAAAACTCTATAAAATGTTTGTTTTCAGCTAGGTTTTAACCTTGTAAATAAGCTCCAAATTCCTTAACGTATAATATTATTGTACCTTACAAATACTCTCATAGCCCAAACCAGAAAGGCATTGGAAAAAATTAACATAAATTTGAGGGCCACAATCTAACAGCAAATAAACATTGGCCTCACTGGGAGCTATGGGTCTGCTGAATCTGAGCACAGACTTTGTTTTTAGGTGCTTAAGTCATTTAGTTGTAGCTGGTAGTCACTGAAATACTACCCTGACCATTTTGAGATGATAGAGACCCTTTGGAGGAGTTATGAACAGAACAGAGGCATGCAGGATTACAAGCAGTCAAACAATCGACTAGGGTTGCACCATTTCAGGGAAACCCTTCCCCTCCCCAGTCTGCTGGAGAGGAATCTAATAACACTTAGCATTTATATAAGGCTGTACCTATCAAAAGAGATAGGCAACCCACTTGGCCTAAGTTCAAACCCACTTGAACATTTTGAGTTCAAAGATTAGACTTTAACACACTGCACGTATGAGAGACTGCAAGAAAAAAGAAGAAATCCCATGAAGAAACTGGGTGAAAAATGGAGCTGCGAGAAAAATAAATACAGAGGGACTGGGAAAATGGAGCCGAAAAGATGGGTGCAAAAAATCATATGAAATATGTAGCACATGCCTGTCTAACTGTAGGGGTATGTTCTATCCCTAATACTTGGTACTGTCTTCCTTTTAACAAGAAGCATATTTTAATTGACTTAACACCCTTGGCGATGGGAGGGGGAGGAATGTGGGTTTACATTAAAAGAGGAAAAAAGGTTCATGAACTCAAGCTAGTTTTGTGAAGAGGCCATGAGGTTAGCAAAACTCTGTGAGGTTCACCCACCTCTAATACAAACATTAGCTACTGATAGTGACCACCAGTCTCTTCCACCTCTCACCCTGTTGCCATGATTGGAGGTGAGATGTTTTCCTCCTTCAGTCTGGCCGCTCCAGTGGGAGGTAGAACGTCAAAAGAACCAGGCCACAACTGTAGTAGCTTAATGACAAGCAGAGTGGTGTTAGGATAAACTCTTTATTTGGAACAGGAACTATGTACAGAAATGAGATAACAAATGTCCTACTACTCTGTGTAGCTGCAGCCTACAACTGCCCTATCCTGAGCTCATTTATTTCTGCCCCAGCAGGAGTGTCTCAGGGACACGAAAGACTGGGTGAAGAGTGTACAGGAAGTGTGGCATCTCTACACTTCCTGGAGGACTTATTCTGCAACCCAACAGCCGCTGGCTGGTTTCTGAGGCTGGCCCTGACTGTGACATGGGAGAGTGAGAATAGGATGGAGGAAGTTTAGCAAACAATACAGCTTGTGCACGGTTTGCCATAATGTCAGCAGTTCTTCTGATTGTTGTGGGGTGAGGGTGTTTCAGTTGGCAAAAGGAGACTAAACTATGGGGGATCAAAGGAAGGGGAGTTTTGAAAGGGAGAAGGGAATGGACACTGTTTTGGAGACACATTAATACCTGACTCTGAAGCTAAATAATGTGTTTTCGAGGCACCTCTTCTGTTCCATGCACTCTGGTTATCGGCATTCTTTGAGGGTGCAAAGAGTACCATTCTGCTGCTCTTAAATGTCTCCCTGGTTTATTTCTAATGGCTGGCTGCCAGGGAAGGACAGCAAGTACTCCAAGTGCCCTTCAGAGACTAACCTGGATGTATGCTTTAAAAAAAATCAGCGCTTGGTATTTAAGATAACGTCACTCCTTATTAAGCCCACACTCAGACCAAATGCATTCCTTCAGTCCACGTGTCACTGCTAGGATGGCAGAAGTGCATCTTTCAGATCTCTCAGTAAGGGCCTGCCAAATTTAATGTGTGTGTAGCAGCAGCAGTGACAAGAGAATTGGGGTTTGTAAGCGTCCGCTGTTGGGGTCGCCCCTCCCTGGGGCGACTGGGAGCCAGGCTGCCTCACTACACAAGTCCGGTGAGCTGGCGAATTAGCCTGGTGAGGCAGGAAACAGTCAGGAGCTCAGGCCCTCAGGCAGGGGCTGAGCAAACAGTTTAGTATTCAAGCCCTGGCCCTAGGTCAGGGGGGGCAGCAAACAATAGTTTGGGGCTCAGATCCTCAGGCAGGGGCTGAGCAAACAGTTCAGGATTTAACCAGCCCAGTCTCCGGGTCCTGAGCGTCGGGGGGAGGGGGAGACTGCCACCCGGGAGTGGGGTGGCAGGGGGGACGCAGGCCCACCCACTCCACTGCGTCCCAGCCCGGGGCCCTAACAGCGGCAGGCAGCCAGCTGCTGTGTCAGTGGGGATCCTGACTGCAACACACTGACATTGGCTCTGGGTGTGCTGCAGCCAGACTAGGGTCAGCTGCCCTTGGGCTACTTCCGACCTCCCCCTCTACCGGTACCTGTGTCTCGGCGGCGTCTTCCAGGGCGTCCAAAACCATGGGCTCCTCGGGATACTGAGCGAGGGGTAGACTGGGCAGCTCCTCTGGGTCCCTTTGTACCGGTCGGTTTACTGGCTCTCCCGGTGTCTGGTCGGTGTCCAGCCTCCACAGGTATGGCCAGTCCTCGGGTCGGTCACAGGCGGCGGGAGTCTCCCCAGAGGGAGCTGGGACATCAGCGTCTGGCCTCTCCGGCGGCCAGGCCCCTTCTGAGCCCTGGGGTTGGGCTTTTAGACTTGCTGCCCTGCGCCTTGACCTCTGGGGGGCAGGCGCAGGCTCCAGTGACTCTGCCCACTTTGGCGTCTGTAAGGGCTCGTCCCTCTCTGGGGTGACTGGGAGCCAGGCCGCCTCACTACAGGGTTGTATATGAGCCAGGGGCGGCTCTACGAATTCCGCCACCCCAAGCAGGGCGGCGCGCCGCGCCACTCGCGCTGCCGGGCGCCGGTCCTGCGCCTCCGCGGGACCTCCCGCAGATGTGCCGCTGGTCCCGCGCCTACGGTGGAGCTTCTGCAGGCATGCCTGCGGGAGGTCCAGTTGTCCCGCGGCTCCGTTGGACCTCCCGCAGGCATGATTGCGGAAGGTCCGCCGGACCCGCCTGCCGCCCTTCAGTTAAAATGCCGCCCCACGCGCACGTTTGGCGCGCTGGGGTCTGGAGCCGGCCCTGATATGAGCATACTTGCAATTCTTTGAGGATTGGGCTCTGGTTTGGTTTTGTTTTGTAAAGCACAAGTAACACTTTCCTGACAGTGAAGAATTTCCACCGACAGTCACCTTTCTCATTTGCATGTGTTCCAATAGCAATTCAGCGACAGAGAGCTGGGTTCCAAAGTTGAGATCACCATTTCCCCACTGACTGATTGCAGTAAGCCCACTAATAAGGAATAAAAGCTATAGATTGACTAAGTCAGTTAAATATTTAGTGAGAAGTTTCTTCAAGTTGAAAATTCTTTCTCCTGGGCCAAATTCTGCAGTCCTTTCTCAGGCAAAACTCCCATTGACTTCAGTGGGGACAGAATTTCGCTCAGTGGGAATACTGCCTGTGCAAGGACTATGGGATTTGATCCCTTTTAAGTGTTTAGTTACTAATGACAAAGATGGCCACCGGTTGGCCTCTGTTGACTGATTGCCTCTTTGAGATAGAACTGAGGACTTTCTTTTTTCAATATCCCCCCTTTTTCCTAAAGAAATAAAGTCTTCTATAAAAATGGAAATTAAATACATAAATATTGTCTTAATACAACATTACCGGTGCATCGTTAAGGGTCAAGATTTCTAAAGGTCACTAGTGACTTGGATGTCCAACCTTAAAAGAAAGTGCTCATCGCCTGCCCTCTGAAAATGATGCCTGTTTCGGATGCTTTATGAAGACCTCTAAAGACCCTGCTCACTCTTGGCCAAAGAACCAAAAGCCAGGAAGTTCTTGCTACGTTGCCTACATTTTCCCTTTCTTACCTTCTTCTCTTTGTTCCAACTTAAACCTCAGGTATCACACTAAATATCTCTTCTAAATCAGCGTTCACACTCTTAAAATATTTATGTCCCCCACTTAGTGTGTATACTTAGCTCTTTTATTCTCCCTTATTAGGTCGCTGATTCAGCAAGGCACTTCAGCAAGTGCCTGACTTGGAGCATGTGTAGTCCAATTAAAATAAAAGGGACTGCGTCTATGCTTAAAATTAGGCACAAGCTTAAGCACCTGACTGAATCAGAGCTCAGTGAACCGTTCTAGGCCTGACCTGTCTGTTGCTCTTGTCTGAACTTTCTCCAGTTGCCCCATGGTGCCTAGAACTGAATGCAATGCATCCCAAGGGCAGCTGCATCGGAACTATAGAGAAAGGGGCTGCTTCCTCCTTTTCCACAGAAGTGAGGCTTTTGCTTATGAAAGTTAAAATCACAATGACCCTTTCTGCAGCTATATGGCATTGCACACTTGTGTCTCATTTGCTATCCACTATCTCCCACAGGCCTATTTCAGTGTCATTTTTGCTCCTATTTCTCCCAGACATTGAGAACGTGTGTTTTATGTTTCCTCATACATATTAAGTTCTATTTGTATATCAGTGAGACTCTAGAGATCGTTAACAAGTTTAACTGAACACTGTGATCACATTTGAGGTGGTATTACAGTAAAAATTGAACTCATGCCTCTATCCAGTGTTGCATACTGTACCCTTGCTATGAGAACTATTGAACTTCCTAGGTACGTTTGTTTGGTACATTTTGTTCACTGGGGTGGTCTCGTGAGATTCCCACCTGATTTTTGCCATCATCACAGAGGGATATCAGACATACAGTCTTACTTCAGCATCACAGTACTTCAATACAACCCAGTCAATACAAAGCAGGTCACTCACTCTATAATCAAGCACATCAATGCTGAGCAGTCACATACCAGGTCTATGCTACAGACTTCGGTCAACAGAGCTGCGTTGGTTAGGGGTGTGAAGAAATGTGATCCCTGACCAATACAGCTGTGCCAGCAGAAGTCCCTAGTGCAGACGCAGCTATACAGCCAAAACTGTGCATTTACAGGTAAAGTTTATTTCTCTCAGGGGAAAGAGAGACTTTACTGTACTGGTACAAAGTGCAGCATTGCTGATATAGCATACCAGTAAAGTGTTTGTAGTATGGATGTGGCCACTGTTTCAGTTCTTACATTGACAAGGATCCCTAAGATAAATGATTTATAATTTCTTAACACCAGTCAATAGAGTTACCTGTTGGAATTAAAAAGGATGCTTATTTCAACCATTTGTGGCTGCAAATCCCCGATCCTAACTCCAACACTCTGATCCCTAGGACTTTTTGGCCTAACTTTCAGAGATGTTCAGCACCTGCCTTCCCCATGGGAGCTGTGGGTGCACGGCACCGCTGAAAAATCAGGCCTTTAACATTAATCACTGGTCAGACCAGTTTGTTAACAACAAAGAGAACTGCAGACAGTACTCCAGAGAGAGCTCACAGAACAGACCATTCGACTTCTAATTGCTGTCCTACCATAACTTCCCCAATGTTTGGACATGGGGAGAGAAAAAATCTTTTCTTTATGGATGATCATTACTCTTGGCTTATTCAGACTGAAAGTACCCTTACTAATCAGGGTATCTGCTGACTCAGAGCTCACTGTACATAGCCCTTTGTTTATTATCTGACTGTTTTGATTCAGATCTGATGTTCTTTTTCTTTCCCATCTCAAAAGCATGCTTTTCAAAGACCACAGTGTGTTGACAAATTAACAGGAGAAAATGGCATTATTTAAGCAAAAACACTGCAAACCTTTGTCATGTTGGTCTATAAATACAGCACAACAGTACACAGCGTCTCATCGGATCAAACATTTGCGATGAAAAGATGTCTGTGAATCTATTTAAAGGGGATTAAGATTCTAGCTGTCTAGATTCTGGGTCATTGGTTTACCATCTATATTATACTGTGCTATACTATCTGTCTGCTAGATAGATTTTGCTTTAACATCTATGCTTTGTCATACTGGGCTAATAATGCTTACCAGCCTCTGTAAAACACTTTGAGACCTATGGATGAAAAGTGCTATACAAATGCTAAGTATTACTATTATACTATATGATCTGTCTGGCTCCCATTTCTCTCTCTCTCTCTCTCTCTCTCTCTCTCTCTCTCACACACACACATGCATACGCACACACACAAACACAAGCTTAACATCTATATGATATTGCAGCACACACAGTTAACATCTATAATATGATATTGCAACACACACACAGCTAACATCTATATGGTACTGCAACACACACACACAGTTAACATCTATATGGTATTGCAACCCTTTGTGATACCCAGGAAGGGGCGTTCCTCTAAAAAGCCATTGTTTCTATTGCCAGGTTAAACTGGGATGGAATTATGGATAGCAGCGCCAGTATTACATGTTGCTATTATAGTATACGCACACATGTACTGTCTGTTTTCTGCCCTACTGAAGGAAGCTGTAAACACGCATACATCCAAATGTTAAAACAGTAACTGATTATTCCATTGTGTGAAACTCCAGTCACAATAAGAATTGCTCAATAGAACTAAATATTTGGTTTTCCTCAAAGAATGTAAACAGGTGATAAATAGAGAATAATGCATCCTGCTGAATGGAACAATGTAATTACATACAAGCTGCCATACCATATCAAGCCCTTGGACAACCTAGTCCAGTAGCTCTGTCCTTCTGCAGTGATCGCAGCTTCAAAGGAAGGTGAAAGAGAACATAATGCAGCTTCTTTTCCAGCCTTCATAGACTGCCGTCTTACACTATTGCAATAGGACCTAACCCTACCAAGCTCTGACCACTCTCAAGTCCTACTCATTCCAGTGGAACTAAGGGTGCTCAGCACTTGCGTGACTGGGCCCACCCGTTGAAGTTATATAGCTATTTTGCATTCTAAACTATCACCAAACATGAGGGAAGTATTATCTCTATTTTACAGAGGTGTTAACTGAGGCACAGGGAGGTTAAATGAGTTGCTCACACTCAGTCTGTCAGGAATAGAAGCCAGGTGTCCTGGTTGCCATCCCCATGCTCCCTCCACTAGACCACAACTGCCCCTTGCACAGCTCCCTCCATGCACACACCTTTTGGGGGGGCATTCAAGTGAAGCTCAGGTAGGCTGTATCATCCAGCATAGGTCAGAGGAAAAAAAGGTTCCTGCTTTCATTGTGACGTGTTTCATCCTGTAGATCAGGGGTAATTAATTATGTTTTGTCAAGGTACAAATTTCTTGGTCAAGGTATAGCCAAGGTCCAGACTCCAGAGAAAATAATAACAAAAGAAAATTATTATAATAATAATTAACTAAAAAGAAAATGGGGTCCTTTCAAAAGCATTCAGCTGGCCAGATTTGGACCACAGTCTCCCTATTGACTATCCCTGCCGTATAGCACACGTAGGAGAAACTTTCCCATGCACTTCACTGGACTTCTGATCCCTTTGCAGAGGATGGTTATGGCTCAGAACAGGAGTCAAATATGAAAACAGCACATTAATTAAATATAACTGCACTACCCTTAGAGTAAATATCAAAAATTTCTAATTACACCTGCAGTCTCTCTGAAATAGTGAGGACAAATCTCTTAATACTATGACTGCCACCTGGACATTTCTTTCACTGCAATTTCCAGCCATAGCTACCACCTGGAAAGGGGTCATCCTATTTTCGGGAAAAGGGAAGCGGGAAATGCTCTTATGCAGTATCTGTGATATAAAGTGGCCAAATTCTGCTCTCAGTGCAAATTGCGTGTCCCAGGGAATGAACAGAGATTGTCATCACAAAGAACAATGGAACAGAGTTCTGAGTTTCATTCGTTTGGGGGAATGATCTGATCCAAGAGGCACACACATCCCCTTCATTCTGACACATAGAAGTTACGAGATAACAAAAAACAAATTAAACAGCCACAACCCACAATAGCGGTAGCTAAGGCCTGGTCTACACTAAGAAGGGGGTTCGAATTAGGGTACGCAAATTCAGCTACGTGAATAGCGTAGCTGAATTCGAAGTACCCTAATTCGAACAACTCACCCGTCCACACGCGGCGGGGTCGAACTCCGCGGCTCCCCCGTCGACTCCGCCAACTCCTTCTGCCGCGGTGGAGTACCGGAGTCGACCGCGGCGCTTCCGGAGTTCGAACTATCGCGTCTAGATCAGACGCGATAGTTCGAACTCCAAAAAGTCGAACTCTCCGCGTCGAACCGGCAGGTAAGTGTAGACGTACCCTAAGACTTCTGCTTTTCTACTAAACTCTGCTTTATTGTTATTTCAGCCTCCCAACCCACACCTATTTGTCTCTTTCATCCACCTGTTGCATCCAGTCTGACATTGAGATTGTGAGTTCTCTGGGTCAGGGACTCTCTTCTATGTTATTTGATAAGCATGTTTATATTGTATTTTAAAAAAAAAGACACACCCTACCAAACCAAGGTACTTTGCTGCACATGTTTCTCCCTTGTAGGTGGCGGGGGGCGGGGGGAACAGCACATGACAGATGTGTAGTCATGTTATTTAATGTATGACTGGAATGCACTCAGACTGTAGCAGGGTGGTCCCCCGCTCCTGCCCTGAAGGGCGTAAAACAGCCCAGGAGAGGGCTGTGGCTGGGGCAAGAAGCCTGGGTTGATTGGGGAAAGTAGGCTCAGCTGTGGCCACGCCCAAAACAGGACCTGCCGGCCCCTATAAGAGGCTGTGAGCCAGAAGCCCAGGCAGTCTCTCTGTTTGTAGAGAGAGGTGGGCCTGGCTGCTGGGAGCTAGAGACAGGGTACCTGAGTGAAGCAGGGCTGGGGAAAGGCAGAGGAGCCGGGGAGCTCCAGCCTGGAAAACCCCAGGCTGTGGCCTAGCAGAAGGCAAATAGGTACTGGGGGTTGCAGAGGGCAGCCCAGGGGTAGGCACAGGCAACAGGTCCAAATCCTCCTTGCCAGTGATGAGTAGGCTGATACTGCAGTCTGCCCCAGGGTGTGGGGGCTTGACAATGACTGGCAGTATCTGTATGCTGAGATGGGGATAGTGGGGGGGGGTTCCCTGGGGAGGGGAGACCCTAAGCCTGAGGGGTTACTGCCAGGGGTCCAGGTCTGGGAGGGACATGGGGGCCAAGCAGTAGTGGGACACCGGCCTGCAGAGGGCTCTCCAATGGCTGGAGAGCTAATTCCCGGAGATGACCAGCAGGAGGCACCGCCGGGTGAGCCCACTCGCTTATACAGATACTACAGTGATGAGCACGGTATAAAGACCTATACAAAACAGAATAGAATTGTCCTTAACTCCAAGGAGCCCTGATCCTTGATTAGGATTCACAGGTGCTATCATAATATATTTTAGCTATACAAGCTGAGGCAACAATAAGGAAAAGCATCTCTCATATTTCAGGCTTGTGGACATAGGACTCCATGGCCAGAAGTCATAGGTCCCAATCCTTGTAAAATCTTTGACTTTTTCTAATCTGTTTTCTACCTTTTCCTAGTTCTCTTCCCTTAAATGAGAAAGGGATTTTAAACTACAGTTCCTTCCCCACTTGCTCCAGGACTTGCCATTAACTGCCAAGCTACTCATTCTGTCTCACATTACTGACTCTCAATTTCAGATTTCTGCTTCCCACCTCATTAATACTTTTACCCAAGGTCTTTGAAAAGTTCAGTGACTGCTATTGAAACACAAGGACAGACAGGTTCCTTGCATCAGGCATACTGGCTTCATTGTGAATATGTTTTAATTCATGGTGATATGCTGGGTTAAGATAATATAACAGGCCCATGGCCACCTATTATAAGAATTTCACAGTGATAGAAAAGACAGAACTCAGATCTTATTTATAGTACCACTTGAGCTAAAGGGTAGGTGACCAACAGAACTGAGCCATTAGCTATGACCAGTGTACGACCTATGAGACAGGATCTGCAGTTCTGATTCCAATGCGCAGCGGGCAATGGTCTGGCCATATGCACACTCGTGCATGCACACTAGCCAGCTCAATACAGTTCCATTCAATTGTCAAATTATTAATTTGCACTAATAATATGCTCTCTTCCCCAAGTACTTCCTCACAAGAAGGGATAGTCCAGTCACTGTCCTGGGAACAGTGCAACCTCCTTCCCCAACACACCATGAGGGTGATCCAGGTTCAAAAAAGACCACAGCACACTTGTCCACAAACTAGAATGGACAGCCAGTGATGACACTTGTAAGTTGCTTGTACATTTTGTGGGAGGAATGGACGTTCTGTTTGCTATGGTCTTGGCGCTCCAGCTGATGAGCAGCATGGGTGACATTCACACATCTTCCCCACCTGGCACAGAGTTGAAAGGAAATGTCTAGTTTTCCTGCTTTTGGAACATAGCACTACCATTCTGTAGTACTCCTTGTGCTTATCCCCTGGTACTTTCAGATTATTCTCCACACCCATATAGATCCTGGTATACCACATCTTGCCTTCCTATCACCTTTGTTCTGTCCCTTACCTACCTACCTCCTGCTGGTTGAAGCTGCTGGGAAGAAAGAGCCAAGGGAAGAAAGAGAGGTGTGAGCACAGACATTCCCAGGAAGTGGAGAGTAACAAGGAGCAGGCAGAGTTAAGAACCAGAAAAGGGTTATGTATGCAAAGGGTATGGCTACACTTGAGAGTTGCAGCGCTGGGAGTTACAGCGCTGGTCGTACAGCTGTGTAGGGAAAGCGCTGGTGTGTGGCCACACTCACAGCTACCAGCGTTGCAGTGTGGCCACATTTGCAGCATTTGCAGCACTGTTGGGAGTGATGCATTATGGGCAGCTATCCCAGCGTTCAAGTGGCAGCAACGTGCTTTTCAAAAGAGGGGGGTGGGGTGCAGTGTGACAGGGAGCGGGGGAGAGAGAGAGAGTGGATTTTTGGAGCCGACACTGTGTATCAGCTCCCTGCCTTGCAAAATCAGAAATTTTTCCCGACCCCTTACTCTTAACTGCAAACAGCCTGCAGACCAGATAAGCAGCTGCTCCAACGGACTCCCTTTCTCACCCCTGCCCCCGCTGTTTCTCTCGTCAAGCAAACACTCATCCCCCTGCCTGCCTCATTCACAGCAAGGTAGTGGGTTTATCTCATTTGATTGTTCAGTCAGTTACAGATTGATCACGGCAAACAGGAGCTGTGTTTGTTTTTTAGATAAGCAGCTCCCGGAGCCCCGAGTTCACAACAAAACAAAGAGAGGCAGCATAACAAAACAAAGGGAGTAATTTAGTTAAAAGCATTCTGGGATATCTCCTAATACCCTGGAGGCCAATAACAGCGCTGGTGTGTGGCCACACTTTACGAGCAGCGCTGCAGCACCAGTGCTGCACTCGTTATACCCCCAAGCAGACTCAGGTGTACGGCCAGCGCTGCAGCCAGGGAGTTGCAGCACTGGATGTGCCCTGCAGGTATGGACAGTTACTAATTGCAGCGCTGGAAAGCCTCCACCAGCGCTGCAACTCTCAAGTGTAGCCATACCCAAAGTGAGTAAAAGCAACTTGAAGCAGAGCAAGAGGAAGAGAAGATTCTGGAATAAGAAATAATTCCAAAGAGCAACTGAAGAGAAACATGAAAGAAAGACCAGACACCTCAGTGGTGCAGATAAGTGCCCTGGTCATGCATAGAGCGACTTATCAGAGATGTTGGTTTGAGTCTAGGGGTAATGTATCATCCTGCTACAGTATAGCTAGCGAGCAGAATTTAGAAATATGATATTGGATCCTTTACTGCCTAAAATGGCAATATTACTTAAAATGTTACTGGCCACTTTTTAATTAAATATGAGTTTTAAATAAAGACTTTTAAATGCAAATGTTATTAAATTGTTCAGTGACAATGATTTTTTTTTTAACCTAAGATGGGGACAGTTGCATCTTTGAAAAGGAGGCCCCGATTACGGTTTAGAGAAAGGGGAATTCCTGGTTAACCTAGCTGTCCTATTTCATGGTAAGAGATTCCTGCATCGGTGGTAACAGCAGCGAGGTAACAAATAAAGTCATTCTGGTAAAGATAACATGTCATTCTGCTATTTCTTGTGCCTGGTTGTGTAACTCAAGCGCTCATTAAGGGCCAGATCCTGTGAAACGCTTAGCATCTAACATTGTGCTGTGCAGCATTTCATGCCCTGCAGCAGCCTGGACATGGGAAATGTGGGAAGCCCCCTTTGTCTTCCCTTCTTCTGGGCTGTGAGTTCTGGCCTGTGCTTCCAAAGGAAGCCACATGGAATCACCTCCATTATGTTTTTACAGCTAAACAGTAGCTTTAATGTGGGCAGAGAGATCTGCTCCAACTGATGTTCTATGGGGGGAAAGCAGGGTTAAAAAACAGTGAGGCAATATAAAGAGGTGATACCTTAAAAATAGTTCATGCTTTGGGGAGCATCAGAGCTTGTTAGCAATGGCCCTATCTGCCTGATGCAAGCTCCTGAGCAGGTGCAGCATCAAAGACAACAGGATGCTTCTAAATGTAAAGAGAGTTAGTGAATTTCTTTTCAAGGGCTTCAGAAACCTGAAGGGATATGAGACTTAAAATGCCCAATGAGAGCAAAAATAAAGAGAGAAATCACACTTCAGGACCGCAAGCATTAGGAGTACAAGCGGCATAGAGGACATCATTTCATGCACCTAGCATATCCTTCCTCAGATGAACCCTGCAGAAGAGCCAGCTCTCCTAGATCTACTGGAACCTCTGCATTCACAACTAGATAAATTTGCAAGGCTGGCTGATGAGGCCAAGGTAAAAACATGGCAGGTCAGCTATGGGAAGAAGTTTCATTTGAAAATCCAGGCAGCAAAGAGGTTTGATCACATTCCCGAGAAACAAGAAAGGCTTCAGAATTTTGATTCAGTATCAGGCAGCAAGTGACAGATGCCCACAGCTTTTTAGAATATGAGACAAAGATGCCACAACATCAGAATCCATCTGATCCCAGTAGAGAATGAAGGCAAAGATGCCATAACATTGTTGGAACTGTAAAAGCAGCAAAGAGTCCTGTGGCACCTTATAGACTATGGAGCAAGTGAATACCCACTTCGTCGGATGCATATAGGGGGAAAGCATATAGGATGGAGATCACACCTCTCTGTTTGAACTAATCAAATTTTTCAAAGAAACATAGGGTTTTGGGGAAAAAAATTTAGTATTTTTGTATATACATTGAAAAACCTGAAAACAATTTTTTTCAGCATTGTTGGAACTGTTAATAACAAGACCCTGAAAAGTGAGGAGTGTTTTAGACTTAACATGAATTGAGGGCACTCAGCATCTTGCAAGACAGGGCCCTAAGATATTAGACACTGACCCTGAAGAAGATCCCATATATGGCGAATGCTCATATCCCCAAAAGGGGAAAAGGCAAAAGAAAGGCAGACTGGGAAGGACTATTATTGTGATGTTGCTAGAGTTAGTTGGTCATGACTGAGTATTCCATGTGACTACAGAAAAATCTGAAATAAAATAAGAAGCTGAGAAACTTAATTGTTTTTCCTCCAGATCTCAGCCTTATTGGCTAGGGGACAAGATATGAACTGTCTCTTATAAAACTATTGTGTAGATGAATGTGTATGCATCAGTACTCTAGCCTGCTTCCTTGTGAGTCATACAGTGTATATTTACTAGAAATAGGCCCGAGGTACATAGTTCAGATGCAAATCTGGATGGAGATCCGGATATTCCTGACTTTTGAGGAGCAAGGATAACTGGATTCAGGGTTTTCATTCATTCTGTTATAAAAGAGATGGTCCAGCTGTGAAGTTCAGATCCAGTTTTCAGTTTCCACAAAGTTGGAGGGTGTTAGGATCCAGGGTTTTGCACTGATCCTTTTTCTAATTACACCAAATCAGATTCAGTGGGCCAGATTTTCAGCGGGTATAAATTGACATATCTCCGCTGATGTCAGCGACCAGTTTAGACCAGCTGAGGATGTGGCCCAGTATGTTCTGGAAAAGAGAGTCAGCAAAGTAAAACAAGAAATGGCTCTGGCTAGTTCTGAGAGGGGAAGACCTGGGAGCAGTATTCAGATGGTGACAGGGGAGTAGAGTATTCAGGTATGCTGTATTCACACCTCTTTCAAGAAAATGTAGGGGGAAGGCATATAGGATGGAGATCACACCTCTCTGTTTGAGCTAGTCACATTTTTCAGAGAAACATAGGGTTTTGAAGAAAATTATATTTTTTAGTATTTTTGTATATACATTGAGAAACCTGAAAACAATTTTTTTCAGCTTTTGACCACTGACGACAACAAAAAAATGGTTTTGGGGGCATTTGGGTTTTTTTATTTTGTTTTTTACAGAAACCTGAAAAAATCAATGATTGTTTTAATGAAAACAAACAAAAAAAAAGTTTTCAGTTTTTTTTGTGGAAAATAAAATACATTTTTCACTGAGCTCTTCTCACTTTATTTCCCCAATGCAAGCACTACCAGGTAGACTACTTATAATATTATCTTATTTTAGTACATTTCTGTGCAATGTAAAAAATCCTGTTTATCTCTGCCCCCGCCCCCTTTCCCTAGTTCCTGCTGCCTGTGCAATGGGAGAGGCAATGGTTTAAATCCCCTTATTTAGCTGTGTTGATGATAATTGCGTTGGTGTTAAAGTGTGACTTGTATACTTTGAGCAAATAAATCCCTGTACCGGATCCAGTGCAGTAGTAAATTATTAGTGATGTTTACATAATGATGGAGCAATCAATGATTAAAAAATACAGTTAAAATGAGAAATTAAACCAGATACTTCTTTTAAGTTTTCCGTTTCAACTATTAAATTCTGACTTAATTAAGGCTTAGTTTAGTCCCTGACTTATGTTTTGTAAACCCAGCTCAAGAATGTTCACATTGGAGATGGGTCGCTCTGTCTTTGTGGTGTTTAGCTTAGAAATGGACACAAATCAGAATGCTGGATCCCATGCACCCTAAGCTTCACAGCAGCCTCTCTCCGTGCCCAGCTACACAACACTTATCACCATGGCAGGGGACCTAGTTACAACACTGACTCATGACCCCATCATAACATGATTTTATTTTGATGCCACCTTAACTGCTAAAGCCTTGGTCATGAATAGAGCCATGTCATAACTGGTCCTTAGGCTGCAATGTTTTAACCAAGTCCCCTGCCACAACTATATACTTGCAGTGTAGGTAGGCCCTTAGTTCTGCCTTCTCTGGAGCTTTCGCCCCATATACTCTGCCTCTTCAGTGATTTTCCTCATCTCCCTCCACAGCTGTAGCCATCAGTAGTTGGCTCTGCCGTTCCTGTTGTTACAATAAATAAGCCATTGAAAACAGCGTTTTCTCTGCCTTATCTTTTTGACAGATCTGAGAGTTCTGCAGGCCAAGTAAGCCTGGCAGATGCAGAGGGTATTCCCAGCACACTGAGTCAGAAGACAGAACCAGTAGCCCCAGGCTACAGGCAACTCCTATCCAAAGCAAAAGCACAAGGGGAAATGGCAATCTGCAAATGCTCCCGTGACTATATTGATTTATTTTGAGGGAGACTCTCTCTGCATGAGACTCCAGACTGCATAATAATGGCATTATACCCATCCAGGCAAATTTTTCTTTGCTGTAAGAAAGGAATTGTAAAATTTTGTTTCTAAATATAGCAAAAAGTTCGACAGTAGTTAAAGTCTCTCTGTGTGTACGTTCTAAAGGATTGCACAAGCTCTGAGCAACATAAGCAATGACATTACAAAAGTCAAATGTCTGCTACACATTAGCTATCCCTGACTGACTGCCTTAATCTTGCTCAGACATATGACAAGCTTGCTAAATAATCTTGGCCCTCAGTGAAATGCCACACAAATTAAACTGAAGCCACGTCCCACATCCCAGGCCCCCCAAGATAATCATCATGCTATCTCTTTTGGGTATGCAGTTCAGTAAGAGACACAGCTGTGTTCTTGTGATCTATACAGGCTTGATGCTAGATGGTACTAAGCACCTCCTGAGAAGTGATGCGTGGCTGCAATTCCCATTGAAGTTAGTTGAAGGCACTCAGCACCTCTCAGTAGGCATTCAGGATCTTACAGTATTGGCCCTTTATGATGTTGGTAGTGGGATAAGAGGACAAATTCTGCTCCCTGTTATGCCAGTGCAACCTCAATCCCAGTTAGTAGAATTGCACAGGTGTGACAGCAGAATTTACCCAAGCATTCGAAGCTGAAGAGTTTACACTATCATTGTAGATCAGAGTCATAGCAAATGGGCAACAAATAAAGAAGGTGTGGGTAAAACAGCAGTAGCTGTGGGTAAAACAGAGGTTCGCATTGCCCTTGGGGGTGCAGTGAGAGAGATATAAAGGCTGGCTGCACTGTTGATTTTTAGTGAGATACGTTTGTGGAAGGGGTGAGGTGGAATTTATGAAGAGGTGAGTAGTGTTGCAATAGAGGGTAAGAGGTGGTAAACCTGGTGGGAAAAATGATTTTAAAGAAAGGATATGAATGTATATTATATATAGTTTATCATTTAATTTTGTATAACATAGAATTACAACTACCTTACAGTAAAACTGTTATGTTTTATAACCTAATAATGTTTCATAATTTTTCATATTATTAGCCTAATGTTTTATCAGAATATAGATTGTATGAAAATGGTAAAAAGATAATTATACTGAGAAGCACATCCTAAGTTATTAGGTATTGCTCCCCAGAGGCGTTATGCATAATATTACAAGACATGGAGAAACTAAACATGACAGAATGTAACTCCAGATAAGAAAAGGCAACATACGAATAGCTAGACCAGCACTGGTCTTATTATCTGGCCTTTATATTTAATTTCTGGCCTTTCTGTGTTAATGCTTTTGGATAAATTGAAAAGTGTATATTATTTAGTTCACACATTTATATTCATGAAACCCTAGGGGCCAACTTAAAATGTAGTAAAGTTGCATAAAAACGGAAATTATCTAGGAGTGGGGATGAGATTTTCATTGATTTTTATCTACCCCTTCCTCACTATCTTCTGCTCCATCCTCCTTCTCCTCCAACCCCTATCACCTCTTCTTATCCTCCAAAGAATGCACTCCAATCTCCTGATCTCAGCCTGGTCCAGCTCGCTCCAAAAGATAACCCCAATGTATTCTCCCCGACAACCATTCTTGACCTCCCAAAAATATCCCATTTTCTGTCAAGAACCATTTTGCTGAAAATTCCCCAACCTGCAGTAGTCATTACAATGCCACCAAACAGCCATATTGCACATACTGCACCTGTATACAGCAAATTTATGACAATTCTTAAATATAAAAACCCGTTGATAAATGATGGCTGGTTTTACACACTATACAGTTGCAGTAAGTGACACTGAAAACCAGAGTTTCTTTGTAATTTTGGGCAATAGTGCAGGAGCAGTAACCTATCCCAAGCACTCAAGGTGTTAAAGCTCCTTCAAGGCAAAAGATATAAATCTCCCTTTTAAGTGGTTGCTGGCTCATTCTGAAGCATTGTAGCATATGTTCCCATTAAGGGCAGCATGACTCACAGAACAATATTTGTTCTCCTACAAACCATGAAGCTTGGAAGAGCTGAAGTCCACCAAAGGAGATAACACACTGCATCACAAGACCCTTCCCTAAAAACACTAACCACTAAACAAAGGTCATTCAACCCATAATATACAATGATTATTGAAATCCTTGCCTGGTAGTTTTGCTATTGACTGCACTGTGGCCAGGATTTCACCCCATGTCTTTTACATGTAAGACAGAGGATGCCAGTATGATCTTTTCTTCTAGAAAAACAAAGCAATTTTTAATCCAGGTGGCATTTGTAATTTAATAGACAAAGCTATATTTTATTATTTAAACGACTAGGTAACATTTTGACCCAAATAGAGTCTTACTGGGAAAGCAGCTGCCTCCAGAAAAAAGAGGGAAAGCTGGCACTTCCAGGCAAGAATTGCCTCTTTTCTGTGTTCCCCATCCATCAAATGCAGGTAAAAGTACTTCCCTGCTTCACAAGGACATTGTGCAGTGCTCTGAGACTATGGTGACAACTCCTGAGTCTAATGAACTTATGAGCAAGAGGTGAATGGGATTTACATCATTTGTAATAATTCTGGGCCAAAGGAAAAAAACGGGCAATTAATAACTAACACCAAGAAGTCAGTCATACACCTGATCTATTGTCTGGGTTTTGCTAATATGATTTTTATGGAAATATATGATTGTGTTCTTTCCCAAATAAAAAGTGTTTGTGGTTTCCTATTCCCAAGGATGCCAGAGTGCAAGGGAAGGGGGAAGAGACACCTAGAAAGGTGATGAATGGGGTTACATCTCAAGTTCATAAAACCTGGGGATGGCTAAGGTTTTAAGCATCAGCATGAGCCAATCTTGGTATATATTTTAAACAGAACCTCTAGACATCATCTCAACCTGGCTAATGACACTTGGCAGGAGAGTTACACAAATAACGCCCATCGAAGGCAAAGCTAGTTCTTTGCATCTTGTGGCAGGAGAATCGGGGGCCCCTACCTCCTGACTCTACACATCTACAGAGCGATTTATTGCACGGCCAGCTGGGGTGTAAATCAACAGCACTCTAGTCTGCAGCACACTAAGTGGCTGCAGGGACCGTACTACCAAAGACTAAAAGCTCCATAGTGCTCTGTAGAGTCACACCCCAGCTTGCCGCCCACTACACCACCATACAGACAAGCCCTAAGCCTTGTGCTCTAGCTACCAGACATGCTTCCTCCCTGAAGCCATTCTCAAATATGGAAGGATGGTCTTGGGGTGAAGGCACAGGGCTTTGTGTCAGTAGGTCTGAGTTCTATGCCCAGGTGTGACCTTGGGTTACAAAGTCATTTAAGCCAAAATTATTAAACATAGGTGCCTATGATTAGTCACTTGGGTACAGATTTCCATACCTAGCTGTAGGCACTAAGGATTGAAAATATTGGCCTCATTACTTCCATTTCCTCCTCTGTAAAATAGAGGTAATAACACATCTGCCTTACAGGACTGTGGTGAGACTGACTAGCTACAAAAAAACTCGTAGACACCCTTGGCTGGAAGTATTATTATCTACACAAGATGCAATGATGAAGCAGGTAGGGCCGTGCAGGTTTACATAGCCCGTTTCAGAAGTGCAAGAGCAACTTAATGCATATGTCTATGAAAATGAGTGGGTTAAGCCATACGTTAGTGGTGCTGCTGAAATAGCTGCTATTTAGCACTGCCTCCCACCTCAAGACTGGAGCAGGCAGCCTGAATGTCACATACACTGTATTTATATTACTGCATTAAGCTTTGTAGAAGGTCATCTTCATGTGCAGATGCTACAGACAGAGCAGCACAGATGTAACTGTTGCAAGGCACTAAATAGAACTGAGATGATTATTTTATACAAGCAAAATGAACGAAGAGTACTTGTGGCATCTTAGAGACTAACAAACTTATTTGGGCATGAGCTTTTGTGGGCTAAAGCCCACTTCATCGGATGCATGGAGTGGAAAAAGCAATATTTCAGCTTCAAAGACGCCACAGTCATTCCAACACCGGCAGCAAGCCAAGTCACAAACAGCAGGCAATTAACACTCAGTCAGGGATGCCCAAACTTTGTCCAGCCAAGGGCCTCATTGGCGACTCACCAAGAGCCTCAGGTTTGCACCTGGTTTGCATAAAATAGAGCAGATTGCAGTTGACTTAGTCTTTACTGTGAAGATGTGATCCACAGAAACATTAGGTCCCAGCATGCAATGCTCTACCATGATCAAGCCACAGGCCACACTGTAGAACCAAATGAGCCACATTTGGTCCCTAGGCTATATTCTGGCTATCAAGAACCTATGTTAACTTTTGACCAGAGGTACAAGGCTCTTAAATATGAGCATGGAATTGCAGCAATAGTTAATCCTCTATTTTTATACAGAACTTTGGCCCCATGCTGTGGGGAGAACGCTGCTCAGAATATTGTTTGCAGTGTTGTTATAGCAGTGTTGATCCCAGGATATTTGAAAGACAAGGTGGATGAGATGACCTGCATAATTGCTCTGTGCAGGTCCAAAGCTTGTCTCTTCCACCAACTGAAATTGGTCCATTAAAAGATATTATCTCATCCACCTGGTCTCGCTCACAATATGTATTTGTATTACCATAGTGCTTAGGAGCTCCAGTCATGAACCAGGACCTCATTGTGCTAGGTGCTGTACAAACAGAACATAAAGATGCTCCCTGCCCCCAAAAGCTTACCATGTAAGTAAAAGACAAGAGACAACAAGGGGATACAGACAGACAGTGAAGCACAAGGGAACAATGAGACAATATTGGTCAGCAAGATAGGCAGGATCTCAACACAGCTGCTGCATAATCATTGTCAAGTTTTTGTAGGCATCACCACAAAGGAGAAAGAGTTTTTCCTTTACTCCTTTCCACTGCTCCAATTATTTCCACGTGGCATGGAATGTCTGTAAGGGGGAAAGTTAGCAGCTATCTAGAGAAGGGGAATATTCCACGTAGCTGTGTAGTATTTTCCCTCTGCATGGCCTCATGGCCCATCTTCATGGGGCTTTTGCTGTTTTATAGCCAAAATCTGCCTCATTTACACCCATGTGAAGTCAGTCTGGACCAAATTCTGTTCTGTTACACCTATGAACCCCACTTGGAGTTGCATTGTGTAACTGAAAGACCAATTTTCCCATTGGCCAGATGAATCCTTGCTGTAACTCCACTGCTTTTCATGGAGTAATAAATCCACAAGTCTGGCCCATTATGTTTCAAATGGCTGTACCATCCTAACCAGGCTATTTAGAAAATATTCCGAATTATATTCCAGCTGCAAGTTTCCATTGTCTGTTGGTTTCTGCAGATCAACTGCAAACGCAAATCAGTTTTCCTACAGAAACTCCAGTTACCTTGCCTGAAGTTCATTGCATCACAAAGCATGAAGGCCCAGCCCCTTCACCCATCTGTGGAATATGGGTTTCCGGGTTGATTTCCTTGGAGTAGAACTGAAATTATGCCAAGAACGCAACAACTTGATGTCCCCAGAATCTCAACCACGATGCTTAGAACATGCTCATTGTTCTATCTAGCCACGGAGTCACTGACAATTGTGACGAGCGGAGTGACTAATTTTCTCTGTTTTTTGTCACGTACCTATACTAGCCCACACAGTCAAGTCATGGTTGACGAATGAATGAATGAATGAATGAGCACTCCCAAGTGCAGAAACAAGCAAAGGACCTGGACTTGCATCCATTGAAGTCAATGGGAGTTTTGGCATTCACTTCGTCTGCATTAGGCCTGAACCTACTCCCATTGAAGTCTCAAATTCTTCTGTGCTGGTCCTGGGAGGATTTCAAATGCTTTGTGGGGGAAAGAAGTCAGTCAGGATAGCTGTTTGCTCATTTTTTAGGGTAAGTAACCAGGCTGACCTTTGGGTGCTCTCAACCTGGCTCCACTGTATTTGACCTAGTGCAGGTGCCTCTCTGTGGTGGGACAGGCGGTTTTAAATGTATTCTGGTTGTTCATCTATCCACATACATACAGTCGCTCCACATTTTCTTAAAAGGTTTGCCATGGCAACATATATGCTTATAATGCCTCTTTTCACCCCAGGATCTCCAAGTGATTTGCAGAAGTTAATTCCCACAATACCTTGTTAGGTAGGTAGGTGATATTTTATAGATAAGTAAACTGAGGCACAGAGTGGTTAACTGGTAAACTGAGGCATAGGATTTGCTCAAGGTTACACAGCAAGTCACTGGCAGAGTGGGGAACAGAATCCAGGAATCCTGACTGTTAGTCCTCTGCCCTAAACACTATTTCTTCCCAGCAAGCACTCGCAATCCAGTTTTCTTCATCTCCCCCTCTGTTTACAATAGGCATTGCCATTTATTTTCTTGTGTAAATGTCAACATGTGTAATCACATGGTAAGAACATCAGTGTCTCAATGCTGCCACAGACACAGTCTTTCTATGGAACAGATGGCACTTGCATTATTATTAAACCTTCGCATCTAAACTCATTTTGTGGGCTTGACCATTTGTCCTGGTAGGCGGGTAGCATACCCAGCTGTGAGTGGGCACAGTGCCAGCTTTCCTAACACTTGATTGGAATGATCCCACACCAGCAGCATCAACTGCGGGTGTTAAAGACAAGTTTGCCAGTCATCAGTATGTCTGTCCATCCTGAATGTCTCTTCCATAAGCGTACATACAGACCTTTCTGATCAGAGCTGATTTAAACTTTGCAAGACAAAAGAAAACTTGCACAGTCAGGTAAGGGAAGATTTTGTCTCTTGTGAATGATTGTGTCAGTGGAAGGGAAAGGAGTATTTTAATGAATTATTCACAACCCCTCTTCCCTGTGGAACTGGCTAAGCAATGGATATGCTTCCTGCTGAAAAAGTTGAAATGAACGCTGTTGTTCAGAAGGACTGTGCAATGTTTCTGCTGAACACAAGCAATACAAGCCTTAGATTTGTCTTTAAGGACTTTTTACTCATAATGTGGGCTATGCAATTGTTGGATGCCTCGAAGGAAATTTGCAAGCAGATAAGTGATGAGGACACAAGCTAAAGCTGGATAGGAATCCTAATGGTTTCATGCATTTTAATTATTTCATTGATATTAATATGAAAACTACATCTCCCTTTTCCTCAAGGTTAAAAAAAACCACTTCAGAGGAGTCCATTATCTTCAGAGAAATGCAGATTTTCTCAGTGGAAGAGCAGAGACATTTCCTGAATGCAATGGCCCTGCACAAACTTGATGCCTTCAGCCCCACCCTCCCAGGAGGTAAGCTGAAGGCAGCAGCAGCAATGCTGAGAGGCAAGGAAGTGTGTTACCGAAAGAAGCAGCTTTCAAAAGGATGAATTTCCAGAACAGAGACAGACTGCACAGACTCAACCTCTTGCACTGAACTGTCACAGTGATCTAATTATTGTAACTGAAGTGTGTGACATCTGGAGATGTGCCAGAGCTTCAAAGTGACTTAGGCAGTCAGTGAACCATACCCTTCACCAGCTCATGACTCCTGCAAACACTTACCCATTCATCAGCTACAACAGTGCCAGGAAAGAGAAATTGATTTATCCACTGATAATTTTAACAGCTGCAAACACAGGATGTCCTATGACAAAGTGGTAGCCCTGGTATTACTACCCGCTGAGCCTGGGATGTTTCCATAAGCCATTTATAATGGGAACCAAAGTCTACTTCAGGATTTTCCTATTTCACTCCCAGGAGGAAAGTATTAATTAGCAAAACATACATGCCCTACTGTGATGCAGCAGCAGATGCCCTCCATGCATTTATTCAGCTGGAATAAAGAAGGGTGCAAGTGAAAATGTGTCTCCTGGCAATCAACTCCAGCCTAGCCCTTGCCACTGCACTGAGGCTGGTAACTACCTAAGAACAAACACCCCACACTGCTTTCTCTCTCCATTTCTGACATGTGAGTTCCCCACATAACATATATGTTACATATTACAATATGTGATGTATTGCACGCGATACAACTCAGTACCTTCTAAGCCAGATTTTCAGAAGTGCTGAGCACCTGTACCTCCCACTGACTTCAACTGAAGTTGTGAGTTCTCCGAAATGTAATGATGTAAATTATGATCTTTTTGAAACAGCGATGGTGTCTTCTTCCTACTTATAGACAGTGTTAAGGACTCTGTCAGCATGCAGCAAATAAATGACATTAATAAATGACAATACCTGTTATCATGAGCCACGGCCTGCTCCTGATTTGAGTAAGAATGAATGGGGGTAAAGTCAGGATACAGACTTGACCAATCTGTCTTCCGTACGAGTCAGCATGATTCACTGTGACATGGCAGAAGTGAGTTTCCAAGAGGGACTTAAATGTGGACAGAATAGGGGCTTTGCCGGCGAGCTCAAGGAGGTTGCACATGGGAAGCTATCTGGATGCAGGCATAAAAGAGATTGTGTGAGAGATTGACAAACGGGCAGAAAAGGATGGGAGCCCTGGCGGAGTGGAGGGCAGGGGGTGCAACACGGTGCTTTCCAATGGCGGATAAGTAGAGACAGGCAGATATACAGAGAGCTTTGAAAGGGGTGACTACAGCCAGCTGAAAAATGAGTCGTAATCTCTGCAAAAATTTCAACCATTTTTTTAATCAAGGAAAGTATCATCGAAATTGTGAACTTTGAGAAACGTTGACCAGCTGTAGTGGTGACAAGAAGCTTAAATTTGATGTGACATTGAATGAGGAGCCAGTGGCAGGATTTGAGAGGAAAGCTGCATGATAAAATAGGCTGGCAAGGAAGATGTGTTTAGTGGCTGCATTGAAGGGCGACAGAGTATGTGTTTGGGGGATCAGAGAGGAGGATGTTGCAGTAATTAAGGTGGGATACAATGAGGCCCTGCAACAAGAGATTTGGCAGTGGGGGTGGAAAGAAAATGATGGATCTCGGAAATGTTGAGAAGGTAGAAGCAGCAGGGTTTGGATATTGCCTAGATGTGTGGAGCAAGGGTGACATTATCTTACTCTCCCTCTTAAAGACAACAGCTCAATTACATCTTACTGAACTTCCTTGTAAGCTAACCTTGTCCAAGGCATGGCCCTTTAAGAACAGGTAGTTCAGGAAAGGATCACTTGATCAAGCTGAAGGAGGTGCCTGAGTCACATGTCCTTAAACTTAAAGCAGGTGCCTGAGTCACGTGTCCTTAAAGCAAAATAAAGGGAGGATGCTAAGAAGGTAAATGTAGTAGAAATTCAACCTCAGCATGTCATGAGCAAATTGAATTGGTGTGACAGAATGTGAGGAGAATATATTTTTCAGGTGCTTATATACCAATGCTAGAAGTCTTGGTAACAAGCAAGAGGCATTGGAAATTCTCATTTATAAGAAGAGATAGGATATAATTGGTGTTACTGAAAGCTGGTGGGACGATTTGCATGATTAGCGTGTTAAAATCTCTGTTATAACCTGTTCAGGAAGGATAGAGTGGATAAAAGATCGGGGGTGGAAGCACTCTGCATTAAAGACACTTGTACCTGTTCAATGTTATTGATAACTTAGGACCATAGGATGTTGAATGCATATGGATCAATGTGCTAATTCACAAAGCCCAGGAGGGGATACCAGTGGAAGTCTGTTGCAGACCACTGAATCAAACCAGTGAACAGGATAAATTACTCATTAAACACTAGTCTACAGTGTGGAATGCAACATGGTGTTGTTATGGGGGACTTCAGTTTGGGAGACATGCTGGTGGTCTCATGGATCCAGCAATAAAATATCATTAGAGTTTCTGAAAATTATAGATGACTATCTAACACAAAAAGAATTACCCACAACATGAGATAACTGTATTTTGGATCTCATGATTACAGACAAAGATTAATTAATAACTGAACAAAAAAGTTGGCGATTGCCTAGGGACCAGTGATCTTGACTTGATTACATTCAATATGGGGAAACAAAGGACAGTCACAAGTAACACACACACACACACATATATGCTGCAGAAGGGCTAATTTCCCAAAGCTAAGGAAAATTATGAGCAAAATTGGGAGAAAAAATTCAGACAGAAAAATGCCAATGAAAATTGGGAGCTCATTAAGAAGAGTTTACTAGATGTCCAAAATGCCATGATTCCAAAATGAAGAAAGAGAACCATGTTGGCTAAAAAGCTTATCCTTATTCAGTTGTGAAATGACAATAGCAATTAGAAATAAAAAACAATATATAACACATGAGAAAAGGGGGAAATAGATAGAAATTGATATGTTAGAAATTATGAAGTGCAAAAAATTGATAAGAGAAGCTAAAGACCTCAGGGAAAAATCATGGCTAGCAGGGCTAAGGACAATAAGAAGGGGGTTTTAAGTATATTAGAAACAAAAGAAATACTAGCAATGATATAGCCCATTACCAAATATAGATGGTAAAACTGTTAATGATGCAGAAACTACAGAAGAGTTCAATAAATATTTCTGTTCCATATTTGGAAAGAAATAGGATAGTATACTTGAATCATATGAGGATGATGGAGTATCTTCCAGTCCATTCCAGTCCATTAGTAACTGAGGAAGATGTTAGGCAATATCTACTAGGGATAAACATTTTAAAATCAGCGAGCCTGGATAACTTGGCACTCCGGATTCCTAAAAGAATTGCCTGGGTAGATCTCTGACCTGCAGATGTTCACTTTTAATAAATCTTGGAATACCAGGGAAATTCCAGAAGACTGGAAGAATGTTGTACCAATATTCAAAAAAGGGCAAGTGGGATGACCTGGACAACTATACTTCAGTTAGCCTGACATCAATTCCTGGCAAAATAATGGAAAAGCTGATATGGGATTCAGGTGATAAAGAATTAAAGGATAGGAATGTAATTAATGTCAGTCAACATGTTTTTATGGAAAACAGGTCTTGTCAGACAAACCTGATTTCATTCTTTGATGAGATAACAAGTTTGGTTCATAAAGGTGACTGCTTAGATATAATATACTTAGGCATTTCTGAAGTTTTTGACGCAGTACCGCATGATATTCTGATTAAAAAATTACTGCAATGTCAATAGAGCACACATTAAATTGATTAATACTGGCTAACTGCCAGGATTCAAAGAGTGGTTGTCAATGGTGAATCATCATCAAATGGGGGTGTTTCTAGTGGGGTTCTGCAGGGATCAGTTCTAGGGCCAATGGTGCTCAATATTTTGATCTGGAAGTAAATATAAAATCACTGTCGATAAAATCTGAGGCTGACAGAGTAGTAAATAATGATGAGGACAAGGCATTTATATGGAGCAATTTGGATCACTTGGTAACCTGGGCCCATTCACACAATGCATTTCCACACGGAATGCAGGGCCATACCTACAGAATGGGGGGCTGTATCCTGGAAAGCAGTGACTCTAAGAATCTAGGGGTCATAGTGAACAAGCAACTGAACAGGAGCTCCCTGTATGATGCTGTGGCAAAAAGGCTAATGTGTTTCCTGGATGTATAAACATAGGAGTAGGGAGGTGAGTTTACCTCTGTATAGGACTGGTAAGACCAGAATTGGAATGCTGTATACAGTTCTGGTGTCCACATTTTAAAAATAATGTTGAAAAATTGGAGAAGGTGCAGAAAGAACCATAAAAATGATTTGAGGGCTGGAGACAATGCCTTATAGTGAGAGACTTAGGGCTTGGCTACACAAATGCTTAAGTTACAGCAAGCTGGGGTGTAGATCTACCACACACTAGCCTGCTGTGAACTAACTGTCCATATAGATCCTGCTGCCATGCACTAAGAATTCCCTTGTAAGCTTTGATCTAGTCCTGTTTCAAAGAAGGGTAGATCAAAGTGCACTAAGGAACTGTTAGTGCAGGGCAGCAGGGTCCACACAGACAGTATGGGGCAGGCTAGTGCAGGGTAGATTCACACCTCATCTTGCTGTGAACTAAGTGTTCACGTAGACAAGCCTTAAAGTACTCAGTTTGTAAACATAACATTCTTCCGCTGAGGGTCCGATCGATCAATCAGACGCTCAGAGGAAGAATGCTATGTTTACAAAAACTCCTGACTGTGTGTGAGTTAACTGCAGAACCAAGGGGGCCACTGAGGCGACGTGATTGCAGCGTCACAACACAGGGTGCCATGTTCTGGGATTGCACTCTGCATCAGTTCCCATCCCAGGTTTGAAGGTGCCTGTTGCATTTGTAGATGTCCTGAGGTAGTTGGACCCAAAATCTGGAAGTCCTTGGTTCAGTTGTTACTCAATCCTTACTCAAGTATTGCACAGCGGGAATATTGTATGAGAGAGTATTTTCCTAATTAAACCCAACTAGTTATTAAAGAAGTTTCCTTCTTCTTGCTGTGGAAACTGGATCTAAACGGGCTCCAGTCTCTAAAAGTTTCCTTTCACCTCAGATAAAATACATGTTTAGAATGAATGTATATGTTATATGTTTGCCACAGTAGGTTATTATAATGGGCTTTAAATATCACTAGGCAACGCTCTTCCCCTATATCTGGAGTAGTGCTCTGTTGTTCTGTTCAGTTCTTATGAGGTCATCTACTTGAAAAGAAGTTCCTCTCTATTCAGTAGTGGTAATTACCTGTACTGTCATGTGATTTGTTCCTCCAGTCACAATCCAGGACTTTTTTAGCAATGTCTATTGCATAGTTAAGGAATGAGAAAAAATATCCCATATAGTTGTGATAAGTGGGAAGGAGAGGAGAAAGAGCATGATCTAAACTCTTCTGATTCCATGAGAGTCTTTCCATTCACATAAGTGGGAATTAGATAAGGCCTAAGGATCTTATCAAATTAGGAATGTAAGATAAAAAGTCCTAAGCAGAGTGAGAGGGGAATGCAGGAAGAGGAGAGAGCGGGAGAAGACCAGTGGAGAAAATCCCACCCAACATAAAATTAAAATAGCAAGTTAGCAAATAGCAGTATGAAGGTTTTTTTAGGGGGAGGGATAGCTTAGTGGTTTGAGCATTAGCCTGTTAAACCCAGGATTGTGAGTTCAATTTTTTGAGGGGGCCACTTAGGGATCTGGGACAAAAATCAGTACTTGGTCCTGCTAATGAAGGCAGGGGGCTGGACTCAATGACCTTTCAGCATCCCTTCTAGTTCTATCAGATAGGTATATCTCCATTTATTATTATTTAGTGTCTTATATTTTGTCATTTCATACAGCGATTTATACTCAAATACAAGATATCTCAGTAGCAAGCTAAACATTCCTACCAACGGGATTTAAAGTTTGCACAGCAGGAACCCAGACTAACAGGGTCACCTTACACCTGACCCATGTAGCAGCAAGCCAAACAATTACTGTAAGGAGTAAAATCTCCCTAGAATCTGAAAATGTATGAAGTTGAATCTTAAACCTTGCTTTCTCATCTTGTTTAAAAAAGAAAAGAAAAGAAATCCTCAAACACATGGAGAGACAAGTTCAAATGCCCACTGTCATTTCTGCATGTGCACAAGCTCAGGCCTCCTCTGAAGGGTTTATTTTATTCAACCAATAGGTCTGATTTTTTAAATTAAAATAGTGTATCTCTCTCACACTTACAATGTTGTAAAGATTAAAATGTGGCAATAGCTCAGAATACTGTAAGCCTTTGAAATGCAAAATATCAACACCAAATATAATCATTTGCACTTCTGCACTGACTTTTATTGTAGAGTACTTTGCAAACATTAATTAAATAACCGCCCTCCATATTAATGTCCCCATTTTACAGATTGAAAATTGAAGTTCACAGAAATTAAGGCCATGCAGAGAGCTGGTGGCAGAGTGGGGAATGGAATTTGAAGCCTGACTTGCAGTCCTTCGTTCTAAGGCCTAGACCACATCTCCTGCGCAATTTGGCTACGGGTTTCCTGCTAAACATTGCCCACTTTAAACACTATGCTGTCCTCCTGCAGTGTCCACACTGGTTAGGAAGAAAGTTGCAGTGTTGGAAAGTGGCTACAAATGCCCTGCAGCAGACTTTCTGCCACTGGGGACCTTCAACTGAGGGCTTGGCTACACTTACAAGTTGCAGCGCTGGTGGAGGCTTTCCAGCGCTGCAATTACACCCCGTCCACACTTGCAGGGCACAACCAGCGCTGCAACTCCCTGGCTGCAGCGCTGGCTGAAAACCCATCCCGGCAGGGGTATAAGGAGTGCAGCGCTGGTGATCCAGCGCTGCTCAGCAGGTGTGGACACTCACCAGCGCTTTAAGTGTCCTCCAGGGAATAAGGAGTTATCCCAGAATTCCTGTTCAGCCACTCTGCTCATCAGTTTGCACTCTACTGCTCTTGCCTCAGGTGACCTGCCCTTTAAATGCCCCGGGAATTTTAAAAATCTCCTTCCTGTTTGCTGCAGCCAGGTGTGTGTGGAGTGCAATCAGTTAATCTTTCCAGGTGACCATGCCTCCACGTGGCAAACGAGCCCCAGCATGGAGCAATGGCGAGCTGATGGACCTCATCAGTGTTTGGGGGGAGGAATCTGTGCAGGCACAGCTGCGCTCCGGCCGTAGGAATTACGATATCTTTGAGCAGATATCAAGGGCCATGCTGGATAGGGGCCATGATCGGGACGCACTACAATGCAGGGTGAAAGTTAAAGAGCTGCGGAGTGCCTATTACAAAGCCCGCGAGGGGAATCGCCGATCCGGAGCTGCCCCCACGACCTGCCGTTTTTACAGGGAGATGGACGAGATACTTGGGGGTGACCCCACTGCCAATCCCAGGATAACGATGGACACTTCTGAGCAGGCTGGGGGACAGGAGGCAGAGGCGGAGGCGGAGGCGGCGGCAGCGGCGGCGGCGGGGGGGGGAGGAAACCGCGAGTGAAGCTACTGGGATGGGGGAAGACACCCCAGAGTGGGCATGCAGCCAGGAGCTCTTCTCAAGCCAGGAGGAAAGTACCCAATCGCAGCAGCCAGCAGTTGCAGAAGGACAAGCAGAGGAGCGGGTTAACGGTAAGCGGCTTTTATTTTCTGGGTGGAAATGTTTCTGGAGAGGAAGGGGGGTTATGGCTGCATGCATGCCAGCCTCTAGATGTGGAATAGCCCGTTGATGTGGTCTATCACGTCGCGGTAATCTGCTTCAGTTATCTCAGCAAAAGTTTCATCCAGAGCGTGGGCAATATGCCTGCGCAGGTTTATAGGCAGAGCCACTGTGTCCCTTGTCCCAGTGACGGTGACGCGTCCGCGCCACTGTGCTGCCAGTGGTGGGGGGACCATTTCTGAACACAGGGAAGCCGCGTAGGGTCCCGGGCGGAATCCACATTGCTCTAAAAGAGCCTCCCGCTGTTCCCTAGTGACTCGCAGCAAGGAGACATCTTCCAGGATTAACTCCTGTGAAAAATGTTGGGAGACTCTTTAGTGAAGAGATAGGGAGATAAGATCACCCCTGCAGCTGCATCTTCACTCAACCCCTCTAGCACTCCAGATTACCCGAAGCAACCAGCTCCCCTCTATCACTCAAGCCCCACTTCTCCCTCTATAAGCACCCCTCACTCACCATTTCGTGGCTTCTGTTGTGTTATGCGTTTGGGAAAAGAATGCTAAAGTGAGAACTCCCTCAGTGTAACAATTCATGTCTGGAGATAGTGAATACAATGCTGCCCGTGTTAAATGTTGTCATTTCTGTGTTTCTACAGTGACCTTGACTACTGGACTGCCCAGATGTTCAACATCACAGAGGCTTCAAAATTTGAGAAAAAATCCCCGAAAGAGCAAAGAGGACATGCTGAAAACTGTTCTTCATCACTCTGCTACAGAGAGAAAGGAATTGAAGGAGTGGAGAGAGAAGGAAAGCAAGATCCGCCAGAGGGAAAGCAGGATCCGCAAGAGAAATGCAGTGGCCAAAAGGAAAAGCACAGAGCAGCTTCTAAGCATCCTGTCGCGCCAAGCGGACTCTATCGAGTCACTCGTTGCCATGCAAGCAGAGCACTACCGTGCTACTCCCCGCCCCCCGTCCCAAAGCTTTTTGCCTTGTGCCCCAATGTCAGCTCAAACCACCTTTCCCCAGCATTCAGGTTCTTACCACCACCAGCTGCCTCCAACACCTGTACGCTCACCAACCAGCCCTGATACCTACCACCCTTACCCTCTGCACTCAACCCCCATCACCATGCAGTATATGCACCCTGAAGTGCAGGATTCGTTAAACAGCACTCCAGACAGGACATATGCAAACTTGTGACTGTACAGTTCACCAACCCACACCCCTGCCCTCTTGTGTTCATGAAATGTTGTGTGTCTGTCCGTCAAGGAAGTTTTTTTCTTTTCAATAAAACAATTCTTGGCTTTGAAAACAGTCTTTATTATAGCAGATAGTGAAAGATACCTTAGCCCAGTAAAGAAAGAGGCACTGCAAATCATTTTAGGGATAATAGAATAACAGTGTAAACAGTGCAATTCACTCCCATGCAAGGCAGCAAACATTACTGTTGGCTTTCAGCCTCAAATTCTTCCCTCAAGGCATCCCTAATCCTTGAAGCCCTGTGCTGGGCCTCTCTATTAGCCCTGCTCTCTGGCTGTGCATATTCAGCCTCCAGGACTTGAACCTCGGTGGTCCATGCCTGACTGAATGTTTCACCCTTCCCTTCACAAATATTATGGAGGGTACAGCAAGCGGATATAACCGCGGGGATGCTGCTTTCCCCCAAGTCTAGCTTCCCATACAAGCAACGCCAGCGTGCCTTTAAACGGCCAAAAGCACACTCCACAGTCATTCGGCACCGGCTCAGCCTGTAGTTGAACCGGTCCTTGCTCCTGTCAAGCTTCCCTGTATAGGGTTTCATGAGCCAAGGCAATAACGGCTAAGCGGGGTCTCCAAGGATCACAATGGGCATTTCGACGTCCCCTACTGTGATCTTCCTGTCTGGGAAAAAAGTCCCTGCCTGCATCTTCCTGAACAGGCCACTGTTCCGAAAGATGCGTGCATCATGCACCTTTCCAGGCCAGCCTGTGTAAATGTCAATGAAACGCCCGCGGTGATCCACAAGCGCCTGGAGAACCATAGAGAAATACCCCTTACGATTAACGTACTCTGATGCCAGGTGTGGGGGGGCCAGAATAGGAATATGCGTCCCATCTATTGCCCCTCCACAGTTAGGGAAACCCATTTGTGCAAAGCCATCCACCATGTCCTGCACGCTCCCCAGAGTCACGGTCTTTCTTAGCAGGATGCGATTAATTGCCTTGCAAACTTGCATCAAAACGATTCCAACGGTCGACTTTCCCACTCCAAACTGGTTCCCGACCGACCGGTAGCTGTCTGGATTTGCCAGCTTCCAGATTGCAATGGCCACCCGCTTTTCCACCGTTAGGGCAGCTCAACGTGTTGTGCTGGCGACACTCATCAGCACAGTCCTCAGCAGCTCGGGCTCCATTTCCCACAGAAATCGCGATTCACACACAGAGCAGAAAGACACTCACAATGGCGCCAAACGTTGCCAGAAAGACAGACTGCTGGGATGTGAAGCAATGCACCACGGGGCGTTGGAACAGGAAGCGGAATGACCCACACACTTCCTTCCCCTTCCCACAATACTCAGCGCCAAAACGGCTCCAAAACGGGACGTGAGCTTATGCCACCAGAATTCACCTTAAACACAGGCTGAAGTGGACCAATGATTATATTCATCTTTAGAGCATTTGGAGTTAAAACTCCCCCTGAAGTGAGGTTATCTGCATAAGGATCTCAGGATTTGGCCCCCGGTAAGGTACAGCAAGAATGTAGGATGAGGTACAGGTACTGGTTGATAGTGAGGCTCTTGATGTAACTGCAGTGTGACCAAATGAAACATGTTCTGTGAGAAGGGGTTACAGTCCAGCACTGCAGTTTTTAGAGCGTTAGCAAATCTGCTCTACAAAATGTACAAAACTTATAGAAAGGGTCTCGATCCATGCTGCTTCCCCAGGAAAAAAAATACATACTGATCAAAACATTTTCCAAACCATGAAAAAAGCTATTGTATAGCCTTTTTTTTTTCCCCCCATGGAATCGTAGTGGTATAATTTTTTTCCAACACTTGTCTCAAACTTTCACACATGGCTGCTCTTTCTCATTCCTAAATTCCACATCCAGCTGCTATGGCTGTACCTTATTTAAAGTCAGTTGGATGCAGTGATGGGTATCTTCCTACACAAGGGAAGGATATGAAGAGGTTTTCAATAAGTTGAGCTGCCTCAATGTGACTACAGCCCATGTGGATCCCAGAACACTTTAATAATAGTCTATTTTAACCCAGAGTCCAACAGGACCCCTAATAGTGTGTGCAATTGTATGTTCTTGATCCAATTAAGCCCAGGTGGAGTTAGAGCTCAAAGAGACAATGAATTACATGAAAACTGGCAAGCTTGTGCTAGTGGGAAAATACTTCCCACTGTGTACCAAGGATCACATCCAAGAACTGCCAAATTGCTAAGATGACATTTGTTTCAGCCCAGTGGTTCTCAAACTTTTTGTATTGGTGACCCCTTTCACATAGCAAGCATCTGAGTGCAAGCCCCGCCCCCTTATAAATTAAAAATACATCGTCTAGCATTTAAATAGTGTTAAATACAAATATACAACCCTATTGTTTTAAATGAGTTTACCTTTTCTCACCACTTTTCAATTAAGACTAAAACACATTTTTATTGAAGTATTGTTATAAGCAGAAAAGATATTTTTGATAGTTACTGTTTAATACTTGGGGGGGGGAACTTTGTCAATATCACTTGTCACAGCAGATTTAGCGCCCCATTGCCACCCTGCTTTCAGAGTTGCCCATCTCTCTAGGGCCCTGATCCTGCAAAGACTTATGCATGTATTTTATACGAGTAGCCCCATTGAAATCAACGGAACTACTCACAGTATACATATGCGTAACTCTTTGCAGGATGAAGGCCTAATATGTTTAAAAACAAAATGCTCTGAATCTTTATTTTTTAAATTGTCCTTTTATTGACATATGAAATGACTGATAAATCTGGTGTTGTTATGGGGGCAGTTCGATGGATTTTTTTGCTCCTTGAGAACAAGATGTTGATTTCTTTAATGCCTTCATGATGAAGAGTTCGGTTTCAGAAATGTACCAAACAATGGGGGGTTTTAATTCAGGTTTCAGTTCCTGTGAGTTCACACCCCGTGAATCTAGCTTTCAATCCCAGGACCAGAGAAACTGCAAAACCCAAACTAAAAAACAATGAGGAGTCTGGTGGCACCTTAAAGACTAGCAGATTTATTCAGGCATAAGCTTTCATGGGTAAAAAAAAAACTTCTTCAGATGCATGGAGTGAAAATGACAGATACAGGCATAAATATATATTGGCACATGAAGAGAAGGGAGTTACCGTACAAGTGGAGAACCAATGTTGAAGGCCAATTCAGTCAGGGTGGATGTGGTCCACTCCCAATAATTGATGAGGAGGTGTCAATACCAAGAGAGGGAAAATTGCTTTTGTAGTAAGCCAGCCACTCCCAGTCCCTATTCAAGCCCAAACTGATGGTGTTAAGTTTGCAAATGAATTGTAGCTCAGCAGTTTCTCTTTGAAGTCTGTTTTTGAAGGGTTTTTTTGTTGAAGAATGGATACTTTTAAATCTATTATTGAATGTCCAGGGAGATTGAAGTGTTCTTCTACTGGCTTTTGCATGGTACCATTCCTGATGTCTGATTTGTGTCCATTTATCCTTTTACGTAGAGACTGTCCGATTTGGCCAATGTACATGGCAGAGGGGCATTGCTGGCACATGATGGCATATATCGCATTAGTAGATGTGCAGGTGAATGAGCCCCTGATGGTGTGGCTGGTGTGGTTGGGTCCTATGATGGTGTTGCTAGAGTAGATATGGGGACAGAGAAGGCAACAGGGTTTGTTACAGGGATTGATTCCTGGGTTAGTGTTTCTGTGGTGTGGTGTGTAGTTGCTGGTGAGTATTTGCGCCAGGTTGGGGGGCTGTCTGTAAACAAGGACTGGCCTGCCTCCCAAGGCCTGTGAGAGTTGGGGATCGTTTTCCAGGATAGGTTGTAGATCGTTGATGATGCGCTGGAGAGGTTTTAGCTGCGGGGATATTATTCTCAAGCGTCCCCAGGAAAGGGGGTGTAGGGCTTGGGGGGATATTTAGGGAAGGTAGGGCTCCAAGTGGCCCTCCCTGAATGTTTGTTTAAATCACTTGGTGGTGGCAGCGATACTAAGGCAAGGAAGGAATTTGTGCCTTGGGGAAGTTTTTAACCTAAGCTGGTAAAAATAAGCTTAGGGGGGTCTTTTATACAGGTCCCCACATCTGTACCCCAGAGTTCAGAGTGGGGAAGGAACCCTGACATGAATAAACAGGTCTGGATTGTGAATGAAGGAAAATAAAACAAGCTTGCTTAGGGCGCTGTCCTGCATTCTGAATATTCCCAATATTCCCACCGCGGTCATTGGGAGTTTGGGGTGCTTAAGGAATGAAGGGTCAGTTCTTCACTGTATCCTTTGCTGACAGAAGATGGATTGGGCCTTGGTTTGGGCTAAAAAATTGCTTACAAAGGGCTCACTGTGTCAAGGTCAAAGGTAAACATCAAGCTGGGATTCCTTTTTCAAGAAGTTTATAGAGCAGCAACCAAGTTTCATGGGGCATTATTTAAACAGTTAGCTACCTCTTTAGCAAATTAATTTATCAGGACTCCTCCTGAGTGTCATTGTTGCTGCAGAAAATATGAAACTGCACTTCATTCAAGTTCAAGAGGCTTTTGAAACTTGTTTAAATAAACAGGCTAAACTTCAACAGCTAATCACATACCTAACCTCTTCAGCACCACACCTGATGACTGGGCTCACAATTATTTGGAAATCCTTTAGAAGAGGATGGTTAGAGGCAGCTACACAAGGGGTGCTTCATAGCTGGTGAACAGATTCCAACAAAGAGCATTTCAAAAATGTCACTGCTCTCACATGTGTCAGTGCATGTTTTAAGTCCCCACCAATTGTGTAAACATGGACCACCACTATATGTTTGGACCACAATATATATATTTTGATTTGCTAGCATATGAAACTGTATCTTATCAAAGACACGTACATATAAATATAAAACAATATCAATACAAAAGTGAATCAAATAAAAACCCTCTGTGGAACTATAAGCGTTTATAATAAATACATAACATTTATAATGTGTATAACATATATAATAAATATATAACATTTAGATGTTATATTAATCAAATTCAAGTCAAGTATGGGTCTGCTATTTTCTTAAATATCTCTGGATGTTCTCTAAGGTAACAAAAAAGATGAATGCAGGAAGAAAAAACATTCCTTCCTATTTATAATCTAGTCTTTCCTTTCTCCAGTGCCTTATGGATCTTCTTGCTTCTGCTAACGCTACTTCCATAAAAATCCTTTGATGTGGAATTACATGGCATTTTAATGGGTTGTCAAGTGTAGCATATGGGTGTCACTTTCTTTGATGTGCACCAGACACAGGGCAAAGGAAACAATGACAGGTACTATCACCAGGCAAGCAAGCGCTTCACATAGGAATTCACCCAGTTTGGGGTTGTTATATAAAGAGTGTTATATAAAGCCTTGTAACTGCCAAAAAAAGTCTGGCTTTTTTTAAAACTCCTTTTACTGCCTTTAGTGAGTACACATAACATATTTTTTACTCTGCCATTAAAAGAGATTGTAACAGTACAGTACAGTATAACAGGAGGGGACTCCATCCTGCATCAGCCATAGGGCAGTGTTTTGCTGCAATGAAAAATTATTTCATTAAATATCTTTGCATCCTATCTACTTGTAGAAATAATTATTCCATACATGCCAACTGCAGAGATTCTTGCATTTCCCACTGAAGCAGCGGGGAATCAGGAGTTTGGATTAGATGGACCATTATTCCAATCCAATCAGGCAATCCTTTGTAAGTATATAACTCAGATGTGTTTGTGAAGCACGTAACTCTAAATATACTGGATCCAAAGGGAAAAGTCCATTTTAGCATCTCTTTTCAATGAGTATATGTATTAATCTAGATCCAAAACCTAAGCAGCAATGGGCAAGTAGAAAAAACATGAAGATGATTCTCTAACCTGTCCATGCTCTCACGGGTACTTAGAATTCCCTTAGTTCATCTGACACTCGGTACCTCTATACTGAAGGAAAAAAGAAAAAAACACCGTGGCAGCAAATCTCAGAGCCTGGGTTAACTCACTCAGGCTTGTGCTACAGGACTAAAAATAGCAGAGTAGATGTTCCTGTCTGGGCTAAAGCCTGGGCTCTGAGTCCCACACCCTCTGCAGTTTTCTGGGGTGTATTAAAAACAAAACAAAAAACCCAACTACTTCATTATAATCGTCCACTGATAGTCTTACCAGGAGAAGCTAAAATAATAAGTCTCATCTTGTCTAATAAAAAAAATTACACAACTATTGTATTCTCTACTAATAGCCCAAACACTTGATCAGCTTTGTAAACAGTAGTGTTTGGAGCCATTACTCTAGATTTTTCTAGCACTTTTTATTTTATAAGGGTAGATACTGAGTCCAAAGAATCTCCCCTGACTTTATCTGAATGTTTGAATGCCCACTGTAAGATTTTCCCCCAACTACTGAGAGTTCTCCAAGAGAACAGAGGCCTATAGATCAAAGCAGTTACTTTTAATTGCACAGATAATCAAGTGGCTGTGTAAGGTTAAGAGAATGTACAGAGTGCCCTGGTAATTTAGCTAGACATATATGAAAATTAAAAGCTTGAGTCGCTACTTATTAGCCTTAGATGTTCATTCTTTTCCCAGGGAGAAAGTAATTTATGGCCTAACTGGTCTGAACAGTAAATCCAAGTAACAAGGATGCAGCCAGAGATTCCTATTACTATCCGTCATAATTGGCTGATGGGGTGGGTTGAAACTACATTAATCATCACCCTGGTAGAAAGCAAATTAGAAACTCTGTGTTCTATAGACGGGCTTCCCATGTTACCGAGTGAGTTAAATACAAAGCATGTGTTACTGGCATCAGTGATTTCAAAAGTGGGTGTTTCCCATGATGTAAATGGTACTTAATAATGTTCCACCTTTGACTGAAACTAAGGCACACCCTGCCGTGTGGTTCTTGTCATTTAATTAAATTTACTCAACCTGAGCTCATTAATATCCTGTAATTTTCAGATTAACTCTTGAAACAGTGTTGGCAGAATGCAATAGCCCAGTCAGGGAAATCCCACAGCAGGTGCTTCTGAACTGTGTTCACTACAGTTTGACTGAGACTGAATTACCTAGAGAGACAAGGTGAGTGAGGTGCTATCTTTTATTGGACCAACTTCTGGTAGTGAGAGAAACAAGCTTCTGAGCCACACAGAGCTCTCCTGGTACTGACATGGCTACAACTACAGTGGCTGCCCACAGAGTTACTGCTCTCTCTTTGTTGTACCAAATGTATTTGCAGACTTGAGACAGACATTTTGAGGGGTAGAGAAAGCCAATGGTTTTGCAGTTTGACCTGGCTAAAGTTAGAATGCCAAGCTAAATTCGTCCATATCTAAACAGGTGTTGCTTTAAGGGAATTTGCAGCCATTTGTGAATTTGAATTGATCATTTCTAGAAATACCACCCTAAGCAGTAGGTATAGGAACAGCCTCATATGAGATGATCATTCAAAAATACTGTAACTCAGGCATTCATAACAATACCTGGCCTTTTCCAGACCATGGTAGCCCACCTCTCATTCCTCTATTTCATTAATTTAGTCTCTCTCACACACACACACTCTTTGATGTAAATTTCCATATTGAAAGTTCCAGATAGGGTGACCAGATATCTCGATTTTATAGGGACAGTCCTGACTTTTTAGTCTTTTTCTTATATAGGGTCTTATTACCCCCTCACCTCCTGTCCTGATTTTTCACATTTGCTGTCTGGTCACCCTAGTTCCAGAGAGTGGAGTCTGTGATTTAACCACAGAGTAAGTGCTGTTACCCAGCTTGTAATGCACGCTTCCCCACACTGCCCGCCACTCATAACCCTCACACCCTATGCTACAGTGACATTTTTTTAGTGATGAGAGGGTAGTTCAGGCTCCAGTCTCATTCAGTCCTTGGTCTCTGTGCTGAGGCTACCAACAGTACAGCACCTTCTATCCAAGCATCTCAAATGCTTCCCAGGGCAACATTAAAGGATAGATTTTACTTATCCCTGTGTGGGTGGGAAAGGAGGGAAAAGTCACAAGTAGATGCTGCCAGCCCCCCACCCCCTTTTGCAGATTGACTGATCTGGGTATGCTGCTGCTGTTGCCACTAGTCTCTGAAAAGGCTATGGGGAGAAGGAATGGAGGGGTGGGGCCCTGACCCCACTGCCTCCACAGCAGCCAACAGTGCTATCCAGGCACAGATGTCCCCCTGAGTTCTAGCAGGCATTGTGCTTGGATCTCCCACTGGCATGGCTGCACCCCTCCTCCAAAGAGGGGCTAGAGCTTAATGCTGCAATGCACTCCTATTGGTTTAAACTCCTGTGAGCTAGATGGGGTGTGTATTACTTGCCCCATGGAGCAGATGGGGAGATTCAAGCACAGAAAACCTAAGTGACTTGTCCAAGATCACAGAGCCAGTTAGCTCGAGGGCTGGGCTTACAATCCCAGCTCCCTTGTCCCCCATTCACATGCTCTAGCTACTGAACCCTATGACCTCCCTGTCACGAGGTGGGTGCTTGTCCATGGGGAAGAAGGGTGACAGCACCAGACTTCTTTCACCTAGGCCCCCTAACAGACAGAAGATGGCTACAGCTTTTGGTCACCACCATTCTAAGCTGCAGTCAAGTCAGCAAACAAGAGGTGAAAGGCATGCTGGCCCATTACCAGCCATCTGAGCAATCTAGTTAAAAACTGTTCAGTTTACAGTGCCCTCCCCCCCCCCCCCGCCTTCTCAGCAGTTCACAGCATGGGGGGAGACAGGCTAAAGAACAATGTATGTCTCATACCCAGAGCTGACATTTTCACTGAGAAGTCTCTCACATTTGGCCTTCATCTTACATTGTAGCTGTTATTTATGGAGATAATGAAAACTATGCTACGCAAAGCAAATTTGCAGGTGCTCTGGAGGTTTGCTTCCCTGTAAAGGTATTCTGTGACTAAATGCCTTGTTAGTAAAAACTGCCCTGGGTTGGCATCATAGCACAGAGGTCCTGCAAATCATGCACAAACATCTTTCTTCACAATGGTCTTTCTGGGTGGGAGGGGTCAGGCATAATTTCCTCTTGCTGCAGCAGATACAGGTCCCCTAAAAATTCCTCCTCAAAATTACAGCCATCCCTGTCAGAATTTCAACTCTAGATGCCAAATCACCATCATTATAATACTTTACAATTACGTTTGGCACCTTTCATCTGAGGCTTTCAATTTACTTTTACAAACATGTAACTAAATAAGCCTCCCCAGCACCCTTGCCGGGTAGGTTGATATTAATATTATAGCCATTTTACAAATGCACAAATTGAGTTGCAGGGAGATGCGATCTTCAAGTCAAATATTGGGCATATGTAAAGAAGGCAGAGGGTCAGAGAGAAGGCTGCAAAGCATAGTCTGTTAAAGGGAATTTCTGCCTCACTCAACAGGCAGAACTAGATGTAGCGAGGGACACAGATGTGACAGGTTGGATCACAGAAAACCCCTTGGCACTGCCACCTGATGTGCTGAGATTACTTCTGAGCCCATTTTCCCTGTCAGCTTCCCAGAACCCTGCCTTGTTTGAGCCAGACATGCTTGTCTGCTGCAAACCCAGACCCAGGTCTGAACCACATCCCCCAACAGCTGCAGGCTTAACTGAGAACAGCTTAAGAAGTGTTCCTGTCTCTAACACTCAGATGCCCAGCTCCCAAGGGGGTCCAAACCCCAAATCAATCTGTTTTGTTCACCCTCTATAACACTGATCGAGAGAGATGGCCAGCTGTTTGCCCCCCAGGTATTAATGCATACTCTGGGTTAATTTAATAAGAAAGAAGTGATTTTATTAAATACAAAAAGTAGGATTTAAGTGGTTCCAAGTAATAACAGACAGAAGAAAGTGAATTAACAAGCAAAATACAACAAAACTCACAAGTCTAAGCCTAGTACAGTAAGAAAACAGAATACAGGTAAAACCTCACCCTCAGATATTTCAATAAGCTTCTATCACAGACTGGACACCTTCCTAGTCTGGGCACAATCCTTTCCCTGGTACAGCCCTTGTTCAGCTCAGTTGGTAGCTAGGGGATTTCTCATGACTGCCACCCCTTTGTTCTGTTCCACCCACTTATATATATTTTTGCATAAGGTGGGAATCCTTTGTCCTTCTCTGGGTTCCCATCCCTCCTTCTAAATGGAAAAGCACCAGGTTAAAGGTGGATTCCAGTTCAGGTGACATGATCACGTCACTGTAAGACTTTATTACCCACTTGTCAGCACACATGGATACAGGAAGACTTACAGGTAAAACAGAGCCATCTAAAGTCAATTGTCCTGGTTAATGGGAGCCATCAAGATTCCAAACCACCATTAATGGTCCACACTTTGCATAATTACAATAGGCCCTCCGAGTTATATTTCATATTTCTAGTTTCAGATACAAGAATGATACATTCATACAAATAGTATGACCACACTCAGTAGATTATAAGCTTTGTAATGATACCTTACAAGAGACCTTTTGCATGAAGCATATTCCAATTACGTTATATTCACACTTATTAGCATATTTTCATAAATTCATATAGGGTGCAATGTCACAACAGATTTAGGGTTTGTCTACACTGGCAAGTTTCTGTGCAGTAAAGCAGCTTTTTGCACTCAAACTGCAGACGTGTACATACTGCTAGGACACTTTGTGCGCAGAAACTCTTCAGTTGCAGCCCTGCAAAAAAACACCTCAATGAGAGTCGTAAGGGATTTGCGCAGAGGCTCCAGTGCTCTATTGCCAGTGTAAACACTTGATTGCTTTCTGCGCTGTAATTGGCCTCCAGAGCTGTCCCACAATGCCTCCAGTGACCGCTCTGCTCATTGTTTTGAACTCGGCTGTCCTGGAGACATGCGCCCCTCCCCTTTCAAAGCACCATTTCTGACAGCTGTTGTGTGCTGTGCTGATCTGCTCCAGACACAAAGCAAACCATTAATGTGGAATGCTCGTACTACTGAACACAAAGGCAGGTGTGTGTGTGTGTGTGAGAGAGAGTGAGGGGGGGTTGGGGCTGATGTCGGGGTTCCCCCCTCCCTCTGCCTCAGGACTGGTTGCTTCCTGCTGCTATCTGAACTTACAAGACAGCATGCTGACACATTCTCTGTCCCTCCCCTCCATACACACACATACACTCCCCACACATACACACTTCAGTTGAAAAGCAGCAGGCAATGTAGTAGGATTCCCATGGAACAACGGGACTGGGAAACCTGCATAATGTGACCCTGTACCTGCCCCATGAGGCATTGCAAACCATTCCCAAAGCACCCTGTGGCCAGTAGCTACCACAATGGGATAGCTACCACAATGCACTGCTGTCTTTGCTGTTGCAAGAGCTGCTAATGTGGATGTGCGCCACCATCACAAGGAGCACAGTGTGGACACGCAACAGCAGTTTAATTCCAGCTTTTTAATAAAAGTGGTATAACTTGTGGTGCAGAAACTTTCCAGTGTAGACATACCCTTTCTCTTGCTTTCTTCTGAAACAAAGAGCTCTGTGTGGGTGGAGTCAGCCAGCACTTTCTATGTAAGACAACATATCCCCTGTGCTCTGCAGTTCACAGTAAGAAGAGAAAGCATCAGCGTACTTGCCCTGCTCTGCAAAGTGCTCAAAATGGGTGCCCATGCTGCCTCTCAGTCTTGTGCACAGGGTGAGCCTCACAGCTGTGCACTGCAGCTGCACACACGGGGCCTTATCTAGCTAAGAATATGTTATTCCTGATTTCCAGCAAAGGTGCAGCTGTACCATGTGAGTGCCAGTGTAGAGAAGGCTCAGGCATATTTACTGACATGTAATGAAAATCAGACTCTGATGATACAGTGGTAAAACACTTGAGCCATCTCTATGCTAGCAATTAAACCATTGCTATTAGCAGTGCATCAGCACTCTTACTGGAAAACAAATATACCATCTACAGTAGATGAATCCACAGGACGTGTTATCAAGAAAAAAGGGGTACGGGAGAACTGAGACAACTAGAATGCCAGGAGTCCAAGTGAATTCCATGCAAAAAATATGGAGGCATTAGTACTTCCAGAAATTGTAGATGCAGATCATCTAGGCTATGTGTAAAAATGGGTTCCACAGATTCTTAACCTGGATACAGCTGATATATGCATAGTGAGCTTGTCATAGTGCATGTAGATCAACTGAGAAAACTGAAAATAATGACTCCTGTGCCAACAGAACCATCTTCATCGCTGTCACAAACATATGAAATGAGAGTATTTTAATTGCACTGAATGATGTAGTCCCCCAGGATTCTCTCTGCATCCAGTCAATCAGAGCTCATAAGCACTGATAGAGGAATTTAAGTGCTAGTCCTTTTCCCAGCTAAACTGGAGATCTACTACAAGTGTACAAATTATTTTTTTATGCTATGAAGACTTCACATAAAAAACTGCTAGAAAAAGTGCAAACTTTCACATCACGTGTGCTGGCCCTGGAGAATTCTCTCAGCTTTGCATTAGCAGCAGTGCAGTTCCACCACCGGTAGCAAGGTTGGGAATGCTAATTTAGACCAGTCACAGTATTTTTATATGTTATTGAACATTACTTGGGACAGGTCCAGTAGACGCAGCGGCATCATTCCTCTTGTCAGTGGAGGTAAAGGAGTTATCAGGTCTAAAGCTGACCGTTACAGAGAGCCTATTCCATGAAGGAGCTAGGAGGTACTTTGGCCAGACTGTCATCTTCGTTGCATTCGTCAAAGCTTGCAAACGTTTACCTTCTGTTATTTGACATTGCTATTTCTCCTTCCTTGCTTTCACTTTCCATGCTATGGTTCAGGTTCTGCTTTTCCACTTCTCCCTGCTGACCACTGTGTGGTGCTATTTGTCTCTGCCATGACTACTTGGTACCATATGGCCTGATCCTGCAACCCTTAAACACCCTAATAGCCCTTACTCCCCCGGAAGATTCTAATAATAATTTCTCATGAGAGTAAGGGTTGTAAGTTTGGGCCCACTGTTGTTTGTTTACCACGTCTCCTTCTATCTGTGTGTAGTCCAGCCTGCTTTAGGGCCTGCCCATTGACCTGCAAATCTACATTCTGCATTGCATAATTATTTCACCACCTTTATTATACATTTATGAGGTACAACACCACACTCAGTACATGGCTTCTTTCAGGTCTACCTTTCTTCATGTGTTCTACACATATATACTTTAGTGCACACATGGGGACAATCAAGCCCAAGGAGTATAATGAGAAGCATCTGTGCTGCCACTCCGTTGTCTGCTGACAATACAGCGGTATTGCATTTTTGAGGTTTTAGCTTATATTCAGAACTAAAATTACACAGCGCGAAGGCTTTCAGGATAATGCACTGGGTTTTCTAGTCATTCGAGGGACACTCGTTTCAATCTGTTTAGATATGAAAATGCATATTCTTTAAAGAAAGGTAAATCCCATGCAACATTCTTCGTGTTAAATAAAAGATTTCAGATAGAATTAGGCCCAATCAAAATCCTAAAAACAAACAGATCATTGAGGAAATTCAATTCCATGTCTGGATCCAAACTTGGGTTTTGCTTGGGCCCATCTCTAACTTTGGCATTTTGGGGGGCTGGGTGAAGGAAAAGGAAGGAGAAGGTATCAAAGAACTGGTTGTGTAGCTGAAGACCCAGCCAATGGTGTTTTTAGTTACTTAGATATGGCATCTTCTGGGGATGTGCCATGAAATTTACTTCCCTCTAACGGAATGTAATTAAATGGATTGTCATTGTTTCCCTAATTAGATTAGTGCTGAATTTTTTGACACTCACTTTAGTGGACAGTAGGCAGATTAGGCAGACTTGCAACTGGTCTATAGAATGGATGAAAAATTGAGTTGAATTGTAGATTTAAAAATTCAGTCTCCTAAAATCAAACTAGCCCTGGTGTCATCCCATTACATCAAGGATGAATCTAGCCCCTTTATTTATTTAATAGATTGAGGGACGCAGGTAGACCTAAGTATAGTAAATGTAGTTTACAATTGCTTTGGTCCTTTGCTTTTCAACAAAACAGAGTAAAGCATATTTTCAGGGATCTCCAATATTTTTACTAATACACTTTTAATGGACTTCAGCTATTAAGTATGGCAATGAAGCATTTGAAGTTGCATCTGCCTCATTTTAACCCTGCTCCTATATATTTTGAGCATACTTCAAAGTTTGCTAATGAGCTTCAATAACATTTATAAATGTATAGCATGTCATAATTACAAGTAGCTAACTAATTTCTTAGAATATTCCAGACAAACAATGTCCAAGCCAGGATATTTATAAAAGCATAGAGTCGTAGAAACATATGGCTGGAAGGACCTTGAGAAGTCATCAAGTCTAGCCCCACTGTACTGTGGCAGGACCAAGTAAACCTAGACCATCCCTGACAGATGCTTGTCCAACCTGTCCTTAAAAACTTCCAGTGATGGGGATTCCACAATCTCCTTTTTAAACCTACTCCAGATTTTAACTTCCCATGCAGTTAGAAAGTTTTTCCTAATATCTAACCTAAATCTCCCTTGCTGCAGATTGCCTTCAGTGGACATGGAGAACAATTGATCACCATCTTTCTTACAACAGCCCTTAACATATTTGAAGACTCTTATCAGGTCTCCCTTCAGTCTTCTTTTCTCAAGACTAAACAGGCCCAGATTTTTAACCTTTCCTCATAGGTCAGGTTTTCTAACCCTTTTATCATTTTTCTTGCTTTCCTCTGGGCTCTCTCAAATTTGTCCACATGTTTCCTAAAGTGTGGCACCCAGAATTGGACACAGTACTCCAGCTGAGGCCTCACCAGTGCTGAGTAGAATGGGGCAATTACCTCCAATGACTTAGATATGACACTCCTCCTAATGCATCATAGCATCACATCCAACAAAGCAAATTCATATTTCTAGGGTCACTCCCAAAATGTTTAGGGACTGAATGAACTGAAATAAGCAAAGTTCTATGTGTAAAGTACCCAGTTAGATGTAAGGAGTGAGGTCAACTGAATGAATGGCTCAGATGGGATCATCTTTCACCTTTAGGTCACCCGCTCAATTCCATCAGATGTTGGCATTGTTGCCTCTTCCATGGCTGTTTGGCATCACCAGGGGTGGCTCTAGACATTTCGCCGCCCCAAGCACGGTGGCATGCCGCTGGGGGCCCTCTGCCGGTCGCTGGTCCCACGGCTCCGGTGGACCTCCCGCAGGTGTGCCTGCGGAGGGTCCGCTGGTCCAGTGGGAGGTCCACTGGAGCCGCAGGACCAGCGGACCCTCCACAGGCATGCTGCCGAAGGCTGCCTGCGTGCCGCCCTCCCGGCAACCAGCAGAGTGCCCCCCGCAGCATGCCGCCCCAAGCACGCGCTTGGCGTGCTGGGGCCTGGAGCCGCCCCTGGGCATCACAGATCTCAATCCTGAAACCCTTGGTTGCAGTTCGTTGTTTCCAAGCTGACACCTAGAAAGCATTAGAAATACAGAGAATGCAACATGCAATGTACAGCTGCTAGTGGAGAGCAGTTCCGCTAATGAATACTGAAACTAGCACTAAATCACACCTTTGCTGGCAGCCACAACAGAAAGGCAATGAAAGGGCATAGGGATTGAGCTGCTTTCTCACACAGAGGTGGGTCCTCAAAGTAAGGGTTGCAATACATCAGCCAAGCAGTCTGAGGAGTGGGAAGGCTAGAGTGGCTTCACTTAGCGTTATCATCACTGTACTTTGCTTAAATGGAGTTCAGCCTCCAGGTTGTTTCATAGGCACTGTATATATAGAAAAGAAAAATATATTACAGAAGGATCCAAAGGGACCGCTTGCAGTAGTTCAAGTTAGTTTATTCTCAAGTAGCGTTCTCTTCAAATGCTTTTTATTGTGCATGTTAACTAAAATGAAGAAACCAGGCTTAATTCCAGAATGAACATTTGAATCGTCTTTGGCCAGATCTTGAAGATCTCCATTTTTATTCAGGCAAATTTCCCTAATGGCCTTACTGGGAGTTTTGCCTGAGCAAGGGCCAAGAATTGAGAAAGTTCTGCAGGATTTAGCCCCTTAAAACAGCAAAGCTGGCCTTGTACTTTCATTAAGAAGTATAGTCTGGTCCGCAGTCACCGGCATGTGCCCCCAGTGATTTCCACTTTCTTTTCTGCTGATGTGCAGTGTTCTTATGCTTGCCAATGTCATGCAGCTGGAAAAAGAGGCATCTTAAATAAAGATGTGACATTTCACGCTTCCATTACCTTCTTGACATAAAGCTATTTAAGCTGGCCCAGTGAGGCAGGGGAGGAAAGCCTGAAGTTGCAATCCCTTGGGTGGCATGTATCTTCCAGCTCCTGGGGGAGCCTTCAAAAGGTGCAGGTAGCCATCAGTTCTGTTCTGCTGGCTTTCTGAAATGAACAATGGAATGGAAATGTGACACTTCCACCTTCTCGAGGGGATAAGGCTGTCAGCTGATGAAGAGTGGGGACACACTGCCCTACCAAGATCAATGCTGGATATCCCATTAGCGGAGACAGATTAACAGACTGAAGGGAATTCAGAGAAAAACAATAAAACCAACCAAGGCCTGGGAGGAAATTTATGATGACAGGGTTAGAAGAGCTAAATCTCTCTAATTTGGCAAGAAGACTGAGGTGGGTGGGGGGACAACATAAAAAAAAACATATTGGAAAGCTAGAGTGACCAGACAGCAAGTGTGAAAAATCGGGTCAGGGCATGGGGGTAATAGGAGTCTATATAAGAAAAAGACCCAAAAATCGGGACTGTTCCTATAAAATCAGGACATCTGGTCACCCTATGGAAAGTGTATAACACCAAAGGCCCAATGACAGGGCACACAGATCCTTTAATGCCCCCTGGTGGGGACACTGCCGCTTCACTGCACCCCACTCCACTTAAGTGATACCCTTTAGGTCAGGTCCTGTGGAGCCACTTTGGCTTTTTTGCGGTGGGGAGGGGTAGTCGTTCTCAGGCAAGGTTCAGTGTCAGCTCAGGCAGACACTGCCATCTGGGAGACTATTAGGTGTAGCTGAGCATAATTAGGCTCAAGGTCTTAAAAGGAAGTTTCGTGCCTCTCAGCAGAGGAAAGGACATATGTATGTGCTCAGCAGAAGCCAGGGCAATGAGCTCTGAGGAAGAAACTAACAGCTACCCTATTTGGTTTGTACGTTGAGTTGACTGTCTGTAGAAGCAAGGGGAAGGCAGTGTAGTCAGAGATCCCAGGCCCTGCCACAGACCTGATTCTCAAACTTCAGGATATGAATAACCCCCGTGAAAGGCAATGGAACTTTACGTGTATCCTGTGGAGAAAAGGAGCCTCAAGAAGTGGTGAGGTGGTGGTAGAGTGGAAAAGCAGGGTGGGAGAATGAAGTGGAATAAAGAATAACAGGCTGAATTTAGGAAAATGGAACACTTGGGCTGACTGTCATCCCAAAACTTCTTGATAGTGAGGCATAATGTATTAGAGTGAGGAACAGCTCCCAAGGGCTGCAGTAGACACACATACACACTTTGCATAGGCCTCTTAAAATTAGCAGATATAGTTTGGGGAACCATTCTGTAGGGAGAAGGGCTTGATGACTTAATAGGTCTCATTACGTACACTAACAAAAGTCAAAGTAACAAGCACTCATTGCTCATTGACTCATCAGACAGCAACATTAGCAGCACCTGACTCCGGTTGCCACTAATACCATGCTGTATGTCATGTGCAAGATGTGATCTTTTTCTGAATAGTTCCCTGCTGACTGCATATGCTAGTAGCAGGAATAAGTCAGCATTGTGCTTCTCTTATTGGGTTTTGGCTGATGGCTCAAAAGCTGGGAAAGTAGGGATCCAAGTAGTAGCTTCAGTCACAAGCCTCCCTTCTCTTTCTATTCAAGTCTCTGTGCAATGGTGTCTAAATGGGGCCCACGAGTACTTTGGGGTCCCTCTTGGCTGGGTCTCCTCAACAAACTTTTCTTTCCTTCCAGTTATTCCTACCCACCAGGGCTGGCTCCAGCTTTTTTGCCGCCCCAAGCGGCGAAGGCAAAAAAAAAAAAAAAAAGATAAAGCCATGATTGGCGGCACTTTGGTGGCAGCTCTACCGCGCCGCTTCATTCTTCGGCAAGAGGGAGTGAGGGACCGGCTGCCGAATTGCTGCGGAAGACCCGGACGTGCTGCCCCTTTCCATTGGCCGTCCCAAGCACCTGCTTCCTTTGCTGATGCCTGGAGCCGGCCCTGCTACCCACTACTCCACCCTCCTAGATCTCTTGCCTTCTCCTCTCCAATTCTACTTCTCTCCTCCAACTCAAACCTAGAGCTCTCTCTTTCACAGCATTCTTACTCTGCCATGTTAGAGATGAAAGATGGACACCAGGACTTAATCGGAAAGGTAACCACTCGCAGGGTAGGGCAGAAGTGGAGATGGCCGTCTGAAGAAGAGACAGCCATATGGAATGCAGGCTCTGGAATTCCCCCCCGCCCATAGTTGCTGGAGGTGTATATTATCTGGCTAACAATGGCAGATGGAAGAAACTGCTGCCTTTACTGTGTGCAGGTGTAGAATAGTTTTCCTCCTCTTCCTTCTCCATATCCCTCTACTGCCACTGAGACCTTCCCCCGTCCCTGCTATTCTGTGTGTGTGCATGCACCAGAGGTACAATGTGCTAGGAAATGACCTAGTTGCCCCTCATGTCTTAGCGACACACCATTGGGCATTAATCCACTACTGGACCTATAGCAATGGTCGGGGGAAGATACCAATAATGCAAGAAAAGGGAATGTCTGATATGGAGAAAAGACCAAGGTCCACCTGTGTCTGACCCTACCTGCAATTGCAAGAAATTGACCCTTGTCCGGTACTACAGAGAAAGCTGAAGGAAAAGCCCAGGTCCCTGTGTATATGCTATAGGGTACAGCTGTGTCAGTAGCCATCACTGAGGTCACTCCCTCCAACATCCATAAAAGCATTGTGCCTTCCTCTGCCCGACAGACATCCTGCCTCTGCCCATTGCTGCTTGGGCAGTTCATCTCTTTCCCCCTAGCAGCAGGGCTCTGGCTCTTTGAACCATGATTGATTCCTTAACTGGTTCAAAAACAGCAAAAACAGAGGTATGTTAATTATGTTTGATTCTACAGTGAAACGAAATCTCTGCCCAGTGTACTTAGGTGACAGGAACTGCAGGAGTGGCAGATTCAGCAGGAACCAGAGTGGAGCACACAAGATACTTAACCAGAAATACCAGCTGCCACCAGCACACGTGACATAGTATATATGATCTCTTCTTATCAAATGTCCAAAACAAATATTTCTTTTGGAGTGTGTGTTTGTCTTTCTTGATTGTTTGGAGATCATGTTAAACAACTAGGTCTCAAGCAGTGTAAGGGTCACATGACACATGGAAGCTTTGGCAGCCATGTCTGATCTAGTGATGAGCATAGTGGGGGCCTCATTCTCCATTGCCCTGTATCTTCGACAGTCTCTTACACCAATGCAACATGAGGGTAAAAATGCTGGCATCCAGAGGTAGTGGTGTTTATACTCGCCTTGTGCTAAAGTAAATGACTACATGTGATGCTGGGCAATGGTCCAGAAAATCTTAAGGTATCAGCAAAGATGCGTCTTGGAGAAACTCCATGTCATTCCCTATAAACAGAACTTTTCTCATATGGCTATAAAAATAGGGTTATGGGACTCAGAGGCGTTGCTGCAAGTATTGGAACTGCAACTGATAGACCAAATGGACGGTGTCAAGCTTTAGAGGCGCCCAAGGTCACAGAGAGAGAAAACCAGGAAGGTCCAGTCAGCCCTGTCGTGCTCAGAAGTCTTAAGACAACCTAAAAAATTAAAACAGATTTTTAAAAAAATCTTCTAAGTATTGTCTTCTTTCTCCTGGCCTAGCCATCTGGCTACAGTGTGTAACAAGATGGCCCTTCCTGACAAATATTAATGGGGGACTGATGCATCATAGCTGGTCAGCTAAATTACACCACTTCTCCATTGGCATGTAAATAGTCCTATGGTCTGAATCACTCTGTTTGAAAAGAAGGTGGCTGTGAAAATGCTGCTTGTTATTCTGCCCAAAGGTTGACTCCCTCCTAGGGCAAAAGGGTTGAGGCTGCCTCAGGGAGCTATGATTTGCACCTCCCTTTGCCACTGGGGGTGAATTTGGCCTCAAATCCTACTCCATAGTGGAAGGGGAGGAACTCCAGCTTTTTTCGCCTTTGCATACCTAATTATCAGGTACAGTGACATAATGAGAGAGACCAATGCAGGAATTTAAAGAGGATTCTCAATCTTAAATGTCACTTGTGGTTAACCACAAAATGCTGAAAACCCTGCATTGCACAAAGCCACTATAGTAGCATATCTGCTGTTCTGTCTGAAAGAAAATCCTGGAAATCCATATGTGTTCTTAAGAGCTAGGTTCGCTCCCAACACGTCACTGTTTGTTCAGTGACCAGTGCAGGCAGGGAGTGGTAGATACTGAATTAGAGCAAATAATGCATCTTCAATTCTGGGTCTGATTATTCTCTCACACCACTTCCATGAAGCTATACCTGTGAGACCGATCTTGATAACGAGTGTGAACCATCCATGACTTCTCTGAAATTCAGAACTAAATCCTGTGGGTGCACCATGCTGAAAGTGGGTTTAGGAAGTTCCATCCCACCCAGATGCTAACAGCTGCCTGAGTGTGGGAATCGGAAGCTAGAACTCTCGGCTGCACTCCAAGGTCTATGCGGTTATATTCACATGGGGGCATGGCCAGGTACGCTCTAGCACACCTGCTAGCTTTTGGCAGCAGAAACTGCGAGGAGCACATATTATATATTTCATTGACCTGTGTCAGGAAAACACCCTGTGCAGCTGATCCTCCACAACACTCTGCCTTGTATGTGCAGAAAACTTCCTCCAAGCATCTTGACTGGTTACTGTGGTTCCACCACCAGCCTTCCAGGGAGGAAAAAAGCCACAGTCTGACCCTTCATATTGTAGGGACTGAGCTCATATTAACGGTGACTGCAAAGGGCCTGACCCTGCACTGATTTTAATGGGACTACTCATTATGAGTTAAGGTCAGAGCGTCAGCCCGTCGGACTCAGGGGAAGCTGTATTCACACATCCAAAGCAATCTTTGACCTTGGATTTATAAATACTAACCCAGCAACAATTTTTTTAAATGTAATATTATTTAACGTTTGTTTACAATTGCGCCTAAAGACCAACCAAGAATGGAGCCCTATTGTGCTAAGCACTCTACAAACAAAGAGGACCCGATAGTCCCTGCCTCAATGAGCTTACAATCTAAATAGACCAGACAGACACAGGGTGGGGGAAGGGGTCTAATACCCAAGCAGAGTAAGTAATGTGATGGTAGCAAATGTCATGTTAGTTCCACCATTTTGTTGGGGAGGCAGTGGCATTTACCTAGGAGGGGATCAGCTAAATGGAAAGGTATGGGACGGAGAGTGGGGGTGAGGAGGACAGTGCCAGGGAGAAGAGGGTAGGACAGATAGGTGCGGGGTGATGAGACTTCTAACATTTGGATTAAGCTAACCTAAATTAAGGCCACTGTAATCCCGAATGAGAGTATCCACACAGGCTTAATGCAGTTTAACTAATTCACTTTTAATTCACCCCTGTGTTTAATTCAATGTAACTTTCCTGAGTGTCCCCATGTAGACAAGCCCTGGAGGTGAGGAGTGGGGATGATTGGAGCAAACATCCAATCAGCACAAGGCAGAGAGAGTCCAGTCAACAAACTTCTCCAAAGGTCTTTGTTTTAGCCGCTTCTGCCCCTACCAGCTGGAGTTCCTGGCTAGTTCCTCTGCAGTTTTCTCCCATATAGGATATGTCTACACTGTACACTAAGCCTGGGCTCTGACTCAGATTTGAGCCCAAGTCCCACTTTCAATCACACACAGATCAGTCTGACTTGGGTCAGCAACCTCTCAGGACTCAGCTCCTAGGACCCTCCTAGGAAGGTATATTATGTTCCCCACTGTGACTCAGATTCAAGCCCTCTCATTTTGCTGAGGGGATTCAGCTCAAGCGGCAGACCTGAGTCAGAAGGTCCCTGTAATGCAGTATGGACATATTAGCATGGCTGTGAGATCTGGGTCCAGCAACTGTAAGCCCAGGTTTACAATGCAGTGTGGATGTTCAAACACTGGCTTGGAAACACCAAGTCCACAAGACCAGGTCCCACAGACCCAGGTTTACAATACAGTGTAGATATACCCCTGGAGGGGAGGAACCACCTGGTCAAAGTGCCCCCAGTGGCGGGGGGTCGCCTATGCACAGTTCTGAGTCCAGAGGTGTTCTGTGGAGCGTGCGGCCCCTGGTGGGCCATACTTTATCACAAGTTCACCACTGCAGCAGTCTCTGCTTCAGAGGCTTCTGCCCCTACCATCTGGAGTCTCTGGATACCAATGGCCTGATGTTTTTAAAGATGCTAACCATCTGCTTCTTCCATTGACGTTAATGGGATTTGTAGGTGCTCAGCACTTCTAAATATCAAGCCACAAAGCGTTAATCTTCACTTACCTTTTCCTATTTTGTAGCCTTTTAACCAAGCAAGACCTCTCAAAGAAACATTTCAATTTAAAATGATACTTTTGTGCCATCTTTTCCAAAGGTCTTTTGGATTTGAAGCTTTCTAAGGAGAAAATATTTCTCCTGCTTAATGCTCTTTTTCCATCACAATATGCATTTGTACCATTCAATTTCTTTTTCAAACTGTTTGAAGTTCAGTGGGAAGGAGGGAGCCTTCACCATAAGGGAACATAAAATATCATGAGATTTGTGGGGCCGAGGCAATACAGAAATAAATTACTTTGACATATCTACATGAAAGGTTAGAGCTTGCTTGGTCTAAACCAAACTCCAGTACATGAAAGCAAGAATCCATCACAAATCAGCCTTAACCTGATGGAAACTCAGGGAGGGAGTTAGAATATGGAATCGAGAAAACACATTTAGATGTGTCACAGCAGCCAAGTAATAGACAAGATTAAAAAGAGATAATTAAGGGTCTGATCCTGCATGCTGTACTCATTCAACACTCTGCTTGATTTCAGTGAGGAGTGTTGATTGAGCAAGGTCAATGGCCTTAGGGTGTAAGGGTTAGTCCTAGTCTTGAGCAATCCGAATACAGATCCCAGAGGCACCCCTGTCCCCATTCTTCCACACCCGCAAGGCAGCAAGGAAAGCAGTAAGGAAATTAACTGGAATCACTAGACTCCTTCCCCATCCTCCCAGGCAGGAAGAAGAATTGGCCGGGGGGGATGAGAGTAAAATAGAGACAGACAGAAGTCAGTGTCCTTATGTGATGGCCTGATCATCAGTATGTTAGGTTGCTATTTGACAGCATTGGGTTGAGATGATGCATTATCACTACACAGCCATGACAAACATGGCACAAGGATGTTACTACTAGTGCTGTGTGAATAACTTTTTTTGATGCACTGGCAGTTGTGAAAAATAATTTAAAAAAAAACTAATTTGGGGTTGATCCCAATTTAAAAAAAAAAAAATTCAGGGAACCAAAAAGTAAAAAAAAAAAATAAAAAAAAATTTGGATTGAACAAAATGTTTCATTTTGATTTTGAGTTTCTGTCTTTTTTTAATGAAATTGAAGGAAATTTCTAAACAAAGTTGTTATGAACTGAAAAATCAAAATGTTTCATTTCAAAAAAGTCAAAGGAAAACTTCTGAACTTTTTCAAAAACAATTTTTTTTTACATGAACAATTCAGCAAAACTGACACAAATTTGTGAAACTTTTAGGTGTTCCTGACTATCTTTTGCAACAACAACAAAAGTTACAACTGAACATTTTACCCAACTCTAGTCTCAATATGATTATTTTCTGGTTCACCCGAGACTCTGTTTGATAATGAATTGGCTCTCTGGGTCCTTGAAGCTCAGTGTCACTACTTTACTGGGATGAGGTAGGTGAGGTAATATCTTTTATTGGACTAACTTCTGGTATTAATAAAATAAAACACAAATAAAAGGTATTACCTCACCCACCTTGTCTCTCTAATATCCTGAGGCTGACATGGCTACAACAACACTGCATACAACTGCTTTAGCGAGTCAGGCCTGGTCTACACTACGCGTTTAAACCGGTTTTAGGAGCGTTAAACCGATTTAACGCCACACCCGTCCACACTAAGAGGCCCTTTATATCGATATAAAGGGCTCTTTAAACCGGTTTCTGTACTCCTCCCCAACGAGAGGAGTAGCGCTAATATCGGTATTACCATATCGGATTAGGGTTAGTGTGGCCGCAAATCGACGGTATTGGCCTCCGGGCAGTATCCCACAGTGCACGACTGTGACCACTCTGGACAGGAATCTGAACTCGGATGCAGTGGCCAGGTAGACAGGAAAAGCCCCGCGAACTTTTGAATATTTCCTGTTTGCCCAGCGTGGAGCTCCGATCAGCACGGGTGGCGATGCAGTCCGAAATCAAAATCCAAAAAGAGCTCCAGCATGGACCATGCGGATGTGATCGCTGTATGGGCAGGCAAATCTGTTCTATCAGAGCTCCGTTACAGAAGACAAAAGTCCAAAGCATTTTTTAAAAATCTCCAGACAGACGCCATAGCAGGGACTCAGCACGCTGCTGCATGACAAGCGTAACAGAAAGCCAAAGAATCAAATAGACACTCATGGAGGGAGGGGGGACTGAGGACTCAAGGTATCCCAAAGTTCCTGCAGTCTCCGAAAAGCATTTGCATTCTTGGCTGAGCTCCCAATGCCTGTAGGGTCAAACACATTGTCCGCGGTGGTTCAGGGCATAGCTCGTCAATTTACCCCCCTCACCCACCCACAGAAGGAAAAGGGAAAAAATAGTCTCTTGACTCTTTTAAATGTCACCCTATGTCTACTGAATGCTGCTGGTAGATGCGATGCTGCGGCACTGAACTGTAGCATCCTCGCTCCCCCTCCTTGGTGGGTGATGGTACACTATGGCAGATATCTGTCGTCATCATCAGCCTTGTGGCAGATGGTGTAGTGCAATATGACTGGTATCCATCCTCGTCATCATCCCATAAGTACTCCTGACTGGCCTCCCGGTCATTCCCAGTAGACGGTACAGAACGGCTGGTAACCGTCTTCATCATAGCAACTGGGGGCTGAGCTCCATCAGCCCCCACCCTTCATGTGTAAAGAAAAGATTCTGTACTGCCTGGACTATCATAGCAGCTGGAGGCTGCCTTCCCCTCATTTTATTTCACTAACAAGTCACTGTTTCTTATTCCTGCATTCTTTATTACTTCAGCACACAAACGGGGGGACACTGCAACGGTAGCCCAGGAAGGCTGGAGGAGGAGGGAAGCAACAGGTGGGGTTGTTGCAGGAGCACCCCCTGTGAATGGCATGCAGCTCATCATTCCTGCGGGATCTGACACGGAGCGGGTGTGCTCTCTGGTTCTCTGATACACTGGATCTCTAGTACACTTGCCCCGTATTATAGGCAGGACTGATTCTATTTTTAGATACCCTAAAGGAGGGATTGACTCGGGGAATCATTCCTATTTTTGTCTTTTGCGCCCCCGGCTGATCTCAGCCAGGGGCACCTATGACAGCAGCAGAAGATATAGTGCAATACGACTGGTAACCATCACCTCATTGCCAATTTACAATTTACAATGGCATGGTAGACGGTACAGAACGGCTGCGAACCATCTCTGCTGTCATGCAAAAGCAAATGAATGCTGCTGTGTAGAGCTGCTGAATCGCCTCTGTCCGCGGCATCTAATACACATACGGTGACAGTGACAAAAGGCAAAACAGGCTCCATGGTTGCCACGCTATGGCGTCTGCCAGGGAAATCCAGGGAAAAAGGGCGCGAAATGATTGTCTGCCGTTGCTTTCCCGGAGGAAGGAATGACTGACGACATTTACCCAGAACCACCCGCAACAATGATTTTTGCCCCATCAGGCACTGGGCTCTCAACCCAGAATTCCAAGGGGCAGGGGAGACTGCGGGAACTATGGGATAGCTATGGAATAGCTACCCACAGTGCAACGCTCCAGAAATCGATGCTAGCCTCGGACCGTGGACGCACACCACCAAATTAATGTGCTTAGTGTGGCCACGTGCACTCGATTTTATACAATCTGTTTTTTACTAAACCGGTTTATGTAAATTCGGAATAATCCCGTAGTGTAGACGTACCCTCAGTTACAGTAACTCTTAACACAGCCACAGACAGCCGAAGAGACAGAAGTGAGGGAGAGGGTAGGGGGAAAATTCTTGGGAGGCTGGAAAGAAGGTATGAAAGGTAAAGGGCAGCTCTGAAATCAAGAGACATCAAAGGTCAATATCCAAGCTGAAATGGGGAACGACTTGGGAAGCTGAATAAAAGATTGTGGCAGCCCTAGATAGAAGTGATGTGAAAAGAGTGCTAGGCGGAGGAAAGCTTACAGAGGATGTGGGTCAATTTACACACAGCTCACCCATCATTTGTTAGTTTCTTTATCAATGGTCTTATGTGAGGGTCAGTTTATATGTCAGTGTGTGTGTATGTGGTAGCCACTCACAGTGCGTGATGCTGCACTTAAAAATAAGTTTTAGCTGTTATGTGGTTCTGTGATGTGGCTCATTACATACAGCAGTCCTCAAACACTGACACATATCGGATTTATTAGAAGGGTGCACAAGGAATAGGTAACATATTGTCTATGGTTAAAGCACTTTGCTCACATTCAGTGACCGCCCCTGCCTTATACACCTTGACTTTTCGGTGACTGTGTTGCCTGTGTAGCCTATAGGAGGGTCAGGAAACCAAATGTTCAGGTAACTTGTTAGCTACTAAAACAAAATTGTTTTACAAATGTGACTAGTGGTGAGAGTGGGGAACCAGGAGACAGAACCCAGAAGGCCTATTCCTAGCTCTGTGAGGTAGGTCACCTAACCTCTCCGTGACTCAGTTTCTCCAATTGTTAGATGTGGCTGTTTGAGGACTAATCAGCTAATCTTTCTAAATGTTTTAAGATCTTTGGATAAGTACAGGGTATTATTATTAATTATTACTATGCTATTTAATAATAGAAAGACTAGATCAAAGGTATTGGTAGTGAAACTGTTGAAATTACAGGTGACCTGCACTTTAGAACAACATTTGAAGCCTACTGAGCAGGTTTGTGACAACAGCCTTATCATTTTTCATGTCTTTCCTTAGGTCCATTCCACTGCATTTAATGGACTTTCAAAACACAACAGAATTGGCCCTTAAAATCCTTGTACATCTGTCCAGTCGTGTGTCTCTAGGATCAGATTAAATGCAAAGATAAAAAAGTGCCCATGTACCACTCTGTCTTTGGAATGACATGTAGAGAATCTGGGCTGAAATAAATCAAGAGATGATTGGTACTTCCAGTTAGTCAGTGCCAAGATATGTCCTAGCTGAATTTTTGTGCCAAGATCCTGAGTATTTGTTATTTAAGTACACCTCTACCCTGATATAAAGCTGTCCTTGGGAGCCAAAAAATCTTACCGCGTCATAGGTGAAACCGTGTTATATTGAACTTGCTTTGATCCACCGGCATGTGCAGCATCCCCCACCCCGCCCTCCGGAGCACTGCTTTACCACGTTGTATCCGAATTTGTGTTATATCGGGTGGTGTTATATCGAAGTAGCGGTGTACTTATTTTATGTATACAGATGACTTCATAATTTCTACTGCTGTTATTGAATGTGGTCTCCCAATTTAAGGCTGGTGATGGGCAAATCTAAGAGGCTGATTGAAGCAGTTCAGATGCTAATTTGAATCTCAGCTGGACCTACTTACTCTGGAAATACACCCAAAAATCTCAGGAGAAGAGATTTTCTTGTGCAGAGCCACTCTTACAAAACTGAAGCCAATCACTAATGGGGGAGGCTAGTGAGAAACTTTCCCCAAATTATCCACTATATGATTTCTTGCACCTTCCTCTGAAACTGGTCACTGTCAAAGACTGGACAAGGTGGTATCATCCTACCGGGCAAGTTCTATGTTCCCACGTGTGGGAATTTCCCAGGGATGTGTCACTTCCTCCCTGCCCTCACCAAGATGCTCCCACACATCCCCACTCAATCCGCTTGAGACAATGAGGCTTCCTCCTCACCAGTCAACTTCCTTCAAGCCTCCTTCCCTTCTGATATACACAGCAATCACCTACGCACAAGCTCTCCTCTACACATCACTTTCCAGAGCAACTCAGGGTTGCATCCCACAATCACAAACCATCACCTCCACCAGCATCCTCAGGAGATACAATCTGTCCCTGTGTTGCATGGTGTGCCTGGGGGATGGGAACTCTGTGCCAGCCATTAGGACAAAGGCGCAGATAGCTCCCCCCAGTGCCCTGGTCCCACTCCACAGGTTGCTGTGGAAGCCATCGTCCCATCTCTTCCTTGTTCCTCCCTGCCCCTTGTTTTTGTGCGATTAGCTCAATGGGGATGGAAGGACACAAAGTCCCTGCTCAAAGGGACAACTAATGGGAGCAGCCCTCATGCAGGTTCTGGGTGGCAGAGATGTCTTGTATACCCCTCTGCCTTACTGCAGCTATGCAAGGGATCCTCTCGACCTGGTCTTCAGGAGTTAAGGCCTTACCCAAGAGACTTCAGAAGGTCAATGGGATTACTCTCTTGAGTATGAGCTTCCAAAATGGGACCTCAAGTCCTTGCTGCACTCAACTAAAGTATCACCCACCTACAGATGAATAAGATTGAGTCATATGGTAAGTCTGCACCCAGGGGGCAAGAAGGATGGCCTAGTGGCTAGGGCACTGATATGGCACTTGGGAAACCTTGGTTCAATTCAAGGATCAGCCAAAAACTGCCTGTGTAATCTTGGGTGAATCACCTAGGTTAGGTTTAATTTGCAATGCACATAGAGTACAGATGCTGCACACCCAGCTAACACTGGTATAAATAGCCATGTAGACAGTGAGGCATGGCTTTGTCAAGTTGAGCAGAGTACCCTCCAAGCCTGAACCCCCAGGGTACATACACCCAACCACTGCCTCCTACTTCTATACTGCTATTTTTAGCAATGGAGTTTCCTGCTGTCTCCCCACTGCCAGAGCCTTTTTCCACAGCAGTTAAAGGCTCCAGCAGTGGGGAAAGGCTCTGGCAAGGAGGAGGCAGAGGGAAAAGGCTCCAGCAGCTCCCCACTGCTGGAGCATTTACATTCTGCCTCCCACTGCCGGAGCCTTTCACTACCATATGTAGCTACACACCACAGTGACAAGCATGGACGCAGCCTGCTTTTCACAGCAGCATGTAGCTACACATGTATTTTGTGTATTCTGCATGCCACCATAAGTGTAGACATAGCATTAAACGCTCTGTGCCTCAGTTCCCCACTTGTAAAAGTGGGATAGCATTTCCCTGTATGATGATAAATTTCATTAATGATTTTGAGGTACTATGTGATGAGGGGCATATAAGTACCTAGCTAGATATAAAGAATCTGGGAGCATGCATGCACGAGGGAGAGAGTGCCCCAACTGTGCATCCCTCCAGGAACTGTCATTTGTGTGGTGCACCCCCTCACTGCCCTGCCTGGGCCTTAAATTTAGCCTTCATGTGACTTGCCCAGGGTCACACGAGAAGCGTATGGTAGAGCCTGAACTAGGTCTGGCTCCCGATGCTGTGCTCTAACCACACAATCATCCTTCCCTTCCTAGATAAATAAACCACTATTATAAATAAACTAAGATCTTCCAATCTAATCCTGTAGTCTACAGGGAAAACTTCCATTGAAAATAATGGAGTTTTGCCTCAGTAAGGATATTTTTGCATAGATAATTTGACAAATACTTCCCCTTGCCACCCACCCAATTGTCCCAGTTGGTGAAATAATTTGCTAATGCATTCACAGCATAGTTTTGATGAATTTTGCAAAGATTTTTCAAATAAAATATTAAGGCACTTTTCCCCAAGATTTTCAGCAAGCTAGTGATTATTTTACACTGTTATGTTACTAAAAATAATTCCTTACTCCATCACTCTTTGCAGGAAGGGAAGTAAAGTTGGCTTCTGAGGCTTAAGAGGGAGTTACCTGTTTATTTTGAAAACAAATATTTATCTCTGCTATTCCTGACAGAACATCAGCTTTTCTGTTCCACCCTTAGAATTTAACGTAGGAGGTCCATGCACTTTTGCCCAATTTTACTGAACTGCTGCACCATGGAGCTTTGTGACATTTATTTAACAATATTTTTAGGTCAATCCAAGCCAGTTCCACTGCTATCCTGAAGGCTAGATGTAAAGTTATATGACTGTTGTTTCTGTAAACATGCAGTTGATTGAAAAATACTCTTTCTTCTCATGTTCTTCTCTTTCTTCTCATGCTAGGCAGGTAATGCTATTGGGGTTACCTTAGCTGTTTGTCCAATCTCTCCTTTGTGCTTACTATTTCTTTTCTGCAATAATACACACTCTGGGTCAAATCCTCCTTACTCCTCACCCCCAGAAGGCAAAATCCAAGTAAATGGAGGAGGTCTAAATAGAAGTGGAAAGGGAATGAATCCTCTTCACATCTTTGGCATATAGCCATTGCACTGCGGCCACCACTACGCATCCCCTGGGATGAAGGATGGGCTTGTGGTTACACACAGAAGAAAGAGGCAGGCAATGTGAACTCTATTCCTGGGTCTGCCACTGACATCATGGGCCTGGTTCCGCCCTGCCTTGCAACCTGCGGAATTACTTTCACCTTTGCAAAGTGTGTGGGACCTGTTGCCATTCCAACTTGGTAGCCTTTTGTACAGGTGCGAATGACTCCTCAGGCTGCAAGGCAATAAAAATCAGGATACTTGTGTGAACTTGAATCTCTAAGTAGCATCTACAAACTGCGAAATCCAAAATTACTGACCGCTTTTGAAACTGTGGGCTTAATCTCCTTGCCCCTCCGTTTCTTGCTCTGTCTAATGGAGATATTTCCGTGGAAATGGCAATAAACTAATGGACTGTAGTAGCAGCAGGTTCCCTTGTATACACCCTACACAAGGGATTTAGGTCTCTGAATCTGCAGTTTCACTGTCCATTTTCCTACCCCTGCCTAGTGCATTTCACTGCAGCTTCAAATCTGTGTTGCCATGGAACATGGGAGCAAGGACACCCTGCATGGCAACTTCACACCCTCTCTCATACAATGGAACGGAGCCTGTTCCATTGCATTTAGGGCCTTTTGCACCTGTGGTGCTTTTAACTCTATCCTAGTATTTTCCTTCTGCATATCTCTTTGAGGGTGGGGTCTGCGTGATCACTATCACTTGTGACAGACCCAGGCCAGTGGGGTACAGGAGTCTGGTAGAGGGCAAATATACTGGTCACTGGATGAGTAGTTTTCTGTTCCCTGAGTGACCAGAGCAGGGGCTGCACTAGAGTAATCAGGAACCTGCTAGAATCAATTAAGGCAGACAGGCTGATTAGAACACCTGCAGCCAATCAAGGCAGGCTAATAAGGGCACCTGGGTTTAAAAAGGAGCTCACTTCAGTTTGGTGGGGGGCATATAAGGTGCTGGGAGCAAGAGGCCCAAGGAGCTGAGAGGGAGAGGGTGTGCTGCTGGAGGACTAAGGAGTACAAGCCTTATCAGACACCAGGAGGAAGGTCCTGTGGTGAGGATAAAGAAGGTGTTTGGAGGAGGCCATGGGGAAGTAGCCCAGGGAGCTGTAGCTGTCATGTAGCTGTTATAGGAGGCACTATAGACAGCTGCAATCCACAGGGCCCTGGGCTGGAACCCGGAGTAGAGGGCGGGCCTGGGTTTCCCCCAAACCTCCCAACTCCTGATCAGATACAGGAGGAGTTGACCCAGACTGTGGGTTCCACCAGAGGGGAAGATCACTGAGGTGAGCAAATCTGCCAATAAGCGCAGGACCCACCAAGGTAGAGGAGGAACTTTGTCACACACTGTAGACGCATTTTGTGTAACATAATTGTACTCTGGGTAAAGATGTGTGTAGCAGCATGTGGTATGTCAGGACATCAAAGGAAGTGGGAGGGAAAAAACTCAGGTTTCTTTTTTCCTTTACCTTCTTGCCTGAGGCTTTTATTGGTCTGTTCTAGCAGCTTACCACTGTGACATTCCCCTGGTGTTATCTGGACCGGTGATCTGCTAGGTCACTCCAATCCTTGACTCTGGGAGCCAACCTTACCCTGCTCTGCTGTGAGAACCCCCACTCCTGGGCTGTTCACGCACAGTCTCTAGCACGTAAGCTGTTCCCAGCTACGTGAATGAGCACTTTTGGCTAGCCGCTGCTTGGATTGTGCAACCAAATAACACTAGACAATATCTCTGGTCCCAGACACAACTCTAGGAACCTCCGTCTTGCATTCTAAGCTGATCTTAACACTTTCAGTGCCTTTACAAACTTAGATGCTTCTCACCACAGGCTGGCTGGTTGCCTTTCAGCCAGGCTGTCCTTTTTGATCAGCGCTTCAGTTGCTTGGTGGTGAAGTCTGCAGATGGAGGTAGCATGGCAAATGTCTCTCCCTTTTATCATGTTCTTTGCCGCCCCACTTCAGAGTCAGGTGAGCATTACTGCATCATAGTCCCAAACTGCCAAAAGGAAGGGACGTGACTCACTCAAAAGTCCAACAGATCCTTTGTTGCTGCCTAGGCCAGTGTCCTTTGTTCCTGTGAGGCTGGGCTGGGTTTGTCCCATACATGCCCTGATGAGGTGTGAACTGCCCCTCTGCTCCTGGAGAGTTTTGTCTGGGCTTGTTTTAAGCCATGAGGACACATTTTGAGACTCATAACTATATACATGAAATTACAACCTATACCATTACTATGACAACAATGCTCAGTGCACCATGAGCCTTCCAAAGACACCCAACATAACAAACTTTACATTGGATACCACACAATCATATTATAAGGATGAACATGGGGGTGCAGGGTGCTCCCCTGAGGTACAGAGTGTCACAACTACTGAACTCTCTGCCAAGATCAAACAACAGGTAAGCATGTCTATAGTCAGACAGTGTAATGATGCGCACTTACCACCAGTGCAGCCCCCTTGTGTCAGGGTGCAATGTTGCAATGATTTTAGTTCTGGTGCCCTCTGCAGACCATCTGTCTTTGAACCCTACCCATCCCTCTGGCTGAGAAGCAGCTAGTCCAAACCCCGACTGGGGTAAGAAATGTCCAAATGAGGTCCATATCCCAAAGAATCCACCTGTCCTCAGGGCACTGTGCACAACCCTTTCCTGGAGTTCCACTGCCTTTTTCTGGCTCTGGTATCAAACACTGCCCCATCCAACCTCAGTCTTCCTGAGGCTTCTGGCCTCCATCAGTCTCTGGCTCTTTGGCCCCTCACAGGAGCTAGTCTGCCTGCCTGTGGCTTCTCACTCCTGACTGAACTCTCAGCCAATTTATCAGGCCTAGGTGTCTATTGAATTATCACCTTATCCTTCCTTAGTCCCACCTTCTCTGGCTGACAGGTAATGATCTAATTACCACCCAGGTGATGTGAATATAATTGGGCCTTTTAGCCCTTTCTTGCCCATGATGGGGGGTGGGGATTCACTCATCCACCCCTCCAATAGGGTACTCTTTAGGAGTTACTGTGCTGGTTAGTGCAGCCTTTTCTGTCCTTTCACAGAGGATGTCCTTTTCTCAAAGATCTGTCCAATTTCTTTCTTCTTCAGTCCCAATGGGTGTTTTTACCTGTCTAACAGAGTCTGGCCTCCAGTTTTTCTGCCTGCCATGTGGCCAGCTCCTGTTCGAGCAGCTGGCAAAAATACTTTTCCTGTTCCAATTCTATTTTTGTCTGGACTAATTCCTGTTCCCATTTCTCTGCTTCCATCATAATCTTCTGCCAGGAGGCCTTCACTTCTTTCTCCTCTCGCCTCATCTCTTATATAATTGCACCTCCAGGCTTTGAAGGCACCTTAAAGCCTCTGGTTGGGCCTTTCAATGTCTCCTGCAAGGAATGTCTGATCTTCCCGCCTGTTCAGCAAAGCTAACCAGTCCCAAGCCTACCTGCAACTTAGGGCTTGGCTACACTTACAAGTTGCAGCGCTGGGAGTTACAGCGCTGGTCATGCAGCTGTGGAAGGGCCAGCGCTGGAGTGTGGCCACACTGACAGCTACCAGCGCTGCAGTGTGGCCACACTTGCAGCACTTTCCAGCGCTGTATTGAGAGGTGCATTGTGGGCAGCTATCCCACAGAGCACCTCGTCCCGTTTTGGCGCCGTTTTGGCGCTGAGTATTGTGGGAAGGGGAAGGAAGTGTGCGGGTCATTCCGCTTCCTGTTTGCCAGCGCCCCGTGGTGCATCGCTTCACATCCCAGCATTCACTCTTTCCAGCAGCGTTTGGCGCCATTGTGAGTGTCTTTCTGTTACTCTCTGTGTGAATCGCGATTTCTGTGGCAAATGGAGCCCGATCTGCTGAGGACTCTGCTGATGAGTGTCACCAGCACAACACGTTTGGCAGTCCAGCTATTCCTTCAGCTCCAAAGTGACAGTGAGGATTCCGACGATGATATCAATATGGATTTGCCTGCCGCGTGTGACACTAAAGTGCTTGCGGCATTTACGGAAATGCTCAGCACCGTTGAACGCCGCTTTTGGGCTCGGGAAACAAGCACTGAGTGGTGGGATCACATCGTCATGGAAGTCTGGGATGACGAGCAGTGGCTGCAGAACTTTCGTATGAGAAAAGCCACTTTCATGGGACTGTGTGCTGAGCTCGCCCCCACTCTGCGGCGCAAGGACACAAGATTGAGAGCTGCCCTGACGGTGGAAAAGCGAGTGGCTATTGCAATCTGGAAGCTGGCAACTCCAGACAGCTACCGGTCGGTCGGGAACCAGTTTGGTGTGGGAAAGTCGACCGTGGGAATCGTTTTGATGCAAGTTTGCAAGGCAATTAATCGCATCCTGCTAAGAAAGACCGTGACTCTGGGGAGCGTGCAGGACATTGTGGATGGCTTTGCACACATGGGTTTCCCTAACTGTGGAGGGGCGATAGATGGGACGCATATTCCTATTCTGGCCCCCCCCCACCTGGCATCAGAGTACGTTAATCGGAAGGGGTATTTCTCTATGGTTCTCCAGGCGCTTGTGGATCACCGCGGGCGTTTCATTGACATTTACACAGGCTGGCCTGGAAAGGTGCATGATGCACGCATCTTTCGGAACAGTGGCCTGTTCAGGAAGATGCAGGCAGGGACTTTTTTCCCAGACAGGAAGATCACAGTAGGGGATGTCGAAATGCCCACTGTGATCCTTGGAGACCCCGCGTACCCGTTACTGCCTTGGCTCATGAAACCCTATACAGGGAAGCTTGACAGGAGCAAGGACCGGTTCAACTACAGGCTGAGCCGGTGCAGAATGACTGTGGAGTGTGCTTTTGGGCGTTTAAAAGCCCGCTGGCGTTGCTTGTATGGGAAGCTAGACTTGGGGGAAAGCAGCATCCCCGCGGTTATATGCGCTTGCTGTACCCTCCATAATATTTGTGAAGGGAAGGGTGAAACATTCAGTGAGGCATGGACCACCGAGGTTCAAGTCCTGGAGGCTGAATATGCACAGCCAGAGAGCAGGGCTAATAGAGAGGCCCAGCACAGGGCTACAAGGATTAGGGATGCCTTGAGGGAAGAATTTGAGGCTGAAAGCCAACAATAATGTTTGCTGCCTTGCATGGGAGTGAATTGCACTGCTTACACTGTTATTCTATTATCCATAATAATAATATGATTTGTAGTGCCTCTTTCTTTACTGGGCTAAGGTATCTTTCACTATCTGCTATAATAAAGACTGTTTTCAAAGCCAAGAATTGTTTTATTGAAAAGAAAAAAACTTCCTTGACAGACAGACAGACACACAACATTTCATGAACACAAGAGGGCAGGGGTGTGGGTTGGTGAACTGTACAGTCACAAGTTTGCATATGCCCTGTCTGGATTGCTGTTAAATGAATCCTGCACTTCAGGGTTCATATACTGCATGGTGATGGGGGTTGAATGCAGAGGGTAAGGGTGGTGGTAGGTATCAGGGCTGGTTGGGGAACATACAGGTGTTGGAGGCAGCTGGTGGTGGTAAGAACCTGGATGCTGGGGAAAGGTGGTTTGAGCTGACATTGGGGCACAAGGCACAAAGGACGGGGCGGGTGGGGGAGTAGCACGGTAGTGCTCTGCTTGCATGGCAACGAGTGACTCTATAGACTCCGCTTGGCGCTCCAGGATGCTTAGCAGCCGCTCCGTGGTTTTCCTCTTGGCCACTGCATTTCTCTTGCGTGTCCTGCTTTCTTTCTCTCGCCAATCCTTCAAGTCCTTACTCTCTCGAGCAGACTGATTAAGAACAGTTTTCAGCATGTCTTCTTTGCTCTTTCGGGGATTTTTTCTCAAATTTTGAAGCCTCTGTGATGTTGAACATCTGGGCAGTCCAGTAGTCAAGGTCACTGTAGAAACAGAAATGACAACATTTAACACGGGCAGCATTGTATCCACTATCTCCAGACATGAATTGTTACACTGAGGGAGTGAGTTCTTATTTAAGCATTCTTTTACCCACACGCATAACACTACAGAAGCCACGACATGGTGAGTGAGCAGTGCTTATATGGGGAGAAGTGGGGCTTGGGTGTAAGAGGGGAGCTGGTTGCTTCGGGTAATCTGGAGTGCTAGAGGGGTTGAGTGAAATGCAGATGCAGGGGTGATCTTATCTCCCTATCTCTTCACTAAAGAGTCTCCCAACATTTTTCACAGGACTTAATCCTGGAAGATGTTTCCCTACTGCGAGTCACTAGGGAACAGCGGGGGGCTCTTTTAGAGCAATGTGGATTCCGCCCGGGACCCTATGCGGCTTGCCTGTGTTCAGAAATGGTCCCCCCACCACTGGCAGAAGAGTGGCGCGGACGCGTCACCGTCACTGGGACAAGGGACACAGTGGCTCTGCCTATAAACCTGCGCAGGCATATTGCCCACGCTCTGGATGAAGCTTTTGCTGAGATAACTGAGGCAGATTACCGCGACGTGATAGACCACATCAACGGGCTATTCCACATCTAGAGGCTGGCATGCATGCATCCATAACCCCCCCTCCTCTCCAGAAACATTTCACCCAGAAAATAAAAGCCGCTTACCGGTAACACGCTCCTCTGCTTGTCCTTCTGCAACTGCTGGCTGCTGCGATTGGGTGCTTTCCTCCTGGCTTGAGAAGAGCTCCTGGCTGCATGCCTCCAGGGAATCTGCGGTTTCTTCCCCCATGCCAGGAGCTTCACTCGCGGTTTCCTCCCCCCCCCACGCCTCCGCCTCCGCCGCCTCCTCCGCCTCCTCCTCCTGTCCCCCAGCCTGCTCAGAAGTGTCCATCGTTATCCTGGGATTGGCAGTGGGGTCACCCCCAAGTATCTCATCCATCTCCCTGTAAAAACGGCAGGTCGTGGGAGCAGCTCCGGATCGTCGATTCCCCTCTCGGGCTTTGTAATAGGCACTCCGCAGCTCTTTAATTTTCACCCTGCATTGTACTGCGTCCCGATCATGGCCCCGATCCAGCATGGCCCTTGATATCTGCTCAAAGATATCGTAATTCCTACGGCCGGAGCGCAGCTGTGCCTGAACAGATGCCTCACCCCAAACACTGATGAGGTCCTGCAATTCACCAGTGCTCCATGCTGGGGCTCGTTTGCCGCGTGGAGGCATGGTCACCTGTAACTGATTAAAACTGATTGCACTCCACACCTGGCTGCAGCAAACAGGAAGGAGATTTTTAAATTTCCCGGGGCATTTACAGGGCGGGTCACCTGAGCCAAGAGCAGTAGAGTGCAAACTGATGTGCAGAGTGGCTGAACAGGAATTCTGGGATACCTCCTTATTCCCTGGAGGACAGGTAAAGCGCTGGTGAGTGTCCACACCTGCTGGGCAGCGCTGGATCACCAGCGCTGCACTCCTTATACCCCTGCCGGGATGGGTTTTCAGCCAGCGCTGCAACCAGGGAGTTGCAGCGCTGGTTGTGCCCTGCAAGTGTGGACGGGGTGTTGTTGCAGCGCTGGAAAGCCTCCACCAGCGCTGCAACTTGTAAGTGTAGCCAAGCCCTTAGAAGCATCTCAAAATTTCTCTCCTCGTACGTCACCTTTGATCTGTGGCATTTGGGGTTCTCCGATAACCCATTTCCCTCAGTACAATATGCTTAATTTAGGCCCTTACTTGGGCAGTTCAATGTCATCTGAGAAATAGGGAGTCTCACTATGTTTCTAAATAGGCTTCTGTCATCGCTACACCTTCTTCGGTGGGGAGTGGCTGAAACCTTCTGATACAACTTTGGGTTCCAGCAGGCAAGACCCTTAGAAACTGTTATAAAACATCAAATCCAATGCTTTATTCAATCAGTTCATTTTGGAAGGCAACTGCTGTGTTTCCAAATCCCGTAGGGACTGAGCCACCACCTGGGTTGCCCTCCCAGAGGGAATGATTCTACTCTAAAGTAGTGTCTGTAGGTTTCCAAAATTAGACCTAAACAGTCTAAGATAGCCTCCTTTACAACAATATGAGGCTTTGCCTGTTCACATGAAAGGGCAAGGTACATAGCTTGTGCCTCTCTTCAGAGAAACGGGGCCACCCAGGCTGCCCAAGACACCTCATAACCACCTGCCAGCACTGTCACCTGCTCAAGCATGTCTAAAAACACCTCTGGATTATCTCCAGGGCCTAGTTTCGACAGAACTAGTACCAGCCTACTGGGGGTCTCTGGCTTCCCCCAGAGCCACCCATCTGCCGGGGCCCCATTTCTCAAGACTTTGGAAAAAACACTCTTGCTGTAACTGTTGGGCCTCCTGCTGCTTCTGTTGCCCTTGTACAAACCATAGTAACAACATGTGAGTCTGTCTCCTGCTGTGCTACCGGCGTGTGAACTACTTCCTCCATTTAGCCAACTGAACCTCCAGTAACATTAATTAAAAAAAAAAATCTCAGACTATCTCTCATTCCTCTTTCCCAGAGGGGGTCGCAGTCAATCCCATTCTGGTACCATGTGGAATGATGCACACTCCCCACCAGTGCGTCTCCTTATGTCAAGGAGCAATGTTTCATGGGTTTTAGTCTCCACTGCCCACTGAAGGCCATCTGTCTTTCAGATTCATAGATTCTAGGACTGGAAGGGACCTCAAGAGGTCATCAAGTCCAGTCCCCTGCCCTCAAGACAGGACCAAATACTATCTAGACCATCCCTGATAGACATTTATCTAACCTACTCTTAAATATCTCCAGAGATGGAGATTCCACAACCTCCCTAGGCAATTTATTCCAGTGTTTAACCACCCCGACAGTTAGGAACTTTAGCCCTATCGCTGGCAATAATTCTGCATAGCTCCTACACTGCTTTATCTTACAGCTTTTTCTGACTTCTCACCATGTAAATTATACCCACTTACAGTCACTTTCCCAATGTGCAAGGGAGTCTAAGCAGCTCTGTGGCATTCTAAGCTAGTGTAAAGGGTTGTCACTTATACCACTGTACACATGCCCTCTGAATTTGGCCCCAAATAAGTCTCAGAAATCAGATGATGTTTATATCGCTTATTATTCAAAGTGCGTATGGCTACTCATGCCATGAGTAACTTGCCATGTCTTTTTGGTAGCAAGATCGATCTTGTTGTCATGCAGGGTGCCATAAATAGTAATATTTGCACCCCCCACATATTTGGTTGGCTGACCTGGGCAATTTTCTACCTAGCACCATCTTTCTGTTCTAATCTGGAATGGTATCACAACAAGTACAAGATATTGGCCAGTGCTTTGGCTTTTGAGGCTCCTTGTTCTAGCTTTCTCAACCCACCCCAACAAGGTGATGAGCTTCTGCTGACTTCAGTGCTCAGCACCTCATAGAACTGGAATCTTTGTCATTCTGTGGCACACAAGCCATGGGACTACATGGCCCCATGAAATTATTCATGTTTTGCCCTTGACAAGCAGTGCTCTTCAGTCTTCATTTGAAAGAAGGCCACACTATTGAGGATTCCTTGTCAAGTGGCACATATAAAAAGCAGTAGGACAAGACAAAATTACATGTATCCAGTTAAGCCAGGTGCTCGGTAAAAATTTTCATTTATCATCTCATTGTTCTGTTTGTGAGCTATTAACATAAGCAGTAGGTCAATTAATTTAAAAAAAAATTACCGATAGCAGTCACAAATTGCCTGAAATAGCCGTTAGCTAAATTTAAGCCTCAATTTAGCTGAATAATTCCTGAGTACTAATGAATAGCTAGCCTATCTTCCTACGGGATCCTGTTTCTCAAAAGAAAATTGCACTTGAGAATGGGTAAGTTCCATCAAATACACTCATGTAATCACAAGCTAGCTCTGCTGTCCAGTGTCTTATGGCTGCTTCAGGCCATTTTGTTTCATTGGTCTATTTGTCTCTAAGGCCTTTTTCATATCACAAAAGATAACAATGTATTTTGTTCTGAAATGATTTTTAGTGTTGGCTTTGCTGACAGCTATACCTCCTGATATATGATAATATTATGCATGAATCAAGATATAAATTTTTCCCCACAGGCTAATTTATATTTAATAGTCTTTGCTTCTCTTCTTTCTCAATTTTGGTCCTATTCACTGTCCTCCATGACAAATTCTCTTACAGCGATAAAAGTAAAGACCAATTCACAGCAAACAGATGCATATAATAATGCACTGAGTGTGTTACATATGTCTCTGCTGCCGGTTGTTATATATTTAAGAACACAGGACAAATCAGAGGAGTGTATTGGAAACAAGGTGACTCAACTCTGTAGAAATTCAAAAGTTTAAATTCTATTCCCTTCCACCTTGATCTACCACCTACTCCAGCTCTATTTCCTCATTCCCCACATCCTCTTCAGCAACTTTCCAGTAACTGAAACCTTGCGTTTGTACAGCATTTTGAGTGCAAGGATTATTTTTAAGCAAGGATGGATATGGAAAGGGGGAAAATAATGGTATTCCACCAAGCTCTCTCCCCGCCCCAAATAAGCGCCACCTACTCGAGACACCAAAATGAGATGGCACTGACAGTAGGTCATGCAGATATTCAGAATATGGTCTGCTAGGTTCTATGCTCTTGGCGGGCACTCTTCTGTGGGTTTTAAATCCACCTATGGATTCTGCTAAGCTCCTCAGGGTCATCTCCCCACTGGTGTAGGGTTCAGATGTCCCACTGGACTCCTTGAGCATAGATCCTCCTCACTGGAGCTTGAATCCTTTCTTGGTGGGGGGAAAAAAAATTAGTAGTTCTTTCCCAAGTCACCCCCAACTGGTGATGCAAATACCAGACACAGTAGATTGTGTATATCTTCATAATATAAGCTGCCGTTTCCTTTCTTACGTGCTTTGATCAGCAATGTAATAGTTAACAATCTTGACATTTAAATTGCCATAATTGCGGCATCTGCATTCACAACTACTGAGGTGAAGGGGTAGTTTCACACACCACTCAGAATTTTTCAGATAGCTTACACAAACAGACTCAGGCAGATACGACTGCATTGATCATGTCTGGGTCACATTTTGAAGAGTTGCTTTGCAACCATACCCTTATTTAGATTCCACCTGAATTAGCTCAGTTAGCACTGTTCAGTTTAACTCAGTTGAAAATCCCACTTGTCTATATTGGTTTTCTATGTGGGGTTTTCAGCCAAGTTAAGCATGAAAACTGCACAGCTTATACCTACCAAATGAATGCAGATTTAGGCTAGTAAAAGGATAGATTAATGATCTTGTCATTTAGTCATGAGTCTGGAAGTAAGGAGAGATGGATCTCTTCGTGGCTGAGATACAGATGCTCCATGTGACATTTGACAAGTCACATAAACTCCCTGGGCCTCAGTTTCCCATCTATAATACAGGGATAATATTTACAGTAGAACCTCAGAGTTACAAACACCCGAGTTACAAACTGACCAGTCACCCACACACCTCATTTGGAAACGAAAGTACATAATCAGGCAGCAGCAGAGACCAAAAAAAAACAAAAAACCAAATACAGTACAGTACTGTGTTAAACATAAACGACTAAAAAAAAAAAAAGGGAAAGCAGCATTTTTCTTCTGCATAGTAAAGTTTAAAAACTGTACTAAGTCAATGTTCAGCTGTAAACTTTTGAAAGAACCATCATAACATTTTGTTCAGAGTTACGAACATTTCAAAGTTGGGAATAACCTCCATTCCCAAAGTGTTTGTAACTCTGTGGTTCTACTGTATCTATGTCACAGGAATATTATGATGATTTAAAGCTTTTTGATATCCTCAGATAGATGGTATTATAGAAATGCAAAGCATCCATAACATCCCACTTCTGCCTAGGAGTCAGCCACCCCTAAAAACCACAAGCAGATACACTCAGAATCCACTCCCAGTACTGCCTATTATTGTTGCTGCTCCAGTGCCTCAGATTCAAACCATGATATCTTAACACTGATCTATGAAATGCCAGTAAATTGAAGCATATCATTTGTTATTTTAACTGTGATGATGAAATGCATTTTTTAAATCAAGCAGTAAGGTGCCACCATAATAGAAAAATTATATGGCACTTCTTGGCCTAAAGAAAAGATGCTGTTTGTGATGGTAAATCAATATAAATGCAGGAATACTGAAATTACCTGTGGAAAACATCTGCAAGCTTTCTGCTTGCTACAAAATTATATTCCTATAAACTAGACTTTATTGTCCATCATTTTCCCAGTTCAGTTTTAAAGGTCAGGATTAAAATGTTCAGCTAGACTAGGTTGTTTGGAAGGTAGAATTTTCTGCAGCAGATTTATTTCTACATTGTTAATAAAAAGATGAGCAATAGTGTCCAGATCCATATTAAATTATGGGAGCCTTTCTCTTGTAAAAAACATCCCTGCCTAGAACAGTAACATAAATTGCAGTGAGTTACATCAGAGCTCAGAGCTAGGGAGAATATGGTCTGTGAGCTCCTCCAATCCTGAACAGCCTCAGACCATAAACAAAGGAATTGGAGGGGGCATCTCATTATGACCATGGAGAGTGATTGCTGCAGAAAAGGCAGAAGAACTGAGAGATGCTCAGGGAAATGCACCAAGACATCATGGATTTGCTCAGGCAACAATCTCAAATGTTGCAGTCACAGTATTATTGATCTACATGCCCAAAGACATCAGACTCAGCAGCCTTTCCAAACTTTGGAGAACTACATTCCCCCCAACATACCAGGTGGCAGCACAGTATACATCCTTGCCCCTACTGCTCCACTCCAGACAACAAAGAGAACAACAGCCACTTGTGAAAACCACAGGTTGGTTTATATGTAATCACTGTAGTAGCTTTTACATACATGGACATAAATGTTCACTGTTTACTTCCTGTTTTTACTTGGGATTTTAAAGTATGGCTCACCCTGTTACAGTGTCAATAAAACTTTTTTACCTTTGGGAAAAAAAACCCTAAATCTGCTCTGTAATTTGCATTTCACTTCTGTCCATATATAACTTTATACTCACTGCCACTTCCTGTTGTAAGTCAGCTAAAAGCCTGATCCAACTCACACTGAAGTCACTGGCAATCTTCCTGTTGAGTTCTGAGAGAGCTGGATCATGCTCTGATGTGATAGAGGAAGGAGGGGAAAAAAACCTGAAATGATATCAATGCCAGTTTGGCTTGAAAGTGACAATTCCCTCATAAATCTCAGTTCCTCATATTCCCATATGGACCATTCTGCCTGTGCCCTTCTCAGCTCCCTGCCTTAAATGTAAAGTCAGGAGAATAGGGGTTTTTACAGTATCGTAGGCATACCATTATCCATGTTTATAATGCTTACATGAACTGTTAGGAGTCCACTGACATGGCCAGAGGTTCTAATGATTGCACTCAGCAACCATCAAATTATTTAAATATTTACTCCAAGAGACATTTTTTGGAGGGAACAGGAACGTTAGCAGAGGAAAAAGTAACTTCCTGCAATAATTCCTTCAGAAGATCTATTTCCATGTTTGAATCACAAAAAAGTTAGTTTTGTTTTGAGCAAAGGTCTGGAGTGGTTGTTTTATGCAAACCAGTCCAACTATCCCACCTTTAATCCAATAGCACACAAAACTATGCCCTCATTGCCGACAGTCACGCCCACCATTCTGAATCCATTCCCATTTTCAGGCCAAGACTCTAACTTCAGGTGTGTGGCGCACATCACCATGTCATTTAAAAACCTGCTTCACATACAGTAGTGAATTTGTCAAAATCCTGCTCTGTATTCTTCCTTGCTTGTACAGGTGCACTGACCGGGGTAAAAAGGAGGACTGTGCAGAAAGCCTGGACACCCATGTCAGGAACAATGCTCCCTGAGCCACAAAGACTATGTCTACACAGCAGAACCAAGAAAACCCACAGCAGCAAGTCTCAGTCAAGTCTACAGACTCAGATTCATGTTATGGCACCAAAAATAGCCATTGGTGCTTAGGCTCTGAAGCCTGGCAAGAGGGGTGGGTCTCAGAGCCTAAGCTCCAGCCCAAGCAAGAACGTCTACACTGCTACTTTAAGCACCATAGCATGAGCCCAAGTCTGTAGATCAGGGCTTTGAGACTCACTGCTGTGTAGACACACCTAACGGCTGGAGGTGATGCTACTGCATCCAGCTGCACTCCATAGGCCCAGGGGGGGTAATCGCTTGTCAGATTGAGGCACAGTCAAAGACAGGCAAAGGAGGAGCTCACGCGCACCTGTCTGCAGGGGGTGTTAGAAGCCCTGCTTGGACTATTCCATGCCCCTCCGCCCCGTGGCCATTCTGCCTTCATCTGCCCTGTGTAGGCAGAATGCCTCAGACCTCTAGCACTCTCCTCGCTAGCTGGCTACCCTGGATGCCATAGCTATGCACACACACACAGTCCTAGCACATCTCTGGCAACACCAGTTATTTACCCCTTAGGTTCCCATCTGGCCTTCAGCAATTATTCTGTGCCTCTAACTAAGACACACATTGTGCGATAATTCTTTACATTAATCCTCAGTGTCAATAAGCTAATTAAAGACTCCCAGGCTCCTAGGACACAACACGCATCTTCCTCTTTCGGGAAAAAATTAAGTGCTACGCACTGACTTATATACAGATGCAGCCAAACACTCTACTTTTCCAAATGATGGAAATGTACAAGTGTGTAGGTTTTGATTACTAACTGTATCTCTAGAGCATTACACTCTTAACATATTTTATATTTGAAACAGTATAATCAGAGGCACATGATTAAGTCTTTGAACCTGCAAACCTCCCCTCTTCTCTTACAAGCGCAACCCTCTAGAACAGTGGCAGAAAAAAATTAAATGCATTTATAATATACAAATCCTGCAACAAAATTAGAAGTCATAATTCTTCATCATAATAATCTCTACATCACCTATTCAAAGCCAGCCCAGAAGAAGGATGGTCCACTGGTCAGGGCCCTAACCTGGCCCTAGGGGATCTGGGTTCTAGTCCTGATTGCCCACAGCCACCCTGTGTGACCCTGGTGAGTCACTTGGAGTGTGCCTGCACAGTGAGGAAAAACCAGCACCTGACCTGCTCTCAGCCAGCTTGGGTTCACAGGGCTTGGGGTGTGAGTCTATTTCACTGGTGTGTAAGCTTCCAGGTTTGCGCTGAGCCTGAGCTCTGGGACCCTCCCACCCCCACAGGATCCTAAAGTGTGGGCTCCACCCTGAACCCAAAAGTCTATGCAGCAATGAAACTGCCCTACAAGCCCAAGTCAGCTGGTATGGGCCAGCCACAGGTGTCTAGTTGATGTGTAGACATACACTTGGTGGTGCTGTGCCTGAGTTCCCCACTCTGCCTAACAGGGCTGTTTATGAGGCTAAAGATAGTGAGGTACTAGGGTGATGAGGGCCATACAAGTACCTATGATAGATACGCCAATAGTGACCAAATTATGTTGTTGAATTCTTCTGTGGCCTTTGTGGAGATAACTTGCTGACTTTGGTCCACTGCCAAAGTGTGCAATAATTGGTGCCCCTGTAGAGTCATGGCAGAGAAAAGGAGGACTGGAATCCCAATTCTGCAAAACTTTTAAGCACATGATTTACTAAACTGGGGTAGGGGGGCCTGAATGAGAACAGAGAAGAAATTATTCTCAGAACTCTTGAGCTAGTTCCTTCAGGTCAGGGTTGAGATACATTGACAGGGCAGGGTAAGATGCTTGTGCTGCCACTGCCCACGCAGTTCTGTGGACACAGAGAACTTCAGTCTCATAAGCAATTCCCTGGGCTCTACATTCACAGAACCTTTATTTTAAAGCAGAAAAAAATACCTTCTAAAGGCCTGTTTCAACCTCACTGATGTCAGTGGAAGCCTTTCCATTGATTTCAATGGCTTTGGATCAAGTCCTAATAGAGCAGGGGTTCTCAAACTGGGGGTCGGGACCCCTCGGGGTTGCAAGGTCATTACATGAGGGGATGGTGACCTCCACCCCAAACCCCGCTTGCCTCCAGCATTTATAATGGTGTTAAATATATAAAAAAGTGTGTTTAATGTATTGGGGGGGTCGCACTCAGAGGCTTGCAATGTGAAAGGGGTCGCCAATAAAAAAGTTTGAGACCCACTGTAATAGAGCAACTTTCCTGTAGCTAAAATACCAAAGCAGTATATCTCACTAGCTTCGGTCAACTCTCATCACAAATGCAGAGTTAAACATCTTTGTGTGACTTTCTGTGATTTTGGTTTAGATTGCCATTTTCTCCCTGGGACAACCATTGCATTGGTAGCCCACGATAAAGACAAGGGAACTGCAAGAGGCACCACGCATTACCTGATTCACAGAAAACAAATACCAAATATTTCTGGCATATTGAATAATATCTAAGCTGTCCTGACTTTCACAGGTTGGAAGATGAAGGGTTGGCTCAAAACTGCAGGAGGCTAAGAAGAAAGCCAATGACCTGCAGATATCAACAGATGGGCATGGTGGGCCTCATTTATAAGAACTCTGAGCAATGCAAGGAATTCAAAATAATCCAATCAACAACCTGAAGAATAAGGGAGAGGAAGGAATGTCTTGATCTGCAGGGAAGAATTCTGAAATTAACACACAAACACAAGCCTGACTTCCTGCATTGTGAGAATGTTATTCTTCCAGCATCACAGTCCTGATTGACTTTGTTCTCTTCCCCCGTTCTCCTTACCTCATGATATTATTGGACAAAAAGGAGGCAAAGAGAGAGGGGAACTGGTTTGGGATGAGTCTGACACTTACAAGGCACCTTACTTTGTCACTGAGGCAGCTGGAAGAGTTGCAAGCAGTTACCACCATTTTATTATAGAATAACAACAATAAAAATTATCATAATTCTTATCACTTACAAAAACTTTTTATAGTCCGGTCATGTAGTAAGTGAAATGTGCTTTATTTAATAATGTATAGCAGTGTATATAACATAGCATTGGCAGAGCTACCCGGGGTGGGGGGGGAAGTGGGGCAATTTGCCCTAGGCCCCACAGGGGCCCCGCCAGCCCTGGCCCAGTGGCAGTCTGGGTCTTTGGCAGCATTTTGGCGGTGGGGGGGCCCTTCAGTCACTCTGGGTCTTCAGCAGCATTTTGGCGGCAGGGAGGCCCTTCAGTGCTGCCGAAGACACGGAGCGACTGAAGGGCCCCCCGCCGCCGAAATCCTGGACCGCCGCCGGGTGAGTACAAGCGCCGCACCTCCCCCACTTTGCCCCAGGCCCCCTCAATCCTCTGGGCAGCCCTGAGCATTGGTTACAAAACCTTTCTACAATTGTTGCCAACTAGCCCCACTTAAATAATGTTCATCTGGCAAAACAGGAGCATCTGTTCTAGTCTGAAGGCCAGAGATTTAGCTAAAATTTAAAAACAGTCCTACAGCTACAGTAATTGTCTCAGTTTTGTTTTTAGATAGTGAGGCTGGAGTTATTTTCACTCCTTGAATGTAGATCTCGCCTCTACTTGTATGACAGCTGGTTCTGCCAGCACTCTAAAGAATTACAGTCAAAATGCATCTGCAAAACACAGGGAATTACCTATTTCCTGAGTCTTCGTGATTTGTTTTGAATCCAAAAGATCAGTATTTGTTCTGTGCTCCATGAGGAATTTTCCAGATTACTTTGACTGATTGTCTATACAGTTACATAATTCTTGTCCCTATCCTTGTCAGAGTTACACTCACATCTCTGCCTTGTGCTCATAAGTGCTGCTTGAGTCCACAGATCTGTACTGTGCTTGGAATTCTGTCTTTGGAATAATAAAATGCATCTTTGATTCAGTTCATAGTAGGACATTAACACAGTGGGCCATAGACTGCCATCAGTCCGACTCCATGGTAGAACTCGCATCGATGTCAGTGGGAGTTGTGCCTGTGGATTGAGGGAATGGAAGCATATGGCGTTCAATCACCATGATAGAGTTAGAAAAATGTTTAGTTTCAGCAGTGACAGCTCTTCTCTGCTCTCTCCTTTTCTGTACAGGAAAGGAGAACAGGTGTAACCTGTTCTGTGGGACAATCCTATTCCAAGACCAGGAGATGCCTGCAGATTTTTCCTCAGGACAGTACCTGTGTAGAATAATTTAAATTAAATTACTGCTTTAGCAATGGGTGGGAGAGGGTTTCCTCTGCTTGGAAAGTGGAATTCAGCCAGTTTCTAATAGTCTAGCTCCTGGGGTAAATTGCTTGCTCCAGGGCTTGCTACCTTTTTAGAACACAGGCAGGTTGTTACATGATAGACTGCCAGTGTAAATCCCTCGACCCTCACCACTGGCTAGCATAGGCAGGACAAGCTATACATATGCAGACCATAGACACAGTACCTGGGGGCACACGTCATGTAATTTAAAGAGGCTGTCAGGATGTCATCTGCCCCCTGACAGATATAGCCCAGAACTCAGCCTGCCTTCTCCTAAGTATGTACCACAGGAGCTATGCAGGCTTTTTTCTGTGTTTCAGAATATGATTTATGGCTTCTCAGAGGTTTCAGGTCCCTGAACTGTTAGTCTGTTATGTAGTGTATAAGCCTTTTATTTTAATGTAATAAAGCTACTAGGTAACTATTTATTTCTGTGATTAGCTTTATACCATCTTGCAAGCTTGTAATTACTTAATACCCTGCATAGCTCTTTAATTCAGTGTGTTTTGTCCTTTGGGTTACCTGGGGAAAAAATCCTTCGTAAGGGTCCTACTCCGGCATTGACAGCCAGAGCTTGCACTGGTGGGGGAAATATGGAGGTAGTAATTAGGGCATTTGGGCTGACTCAGGAGCACATGCCACAAGGGGAGCTATGAGCTCCTTTAAAAATATAGAGTTTATGATCTTCCCTATGCTGGTCCTGCTGTGCTGCTAGGTCAGGGGTGGGCAAAATATGGCTCGCGGGCCGGATCTGGCCCAGGGATTGCCCCCCGTGGTGCGGCGGGCCCACGCTGCTCTGCAGAAGCGGCCGGAACCACTTCCCTGTGGCCCCCGGGCCGGGGGGGCAAAGGGCTCCGTGCATTGCCCTTGCCTCCAGGCACTGCCCCCCCCCCCCGCAGCTCCCATTGGCTGGGAGCAGGGAACTGCAGCCAATGGGAGCTTCAGGGGAGGTACCGGGAGGCACGGCAAGGGCAGCACATGCGGAGCCCTCTGCCCCTCTCCCCCAGGGGCCACAGCGCTTCCTGGAGCGGCGCGGGGCCGGGGCCGGGGCAGGCAGGGAGCCAGCCCTGGTGCGCGCTGCTGCCACCCTGGAGCCACTTTAGGTAAGTGGTGCTGGGCCGGCGCCTGAATCCCTCCTGTACCCTGCCCCCCAACTCCCTGCCCTGAGCCCCCTCCTGCACTCCAACCCCCTGCCCTGAGCTCCCTGCTGCATCCTCCACCCCTGTGCACCCCAACCTCCTGCCCTGAACCCCCTGCTGCACCCCTCCTACACCCCGACCCACTTCCCTGAGCCCCCTGATGCACACCACACCCCTCCTACACCCCAATCCACTTCCCAAGCCCCCTCATACATCCCACACCCCTCCTCTGCCCCAATCCCTTGCCCTGAGCCCCTTCCTGCACACCACACCCCCCTCCCACACCCCACACTCCCTCATGCACCCCAACCCCCTGCACTGGCCCTGCATACAATTTCCCCACCCAGATGTGGCCCTCAGCCCAAAAAGTTTGCCCACCTCTGTGCTAGGTCTTGAGGAGGTGGAGGAACTCTGGCCCCACTGTTGTCGACTTTGAAGCAGCTTAGTGCTTCTGTGAGCACCAGAGACTGCTGCTCCTTGTGCATCAGGAAGGCAAGGACTAAGATTGTGGCTGCCTTTTGTGCAGGTGAGAAATTCTTGGCCTCCCTTCCCACTTTGTCCATTCACACAGAACTAGCTGCAACCCAGATCTAAATGTGAGGCCTAAAATGATACTCCTGTACAAACACATCATAGCAGTCCAAGCTGCAGGGCCAGGGACCATAGAATGGGCAATCACCTAAGACACTGAAAACTAGGAGACATCCTTGGAGTTACAGGTGAATAACTATCCCCAGCTATTCAGGACACCAAATCCTGGCTTGTCCAGGAAAATGTCTGATGTGTCAATTTTACAATACCTGGTCAAAGAGACATTTGGCATTGCTGATTTCCCAGATTGAAGCATATTTGATTATCATCCAGTAAGCATTGTAGCCAGCCAGGTTACCTTTTAAAAAGTATTTTCACTGAGAGGTGCCAGATTAGCAACCTTAGGGTACGTCTACACTACGGGACTATTCCGAATTTGCATAAACCGGTTTTGTAAAACAGATTTTATAAAATCGAGTGCGCGCGGCCACACTAAACACATTAAATCGGTGGTGTGCGTCCATGGTCCGAGGCTAGCGTCGATTTCTGGAGCGTTGCACTGTGGGTAGCTATTCCCTAGCTATCCCATAGTTCCCGCAGCCTCCCCCGCCCCTTGGAACTTCCGGGTTGAGATCCCAGTGCCTGATGGGGCAAAAATCATTGTCGCGGGTGGTTCTGGGTAAATGTCGTCAGTCACTCCTTCGTCTGGGAAAGCAACGGCAGACAAGCATTTTGCGCCTTTTTCCCCTGGATTGCCCTGGCAGATGCCATAGCATGGCAATCATGGAGCTTTTTTTGCCGTTTGTGACTCTCACCGTATGTGTACTAGATGCCGCTCACACAGGCGATTCAGCAGCGCTACACAGAAGCATGCTTTTGCTTTTGCATGACAGCAGAGATGGTTACTAGCCATATTGCACCATCCAAATCCTTCCATAAATTGGAACTGAGGATGATCATGGCTACCAGTCCTTTTGTACCATTTGCTGCTAGTGCCCCTGGTCAATCAGCCAGGGGCGCAAAAGCCAAGAGTGGTTACTAGCCATATTGTACCTTCCATCGTTTTGTACCATTGGCTGCTGTCATAAGTGCCCCTGGCCGATCAGCCAGGGGCGCAAAAGCAAAAATTGGGAATGACTCCCTGAGTCAATTCCTCCTTTTTGGTATCTAAAAATAGAATCAGTGCTGCCTAATATAGGCAAGTGTGCTAGAGAACCACCTGCTCTGTGTCAGAGCCCGCAGAAATTATTATCTGTATGCTATTCACAGGGGGTGCTCCTGTAACAACCCCACCTGTTGATTCCGTTCTTCCCCCAGCCTTTCTTGGCTACCGTAGCATTGTCCCCCCACTTGTGTGATGAATTAATAAAGAATGCAGGAATAAGACACACTGACTTGTTAGTGAGAAATGAGTGGAAGGCAGCCTCCAGCTGCTATGATAGTCCAGACAGGACATTAAGCAGTGTGTAGGAGAGAAGCCCAGCATCCCACTGCTAGTCCAGGGGCAACTGAATCTTTTCTTTACACATGAAGGGTGGGGGCTGATGGAGCTCAGCCCCCTGTTGCTATGATGAGGAGGGTTACCAGCCATATTGCACCATCCATCCACCAGAAAAAATTAGGGCCAATAGGCTGATGACGAGGACGGTTACCAGTCCTTTTGTACCATCAGCTGAGACTGATGATGAGAATGGATTTCCATCTTTTTGCACAATCAGCTTATGCTGATGATGAGGATGGATTTCCATCATTTTGTACCATCAGCCGCCCATGACGGGGGGGGAGCAAGGATGTTGGTGTTGAGTGCTGCACTATCGCGTCTATCTGCAGCATTCAGTAAAGATAGGGTGACATGTAAAAGAGTCAGAGGATTGTTTTACCTTTCGCTTCTGGGGGTGGGTGGGGGGTGGGTGAGTAGATTGCCAAGCTATGCCCTGACCCGCGGGCACTGTGTTTGACCCTAGAAGCATTTGGAGCTCAGCCAAGAATGCAAATAATTTTAGGAGGCTGCAGGAACTGTGGGATAGCTTCAGTCCTCCAGTCCATGCGCATCCATTTGATTCTTTGGCTTTCCGTTACGCTTGTCACGCTGCAGTGCGCTGAGTCCCTGCTATGGCGTCTGTCTGGAGATTTTTAAAAAAGGATTCTGAATTTCATCTTCTGTAACGGAGCGCTGATAGAACGGATAGAACGGATTTGCCTGCCCTTACAGCGATCACATCCGCATGGTCCATGCGGGAGCTCTTTTTTTTATTTTGATTTCGGACTGCATCGCCACCCGTGCTGATCGGAGCTCCACGCTGGGCAAACAGGAAATATTCAAAAGTTCGCGGGGCTTTTCCTGTTTACCTGACCACTGCATCCGAGTTCAGATTGCGGTCCAGAGCGGTCACTGGTGCACTGTGGGATAGCTCCCGGAGGCCAATACCGTCGATCAGCGTCCACACTAACCCTAATCCGATATGTTAATACCGATACTAGCGTTACTCCTCTCGTTAGGGAGGAGTACAGAAACCGGTTTAAAGAGCCATTAAAATCGATATAAGGTGCCTCCTAGTGTGGACGGTTTTGGCGTTAAATCGGTTTTACGCTCCTAAAACCGATTTAAACGCCTAGTGTAGACCAGGCCTTAGAGATGACAGACCAGGAGCAGCAAAGCAGTGGCAAGACAAGCTTCCCCCACGCTGCCCTGCGAGTGCACCTGAACCCCGATGTAGAAAGCCCGTCTCTTTGGGTGGAAGAGCAGCTGGTCTCCTAGTCTAGTCAATCCTTAGCTTCCCTACTGACACTGCCAAGAAGGATGGGTGATGCTGGCCTTTGTGGTATGTACTAGAAACCAGGCTGAGCACAACCGCTCATTTCTTATAACCCACTGACCAGCCATCTGGTAGTAAAGAGCCAAGTTTTTCTCTTGGTTACGTAAGTGAGAGGAGAATTTTTCCTTTATGTGGTGGTATTTCGGGGTGAAATAGATGTCATTTATTGACTTCATTTTACTAGGTAAAAATCTTCCTAGTTTGGATTCCAGGGCTGGAGGCTGATGGAGGAAGGTGAACATGTAAAAGCAACTTCTCCGTTATTTAAAAAAATCAGTTCTGGCAGAACGTGACTTTTGGAGGTGATGTGTTTGGTGGGGGGGCGGGGGGGAGTGTTGAATAAATAAAGGCACTTACCTTTGAAGCTCTCCCCATGAAAGAGCCTGTTAATGAACTGCAGGGAAGATTGCTGCCATGCAGAGCACACAGGGATTCAGCCACACCCTGGCCCTAATTCTGGGTTGTGTCTAAGCTGTGTTCAGAAAAGTTCAGGGGAGGGCAGGATTGACAGGTGGCTTTAAGATGATTTTGCATCCTTTCTCCCTGTCCCTTTTCCCCCACTCCTACAAAACAGTGGGCTGCTTGCTGGTGTAAAGCAGAGTACATTCAGAGCTGCTTTATTTTAAGCCTGCTGCAGTGCCAACACACCAATGAGGCTATGGCAGCAGCCGGGAATAGTTGATCAAGTCCTCTTTCCCCCACTCAAGACCACTATGCTGTAGGTTATAAGGGAGGTGAAGGTACAGTCTGCTCTGTGCTGCTGAAAGATTCCCCAACACAGGGGAGGACCCTTTACTGGCTGGTTCTGCTGGGATCATGATTGTTTTGCACTAGTAGCTCAGCATGAAACAACTGCAACACAGCTGATAATCTGGCCAATAGGCAGCAGTGTGCTACTATAGACTCATAGACTTTAAGGCCAAAAGGAAGCATCATGATCATCTAGTCTGACCTCATATTAAATCCTTAGACAATTTCTTGGTTCCTAGGTAGACATGCTGAAGTTTGAGATTTAAAGGGGACCATGCAGCATTCAGGCACTTTCATACCTTTTTGACTGCAATAGGGTCTGAATTCTTCCTTCTATTACTCTCAGATTCTAAGTTTTTAAAATAGTCCTTCCTGATTTCTTTCCAGAGAAAACCCAGTTCTGGTCCAGATCTCAAGCTTCAAGTAGATTTGAATCTGGTATCCTAGTTAAGATCCATCTTAGAGAGACAAGCCTACAAGGCAAAGTTCAGATTCAAATCTGGATCCAAACTCCCCCAATGTTTGAGGATGAGTGGGCTCAGCCATTCCCATTTGGGCCACCTCTCTATCAGATAGAGCCGTTAACCCATATCAATTCTACCCTAGTATTCCCGTGCATGCTGACCCTCTGGAATAGTCTTAATACACAGTACAGTATTAATGGTATATAGATTATATAATGTATGAACAATGAATCAAGAGAATTGGAAAGGAAGATTCTTAAGAACTGACATAAACTACAGTTTCTCCAACATTGTCACGGTGCCCTCCCCTTAGGTATGGAGAAGTTATTCACGCTCCCTGGGCTGGAAGGGTTCTAATGCAGAGGACTCTCTCAGAGAATTGTTTTCATTTTGCATTGCATTTTGACCTTGTGGTCAGAGCTGGCTGTTAATTCTTTCTTCTCTTTTTGGTTCACTTCCACTTACAACTCAGCAAGAACAGAACACTGCACGAAATATTCAGTAGGCAGTAAATGGCTCTCCATTTGATGAGTCCTAAATAAAATTGATGGAGGGATATTGTGATGAGGTGCGGGATCCAAGGAAACAACAGGCTCACAACCCATTCCTGAGCTAAGCTCCCCTCCCTCTGCTTGCACATTTGCTCAGGGGAAGGGCTATAACCTAAGAGTGACCAGCCAGGTGGCTGGTGGAGAGGCGCAGCCAGCAGGGTGCCTGGCAGAGAGGGCCAGAGCAGAGCCCTGCAGAGAGACACAGCAATTAGCCATTGGGACGACAAGTGAGTGCCCGAGCAGCGGAGCGTATACGGTGCCTCCTTATCCCCCCGCTTCCACCTAGGGTGGGAGGTGAACTCTGCAGATGAACCTCTGAACAGTGGGGCTGCACTAGCCAAGGACAGCAACTATTAGTGGGGTGCAGAGGAGGGATGGGCACGTGAAAGGGACTTTTGAGTTGCTGGACTTAAGACCCTGAGGGGAAAAGGACACTGCCCAACTTACTTGGCGGTGGGTCTTTTGCTCATGGTTTATGTTTAGGAACCTTGTTTGCAGTGTTTCCCCAAATTAATGCTGCATTATTTCCCTTTTATTCAAAGTTTTTTTGCTACACTCAGACTCTGTGCTTGCGAGAGGGGAAATCTTGCCTCTTAGAGGTGCCCAGCGGGTGATGTGTAATTGTCCCAGATCACTGGGTAGGGGCTCAAGGCGCTTTTGGGTTGTATCATTGAAAAGGAACCCCTAGATACTGAACCCGGACCTTGCTGCTGGCTCCACCTGGCAGAAGGTTTACATATATACGATGAGCAGGAGCAGTAAGAGAAGGAAACCTTGCAGTACCTGCAAAAAGAACAGGAGTACTTGCGGCACCTTAGAGACTAACAAATTTATTTGAGCATAAGCTTTCATGGGCTACAGGCCACTTCATCAGATGCATGCAGTGGAAAATACAGTAGGAAGATATATATATATATAAGAGAACATGAAAACCAAGCATATGTCTACACAGGGCTACAAAGCAATTTTTCAGCCCCGAAGCCCAAGCCTCGTGAGCCCGAGTCAGCCAACCCATTCCAGCCAGGATGGGGTGGGAAGCGTTATCCCCATGTAGACATATAAGGACAAACCTCTACCACCCTCTGAGATCTTCCTGAAAGAAAAGAGCAAATCTACTTGAGTGACGCACAATCTGCAAACGGGTCACAAAACCTGCTGGCCAATGGTTAGCAAAAGCTCATTGGTTTCTGACAAATCTGAAAGAATCAGCACAAAAAAGAATATCTGAAATTTAAACATATTGTTTTGCTTGAAAAATTACTAAAGCACCAATCCTGCAAAGAGTTATGCATGTGCTTAAATTACACACTGGTGACTTATTGACTTCAGTGGAGCATTGCATATGTGTAAAACTAAAAACTTATGGAAGTGTTTGCAGGATCAAGCCCTAACTGTGAAACTGCTAAAGGGACACTAAAAATTCTTATCATTTCTTTGTATTACCATAGCACTTAGAAGCCCTAGCCATGGACCAGGACTCCACTGTGCTAGGCAGTGTACAAACACACGACAAAAAGAAAGCTCCTACCCCAAGGAGCTTACCGTCTATGGACAGGCAACTTCTCACTGAGTAGTTCATAAAGTTATGGAGAGTATTACTGAAGGAGAAATTTCAGTACCAAAAGAGGCAGAAATTAGGAGAGATTGTCTAAAAATATGAATGTCCTTTATCCGATACTCAGAAAAGAGTAGCTCTTCAGTAACTAAATCCTCCTCCTCCCCCATTCAATGTTGGTGGACTTAATGCTCAAGCATATTTCTGAATGCTCTAACTCATTGTATATAGTACATTTTCAGAAGTAGAGATGGCTGAATACTGGGTAAAAAATTCAGATGCTAGGACATTGATGACACTTTGAAACTGGACTTCATGTTTCCATTGAATACACAGAGTCAACATTGAATGCATGTATTCAGTTCCTAATATACATCTTCAGCATCACTTATGGGTATCTGATCATGAATGCCAGTATTCAAAGTACAGTGCGTGTGCTCTTCCTGCTAGAGTAAGTGCGTGATCAGTTTTAAAGTCGGAATATTGAACACCAAAAAGCAATATCAGATACTTCACCCATAGATTGCCATTTTGTCACTTGTGATTTCCTAGAATGTTTTGGAACATTGACTAAATTTGGGAATAAAGGGATTGGTTTGCAAACGTTTCAAGAAGCCAAACATTTTTTATTTGCTGATTATTCTTTAACTAACTCTGGTTGGAATAGAAATTGACTGAATATTTTAAAGATCACATTACCAACACCTGCACTGTCTGTGTCACAGGCTCTCATACTGTAGACAGGGGAGCACTTGCTGGTTGTTAACGTGTCTAGTTAACATTGGTTTGTTTCTAAAACACAGAACACAGTGGGCACCACTAGAGGTCTTACAAATTATTTAAAGACGTACTATCCTATTTCTATATAGTGCTAGTCCTGTAAGCTCAAATCCATAAAGGGATTTAGGTATCTAACCCCAGATTTAGGCACCTACATTCCATTTTAGGCACCATTGTGATCCACAAAATCCCCGCTCAGCTGCCATCTTTCCTTGTAGGTGCCCTAACCTCACTCAGCACCTAAGTTTCCAGGTTAAAAGTTCCCTAAGTACCTATGTTTCTGTCTCTGGACACCCATCTCCCGCCTAAGCCTCAGTGTGATCCATGAACCAAGGAAAGACTGGGGTATGCCTGCCTATTGGGCCTGATCCTATAGGCATGCTCAAAGGCTGCCTAGCTCTACGCAAATCCTGCTGTTGGGGAGGCCAATGCTAACCATCCCTTAGAGGATGTAGGAGGTCCCCCCTGCCTGATGACAAGGGATTTGAACAGGGATCTGCCAGCTTTCAAGTAGGTGCCTTAACTGCTGGGCTATAGAGTGAGTCTCACTCTTTCTGTGGCCCAAATAATATCTAATTATTTAATTAAAGCTGAACAACTTCACCAGGAGAGACTGAGAGGGACCCACACTGGACTGTCCCATAACGTAGGGGTTAGTCAGAGCATTCACTTGAGAGCTGCCAGAACCCTGGTCTAATCCCTTCCCCGCATCAGGTAGAGGGTGACTTAAACCAGGGGACTCCCACATTCTTGGTGAATACCCTAATCTTTGGACTGAGGGTTATAAGGGAGCTCTTCCTCCTTTCTCCCCCTCCCCTTCTCCCCACTGCTTCTCCCCAACCCCTGGGCCATTTTGTGTGGAGTTAGATGCCTGCCTAACTCAGTCTCACAAAAAATGACTGGGCACCTAAGTCATCAGAAAGAGGTGCCCCCCTGCAGCCCAGAACTCCATGAGAAGTGCTGGGCTTAGGACATGTCCCTCTCATCAGTATCTCTCATGGGGTTGCTTAGCTGGTGCCCTGCCTAGTGTGCTGGCTTTGTGGATCCCATTCTGAGGTGCCTATCTCTCCCCAATCATTGTAGATGGAGCCTAGGCACCTAACTGAAGCTCTGTGGATCACAGAGTGGTCCTCATGATTTTCTAGACACCCAAGACCCTTTGTGGATCCAGGCCATGGTGCTATCTGCACCTTTTCCTTTACTGTTATTTCTTCTGTTGTCCAGGGTCAATGAAGATGCAGTGGTGACTGAAGAAGACCGATGGAAGTGAGTGGGAGAAAAGAAGCCATCAGAATTAGAATTTGGGGTAGGAAACTAGTTTGATAGTTAGTGACAAAAATAACTGTAGGTACAAAACCATCAACCGCCTGGTGCAAAACCCTTGAAGTAAAAGGAAAGACTCCCATTGTCTTCAATGGGCTTTGAATCAGGCCCCAAGTTCTATAATTGCCCACGGGGATAGGGTGGGATCCTGAAGAGGCTAGTGTTGAGAAGGCTGGGAGGTTATCCAGGAAAATATTTCTCTTTTAAGAAGTGGTATACACTGTGATAAACCTTGAGGAGGCTTGGTCCAACTGGACAATCGTTGTCTCCCTATACTTCACTTCCTTCCCCACTTTGGGTCACCCAGTAGGTGTTCATGGTTGCTATCTTTTTCTAGCTCTCTGTCAACTTCAAAATCCCATACAGAATGAAGTTAACATGTAAGTTCTTCTTATCCCCATTTGATGGTGAAGCTCTGCTATTTTTAGCCACAGTTTCTCACTCTCTGCAAACAGCTTTCTCACATCTCACAAAGGTGTCATTGGATGGGCACCAGCTCCATTTAGACACTGCATGATAGCAGCCCATCCACACTAAACTCTCTAGGACACCCTGTTTAGAAAAGTATTTTTTAATGTGAGCTGGGTTCCAATGTGTGGTGTTATTGTTTGTATTATTTGAAACAAAAACAGGTTTTTCCCATTTTAATTTCTATTGTCTAAAAGCAAAAGATATGAAATTACCAACAAAACAAAAAGAAAAGCTGCTTAACAGAGAGGGCAAAGTGTTCACATATTAACTGAATAGAAAAGTCGCTCTGTTAATATAAAATAAACCAGTGTTATTGTTTATCTGCTATTAACCTTGTAACATCTATCCTTAATAGGATTCAGTTATTGCAGTTAACTAGAAAAAAGATCGGGTAGAAATCCACCCAAATTAATTTTACTATTGATTTATTATTATTTATTTATTTGTATTGTGGTATCTCCTAGATTCCCCAGTCAGGGACCAGGGTTGCACTCTACTAGGTACCATACACACACAACAAAAAGATGGCCCTTATTTCTAGAAGATTTGTCTAAGGCACCAAATCTGCTACAATGATTAGTCCTATGAATTTCAAGGAGACTGCTCAGTGTAGTAAAGTCAAGCACAGGCATAAGTGGTTGCAGGATCAGGACCTAAGTACCAGAGAACAGACAACAGCTGGATAAAATAAACAGATCAGTAGAGCACAAGATAACAACAAGGCCAAATTGAGTGGCTCAGTAAGCAGCAACCAGAGTGCACTAACTGTAGTAACTGAAAGTAAGGATCAAACAGATACGTTCTATTACTTGTTTTATGATCCTTATAAGCACATGAATTCTATATTTTATATTTATGTTTATATTCCATATTTTTTATTCTGATCCAGCCAGCCATATCTACATAGTACTGAATCATAACAAAAATGAGCAGACAGCATTCACCAAGGAAAATAAATACTTTCCTCTAATGTCCCTAACAAATAAAAAGATGGGCATAGTGGGGGACAGCGGGGAGATGGAATAGACTCTAGCATATTTACATAAAGTATTCTGGCAGCACATCAAAGTTATTTCACTGTTCTGTAGGCTATGCCACTGCAGTAACAATATTTATTATCCCACAGATTATGAACTCACTTTTGTTTAGGAAGTACTTGCTTTTTACAGTATACATTAGGCAAAACTCGAAGTGAAATCACAGTTCTAAATGTACATTTTATTATTGTATATTTTAGTGGTATAGAATAAATGATCACTCGGGGATCAATTGTTAAAGGAAAGACGTGTCTCTTACCCTTACAAAGTTCAGGGCAGAGAAAGGGGGTGTGGTATAACTATGTCCTGTTCGGATTTATTTTTTATTCAGCTGGCCCAGCCTGGAGGATGAATTTCAAATCCCATCATCTCTTCTATACAGAATGCTGACAGATTAGGGAATGAGAGAGAAACTGTTCTGTCATAAGAGAAAAGAGCTCATGCTGGCTTTGCAATGAAGATGTGATAAAGCTTTGGGAGGGATGTGCATTTTTATACTAATCCTTGGCAGGGAGACCATTATCAGGGAGGGATCAGCATACATGTAGTCAGATGAGATGCAAGGCTATAATCAAGCTGCCAGGTGATACTTGTAATACAAATCAAATAAGGAAAGATCTCCTTGTGTAGGTACAACATGCTTTTTTCTATTCTATGGGAATCATAGACATTAAAAATGGGAAAGACATATTTGATCATCTAATTCATCCCATCCGCCCCTGAATTGTTTACTACAGCATATCTTTGTCCACATCTGAATGATTTGTATGTGTTGCCTCATGGGAATTTACATTTTCAAGAAAACTTTCCTATGAACTTAATCATATGCTTAAAAAATCATATTTAAGAATCAGAGGGGTAGCCGTGTTAGTCTGGTTCTGTAGAAGCAGCAAAGAATCCTCTGGCACCTTATAGACTAACAGACGTTTTGCAGCATGAGCTTTCGTGGGTGAATACCCACTTCGTCGGATGCAAGCAGTGGCGAAAGCTCATGCTGCAAAACGTCTGTTAGTCTATAAGGTGCCACAGGATTCTTTGCTGCTTCTACATATTTAAGAAAAGCATCAAGACGTAGAGGATATGTCTACACTGCATTAAACACCTGCAGCTGGCCTGTGTCAGCTGTCTCGGGCTTGTGGGGCTCAGGCTCAGAGGCTGTTAAATTGCAGTGTAAATGTTTGGGCTCAGGCTGGAGCCCAAGCTCTGGGACCCGGCAAGAGAGAGAGTCCCAGAGATCAAGCTCTAGTCCAAGCCCAAATATCTACATAGCAATTAAACAGCCCCTTAGCCCGAGCTCCTGACACGGGCCATTGGCAGGTTTTTAATTGCAGCGTAGACATACCCTGAAAGATTATACAACCTGACCTAATTCTGCCCTCAAAAACCCATTCAAATCCATTGACTTCAGTGGAGTTGAACAGTTTTAACTGAGGGTAGTATTTTCCCCCCAACTTGTATGTGGCCATAGAATAATAACAATGCTTTTCAGTATCTAATGCAGAAGTAGGACAGTAATTGAAAATGAAAGTTTCATGATGGAAAACCAATTGGATTTCACAGACATGCCCAGAACATGTTCCGCAGCTCTGTTTTTCTTGTTAAAACGTGTTGATAGGGTTCCTGAATAGAAAAAGCTTGTAAATTAAGAATGTTTCTAGTCTATTGTTACAGAGAAGCCTCTCTGCTTCATCATCATTCAGTATTTGTTTAAGCAGAGTGGTGGACTGGTCTTTTGTACCTTGTGACAACCCTGGTGGTGTAGTACTGGTGCCAGATACCTCAATGAAATTTCTGCACTGGGGGGAGTACTCCATGAGGCAGGAGAGGAAGGTGGAGAACTGGAATGTTTTTTAGATAGTTCTGGAAGTGCTTAGAAGATAAGGCTATTGAAGATGTACTCATGAGGCAAAGGGAAATTAGGGTACACTTCTTGGGCTTATTTTCATAGTCACAGATTTAAGGCCAGAAGAATTTAGCTAGTCCGACCTCCAGTATATCAGAAGACATCAAAGTTCACCCAGTTACCCCTGTACTGAGACCAATAATTTATGCTTGGCAAAAGCATATCTTCCAGAAAGGTATCCAGTCTTGATTTGAAGACATCAAGAGATGGAGAATCCACCATTTCCCCTGGTAGTTTGTTTCAATGGATAATCAACCTCACCTAAATATGTGTACCTTATTTCTAATTTGAATTTGTCTGGTTTTAACTTTCAGCTATTGGTTCTTGTTATAACTTTCCCTGTTAGGTTAAAGAGCTCTTCAGTACTTGGCATTTTCTCCCCATGAAGATTCTTCTACACAGTAATTGAGTCATCTCCCAATCTTCATTTTGATAAACTAAACAGACTGAGCTCCTTGCATCTCTCACTGCAAGGCATTTTTTCCAGCACTCAAACAAATTTTGTGACTTTTTTCTGCATCCTCACCAATTTTTCAAGATCCTTGTTAAAATGTGGGTGCCAGCACTGGAGACACTATTCCAGAACTGATCTAATCAAAGTTGTATATAGAGGTAAAATCACCTCCTTGCACCTACTCACTTTTAAATGGAGACCTGAGATTGAGCAGCCTGAAGCAGCAAGTCAGCGTGCTAGGGGCTCTTCTCTCAGTACTCCCACTCTAGGACTACCTATGGTTGCCCACCCCAACTATTCAAAAAATCATGTGTCAGACCCCCTAAAATCATTCAATTTAAAAAAAATAATAAATGTACAGTCTTTTTTATTGGCCTTTGGTTTTGAGCCTGTAGGGTTCACATTTTCAGGCTTTAACTGCAACCAAGAGGGCTAAAAACTTACTTTTTTTCCCCTCATTGAAATGAATGTGAAGATTCTCATGTGATCATATAACTGTAGGATCTGTGGTTTTAAGGAAAATACCAAACATTACAAGATTCAGGATAAAATCAAAAGATTTGGCAACACTGCAGAGACTTATACACTCCGTGAAGAACTAGCTTGACTGTGGAGGAGTAACAGCTTCCTCCTTGCTGAAGGTCAGAAGTAAAGCAGTAGATAATTATGTCTTGCAGTGGAGTGGATCACCTCCTGTGGTGGAATCGAGAAGTACACAAAAAGATCTGATAACATGGGGCAACCAGTCAGGTCACAAACTGAAGAGAAGAGTATTTGCAGGGCATGAGAACAATGCGAGAATGGGAGGAGAGAGATGACTGAAGGAAGCAGTAGGGTCTTGGAGCCAGGACTTGGATGGGGAAAGCAGAAGTTGTGAAAATCTCTGCTCTAATAGCATTATGGGGTCCTATGTTTATTGTCTGTCAATTATTTCCAGATCATGTGCTCAGTTTACAAGTAAAAAGATATATTTTTAAAAACAAAACAAAACAAAAACCTAGGAACCGTGAAAATTCTACAAAAGGCCTGAAAATCAAATAGGGCATATAATCAACTCATGGCTAAAATAAGCCTGTGTCGCTTTTTCTCTGCTGGGCCCTGCAGCGCCAATACAGCTAACGTAGAAAGAGCTGGATTCTGTTCCTTTTGTTCTCCCACAGAAATGTCTCGTAAGATCCGGTCAGGTCCAATCATTTATACATGTGCAGATCCAGTGAAGGCAACAGGGTTACAATTGTATCACTGAGGCATTAATTTGAAGACAGTGGCACAGGCATAAATCTGGGTAGAATTTAGCCCACAGAATGTTTCTCAGTAAAATCAGTAGATAGGATTCTGAATATGCACAAGAAGCAGATCTGTTGAACAATAAAGTGCCATTTTTTACATAGACATTTTTCAGAAGAGAGCTGCAATTTAATACATTAAATAGCCTAACCAGTAACTGAGCTGAAGATACCATTACTTCACAAGTTGGATGGTAACTGGGGAAGTTTTGCAGGTTTCTAAACCAGTGCCATCTCTTGTTTCTGCTTCCTGCCAACAAGACCAAGGTGGGGCTTATCATCAGCTTGCTGACCAGGGAGGCATTGATCTGGGCATCCGTAGCCCTTGAAAGTCCAACCCCCTCTTCAAATGGTTCAAAGAATTTGTTCAAGCCATGTCAGTGATCTTTGGCAACCCGAACAGGAATTGCATATCAGAGGCCATGCTTCAGACCCTAAGACACGGACGCTGGCTGGCCACTGACTTCCAGCACCTAGTAGCAGACACAGAATGGAATAAGGCTGCTCAGCACCATCGTTTTCAGCATGGTCTTAATGACAACATTAAGGGTGAGCTGGCTTGGATGGAACCTCTGGCCAGCATGGACTCTTTTATCAATCTGTGCCTTAAAACTAACAGGTGTCTAGCTGAACACTGCCAAGAAAGGAGGATGACACTCCATGCCACTCTGGTTTTGACAGCCCTAACCTGTCAGTCTCCTGCACCCACCTCACGGCCCAAAACTATGCAAGTTGATATGGCCCAGACTCACCATCTCAAAAGGGAGACAGCTCAATGCTGGGTGTGGGGGTCTCTGTATTGTCTGGGCATTGCCCAACCCACATCTCAGTCAGAAAATGCCACACCCCAACACTGATAGATGGGTCTGGGTTGGATTGTTTTTCCTCCCCTCGTTTTTGCACAAGAGCCTGCACCTGACCATAGGGGCTCCTTAGGTGTCCAACCAGCAGCCAACAACCCTCCAGCTTCTACTTTGCGGCACCCTGCCATGCAAGAGGTCTGTAAAGAAGTGCTAGTCAACTCTGGCACCATTAGTAATTTTATAGACTTGAAGTTTGCTCAGGCACAGTGCAAGGCCATCTCCGATCTCATGGAATCAGTTGACAGGTCCATCCTCTAATCAGGATGTCACAACTCTTGGACCATCATGAAATCTTACAGTTGGCTTGGTTCACTTTCTACATTTCCTGGTCATCCTTGGTCACTACATATTCGCTGGAGGACAGGGACAGTCTGTTTTTGCTCACCATTTTGCCAGCCATTTTGTCTCTCTAAATCCAGTTCTGTGCCAGAGGCCATCCATAGTTTTAATCTGAGGAAAGCCAAGACCCTCAGGGATCCTTGAACAGAGTAGATCAGGTCAGCAAAACCTCCATCACACTCACAGCTCTCCCAGTAGCCCCGGATGTACTGGCAAAATACAGGGATCTGGCAGATGTGTTCGATAAAAAGAAGGCCGAAATACTGCCGCCACATCACTGCTATTTTTGCTCTATTGATCTCTAACCAGGAGCTGAGGTTCCTGAGCTGCAGGCACTTTATGAATACCTCCCAGAGAATCTGGAAATGGGGTTCATCCTGCCATCCATGTCCGCATCCCAGTTTTCTTTGTGGCCAAAAAAATTGGCTCCCTGCACACCTGCACAGACTATTGAGCCTTGAAAAAAGGTAACCATCGAGAGTCTATACCTCTACTGCTCATCAATGAGCTGTTTGAGAGACACCACTCTGCTAAGAGATTTACTAAGCTGGACGTCTGTGGTGCTTATAACCTGGTCCATATTTCAGAAGGGAATGAGTGGCAGACTGCCTTCTGCACTTGATACAGGCTCTTCAGATACTTGGTAATGTCTTTTGGATTGTGCAATGCCCCTGCAACATTCCAACGCTTCATCAGTGATAGTTTTAGAGACATACTGGATCAGTTCCTCATGATCTATCTTGATGATATTCTCATCTTCTCCGAGAACCAAGTCCTCCATGAACAACATGTGTGCTGCATCTTGGGAAGGCTCCACAAAAACCATCTTTATGCTAACTTAGAGAATAGTGAATTCAACCAGAGCACAAATGAGTTCCTTGGGTACATTATTTTGCCTTAAGGGCTGACAATGGATCCATTTAAGGTAACTGCCACCTCTGAGTGTGTGGCTCCAAGGAACAAGTGAGGGGTACAATGGTTCATTGGTTTTGTTGACTTTTAATAGCATTTAATCAAGGGGTTTTCCCACCTGGTAGCCCCTATGATGGCACTTCTCTGGAATGGAGTCCAATTTGAGCCTCTGAAGAGCAGACAATCTGTCTTTGACCAACTAAAGAAATCTTTCACCATGGCTCCCATCCTCATCCATCCAGACCCCACCAAGCCATTCACTGTGGCTAATGTATCTAATTTCGCCTGTTGCAATTAATAGGTCCACATAATTAGCTCAACTCATGTGCCTTTTATTCCCAAAAGTTAGCCCCAGCAGAGAGGAACAATAGCATTTGGTTTAAAGAGCTACTGGCAATCAAGACAGCCTTTGAAAACTCTGTGTCCAGGCTCCTATATCCTGTTTAACCTCCAGAGTGATTCACAAACTGGAGAAGACAGGGGGTCAGCAGCCTACGTCATGTGTGGGGTCCAATCTGATAGGTGTTCTCAGAGGCTACCTACTGGATCAGGCCCCTCAGGGAAATTAACACAAAACAGCTGGGGGAGAAGAAGAACTTCCTAATAACTGTAGCCCAGTGGTGTCAGGTCTCCAGGCAACCTAATGAGCACACCTGGCCTATAGTAGGCTGCCTGATTGGCTATGCTGTCTGTCTGGTGGGAAGAGCCAGCAGACTAGCTCTTAAGCCCAGCACCAGCAGGTTGATTGGTGCTCAAAGCATTTTCTCACAGCTATGATAGCTACTGCTTATTCTAGTCCTACTCCTAACCTGCCTTGCTCCAGGTAACTCAATTCTGACCCTCAGCTCTGATTCCTGCTCTGGCTTCTGACTTGGGTGTGGCCCTCAGCTCTGATTCCTGACTTTGGTTCTGGCCTCTGACTCAATCTGTGACCTTGGGCATCTATTCCTGGCTACCAACTAGTGCTCTAACTCCTAGGTGTAGCTTGTGGCTGGAGCAGGAGTCACAACCACCCACTCTCTCACAAGTGGTTAGATCACTCATCTGGGAAATGGGAGACACCCCCCTCCCAGTTCAAGTCCCATTCTGCCTGATGAGGAGAAGGGATTTGAACAGAGGTGTGTCCTCTCAGGTGAATTCCTTAACCACCAGGATAGGAAATATTCTGATGTGAGTTTCCTTGAATCTTGCCTATTCAGGTTGTTCCACTTTAATTAAATAACAGAATAACTCTTTAGCCTTGTAGTTAGGGCCCTCACCTCAGTGGTGGTAGATCCTTATTAAAATCCCTTCTGAACAAGCAGATGGTGGAATTGAACTAGGAGGCTCCCACATCCAGGTGAGTACCCTAACCACCGGGCTAATGGTTATAAGGAGGGGGCCTCCTTCACCTCCTACCCCCTGGCAGCTATTTTGTGTGAACATGACAGAGGGGCTCAGTCTGATAAGCAACCTCTGAGCAACCCTAGCAGATCAAGTCCCTCATGCAACTTAGGTGCCAAACACCTACCTTCCCCCAGTTTGTGAATCACAAGCAGAGATCAGCACCTCCAGGTAGCCAGGGCTTAGGCGCCTGTCTCTGTGAGAGGGGTTGGGCTTAGGACACGTCCTCCCATTGGCTAGTTTAAGTGGGGAGCTGCCTAGCATGCAGGCATTTAGATTGTATTCTAAGGCACCTAACTCAGGGGTTTTGGATCACAGTGGCTTTCCTGTGACTTATTTATTTTTTTCTAGGTGCTAAACTCCTTTTTGTGAATTTGGGCTTTAGATATTGTTAGCAAATTAGCCTTTCACAGATCATAGAATATCAGGGTTAGAAGAGACCTCAGGAGGTCATCTAGTCCAACCCCCTGCTCAAAGCAGGACCAATCCCCAACTAAATCATCCCAGCCAGACTTTGTCAAGCCTGACCTTAAAAACCTCTAAGGAAGGAGATTTCACCATCTCCCTAGGTAACCCATTCCAGTGCTTCACCACCCTCCTAGTGAAAAAGTTTTTCTTAATATCCAACCTAAACCTCCCCCACTGCAACTTGAGACCATTACTCTTTGTTCTGTCATCTGCTACCACTGAGAACAGTCTAGATCCATCCTCTTTGGAACCCCTTTCGGTAGTTGAAATCAGCTATCAAATCCCCCCTCATTCTTCTCTTCTGCAGCTCCTCATAAATCATGTGTTCCAGCCCCCTAATCATTTTTGTTGCCCTCCGCTGCACTCTTTCCAATTTTTCCACATCCCTCTTGTAGTGTGGGTCCCAAAACTGGACACAGTACTCTAGATGAGGCCTCACCAATGTCGAATAGAGGGGAATGATCACATCCTTTGATCTGCTGGCAATGCCCCTTCTTATACAGCCCAAAATGCCATTAGCCTTCTTGGCAACAAGGGCACACCGTTGACCCATATCCAGCTTCTTGTCCACTGTAACCCCTAGGTTCTTCTCTGCAGAACTGCTGCCTAGACATATGTCTCCTGTTCTCTAAAATGAGAATTTATAACTTACAACTGGGTATCTAGGTTTTAGGGATCTCTCATCACCTTCAGTGAGTTTGAAGCCAGCTAGAGAAGGGTAAGTAGTTGGAGGGAGTGGATGCAGATGGAGTTCATTAACCTACTAAGTCTAACTGCCATGTGTAAAAAGAGAAAGACAAAAGTGGTGAATTTGGGATGGATGAGTATAGACTCAACTCACAAAAAGACTCTGCTAATTCTGTGGGGCCTGAAAAGTGGGGGGGGATGGCCTTCCTTTGGACCTTTCCTAGCCTATGGAAAATACAGGGCTTTTATCTGGATTTTGTTTATACTCCTGAACAGGACAGGAATTAGAACTTCGGCTTTCGTCTGGGGGAGTTCATTCCTCACATCACTGAGAAGGGAGAGCCAGCTTTGTGGCACACCTCATGATTCTGAATTCTTTATCATTCATTCAAAGTGTTGAGAGACTTGCTTAGCCAGTTCTTCAGCTTGTGCTCATTGGTGTGAGATACTACTTAATTACTGTTAAATTAGTAGGTGATGAATAGGTTAGATAAGAGATTTAATAAGTACTACTACTCCACCTAAACCAGTATTCCAGGCATTTCTTCTAAAGATATTATTATAGTCAAGCCTAATAAACATCATCTTTAAATGGTAAAAATGAAGATTTATTTATTTATTTATTTAGTCAATGAGAACTTGGTCAGTGCAACTACTAACTGACAAATGAGTTCCCACCAGGCAAATAGGTAGACACTTGTGCTCATCCAGGGTGAAAGTAGCGCATTAACTACTCATTAAGTTAAATGGTTTAAGGTTTGAATGTTCTTTCCTAAAGTCCATTAAGGTTCCTGTTCAGCAAGGTATTTAAACATGTGTAGAAGTCCACTGAAATCAGTGAGGCTACTTATGTGTCTAAAATTATGTATGAGATTAAATAATTGCATAGTTAAGTCTTAAGAGACCTAGAAGTGATAGTGAACTATAAATTAGTTATAAGTTTCTATTGTAATATGGTGACAAAAATTACCAATGTAACTTTGGACTCCATGGGTGATAACCTGGCCCCACTAAAGTCAATAGGAGTTTTGAAGTTACATCATGTAATCAAGAGGTGTAGCTTCTCTCTATAGCTCTAGTGCAACTGTGCTTGAGTTACTATGTTCAGTTCTGGGTACCTCAGGACCAGAAAACATGGCTGAATTGGAAGGTATTCAAAGATGCATAACAAAAATTGTTAGTAGGATAGAGGGATTAATGTATGAGAAGGTTGAACTCAGTTATATAACTTGGATTAGCAATGAGCAAAGGAGCACATGAAAATGGTCTATCAGGACTTGAAAAGTATAAACACAAAAAGATAGGAATGTATGTAAATATAATAAAAGCATAAGACACTTGAAAGCTACATCAAGTTAAAGTAAGACCTTAGAGCTGTCTCCTGCTGACAATGAACCCCACCATCCTGTCAGCCTTGTTGGAATATCGTCACGCTTCTCTGATGCTGCTGCATCTGCTCCTGAGGTCCCTGTAGTAGTAATTGAATCAAAAGACACATACTATAGTCAAAGCCATTATTTACAGCCATTAACTAATTGACCTTTGAGCACCCTTGTGAGATAAGTAGGTATTGTCATTATTATTACTCTGACTTTATTGATAGTAAAATAGAGACACCGATTCAATAGTTTGCCAAAGCCACAAAACAAATCAGAACTCAGGAGCTCCTGGTTTCCAGCCCCATGCTCAGTCCATTGGACTGTGCTGGTAAACATTCCTTTCCCCCTGTAGCTCTGCCAGTAGTATTTTGGCAGCGGCCATAACTGCTATATGTTGATGATGTCCAAAATTGCTGGTAAGATTGGGAAGGGATGTGGGACTTGATTAAAATACAGGAGTACTATGGATTATTCTTTCACTAGTCCAACTCCTCCTTCCACTATTCCAAATACACTTTGTGGATTTTTTGACAATCATAGGTTATCTAGCCAAAATGATGGAGAGTCCTGCTTCTGCCTGTAGAAATCTGTTAAGAATGTCTGTGACCTGGTTTGCACTGAGAAGTTTACTGGCATCGCAATGTCAGTTAGGATTTTGTGTGTGTGTGTGTGTGTGTGTGTGTGTGTGTGTGTGTGATATATATAATTTAAAAAAAAAAAAACACATCCCAAATCAACATAGCTATGCCAGCAAAAGCCCTAAGGTAGATGCAGTTATAGTAGTTCCAACCACAAAAAATCAAAAATCATGAGTCAGATCCCCCAGAAGCATGAGATTAACTTTACTGATTTATTGTCTTGGTTTTCTTTGCACTCCTTCTGCAAGAAATGTAAAACACTCTGGGATGTATCCTTTGGCCAGATTGTGGCTAATGTGGGCTGATTCTTAGAATGTCATTTATACAGAGATAATATTTATCTGTACAGCATTTTATAACATTTGAGACAACGGAAAATATGTGCACCAAGCTGAACCAGCTGAATTTTAATCTGAAAACAAATGGGCTGCAGCATGAATGCCACCACTCACTACTGAGGGCAAAAAAGTGTGTATGAGATTTTCACCGAGTACCTCTGTACTCTACGGAAAGCTACCTGAGCTACAAAAGAGGTGACCAGGAGTTCAGATCTGCTCTCTTCTGACTGCTGTTTAAGTCCCCATGCAATTCACTACCAGCAGCTTAAAGAAGTATGGATTGGATGAATGGACTATAAGGTGGATAGAAAGCTGGCTAGATTGTCAGGCTCAATGGATAGTGATCAATGGCTCCATGTCTAGTTGGCAGCCAGTATCAAGTGGAGTGTTCCAGGGGTCGGTCCTGGGGCCAGTTTTGTTCAACATCTTTATTAATGATCTGGATGATGGGGATGAATTGCCCCCTCAGCAAGTTCTCAGATGACACTAAGCTGGGGGGAGAGGTAGATATGCTGGAGGGTAGGGATAGGGTCCAAAGTGACCTAGACAAATTGGAGGTTTGGGCCAAAAGAAATCTGATGAGGTTCAACAAGGACAAGTGCAGAGGCCTGCACTTAGGAAGGAAGAATCCCATGCACCGCTACAGGCTGGGGACCAACTGGCTAAGCAGCAGTTCTGCAGAAAAGGACCTGGGGATTACAGTTGACGAGAAGCTGGATATGAGTCGACAGTGTGCCCTTGTTGCTAAGAAAGCCTACAGCATATTGGGCTGTATTAGTAGGAGCATTGCCAGCAGATCAAGGGAAGTGATTATTCCCCTCTATTCGGCACTGGTGAGGCCACACCTGGAACATTGTGTCCAGTTTTGGTCCCTCCACTACAGAAGAGATGTGGACAAATTGGAGAGAGTCCAGCAGAGGGCAGTGAAAATGATTAGGTGGCTGGAGCACATGACTTACGAGGAGATGCTGAAGGAACTGGGGTTATTTAGTCTGCAGAAGAGAAAAGTGAGGGGGAATTTGATAGCAGCCTTCAACTACCTGAAGGGGGGGTTCCAAAGAGGATGGAGCTAGGATGTTCTCAGTAGTGGCAGATGACAAAACAAGAAGCAATGGTCTCAAGTTGCAGTGGGAGAGGTCTAGGTTGGATATTAAGAAACACTATTTGACTAGTTTCAAAGTAGCAGCCGTGTTAGTCTGTATCCGCAAAAAGAACAGGAGTACTTGTGGCACCTTAGAGACTAACAAATTTATTTGAGCATAAGCTTTCGTGGGTTACAGCCCACTTCATTGGATGCATGTAGTGGAAAATACAGTAGGAAGATATATATACACACAGGGTTAGGGTTACATATATATATATATTTCACTGGGAGGGTGGTGAAGCACTGTGGAATGGGTTACCTAGGGAGATGGTGGAATCTCCATACTTAGAGGTTTTTAAGGCGTGGCTTGACAACGCCCTGGCTGGGATGATTTAGTTGGGGATTGGTCCTGCTTTGAGCAGGGGATTGGACTAGTTGATCTCCTGAGGTCCCTTCCAACCCTAATATTCTGTGATTCTACCTTTATTAATGACTAAGCCTGTGGACTCCAGCTTAAAGAGTTAAGGAAAAGCTATACTCAAAACTTTAGCAGTGTTCAGGCAGAATAACTTCCCAAATGCATGGAATGTGTGACAGTCAGATGTGCTGATCTGTTGATATAATTGATATACAAGCACATGAGGTTACCACTATGGTTTTGCATTAGAGTGCAGGTTTGGTGGAGTTTTGGGTGCATATTCCTTTTTGATATCTGAAGATGGAAGGAAAAACCTTATGGAGGGTTGGAGTGTATCATCAACAGCATTGCAGGCAATGTGGGGGTGGAAAGGAATACACAAGTCTTTGCCCTTCTTATTTCCATTCTTTAAAAGTTTTAGGTGACTGGAGTGTATCCTGCCATAATCTTAACTGTCACTCAAGATAATATTTGTTAGCTAATATTGAAATAACTGAACCTACTTACATTTTTCTACTAATTTAACAACCTCCTTCTACTGCAGAATTTGTTTTCCTTCCCTTCACTTTGTACTCCAGAGATTATTCACACTGTATCTGATGGAGTGGATTGCTCTTATAAAGATAAATCTGGGTCTGCTGTGAGATCTTTATAGCCAGTCACTACAGGCACATGAAACTATAAGCCTCCTAAGTCAGACATATGCAGAAAAGTAAAATATCCATTTTTGCAAGGACAGAGTGAATTCTGTGAGGCATTTTAATGCTAAAGCAGGCCAGTCAGCTTCTTATTAGCTGTAGCTGGCATTCTACAAGCTGTAACATCCCTTACCTGCAGTCAAGTGGCTCTCGCTTGAAAAAGATGAGTATCTTGTCTGATCACATTGGACCAAAAGCCTCCATTTACCAAAAGAGAGAGGCATAAACAACATCAGCAGTCGAAAGTGCTTTAGAAAGTACAATCTGCGTCACTTAAATACTCATGGAGTGAAATCCAGAGTTTTAGTAGTACATATAAGTAAATTTCTACCTACAAGTGGCGATCAGTAAAACCAAAACTAAAGCAGAAAGTAGTAATGAAGAGGTTAATTATGAAATGGTATATTAACCTAAATGATAAAGAGCAGGGGGTTAAAATTAATATTGGTACTTGTAGTATAAGAGAAAGAAAAGTTGCTACAACTGATTAGTAGGAATAATAAAGCCCTCTTACACTCAAAATCCAAAGGGATTATTTCAGAAATAATCAGATCATCCATCCACTATCAGTGAAAGATTTTTGTACCATTTCTCCCACATTAGATCAGTGAAAAAAGGTGACAAGGATTTGTGAGTTAGACCCTCAGCTGCTCCAACACAGTTGTGCTTCTGTGTTGATTACTGGAAGCTGAATCAGCTGCCATGCAAGTGTCCCTTGCCAAGAAATGAAGATTTTCGAGCTGCTTTAAGATTAGTGCTATGGAGCAGAAGGATAATTTCCAATGGCTCAGGGTAAGAGTGTACCCTGAGTGGGAAAACACTAGTAAAGGCCAGGAAATTCATCAAATTTCTATTTGTGGAGTTTCCATGTGCTTATCCCATTGTGGAGGGTGGGCAGCATTTGCTCTCCATGAAGCAGAGAAGTGGCTTTGCTCTCCAAATTTGCAGATGTCCCAAAGTCCAGAAGGAAATGAAGAGGCTCTTTAGACATCCACCAAAGTCTGGGGCTTTTACACTTAGGTCCAGTGCCATCACACCGATCACTGGGTTTCTCCTTGCCACTGGCCCAAGTATGCCCACAAGCTCCCTCCTGAAAAATATGGCTAAGCACCCCTATGTGGTCAGCATTACTCTACACTGAAAAATCCCTTGTCCTGATGGGGAACTGATGCCACTGGGAGCAGCCAGCCTCCTGGATCCTCTACTCCTCCACACCCAGCAATAGTTCCTCCCAATGCATGGACTCCCATCCTCACAGCATACATGTGCTATGGAATCAGGGCTTCTGTGGGATAAGGGAAAGTGGGGAGGCAGCTGAAATGCTACTGCTCCCACCCTTCTACATTCCAGGGTACAGCCCTCCTCTTCTCCCCTGGGATTTGTTGCCTTTCACTCTAGTGGTGAGGAGCAGAATAGGGCCCGTGGGAAGGACTCTGAGTCACATTTTGTATTAAGCACGTAGTGGGATTTTTCAAACGCACCTAGGTGTCTAACTCCCTGGAAATCATGGTCTAATACTGGGATCTTGCTGCAGCTAGCAGATGCGGTGAAAGACTCCAAAACTATTTCAAAAACAACTGAAGCACTGAGAATGAGTCTCACATAGTTTTAATTAAAGAGGAAATGCACAAAGTGTTGCATTTGCAAGAACTGAATAGTTCACCTGTACTATATTAAATCTACACAGCAACTATTTCTGATTCAGAGATGGCTGAAGAAGAAGAAGAAGAAGGCTGGTGGTCTGGCACTGAGGAGTAAAGCCCAGTCCATCAGCTAAAGGTATTCAGAAATCACAATGACTTCTCAGAGAAAAGATCTGAAAATGGTAAGTTTCAACTAAGAACTCAGATCAGTAAAGGAGCTCGAAGATGAAAAGGGAAAACAGGGAAGTAACTGGAGCCAAATTTGCTTGCAGGCCCCCTGGAAAGGGCCAGTCTGCTTTGCTAGTCATCAGAAGAAATTCCTCAGGACATCCAGATTCCAGGCAATGAGCAGTAAGGGCAGGCATTTGTCTTTTGGAAAACTTGTGTAACCATTCTGGGAATTTCAAATGAATAGTGTTGGTTATATATACTTCTCCTCAGGGCCTGTCCTCTAGCCTTCTTGTAGCTTCAATTTATAGCCTTGCTCGAATGAGCCCTGAATTAACTCCTTCACTGCCTACTTTAGTGCAGAGTTTGTTATAAAGCTGTTGGTGCTATAGAGTCTATGGGTTCTTGTATCACACTAATCACTGTAGTAGCTGAGCAACTTCCAGTTGTGCATTAAGCAACATGACTACACATCTGTCGTGTGGTGTTTGTTCCCTCCATGTTCAGGACTGTTACAAAGAGGACTGTGATCAATTGTTCTCCTTGTCCACTAGAGGTAGGACAAGAAGTTATGGGTTAAACTGCTGCAAAGGAGACTTAAGTTAGATATCAGGAACAAATTTCTAACTATAAGAGTAGTTCAGCTCTGGAATAGGCTTGTAAGGGAGATTGTGTAATTCCTATCATTGGAGGCTTTTAAGTATAGGTTAGACAAACAGCTGTCAGGGATGGTCTGGGTTTACTTGGCCCTACACTGCTATGATTCTATGACCCTCCCACCAGGGGAAGAAATGTGTGCAGTGGAGTGTTTATTGTTTTGGTTGGGTTTTAAGTTGTTTTAAAATATACATGTTTTTATTGGAAAAGGCAAGGTCAGAGAAATGCATGTTATACCTTTGGAATGGAAGATGGTGAGGTTTTGTGAGTCTTAGTTCCACAGTCTCAGGCCAACCCCAAAAAAGGTTCCATTTCCTGCACAGATGGTATTGCAGAGACTTCTGTGTAATTTCCCCTCTATTTCTCCCCCCCACCCCTGCAAAAAAAAAAATAACAAAAACCCTAAAAGACTCTCCTCACACAAACAAATACGAAGTCTGTAGGCCAAACCATTTAGATCAGGGGTGGGCAAACTTTTTGACCTGAGGGCCACATTGGGGTTGCAAAACTGTATGGAGGGCCAGGTAGCAAAGGCTGTGCCTCCCCAAACAGCTTGACCCCTGCCCCCATCCACCCCCTCTCACTTCCCGCCTCCTGACTGCCCCCTCAGGACCCCTGACCCATCCAACCCCCGGTGCTCCTTGTCCCCTAACCACTCCCTCCCAGGACCCCCACCCCTAACTGCCCCCCAAAACCCCACCCCCTATTCAACCCCCCTTCTCCTAGTCCCCTGACTACCCCCCAACCCTTATTTGTTCACTGGCGCTTATGGCAGCTGCAGGGGGGGGCGGTGTCTGTGCTTCGTTTGCGGGGCTCTCCCGGCCCCGGGTGGGATCTCGCTGCCCCCTGCTCCTGCGGCCTCCCCGGCCCCACCCTTTCCCGAGACTTTGCCTCCCGCACCAGCCTTTGTGTGCGGAGGAGGGACAAGCCCGTGCCGGGAGGGAGGCTGGATTTTAGGGCAGAGGAGCAGCCGAGCGCTGCATCTCTGATTGCAGAGCCGGGGGGCCCAGCCAGCGGCGGCGGGGGGGTGTCCTGCTTCTCGCGAGCCCTGCGAGCTGCCCAGGTCCCGATCGGGGCCGCTGCGCCCGGGACAGGCGCTGCGATTTCCCGTGTCTCCGTGCAGCGCGGGCGGGCTGGGTCAGGAGCTCGGGGGCCGGGCAGGACAGTCCCGCGGGCCGGATGTGGCCCGCGGGCCGTAGTTTGCCCACCCCTGATTTAGATATTATATGCTAAAAAAAGTTTGGTTTTTGTTTTTGTTTTTTTTAGTCAGCAGACATTTTTAAATAAATGCCATACATTTAAAACTTCTTTTCTGATTTTCCCACCCCCCCCCCCCAAAATGTTCCAGAAAGACTGTACCCTTGAATGGATGTGGCATGTGAGATTTTCAGTGGGTTCAGTTTCTTTTGGGGGAAGTTGCCGTTTAGAAAATCAGTTTAAAACCTAGCTTCAGCTTTAACTATGGAGTAGCTACGCTGCCCTATAATGCTCAGATCATTTTTCTTATTGCATGTTTAGAAGCAAACAGTAAAGAATTTCAATACCTGTAGTTAGTTTTACTTTGTTTTGCTAATGTCATGCCCTCTTGCTCTGTCCAACTGTACACATTTTAATTGTTTCATTTCAAGTTTATTAATTTTTCTGGTGAAGGGAACAGTAACCCCTACCATGTGTTGTGTGTATGTATGTATGTATGTATGTATGTATCTGGCAGATACATATTCCAGAAGGGTAAACATTAAGTGTGGCCTTATAAATGAGACTCTACAAACCCACTTATGTAGTGCAGAAAAGTATAAAAAAATTAAAGTTCAAATAACCATTGTATATCAAGAGTATTGTTCAGTGTAATGGAAAAACATACTTGTTTTCTCTTCTAAATATTTAGTAGTGAGGATAAAACCATTATATCTCTGCTCAGAACTGCATCTTTATATACCTGCTGTTTCGTACTACAGTGCTGAGAACATAATTATAAAACACACAAGCTGAAGTCCAGCAACATATTCAAAGCAGTGTAAGTCTAAATATTTCCAGTGCATACTTCTCCTTTTCTTGCCAAATGAGGTTTTAGTAAAATTCCAATTCAGGTAAGGTCAAAATGATCTTTCTCCACAAATTACACGACAATTTTAAGAAGGTGAGAGTGAGAACCTAAGATCTTTTCCTGACTTATGTCGACAATAATAAAATAGCAGTGAGGATCTCTTAGGGGAATACTGATCATCATAAACAATAAGCAGGTTCTCACTAGCTCAGTAAAACAATCATAGTTTGGACCACAGAAAGTCAAACCTTAGGATTACATGAAGACCCAAAAAAAACAACTGACTAGCTGGTCTAAACTTGATCATGAACCTCGGATAATTGTGGTATTATAATAAATATGCTTCTAGTTTGCCTCATCAACTTTCAGTCCACAGGAATCTTAGCCGAGCATTCTATCTGTGGTTCAAAAATATTAGTCTTTGCTTCACTTTGTCAAGTTTCTATCAAAAAATCTTAACATAATTGCTATAATTTGACTTAACTATGTAGCAAGTGGCTAGTGAAACATTTTCCATTTTGAATATCTTGATATTCAATTCATAAATGAGTCTTTATAAATATATATCTCATTAAATACCCAGCACTTTTAAGTTACAGTGAGTAAATTGTTCCCCATTCTGTTTACTTATTGTCTAACCCCCCCTTTTTTTTTACATTTTCATTTTTAAAGGTCTTTTAAGACAGATGGATGCTTAAATATTTCTAAAGCTACCTCTATTTTGTCCACTGTAGGTGGAGGGAAAGGGAGATGAGATGTACATCTCATTCACGAAAGTGTCAAACTTTTCTTTATCTAAAATATAGATTTTTATCTAGTATAGAAGAGTAAGAAAAAAGATGTATGTATTTTTGGAGGTGGAAGAGAAACAAACTTCAAAATAGTTTTCCTTTATTGCTCCTGCTATGTGATGTGTGGTTGTTTTTTGTTGTTGTTTGTTTGTTTTAAATGCATCAATACTTTGGTATTGAAACCAGGCAGTCAGAGACATGAATATAAATCTGAATCTGTATATCCTATGTATATCCTTAGTTGTGCCTGAGTAAGCAGTCAATGTTAACACAGGTGCTCTGCACATATGTAATGTTTTCTGATCCTAGTGTCTTTACCATTAATGCATTCTATAAAACGTACAAGACATGCATTGTGCCAAATTAATATTACTGGGGTAACCTTCACTTCGGAAGTTCCTGATTCTTGAGCGCTTGAGTCAACATTGTGTTATCATTATTCTGTTGCGTTTAAATTAAACGATTGATCTAGTTTTTTATGTACATTAGAATCACTAAGGTCCCTCCTCACTTTGCTAGCAGGCTACAGAACAGGTTTATGTGCCCAGTGACTTAATTGGAGGTCTGATTACTGTAAATACGAATGTATTTCCCTAGGTATATGCTAACTAGAACACACCTTCTATGTTTCCTGCAGTGTAAAGGTATATTCTCAAAGTTACTGTAGTAGTTGTCTCCAATGGTAACCCTTCTGGGTGTGCTCTTTGTCCTTACACAGCTCATGCCCCCCTTTCTCATTTTCAAAATCAGCTTTTCAATATTTTATGTGCAGTTATCTCAGCCTAAATGTCTTATTTGGCAGGATTTTTTAAAGAACATATTCAGAAACCATTGTATTTAAGCCAAAAGCATTGAGGAAACAAGTTAAATTAACAAAATATCTGTCTATATAATCACTCTTGGCATATGCCTCTTAGTCTCAATGCAAACAAGGCTATCCGTTTTATTTGCATAGCAGGTGAAATTCTCTCCTCTGCCAAGGGTTAGTACAAGGCCTATGCATCATTTAAGACCATGTGCTGGCCCTCTGAATAGGGCTGCATTTCACTCAAGCAGCATTTTTATGGCTCAGCAACATTATTTGTTCTGTATAAAAATACCAACATTGAAAGAAGTTGGTTAGTTTGCCAGGTCTAGATTGGTTTTCTTTTTCACTCAAATTACACATATGAATCATGTTGCACAGTAATTTTTATCTAAGTCCTTTAGGGCCCACTTCTGCTTCCTTTGGAGTCTATGGCAAACTTCCCATTGACTGTATTGGAAGCAAACATTTAAGCAGGTGGGAGTTATAAGCTTATGGAAAGAAATACAATTATAAGAAAATTATAGCTTGACATCTGTGGAAACCAAAAAGAACAATTGAGATAAAAATGAATTAAACGTGAAAGCATCAGATCTGAAGGCAGAGCTTACTGAGAATGAATATATTGTCTGTAACATTTAAACATTAGATTAGATAATAAAAATTGAATCCAATAATAAGTCTGTCTTGCACAAAATCTGATACATTTTAAAATCCAGCTCCATAAAATGTCTTGTTGACTCTCTCTACAGAGATTACATAGGCTGTAAAACATTCTCAAGTAGGTCATCTTTTTAGGGATTTTGTCTAAACTTAGTCTATCTGACATTTCACATATGACATCATAAGCTTCTTAAAATGAATAGAATTTTCTTTCTCCCCCTCCCCCCCTTTGGGGGGGGGGGAAAGGGGCCTAAAGGCCAACAAATAGCTGAAATCTTGCAATTTAAAAGGGTAGACCAAGATTTTCAAAAGTGACTAGTGATTTTGAGTCCCTCACTATTTGGGTGCTCAGTTGAAGACCACCTTAAAAGACCAGCTTGCTTTGTATTTGGGGTTTTTTCCCCCCTTGTCTCAAGCAGAGCACACGCGAATTGCACAGAATGACCAGCCGCTTTTGAAAATCTTTTCCACGATTTTTCATTTGACACTATATAATTCAACGTTATTTGCCAAAGGAAGAATGTCCTCCTGGTAATGAACAGGTGTGAGTTTGAAGTTCTAATTTCTAGTTTGAAGTCTGCTACTGACATCCTGTGTGACCTCGAGTAAGTCACTTAAAGTGGGATTTTTCCAAAGTATTCACTGTAGGCATAACCCTGTTCCCATCAAAGTCAATGGGAGTTTTACCAGAGACTCCAATAGGAGAGGAATTAGGCCAACTTTGAGTGCTTTGTAAAATCCCACTATTAATCTTTCTGCACCTCAGTTTCCTCCACTATAAAATTGGGATGTTGGTACTGATCTACTTCACAGGAGTGTTGTGACATTGTTTGCAAAGTGCTTTGACATCACTGAGTGGAAAGTGCTAAAGAAGTGCAAAGTATTATAACAATACTTAAATTATATTGTGATGGGTGCATTAGAAGTCCTTAAATAGATTATCATTCCTCCAAAATATTTTGATAAGTGGACAAAATAAAAAAAGACTCTTGAGAGGAGGAGACCAAGGAGCAGTTTAATGGACTGTAGGGGCTGTTAAAATCTCTCGTGTGGCAACTCCATACATGTTTTCTCCCATCTAATAAATTTTGACTCTTCTGTAATCACAGCAAGAGGAGCAGAATTTCACTCAGAATTTACATTGCTCCCTGTTACTAGGAAGAGAAAAAATAGGACAAATTAGTCTAGTTTATGGTAAACCAATAATAACTCAACAGAATTTATTAAATTAAAATAAGCATCTTTGTATGAGGTCTCATTTTACATTAGTGAAATAGCTTAATTTTCTAAATGCATAAAGCCATTATTGGCTATAATTAAATAGGCTCAAGGAAAACATCCTTATGGAAAGTCTTTTTTAACTATAATAATTGGAGCAAAACCAATAACAAATAACTGTATACTATTTATAAATGCTGCTTATTTGTATTTCCATTCAATGTTCAGTATGTTCCTTGAAACCTTTGTATATTCATTCAAACTTTTAATTCTACAATAGTCTTATCGCAGCATCTTATTTACTTGTCTGGAGTGGTTTCCCCTCTTTGACCAGAAAACTAAACATCTAATTGTTTTTAGAGACTTTTTGGATTTGCCAAAATATCAACTCCAGCACATGAAAGGGGGCAGAAGTTCACATTGTGCTATGGCCAGCTGGGGCGGCATGTGTTATAATAAACTACTTGAGCAAAGTTGTTCATCTTATTTGCTCTCTAGAGGCTCTTTTTATTGGGATAGAAAAGACATCTCCTTGCCAAAAAGGAGAGTGATGCTGTCTGCTGAGATTTGTGCCAAGATTCTGATAGAGAAAGCAGAGTTCTTTCTTTTTTTTTTATCGTCTCTACCAATGTTCTGAGGGACTAATTCAAGAGTAAACAATATGAACAGATTAAAATTGTGGAAAAAATCTGCAATGCCATGGCATCTGCTGGTAAGGATCCAAATTTGTGTATACTTAGGTGACAAAAATTGTAGCTTCACTGAAGTCAATGGAGCTATGACCATTTACACTGGCTAAGGATCTGCCCTATATCTGTTCTGTGCCCACTTATATCAACTAAGGATCTGGCCCAGCCCATTCTTCAATATTGTTTCTGAATTTTGGCTCTCCTGGAGATTTGGAACCCCATGTCTTGAGGCAGGGGATAATAGGTCTCTTCTCAAATTGGCCACAGGCAAATTAAATTAGGTCAAACACACACTATCATGAACAAAAAAAATCTAAAATACAGAGTTTTTTAATTCACAGATTTGACTCTTAGGGCTTGCTATGAATGTCTGATGCACACATGCATATCTTTTTAGAATGAAGAATAGTGTGCATTACAAGGCTCCCCTCACTTCACGTCTTTAGTTGTCTCTGCGCTGGATTCTTGCCATGCTACAAAAAGAATGTTAGGTGACATATGCAAATCCATTGCACTGACTCCAAAAATGTGTCAGAAAGACTCATGGCTTACAAAAAAATGCCAAGTACTAGCCCTAGACACCATTCAGTCACACCTTTCTAAGCCACCACACTTCTGATGAGTAAACTGGCAAATTGTACAAGTGCTACCTGGACTAGGAAAAGGCACATGAGCCACCATTTATGGACACTCCATGCTCCATTCTGTGCACTAGGCCTCACCAGTGATATTCCTTTTTGTTTTTCCTGATGAACAATGAAGGGATACAAGATGCTTGGGAAAGACTGTCCAGAAAGACAAACTTCAGTGTAATGAGTCCTCTGAGCAATATCATAGGGCAATGTCACATGGATATGTGAAATTCCACTGAAAAGAACAGATGCAGTCCTGTGCCACAGAGGCATTTACTGCTCTGAAAAGGTTCTATTTCAATGACATGTGCAAACTCATCCACATGATGTGGTAAGTGAATTAAACGGTCAATTTTACTCAGTGTTATGTGTATTGCACTGATGACAGAGACCCACTGCCTATCCTGCACATTCATGAGGTGGTGTTGGTTGGTTTTGAAGGTATTGATAAAACTACTTGAATGCTGAGGTTTTTGTGGCAAAGAGGCTAAACTATTGTAATGCCCTTTATTTTGACCTACCCTTGAAAGCCGCACCCCAGAAAGCAGCTGCTACAGAACATGGCAAAAAAGCTTCTCAAGATCGTTGGCTTGCAAGACTCATGATGCTGTCTCTCCTCAGACTGCACTGGTTGGCTGTAAGTCAGCAAGCGCACATAAGTTTTACATTTGTATCAATATTTAAAGCCCTAAATAATATAGGGGCAGCTCAAGTAAGGACTGTGGCCACTGAGATTAGTAGAACTGGTACCACCAACTGCCCCAAGATACAATCCTGAAAAGTATAGAGAAGAAAAGAGGAAATGTGGCCTTTTCCACTGAGGATCCACTGCTCTCTTAGGTCCTGATCCTGTGAAGTGTTGAAGACCTCCTGAGGTGATTAGTGCTCTCTCTCCTCTGGATTTCACTAGGATTTGAAAGTACTCAGCACGAAAAGGACCAGGCCCTGGTTCTCTCTCTCCTGTATAGCCAATAATGTACATCTGTTATTTACCAGGGAAAAACTGAAATTGTTTCCACTTGAATTCTGAGTTTATTTTGTTGAGTTTTAATATTTTGATTTTGTGTGTGTGTGTTTATGCTTCAGGAAAGAGATGTAGGGTTTTGTTTAGGTTACAACTTCCACAAGGGAGAGGGACACAATCTATAGATTATGGATTCATGGGCGGCAGGTATCACAGGCCAGGGGAGGCTAAACCCGCCCAAACAGCCAGGCATGATCCTGCCTGCACTCTGCCCTGAGAACCTCTCCTGTGTCCTGCTCTTCCCCAAGCTGCTCCTCTTCCTGCCCTTGCTCAGCCTCTCCCCCAAAAGGGGGTGGGTGTGAGGCCCAGCTCTCTGAGGGATGAATTGGCTGGGGCAGGGCTCCTCCTCAGGCCATAGGGGAAAGGGCAGAAGGGCTGGGGGAGGGGAGGGGACTTGGGTAGAAGGGGTGGGACCAGGGGTTAGCCTTCCTGAAGGGGGGCTTCACGCACTGCCCATGTATTGATTAATTAAGAATCCCTAGTTGTCACTTTGAGGTTTGACAGGTTCTTTTCCCAATATCAGGCCCAGTATTATTCAACTTATTCTATAGTTGGGAACCCCTATGTGCACAGCTGCAACATTCACACTACATGAACTATATATAGTTTATTAATACATTTAGCACAGTCACAATTATCCCAGTAAGGTAAATAGAGATACTACAGAATGTACATCTGCACATCCATACCCTCACACCATCCCTTGTAGAACAACCTGAACTCTTAGCTATCATCTTCTTCATCACCTTCCCCCTCATCAGCAGTGGCCATCATTCTGACACCTCCCAAGGACTGCATCTCCTTCTCTGACTGCCCCTAGGCTGGAATACAACTTTTATAATGTGTTACGCTGACACCACTATGTTTGATGCATATTCAGTAGGGGATTTTTCCCCTTTTCCTTATTTGTATATCCTCCCCTTACTAAGGTTGGAGTGTCCTTCTCCTATGGGTTAGTACAGCAATGATCTTCAACTTATTATCATATATGGCAACTCATTGCCATGACATTCTTGTGGTTGGGTCATGTTCCAGTGGTCAGAAATTCCCCTTAAACACTCTATTTTCAGCTCCTCAATAGTGGTGGTTTTCCGTTGGGCCGTTTATCTGTTCAAAGTTCATAGGCCTGAAGCCTTATGCTAACTTGCTGAAGCTAATGTCTAACAGGATACAGGCCTGTAGGTTTCTTGCATTACTGCCGAATATAATGAAAGCAGAATATAATGCAAAGCAGTGAATATAATAAAGGCAAGCTAGCCCACTGGGCTACAAAGTGTATGAGGGCCTGTAGCCCAGGTACTTGTGATTTTTGTTTTAGTTATGTATTTAGGGCACATACAGATCTGAGGGTTTGGATGGCAATGAACTGGACATACCAGAAATTATATCCACCAATGATAATCACACCAATCCCACATAACTGATTACACCTAACTTTGAAGGTGCTAGAAATTATAAATGAAACCTCGTTTGATACAGTAGGAAATAGCTATGATTTTTGCCTCATCAGAGCCAAACTCATTCAGAAAACAGAAGCAGGTTGCCCAGTGGTGTCTGGTGTTGAAACTTACTAATAGAACTATGTCCCGTTGATTAAATCTCCCCCTCCTTTCTTGAAACAAACAACCTGTTGTGGCAAATGCCTTCTTTTCTCCCTTTTCTCAATGGAGACATCTGGAGGCGGGGGGGGGGGGGGGTTGAGGGAGAGGTGGAGGGTTGGAAGCCTTCAGTACAACACTATGGAGTGCAATCTCAGAAGGGAGAGGCAGGTCAGGCTGCTGGTTCCTAGACACTAAGTGCTCTTCCCTCTATAGAAAAAAATAGAGCAGTGCTGACGTTGGAGGCTGCTCATCGGCTACCTTTTCAGTTCCCTGTGGGACAGAATCATAGCAGCCCTAGTCTCTAAGCACAGGCAGAGCTCCAGGCACAGTAGGAGGGACTCTGGAGAGCTGAGGCAGGGAGTGAGGAGCTGGCTGCTTGCAATTGTAAGGAGGCAGAAGGTGTGAAGAGGGTCTGTAACCAGGGAATGAAAGGAAGGGATAGCATAGAGGGGAGAACAATGGTAGGAATTACAGCAGAGGTGTAATTGTGGTGGTAACATTTATTTTTTGGGGAGAAGGGAAGGGCCCCAAATGATTTAACTGACTTTTTTGAAGGGAGATCACATGTGATTTTTGCATACATATGGGAGAGTGGGTATTAGAAATATATAGTTAGAGAGGGAAAGGTTAGCTAAATGCCAGCCAAGGCCCTACTACTTATTTTGAGCACCAGCTGCTACAGACATTGTCCCGGTTGCTGGATGCTCCAACTTCACACCTGCCAACATCTTCTGCAGGGGCAAAACTCCATTATTTGCCAATTGTGTTTCTCATACCAGTGCAGCATAAATTCAATGGCGTTTGAGGTCTGATGCAGAGTTGCTATTCGGTTCCTGTCTATAATTACAATTTTACACCTCCTTGCTGTGCAGAAGCCCACAGGAAAGTGCACTTTTCTGACTTCTGCACCCTATCAACAGACATTCTCTACGCAGGCATACATATCTTCCAAACACACACTGTGATTCTTCAAGAGACCATGGTTTGTAGTAACTGCTCGCTGTTAATATTATTCCCAGCTCTGCATTGCTATTGATTGACTGAGTGCTTGCTCTCACTGCCTTAAATAGATGGCCTGTTTACCGCCTTTAATTGATCGCTAGTTCATCATCATTTGCTCATTGTCCTATGCCATTAGCTGACTACTATTAATTGCCATTTATCTACTGTTGCTATTCATTGCTGCTTACCAATTCTAACTCATGTGCCTGTTTATTTAATTTTCTTTCCCCTACATGTCTGCTGCCTCTCCGCTTTGTCCCCAGTCTCTCCCTCTGTCAGCCTCTGCCCTTTCTTCCATGTTGTGCATCTATTGCTCTTCACCCTGATTGACTGTCTTGCACACCACCTCCCCTCTCATTGCTACCTTCCTTCCTTTCTTCTTTATATCCTCTTACCTCCCTTCCTCTCCTCCCCTTTTCCCTCAGCTGCTCCCACAAGGTGGAATGTGTGGCATTTGGACAATCATAAGCAATTTGATAAATGATTGAACAAGATATAATCATTTGTCATTTCTATAGCGCTGCTGCTGATGTTCTCTGTAGTGCTTGCAGGTGAAGAAGAGGAGGGGAGGAAGGAAAAGGTTTGACTACAGTTCCAAAGTCTATAAGGAGAATTTATTATAAAACTACAATGTTAGTGGTTTGTAACTGAAGCATTTTCAGTACCTAATCAACTTGTTTGAGTGGTGAGGAATACCAATAGTTCAATGCAGGGACTGTGATTCTGATTAACATAATGGTCTCTTCTGGCCTTAAGATCTATGAATTGTGTGTTTTGAGTAACAAAGAACCTAAGAAGAATCTGAAGTGCATTTTCATACCTAATCCCAAAAACATAACTGTTGTGTATTTGGTTGTCATGGGTTTTGTTACTATGGCAACTGAGTTAAACTATTAAGGAATAGCTCAGCCGGTTTCAACCGGCTGAGTAAGCTCTCTGTTTCTGTAAATAAAATGAAGGTTTTGGTTAGCTGTCTGCTCTCTGGCCTCAAGTGATTGCTTTCTACACCAGCTGCCCCTAGGACATAACAATAACCTAGTAGCAGAGAGCCTTCTATATAGTTTATTCCTGCAATCCTTCAAACTTGTCTCTAAACTGTAAGTGCATAGCCCTCATAGTTTTAAATGGGCAGATTGTAAACTCTTGTAGAAACCTTCTTTTCTGCAGGAAAGCTACCCTTCAGCCAGATGTCACAAAATAGGTACCATGGAAATGCTGCCAGCAGTGGATTTGGGTAAACACACCCTTCTATCAGGTGACTTCATGCAACACATGAAACCACACAAGAACAAATCCATCAGAACTTAAGGGATGGGTCAAACATTTGTTGCACACAGTGAGGTCCCAGCTGGAAGAGCACAATCCAGAGCAGTCAGCACCAGCGTGTGTGTGTGTGTCTCTCTCACACACACACACACCCCTTCCTTCACATCTGCTCATAGCAATACAAGATTGTACCAATTTGTTCTGCCTGAAAATTAGCCCTATCTAAGCAAAAACACAGACAGAGAAAAAAGTCTTCTGTACCTTTAGTCAGTCTATGGGTATATCAACACACAACAGGCTACAGCTATCATGAGTCAGAGCCTGTGCATGATTCTTAAGAGAGCACAGCCCAGCTTAACCCAGAAAGTTGTGTATTTCTATGTAGGGCTGCTCTGCTGCAAGGAGGTTGTCTCCCACATCCCAAGTGGTCTCAGCTTTATAAGGTGCTCACAGTGACGAAAATAGAGTGTATTTGCAGGCAATGACTGTCACTGCAGTAACGCATTGTCTGTCATGCAATCATTTCACTGTCAGAAAAGATGGAATAAAGGGCAAAGATAGCAGGCAGAGAAAGATACTCTGAACACTTCCCCTTTGCCTTCCAATAGTGTCTCCATCTAAATGGGTCATGCCTGCCACAGTCATGCCACTGAATAGAACAGCCCAGGGAAAGGAATCAAGTAGGTCATCTACCAATGAATCCCTGCCAAACTTAAGGTGCTTTTATTAGGCTACAAGTTTTGTGATGGTGTGGATTGTCCTAAAATACCAGTGAATGTTTTCAGAAATGTAATTGCAGATCTATTGCTCACAGCATCTTTTTAGGTCTTGCTGTTGTTTCTGAATATACTCATTATCATGGGAGTCAGTCAGTCACCAGTATATGCTATCTTGCATGTGTGGAAAAAGGAGATCTGTAACTTCTTGCTACATGTTAAACTGCTGATGTGAAAGACCCAAGTCTGAGTACTATAGTGCCAATACCAAGTAGCCTTTAGATCTCAAAGCACAGGGTAGTGGATTATGAAAGACACTGGGCCCAGATCCTCAAAGGCAATGAGGCACCTAAATACCATTTGAGGCTCTGAGTGAGCCCTGGTTACTCTTGGCCAAAATGAGAAAGAGGGGTTGATTCATTCATGATACCCCCTCAACTTACACTCTGTGTCTAGCTGTAGCTTCAATTTCTCTCCAGTACAAACCTTTGAGAATAAAGATTGGCAATTTTTCAGTGTAGAAACAAAGCAAAATATCAGATAATTCTTTGTGAGAGAATGATAGTTGGCATGTACAAAAAGGAGCAGACTAAGATACTGGTAATGATAACTTGAGATCCAAGGATGAGAAATGCTATACAAGAGCTTAGTGGTGGTGGTAGTAGTATTTTTTTTATTACTACTGAAGGACAGTGAACTACTTTAACTTTATAAAACAAATGAGAGTAAACTATTTGTGTATAAAAGCCTAATGCTTATATGTCATCACTTGCTTGAGTATTAAACCTAAATCATCTTGTTAAGGTAAGATGCTTGAAATGGAATGATCCCTTCATTCACAGAGGGACGGACTAGATAAATGAATAGGACTTCTCCATTTCTAACTTCTAGAACTACTACAATAACCTCCCTTTCTGAGGAAAAGGGACAACGTGGACACTGGGTGGAGTTTTTTGTGAGTTGTGGGGGATTATATCTTGTTCAATCATTTATCAAATTGCTTAGGATTTTTGCTGTTTTTTATGTATTATCTTGTTTTTTTGCATTTATAACCCTGATTTAGAATAAGGCCTCAAGAGTACAAGTCTATGTTCACTACTCCTTTTGATATCTGGAATTATCCTGACTTTGCTGGGGTAGTCCCACACTATAAGACTAAATGATGGGGCATTAGCAGGTCCCGCAGCCTCCTTCCGGCGGCTGAAATATCATCACTCATAGTGCAATGCATCATGATAACATTTTGATGCAATGTCATCACACAGTTGATGCAATTTGGTCACATTTTAATGTTACACAGTGGTGTGTTGCACTGATAAAGAGCATCACATTGTACCATGTTGTGCAGGATCAGTGTTGACATCTTGATTCATGAGTGTGCCCCTTTGGAGAAATTCAAATGAGTGGCAATGCTAGTACAGTGTGTAACATGCAATTCTTGATCTGAAAGGTCTGTGCTTGGATCAGAGTGGAAGATTTCATGCAGGACCTGAAGTCTCCATGGCTCTCAGATTTCACTTATGAAGGGCTAGATTCTGATATCCTCACTCATTTAGACGCACATCACTATGTGAGCAGTTGCAGTAGAGTAAATGGGACAATTCATGAGGTAAGGTCCTTCGTCATATTGAGGTGTGCATCAGAAGCTAGTCCTACACAAGGAAGAATGGACTTGTGGTTAACGTACAGGCAGGGCCATCAAGAGATTTGAGTTCTGTTCCCAGTAATACCACAAACATCCAGTGTGATCTTAGGTAAGTCACACAGTATCTGTGTGCTTCAGTTTCTCCATCTGTAAATTTGGGATCAACAATACTTCCACACCTGGCAGGGGAGCTATGATGTTTAAATAATGTGTTTGTGGGGTGCTTGGATTCTGTAATGGTGGGTGTTCAAAAATGCCTTATAAATAAATACAAATGTAAAATGAGGTGGTCTTCAGTCTGATCCATGTTATACAAGTTAGATGCAGACCTCAGATTTTTTTTAATTGTCAATGCTCTTGTCAGTATGGTGCCCAGAAAGACTGATACTTTGGTATTAGTTATGTGAGGCTATGAAACTGGTAAGAAGAAATATCTGTCACTGCCAAATAACTATATATCAGCATTTTGTTTACTCAAGGAGGTCTTTGTGTCTATAAAAAAAATCAGATATTTTTGTCATAATGCAGGTATTTAATTATTTTATTATGCATCTAGCACTGTGGCATCTGGGCATATAAAGAGAGTAGTACATTAGTTTAAAATGCTCACAATAGACAGCAAAGCACTCCTCCCTTCCTTGAATTCCTCATGTATACGTATTAGTTCTATGTAAAAGTTTTGCACTAACAGTTGTTAATCCAGTGACAGTACTATTTAGACAATGTCATAACAAGTGTGATTTTTTTTCAGGCTTGTAATCGCAAATAATACAGGTTTTTTAATTCTATATATTGTAATATGGCTCTCCTAGTTTAATTCAGTCATTACAATTTAGCTCAATTCTATACACCTGTGCCATATGCAATCTACAAGTATCAAACCAATTTATGCCTTAACAAGCTTTCTGATAGGATGACTGAATTTCCCATCCTTTAGAGTTCAGTTCTGCAGGTGTGGGCTTCATCACATCTGTATGCCCTTGATGAGTGTTATGGCACATCTCCAAAAAGACATGTTTTAACCAAAAACAGGGAGTTTTAGCCAACTGTGCTGTTCTTATGCTCTCATTTGAGACAAACAGATCTTGAGATATGGAGTCATTTATACAGATAATGCGACAAACCTCCATCTTTTCTCATCCCTCTGACATCAGAGGAAACTACAACAGATCAGGCTCATTTCTTTTACAGAATCTTGGATATGGCACGAGCTGGATTAGATAGCAAGTTGATAGGCCCCATTTAAATCCTAAATGAGACAGATAAGATGGATAGGTCAGAACTTTCCTTTGGTCATCAATATCTCATGCGAATATAGATTGTGAGCTGTAGGATGATGTTTCAGTTGTATGTTTAGCTTTTTCTCTAGCACTGTTCCTCTCAGTACCATGTGTCAGAAAAAAACATGAATAAACAGTGGTCAACTTTGCTGGTCAACTTATGTCTCTTCAAAAAATGACAAATGAGTCTGTTTAAATGAGCTAGAGATACAAAAGGAAAACCCCATCCTGGATATACTGCTGGAGACTACAGGTCAGGTGCCAGGAAGTAGAACTGGACAGAAAACAAGATTTCTATTTCTTTTTGCTCTAAAGTGGAACAAAAATGACACTTTTTTGAGACAGAAATAGAGACGGAGAAAACGACACAGACCCATCTCAGAATAGCCAATAGCTCTGTGGTTAGGGCATCCACGAGGCTTGTAGGAGACCGAGGTTCAAGTTCCCACTTCACAGCAGCTTATTCCATCTTGGATCTGAGAAACATTCCTGATGAAATCTTTGTCCAAAAAGATATGGTGTTGATAAAGCGGCATTTTCCCTCAAAAACAACAACAACAAAAAATGGTCGAAAAATTCCCAACCAGTTCTACTGGAGAGGCTTGGGAGCAGCAGGAGGATAGGGAAGTACAGTAGCTGTGGGGCACAAGTGAAGCCACTTTGCCATCTCAGGGCTGCACTACTCCAACAACTGCTGTGAACAGCTGGTGTAGGTGTGAATCCACTAGCCCCAGCCTACCCTCAGAGCCTTCCAGTGTGCTACAGTTCAGTTCTACTATAGTGAAGAACAGAATTATCAGACACATGGATACACAGGACATGCTGGGGAAGAGTCAAGGTGTTTTTTGGTGAGGCATGATTTCCCTTTACAGTCTATTAGAATTCTTTAAAGGGGTCAATGAACATGTGGACAAGCGTGATCCAGTGGATATTGAACTTTCAGAAAGCCTTTGACAAGGTCCCACACGCAAGGCTCTTAAGCACAGTAAGCAATCCTGGGATAAGAAGGAAGGTTGTCTCATGGATCAGTAACTAGTTAAAAGATAAGAAACAAAGGATAGGAATAAATGGTCAGTTTTCAGAATGGAGAGAAGTGAATAGCAGCGTCCCCCAGGGACCTCTATTGGGACCTGTGCTATTCAACATATTCAAAAATGATCTGGAAAAGGGGGTGAACAGTGAGGTGGCAAAGTTTGCAGATGATACAAAATTATTCAAGCTAGTTAAGTCCAAAACTCAGTCTGCTGAGTTACAAAGGGATCTCACAAAACTGGATGACTGGGCAACAAAATGGCAGTTGAAATTCAATGTTGATAAGTGTGAAGTAATGCACACTGGAAAACATAATTCCACCAATACTTACAAAATGATGGGTTCTAAATTAATTGTTACCACTCAAGAAAGAGACCTTGGAGTCATCTGCTGTGCAGTGGCAGTCAAAAAAACTAACAGACTGTTAGGAACCATTAGGAAAGAGATTGATAATAATGAACCAGAAAATATCATAATGCCACTATATAAATCTATGGTACACTCACACTTTGAATACTGTGTGCAGTTCTGTTGCCCTATCTCAAAAAATTTGGAAAAGGTACAGAGAAGGGCAACAACAATTATTAGGGGTATTGATCAGCTTTCATATGAGGAGAGATTAAAATGACTGGGACTGTTCATCTTAGAGAGATTACTAACGTGGAATATGATAGAGGTCTATAAAATCTTGAATGGTGTGGAGAAAGGGAGTAGGAAAGTGTTTACCCTTTCACATAACACAAGAACCAGGAGTCACCCAATGAAATTAATAGGCAGCAGGTTTTAAACAACATAAAGAAGTATTTCACACAACGTACAGACAACCTACAGAACTCATTGCCAGGGGATGTTGTGAAGGCCAAAAATATAACTAGATTAAAAAAGGAATTGGATAAGTGGATGGAGGATAGGTCCATCAATGGCTATTAGCCAAGATGGTCAGGGATGCAACCCTATGCTCTGGGTGTCCCTAAACCTCTGACTGACAGAAGCTGGAACTAGGGGATGGTCCACTTAATAATTGCCCTGTTCTGTTCATTCCTTCTAAATCATCTGGCACTGGCTACTGCTGGAAGACAGGACACTGGGCTGGCTGGACCATTGGTCTGACACAGTATGGGCATTCTTTTGTTCTTAAATACAGCTCCCTGGTATACATGGGTGTGAGAGAGAGTCTAGCCAGACTTCCCAAATCTTGCAAGCCCCTCTCTCTCACACACACACACACACACACACACACAAATTGCATTATCAGGGCTGGTGTCCAAGATCAAAGATTGTGTTTCCAGGAAAGATTGGGTTTAGCATTTGCCCTCAGAGTTGTAAACTTATCCCTGTGGGTCTAAACTAATAGACTGTTGTTGGACGACAGTAAAGCAGATCCGGTTTCTATTCTGAATTATTACTGGCAGCATCTAACTATGGAAGAAAATCATGATAAAATGAGCAAAACTTCTGGAATCAATTCTAAGCAACAACAGCAAACACCACAACCTCTAATTTAAAAGAAAAATACACAGGGCCAAATTTTGCAACCCTTAGTCAAGTTGAGTGATACCTATCTCTGCTATTAGTTCCCATGGTTTTCATGGAATAATTGCATAGGGACAAACTGTGAACTCCTTACTCCCATTGGTGAGATCTACTCCCTCCCACTCTACAAATGTTTAAAGGTGGTTAAATTGGTGTAATTTACATGACAAGAAGCCGGAAGAAATGTCAGGTGTTACTTTCAACCATAGTTGGTTTAAAAAAAATATTTCAGACAAATATTCAAGAAAAAAAGTACATCCACGGCACCAGAAATAATTATAGGGCGGAGGGATATTCCATTTGATAGGTCTTTTCAAATAAGTAATCAAATGAAAAAGATTCTACACCAGCTACATGTTGCGAGAACTAACCACTGTAGACAGGAAGATTCAACACAGTTGGTTTTGATGGTTTCCTGCTGTGGTTTTCACTTCTACATTTGGTAAAAATGATGTAACAGTGATTTGTTCTTGTTCCAATACCTTCATTTTTTCAAAGGTATTTGTTTTGCTTTCTTTTTTTGTACCGTATGCATTTTGCAGTTATTGAGTATTTGAACTATTTAAGACTAAACTGAAACCAAATTGGGAGGTATCATTTTGAGATGTCAATCCTTTACATAAGAAATCTTAAATGGCATACACAAGCCAAAAAAGTAGGTGTGTGACATTTCTGTCACATCACTAAAATGCAGGCAACATTTCTATAAAATGTTGAAGCCCTTCTATCGTATCAGGAGAACAATTTCCTGTTCACATGCGATATTCTAAAGTAAAACAAAACAAAAACTGCACCCATTTTCTTCATCCAGAAGCCAGCAACTAAGAAATATATAGCAAAGGACTATTTCTCAATATATCCTTCAGAAAAGTGTTAACTTTTTAAATTACAGATTCTGCTACAAGGAAACTGGATACAATTACAGTTTAAAGAGCATGAAAATTTCCAGGGCCTGACTGTGCTACTCTTACACTGGGAAGCATTTATGTACAGGAGTAGTTCAACTGACTTCATGAGAACATGACCATTAACATGAGGAAGGGTTGCCCAAGTGGGCCCTTGGTGTAAGTACAGAATTCCACTTTCTTAAAATCCCCAGAGGCCAAAATTCATATACTGTTTCTCAGTATCAGTGCTTGCATTGACACTGTTGCACTACATTAGAAAACGTGTGTAAGTACAAATAAGTCCAGACATTTCTATAGTAAAACCGCATCTGAGAAAACTTTTGTGTTGGTGTTATGATTTGAAATTTTTAAAATTCCCCTTTTCCCTGGGCTCCCTTTAAATGATATTGGGACAGATATGGCAATTTCCTGCAATATCCTGGACAAACCCTATTGAATTAAGTTTATGTATCACTGTGGGCCAGAGATTGAATATATTTCCATGGGGGAGAAGACCACAGCCCTCCAGGAACTAAGACCAGTGGAGTGTGATGTAGCAAATTCACTCAGCTTGTAGCACCTCCACACAGCTACCACCACCCAGAGAGAGGCTCACATATACTAGATCAAACTCAATTCTCCAGGGGCCAACAGACAAAGAAAGGACTTTTGGTGAAATAGCCTGAGTTAAAACTGACTCAGGGCCCTCTTTTCTGATTCAATAAAAGAACAGGACTTGAGGTCCAAGGGGGACCCTAGTCCTTCTGGGAAAGGTTGGAAGGACTTGGTCCAGTCTGTGTGCTTATTCTGAGCTAACAGCTGTTATGAACTTGTAACCACAGAAAAAACCCTTAGTAGGGTATATGGCTTCCTTTATTGCTTTTAGTGTGTTTTCTCTGTAATGTTTTTACCTTAAGAATTAATGTGCTTACTTAGAAACAACCATGTCGTAACCTGACTGTGGCAATTACACCGTGTGCTATCTCTGAGGGGAAAAGTAAAGCAGGCCAGCTTAGGAAGTCTGACTTTGCTGGGGAATTCACAGTGAAGGCAGGGAGGAGTGCAGCTTAGGCAGGAGGGAGAGAGATGCATGTCTCCACCCAACAGAGGTAACAGCTGCAGAGCTGGAGGTCTGAAAGTGGGTGCCCTTGCAGGGGGAATACAGGTGCAGTTTCCCTTAACTGTGACAAATATATACATATATTTAAAATATATCTGCTCCACTGGTGATGTTTAGAAGGGTCTTGTAGGTGTACACAAGAACAGCAACACCAAATGGGCTTGGGCCCACCACCCCATCTCCCTCTTCTGCTCTGTGCACATCTGCCTTCAGTTTCCACTTTGCTGCGACCGTTACTGGTAAACACCCTCTGGCGGAACTTGGAGACAAGAACATGTACATGAGTTTTCTCCAGAGCCCTCTACAAAAATGATGTTGCCAAGCTGGTGCATCAACACAACAATGCTGTTAAAGGAACAATGTAAACAAACTGAGAATATAGAGAAGTAGTTTCTTTCTGCCGTAATGATATTGGGGTGACTTGTAACAACAGAAGGTACAAAATGTGATTTTTTTTTCAGATGATGCCCCTTTATTCAAACAAACCCACAGTAACTAGATATCACATGTATTCATTTCTGTATTTCTGATTCTTTGTCATATTCCTTGCATGAGTTTGCCTTGTTAATAGCCATGTAATAAATGATATAATTTTAGAACTGTGCATGAACAATATTTAAGGGAGAAACCTCTTGGAAAATTGGCACCATTCCTTTTTAAATAGCCTGCCACACATGGTAGCAAGGTCATATCTGTTCTACACTGTCAGTTTGGACTTGGAACATAAAACAATTCAAGAATATCCAAAGTCCATATATTTATTATTTGTTAAATATTGGCTAAGTGCTCAACCCCCTGTGAAATGCCAGGGACATTGAGGCCCTGAACCATGGCACTTACAATCTAAACAAGGTCTTGTAATTTTTCTTAAGATTATGACGTTCACATGTGCTACTGCAGCCTTGCAACATTTTCATAAAAATTGTACTAGCCCAGGCCCTAAATTGACTCACCTGCCCTTTGTCACAATGACTGATGACAATGGAAAAACTGATGATATTTTACCCTAAGTAACTTGCACATCCAAGAAAAAATATTTGGTGTTTTTGCATACCACAGGGACTGACATTTGTGGCCTGCCCCTTCCCCAAAAACAATCAAAAATCTGGACACAGGAGACCAGTTTTGAGGATGTTGGCATGGTCTAATCCAGGTGAGATGACATGTCACAAGTTTGACAGAAAGTTAAACATAAAAATTGTATAAAAAGAACTGATTGAAAAAGAATCCTAGCAGCAACGAGTCACTCAGCATTCTTCCACAAAATTAAAAATAGATTTGAACAGTTATGATCAGTTATCAGTTTCATCACCTCCATTTTCTTCTCAGACGAAGGATTTACAGTAATTTTTCTGTTTTTGAACTGGGCTATAAGTCAAACTGTTTGTCTTCTGGAATCTTTATGTTGATAGAGGAAAAATTACAAGCCCATCAAGATTAAACCTGTTTAAATAATATTTTTTAAAATGTTACATAAGATATATAGTCCCATATAAACGATTCCTCTCACTCAGAAGATCTAGGTTCCATAGCTAGTTCTGCCGGTAATGACTGGGAATAGTTGTAACAGGGACAGTAGAAGCTTCTCCTGTCATGACATTCCAGTTGGGAACTGGCTTTATTGGGATGTCACCAATTTCAGGTGCCTGTTGTAACAGAATGTGCTGTTGTTTGCATGAATCTGATTAGCTTGTTTTACACCACTTCTTTATAGAGAGACATGTTTGAGATAGAACGAGCAGATGAAAATAAAATCAGTTCTAGTAAGAAGTGTCACCCTAGGGCGCTTAAGCAAGACACAAGACATAACACCTGTGACTTTTTAAAAAATAATGAATGGAAAGATAAACTCCAACTAATTATATGTACAGTCTAAGTAGCAGCTTTGGTTATCTCTGCTGACAGGGCTGGGCTGCCACAAGTACCCTTATGGGGATCCTAAAGCACCAGCAGATTAGAGGGCAAGTTTCTACCCTTATACACAGTGGGAACAGAAGAGCAAACAAGAACATGCTCATAGTCTGCCAAAACTGAGAGAGAAAGAATCTACAGGATTGGGGGACCCAGACAAGTTGTTAGAGGAGCACAGTTAAAGGACACAACCTGAAGAAGTCTTTTAAGTAGTGGTTCCCAGATATTTTTGTTTGACCCTCCACTTGAGAGAGCTTGGCAGATGGGCACCCACCATTGCCTTCGTGTAGCATGTCCTGACACAGTTATTACCAGCTCTTCCACTTCTGCCCATTGTCTGTTTTTCTTTCCAGTTGCTGCTTCTTTTGTTCATTTTCTTCATTCTTTCCTGTCCTCTCTTTAGCCTTTTTCTTTATTGTTTTACTTTTTTGCATTCCTTATGAGTCTTCTTTCCAGCAGCTCCAATCCCTCTCGCCATTCTTCCACTCGCTAGGAGGCCATGTGCTCCATTGGTACCCCTCAAGACTGAGTCAAGTGACGTTGCCATAGTAGCAAAGACAGGAAGCTTGGACTGGCGGGCTACTGAATGAACCTAGAGTACTATACATGTGCGCTTCCACAGCTAGCTATACTAGGGGTCTCAATAAGAATAGGGAGGCAAGATGAGTGCCTTACAAGAAACTACCCGCTGCTTTACCTGTAGTGTGTGTAGTGAGTGGAGCTGTGGTCCTTCGGCTTTCCTCAGTCATATTAGAAATGTATATGCGTGTATTTATCTTTTTTCAATTTGTGTGTGTGTATAATGTGTGTGTATATATAATGTGTGTGTGTATATATATATATATATATATATATATATATATATATATATATGTGTGTGTGTGTGTATAAATATAAATACACACATTAAATTTGTGTATTAAAATTCATATGTTACAGGAGTAGCAATCATTTCTCACTGGCTTTTTCAGTTTAGCTACTATAGAGTCACATCAGATCTTCAGCTGTTGTAAATCCATGCAGCTCCACTGAAGTCTGTTTGCCTCTTATTTTTGTGCATAAATAAAATTCAGAGCTGAGTCATTGAAAGTTGTACTGATTTACAGCAGCTGAGGATCTGGATTAAAAAACATAAATCTACACTACTCTGATACTTATTTCCTGGTGTCACAACAAGCTGAATCTAAATTAGGCTAATGAATCTATCTATATGTAATATTTTACATTTGGTTTCTAAAATTAATTTTTAAAAGATGCTGGTAATGTATGAAATTCCTCAAGGGAGAGAAACAGAAAACTGTTAAAATTATTACTCTGTTGCTAATGACTTCTTCCAGTGCTTATCTACAGGACTATAGCTATGCTTATCTGATGATAGACTCAGGGTACTATTATGTATTGGTAAAGTAATTATTTTTATTGAATTAGTTAACAAAATAACAGGCTGATTTGTTCCAGGCTAAAGGACAGGTCAATTTGTATTGCATTCACATACTTTTTTTTTCTTCAGAGCTTTATAAGTAAGCACATTCTTTTTGTAGGGAGCCAAAAAATAAATAAGAACATAAAACAGCCATATTGGGTCAGACCAAAGGTCCATCTAGCCCACTATCTTGTCTTCTGACAGTGACCAGTGCCAGAAGCTTCAGAGGGAATGAACAGAACAGGCAGTCATAGAGTGATCCGTCTCCTGTCATCTAGTCCCAACTTCTGGCAGTCAGAGGCTAGAGATACCCAGCACAAGGGGCTGCTTCTCTGACCATCTTGGCTAATAGCCACTGATGGACCAATCCTCCATGAACTTATCTAATTCCTTTTTCAACCCAGTTATATTCTTGGCCTTCACAATATCCCCTTGCAATGAGTTCCACAGGTTGACTATGTGTTGTGTGAAGTAAGAAGTGCAATAAGACAGTGCTGACCCAGCCCTCTTAAATCGCATATTCAATTAATCCAACAGGCTACTGTACAAACATCTCAGAATGCCTGGTTAGAGTGCAAATTTTTCCAATATGCTACTAAATGAAAATTGTATTTTTTTAAATGGAATAATAATTAATGAAGATCTTATTTTTCTCTTCTGGAGTCTAGCAGAGGCCTTGGAGTCCAACACTTCCTTTTTACATGACCATATTAGGCTTTTATTTTCCAAAAATCAGTTTCAAAACTGGTGTAGCAATGAGCTAAGAGGTGAAAACATTATCTAAATGTTGTGAAAACTGAAAAGCTAAGGGCTCTGGCTCTGTATATCTGCTTTCCAAGGATACATTGAAATAACTAGGGATTCGGAAGATCTTGTGCCTTCAGAAAGTATTTACATTTTCATATCTCTGAATTCCCCCCTTACTGTACATGGGATGTAGCTTTTTATGAGATTGGAGGCCTAAAACTTGGCAGCTGTGCAATACTTTGGATTGCAGTAATTTTTAAACAATGACAGTACTCTCAGATCTACAGTAATTCTTGTCCTGTGTTTAACAGGTAATAGAGCATCCTATAATCCCTGACAAAAGAAGAGTCGTCATGCATACACAGTCTGTATCAGGGCCGGCTCCAGAGCCCAGCGGGGCAAGCACCCGCCTGGGGCGGCCCTTTCCCGGGGGGGCGGCAGGCTGGGCCGGCGGACCTGCCGCAGTCATGCCTGCGGGAGGTCCACCGGAGTCCCGGGAGCAGCGGACCTGCCGCAGGCATGACTGCAGAGGGGACGCTCCGCCGGCGGCTCCAGTGGACCTCCCGCAGGTATGCCTGCGGCAGCTCAACCGGAGCCGCCGGACCAGCGAACCGCCCGCAGCTGCGGGAGGGCCAGCTGAGCCGCACGACCAGCGGACCCTCCGCAGTCATGCCCGCGGGAGGTCCGCTGCTCCCGCGGCTCGGGGGCGCCTCCCGGGCATGACTGCTTGGGGCGGCCAAATTTGTAGAGCCGCCCCTGGTCTGTATGGTCATTGTAGTTTGTGATCTATTGAAAGTAACTATAGCAGCAACAAACAGCACGACTTTCATTAAGGATCTCTTAGCATTTCCATTATCAGGGCTTGGCTACACTTACGGTTTGCAGCGCTGGTAGTTTGCAGCGCTGGTCATCCAGCTGTGTAGGAGCAGCGCTGGTGTGTGGCCACATTTGCAGCATTTCCAGCGCTGTTGGGAGTGATGCATTATGGGCAGCTATCCCAGCGTTCAAGTGGCCGCAACATGCTTTTCAAAAGAGGGGGGTGGAGTGGGGTCTAGTGTGACAGGGAGCGGGGGGAGAGAGAGAGAGTGGATTTTTGGAGCCAACACTGTGTGTTAGCTTCCTGACTTGAAAAATCAGAACATTTTTCCGACCCCTTAGTCTTAACTCTTAATTGCAAACAGCCTACAGGCAACACGACTCCCTGCTGTTTCCCTGCCTGCCTCTCATTTGATTGTTTACAGCCAGGTACAGATGATCACAGCAAACAGGAGCTCTGTTTGTTTTTTAGATAGCAGCAGCGGCAACGGAGGAGCTCCACAGAGCTCATTCACAACAGGGAGGAGGATCTCATTTGATTGTTCACAGATTGATCACAGCAAACAGGAGCTGATAAGCAGCTCCGGTAGAAACGGAGCTCCGGAGGTTCACAACAAAACAAAGAGAGGCTGCATAACAAAACAAAGGGAGTAATTTAGTTAAAAGCATTCTGGGATATCTCCTTATTCCCTGGAGGCCAATAAAAGCGCTGGTGTGTGTCCACACTTGATGAGCAGCGCTGGATCACCAGCGCTGCAATCGCTACACCCCAACCTGGCCAGGTGTACAGCCAGCGCTGCAGCCAGGGAGTTGCAGCGCTGGATGTGCCTTGCAGGTGTGGACGGTTACTAATTGCAGCGCTGGAAAGCCTCTACCAGCGCTGCAACTTGCAAGTGTAGCCAAATAAATGTCACTCAAGTTTTAGAACTCATTTGTAAAAAGTCTATCTCACAATGTAATTTTCCATACACAGACTCAGCCTAAAAGCATGACGTTTTAAAATATTTGATCCATTTTTATTTTGACTTTATGTATTTATTTTATATAATTATGTACAAAAGAGAAGTTTGTCTGTTTGAGGCTTGTCGCACTTCTACAATTTCAAATCAACTCTGATTTTAGAATCAAATTAATTACAGTACTGCAGATACAACCCTTTAAATATTTTAAATTATTTTTAAAAGATGCTTTATATTTAATACTGTATTTAAAAGTCAGCTACTGTGCACATGCAGTAACATTTTAATAATATATATTTCTGTATTCATCTTGTAACTGCACTGTACTCTGGATGGAAACAATAACATGCGTTGTAACGGTTCAAGAGGAGAGGTACAGTCAATGGAGTAAATTATATGGCCTTTTTAATCTAGCAGAGAAAGGTACAACAAGACCAAATGGCTGGAAGTTCAAACCAGACAAATTCAAATTAGAAACAAGGCACAAATTGGTAACGAGTTCAATTAATCACTGGATCAAACTACCAAGGAAAGTAGTCCATTGTCTATCTCGTGAGATCTTCAAGTCAAGTCTGAGGCTATGTCTACACTTATACTTTTGTCGGTATAACTTATGTTGCTTGGGGTGTGAAAAAACACACCTCTGAGCAACATAAGTTACATCGACAGAAGCGCTGGTGTGGACAGTGCTGTTGGCAGGAGATGCTCTCCCTCCAACATAGCTACCACCACTCATCGATGGGAGAGCTCTCTCCCGTCAGCATAGAGTGGCTACACGCACAATCTTACAGTGGTGCAGCTGCATCGGTACAGCTGTGCTACTGTAAACTTGCTAGTGTAGACATGGCCTCATATCTTTCTGGAAGATATGCTTTAGGCAAACACAATTTATTGGGTTCTATACAGGAGTAGCTGGTTTAAATTCTATAGCCCATGTTATACAAGAGGTCAGACTAGAGAATTAAATGATCACTTCTGGCCTTAAAATCTATCAATCTCTGGATTCAATTTTCTAATCTACCTTCTTCCAAGGGATAATAATGCTTGAGACAGGAAATTGTATGATGTTTTAACTTGGGGTTGTGTTCTTACTTAGCCTTCTGAGTATTAGTCATCTGGCTATAAAGTTTAAAGGGGCTGCAACCTGAAGGTACGGTGCTCTCCCTAGGTGAAAGATCTATTCTGGTGATCAGCCACGGAATGGGAAGTGAACCATACAGGCTATGTGCATCTGGGATTTTAAAACAACAAAGGGTACTGCAGCCCTCAGCACTCTCCAGATTTTGTGTGGAGAATGCAATCCTCTCTGGGAGTCAAGGATAGAAATCTCCCAGCACTTCCTGGCTATTGACTTCAAAGGTGGCTCTAGATCTCAGTAATTTTAAAAAATAAACAATCTTTGTCCATTTGCCATAAGCCATACATTGTATGTGGTGTTATTGTAGCAGTGTTGGTCTCAGAATATTAGAGAGACAAGACAGGTGAGGTAGTATCTTTTATTGGACCAACTTCTGTGATGAAAGACAGAAGCTTTCAAGCCTATACAAAGCTCTTCTTCAGGTCTGGAGAAAGGTTCTGTGTAAGCTCGAAAGTTTGTCTCTCTCATCAACAGAAGTTGGTCCAAGAAAAGATATTACCTCACCTACCTTGTCTCTCTATAAACCATACAGTCATGGAGTGGAGAGTTTCCACAGTGCTATGCACTGAACTCTCATGGCTTTGAGTAGTTGCTGCTTGGAGACATAGGACAAATTTTTCAAACTCAGGTGTCCATAGTAAGACATCTAAATCCATATTGAAGATTCAAAGGTGACTTCAAGAGCTGCAGGTGTTCAAACACCTCTGAAAATCAGGCCATTAGCACAGGTACCTAAACATGGATTTATGGCTCAGACTCTGAAAGGTATTTCAGCACCGAACTCCCATAGAAATCAATGGGAGTTAGGCATTCAAATAGATTTGAGGACCTGGGCCCAAGTATGAAAGTATTGGCCTTCCTGTCCTGAGAACTGGGAGGAGTGTAGTTCAGGAGATCCTTCACCCAGAAGCCTGGATAACTCCACAGTTTTTGTCTAGAGAACAGTGGTTTTTATTTTTGACTTTCACAACAGCTTGGCCTTTCCTCTGAATAGCTCAGCCTGCTGCAGAAGCAGGTTGAACAGCCTCCTATGGCTTGTGCAGCTTAGAAGACTGTGGATTGTTTGAACTAGATCAGATCCTAACTCTGTGTGTGTGTGTAATTTTTTTACGTAACTACATACATTTTTACAATGTGAACTGCAACAGCATCTAAGTCAAATGATACATTTAAAAATGTGTAAATGCATGTTTACATGATAGGTGTTGATGATTAGGCGCTTGTAGACTAGAGTACATAATCTCTTTTAAAAGTTGTATAAATAAGCCATAATGTATCCTTCAGTGATATCAAGTAAGTACAATACTACCCATTTTAAAAATTACCTATGAATCTATATATTGTACATGACAGACTCTGATGGCTATTAACAAAAAGCTCTAGGAGCCCTGGTATAAGCTTTCATGTACTTCCAGGAGATATTTTGATTTTTCTAATGGATGTTGTAGCATATATTATAACATTTGCAGTAGAGAATACTATAGTTAATGATACAAGTGATTATCATTATAACAGGATCTGGTGGCTGGACCTGATTACCAGAAAACATTAATTATTATTATTTATTTGTAATGTGGCAATGCCTAAGAGGCCCAATCAGCCATTTGAGCTTCATTTTGCTCACTGTAACACACACATATAATGAAAAGATGGCCCCTGCCCCAAAGAATATGCAATCTGAGTGTATATTGAGACACAACAGACAGTGTGTATGCAGGTAGGGGTGGGAAGACAAAGTAACAGTGGGATGCTCATAATTAGTATAATAACCCATGGCATGGAACACCAGCTACCTAGGCTTTTGTCAAGTGGTTTGTATGCATCCGGACAGAGAAGAGTTTGGAGGATGACCATATAGTAGCTTTGTAGATTTTTACAAAGAGCTCCTCCCATGATTAAGGTATGGCATGGGAAGAAATGTGAAGATGTTTGAAGATAAAACTGAACTAACTTGTATTAAAGGCTGGGAATAATTAACAATGCAGAATCAGGGGGCAGCCAGTCAAAAGCATACAAGAGATAACCACTAGGATGGAACTAAACTGTGATGTTTCGTTAAAGTTTCTGTTTGATACAGTGGAGCCAAGGGGGAGTGAGTGGAGACATTTGAAGGGGGAAAGAGTCTGCTGTAACTGAAGTGGCAAGCTAGGAATTTCCTGCTTTGCTCTTACATAGCTGTAGGAAGCCATGTGATCAGGTAAGACCATTGGCCTGAAAACCAAGTCATGTTCTGTGAGAAATTGTATTAGGATACGCTAAAAGAAAAGCTACATACTTTGTCAGAAGGTTGGGGAAGTCTTTAAGAAGGTAAGACATGACACCAAGTTGTTACATGGGTGGGGTTTCCCTGGAGTTTGTTGTTGTTCTTTTCTACATATGAAAACACCCTTTTGTTACTCTTGTAACCAAAACATTCTAAGACCTCAAGAATTATTAAGGGATTATTAAGGAAAATTTGCCAACTGAAGGACAGTTCTTTTCTTGCTGAACCAGCTGATTCACTCCACCAGATTACACCTATGATTTCACATATAATAACTTTCTGAAACATTCTCTTTTGAGGCTAAAACTATGCTCAGGACCTGATCCTGCAGTCCTTAGTTGAGCAAAAGTATCACTGATTTTCCTGGGTGTTTTGCTGGAGTAAGGAGTTCAAGTCTTGTCCCCATTCTTAGGCCAGTGGTAAATTATTTTTGAAGAAAATCTCTTCAGTCACTTTTGGGTTAGCTGTTGAAGGAACTCCCCTGTTTCCTGCCCATATTCCACCCGCTCTTTCACACACACATTTTTTTCTCCATTAAAAAGATATGTAAGATTTCCTCTTGCACAAAGAACTCAAAAGCTGCTGATCTTTAGAACTGCACATGTTATCACTGTGTGAATATATAAAATGCTTTTAGTATTTTCATAACAGCATGTTAGATACAGTGCATGCTTTAAACAGTGTTATATTTTAGTCAAGTAATTCAAGAGCTGACAGGAAGGAGGGAAACCTGGAACAATCATACGTTGCTTCAACTAATAATTTAATTTGACCTTATTGACTGATGTGTCACTGTCAATTTAAAAATAAAATCTCTGTCTAAATATTTTTACTTACTGTTGTTACAAGTAGCACCTAACATAACACAGAGATTAGAGGTTACATATTTCTGGTGGGTTTCTTCCCTAGTTTGTTTACATTGTGTGTTTGATGGCACTGTGTATAGGGTCTTTCTCTCTTTTCCCTCTTCATAGTCACCTAATTTCCTGTGTTGTTTATATGGGTCTTTCACAAAGCAACAGGGGAGAGTGAAACATTTTAAAATAAGAAAATACAACTAAAAACCCCACACAAATTGCAGGGAGCCTTGGGAGTAAGGGGAGTACTACTTAAACATTTGTAAAAATAGATTTATAGAATTCAAGGTCAGAAAGACCATTAGATCATCTAATCTGACCTCCTCTATATCACAGGCCATTCATTTCCCCCCATTTCCCCTGTACTGAGTTGAATAACTTATGTTTGGCTAAAACACATCTTCCAGGAAGGCATCCTAACTTGACTTGAAGACATCAAGAAATGTAGAATCCTCCACTTCCTGTGACAGTTTATTTCAGTGGTTAATGACAGTGAATATTTAACTAGGATTTGAGCCATTAAAGGGCCAAATTCACCAAGGTACTTAAGAATGTTTTTGCTTTCTAACTGTAGTCCCACTGAAGTCTGCCATGTCTTTAAATACCTTGTTGCAATCAATGGAACTACTCACATGCTTAAAGATAGGCACATGCTTAAGTGTCTTGTGAATTCAAGCCGAAGAATTGACTTCAGTGGCAAGCAGAATTGAGATCTTGAACCCTGATCCTGCAAACTCTTACATGCCTGAGATGTGCCATTGTCAATGGGATTAATCAAGTGCATAAATCCTTTCAGGGCAGGGTTCCTAGGCTAAAGTCAGAGCTGTGCAGAAGAGCTTCAAGTGGTCTTGATTTAGGAGCTGTTAGAGAAACCAGCTTCTGGAAGTTGGTGAAACTGCTGTTTTTATCTCTAAACTATCTGGAATCTTTTTTCTTTGTTTCATAAAAGTTAAGCATTTTGCTTAGGGAAATCCATTTGACTGCTTTGTGATGCTTCAATGTACAAAACTAGGTATAAGCAGCAAAGAATCCTTCGTTGGATGCAAGTGGGTATTCACCCACGAAAGCTCATGCTCCAAAACTTCTGTTAGTCTATAAGGTGCCATAGGACTCTTTGCTGCTTTTACAGATCCAGACTAACACAGCTACCCCTCTAAAACTAGGTATGATATTTTATTAAGTTGTATGATTACCAGCAATTGTATGGCATTGGGGCACACACCCCCCCAAAAAAAAGTGAGGATGGTTGAGTTTAAAACCTAAAGAGTTCCACAAAACACACTTGCATAACTTGATTGTGTTCACCTCCTCCACTTAGTTATTTAAGAAAAAAAAGTCAAAGAAATTAAATGCAAGCCCCTACATTGCTAGAAGCATAAGGCTGCAGATTTACACACACTAAAGCCACACAAAATAAGAGATTTTAATGCAATATTAACTTGCCCACATAGCACATATGTAGTACTCTTGTTTAGTAATTAGGCTGATAACTGATACTTTGATGTATACAGTGTGTTCAGTTCATGTAGGTGAGTTATTATTGCAATGAAAAACACTTTTCTCCCATACCTGACTTCTGTAAATTTATACTGTCCAAACTTGCAGTCCTTACTCTGGTTCATCTATTGACTTCAGTGGATGTTTTGCCTAAATTGGTGGTTCTCAAACTTTTGGTATTGGTGACCCCATTTGAACACCAAGCTCTGACTGCGACCCCCTCCCTTAGAAATTAAAAACACATTTTTGATATTTAACACTATGTTAAATACTAAATTTAAACCCTGTTGCTTAAAATGAATTTACCTTTTCTCATTGCTTTTAAGTTAAGACTAAAGCACATTTTTATCGAAATAAATATAAGTGGAAAAGTTATTTTTAAGTAGAATTTTATTTTAATACTTGACAGCAATTAATGATCTGAAGCAGCCAAAAATCAGTGAGATGGATGATGCTGTTTATTTGACACAAGAAGTTTTATTCTTGGTGGTGTTTTAGAAAGGGTGCATCTGATGTCATCCTTCACATCAAGCTGGTTTTGAGATTTCGTCTTTATTGTGAAAAGGCTGGAGAAGCCATTCTCGCACTCTCTGGGCCATTTAGGACACCAGTGGGTATTCACTTGCAACTGAGCACCAGAACTGGTTTGGAGGCAGCTGTGTGAATTTTTCTTTCACTTATCATCATGGATCATGTCAACAAACTGTTTCTGTGTGTGAATATCGTCAGTAGGTAACTGCTCAGCTGTCACATTGAGAGGGTTCTTCACCAGGGAATGAAGTGCTTCTGGTAGCGCCAGGAAATAGTGTGAGAACTCTTTATGAAGGGCTCTCAAATGTTCACTGATCGCTGATTTGAGAGCACTATCAATGTTAACTTCCTCCTCCTCACTGAACGAGGAAAGTGTCAGAAACATGCCGTATCTGTCTGCGTCCAGCTTCCTGCACCACAGATCCAACTTCATCTGGAAGGCTTTGATTTTATTAGTCAGGTCTATTAATGTTGAATGTTTTCCCTGAAGTGACAGATTGAGATCATTAAGGCTACCCAAGATATCAACTATATATGCCAAGCAGAGAAGCCATTTCTTGTCACTGAACATTTTGTTCAGCTCTTGTTTCTGTTTTCGCAGGAAAAACTCAGCCATCTCTTCACGATGTATAAAAACGCGCTTTAATGCACGTCCTCTAGAAAAAGGAGTGTGAAAAAGCAGAACTTCATATTCACCACCCATTTCATTGCAGAGCTCTCACAAGAGACGACTATTCAGAGCATGAGCTTTAATGTAGTTCGCTGCTCGTATAACAACATCCACCACAGCATTAAGGCATATTGGCAATGTCTTTGCAGCTAGGACTTGATGATGGATTCCACAATGAGTGACAATCACATTAGGTGAGACACACTTTACCTTCTGCTGAAAGCCAGACCGTGCACCCATCACGGCTGGAGCACCATCGGTACAGATACCACAAAGATTTTTCCATTCAATGCCATTACTTTCAAAAAAGGCATTCACCTTATTGAAAATGTCCTGTGCTGTTGTGGTTGCTTCAAGTTGTTCACAGAATAAGAACTCATCCTTAACATCCCCGGCATTAACATACTGTACGAATGCTATCAGTTGTGTGTAGTGAGTAACATCAGTAGTTTCATCAAGTTGCAGGCTGAACATACTGAAAGCAGAATGTTTCACACATCCCTGTCGGGGTCGGGGCTCACAGCCAGAGGTCAGGGTCGGGGTTTGCAACCCCGCACCGGGGTCGGAGTTCGCAGCCCAGAGTCGGGGCTTGCAACTGCGCACCGGGGTCGAGGTTGGGACTTACAGCCACATGTCCCTGTCGGGGCTCATAGCCCGGCGCAGAGGTTGGGGTCGGGTCAGGGCTCGCAGCCGCACGCCAGGGTTGGAGCTCGCAGCCCGGCGTAGAGGTCAGGGTCAGGACTCGCAGCTGCGCACCGGGGTCAGAGTTTGCAGCCACACGTCCCTGTCGGGGTTGGGGCTCACAGCCCGATGCAGAGGTCGGGGTTGGGTTGGGGCTTGGTCGGGGCTCGCAGCTGCACGCCAGGGCCGGGGTCGGGGTCGGGACTCGCAGCCACGCACCGGGGTCAGGGCTTGTAGCCACACGTCCCTGTCGGGGTCAGGGCTCACAGCCTGGTACTGGGGTCGGGGTTCACAGCCTGGCGCAGAGGTCAGGGTAGGGTTGGGGCTTGCAGCCACGCATCCCTGTCAGAGTCGGGGCTCGCAGCTCCACCCAGGGGTCAGGGTTCGCAGCCACGCGTCTTGGTCAGGGCTCACAGCCCAGTGCAGAGGTCGGGGCTCACAACTTGCAGCTGTGCTCTGGGGTTGGGGCTTGCAAACCCCCACACAACTGGGTCACCACCCCCAGTTTGAGAACCAATGGCCTAAATAAAGGCTGTTGCTTGATGCCCTAAGTTTGTAATATTAATGTTGCTTTAATGTAGGAGTTGCATTTCATTATATAAATTACAGCACAAACACAAAAGTGGGTGGCTTCAAGTAGGGTTAGGTCATAGTTTCACCCTGAATTTCTTCATAACCTCCAACAGTGTACTGATTTATACGGTATGGCACTAGTGTCTGAGGTTCTATGCTAGGTACATTTCTTAAATGTATATACTGAATTCTGACCACTGGCACTACGGCAGCTGGTGACTAGCAGCCACAATCTCAAAAGGTGGCCAGCCCTCCAAACAGTGCCCTATTCTTACCCAGTCCTTAACTGGCCCCCAAGAACTTGGAAGGAGCAGAGAGTGAGCAACAAGGGGCAGGAGCAGAGATGCAGTTACTCCACCCCCACAGTAGGTACATTCTCCAGGTGGAGCTGATTTCTTGGCCAGTAGGCAGCTCTCTAAACAACTGGTTAGCCTACTGTAGCAGGGTGCTGGTGCAAAGGCACCTAATTAGCCCCTGCTCAGCCAGCCCCAATCAGGAGAAATAGATTGGGGCTGGGGAGAAGTCTGGTGCCTGGCCTCTGGAACTGGCTGCACCTGTGGGCCTGCTGGTAGAAGAGCTATAAAGGCTGGCAGGCAGTACAGAGGAGGGAATGGTCAGGGAAGGGGTAATCTCCAGGGAGACTCCCTGTAAAAGAGGAGATAGGAAGAGCTATTTGTTTGTAAATAGTATTGCTGGTGGTGGGAACTGTATGTAAATAAAAGCCATGGGTGCTGCAGCAAGAAGAGCCTCACAGTGCTTTATTGAGGGAGCACAGAGCTCAGCAAGGGGGGCGGCCCAGGAGAGGACCCGGTTACACCTACCATCTGTACACTCTCAAGATGGTGCCTGCTGCAATCTCCTTTTCCCTCATATGACTGTGATTACCAAAGAGGGAAGGTCTCTAAGGTCTGCTTTACTCTGTCCCCTGTACAGACCACTGTAACTGCATTTGTCTTCAACCCTGCATACTTGATGGCTTTAGCTACATGTATGCTGCCAAACTGCAGCTGCTTATTTTTTCATCCCAAGCCCCTCTGCCTTTGCTCTTCTCCATTATTGTGGCTAACACAACTATTTTCTTAGTCACTCAGCCTAGGGGTAATCTTTAACTTCTCTTTCCTTACCACACATCAGGACTGTTACCAAGTCTTGTTGCTTTTCCCCCTTTAATATTTCAAAATTCTGATGCTTTCTTTCCCTCTCAACAGCTCAGACACTTGTCTACACACTAGTCATCTTGCTTCTGAAACTACTTCCACCATGGCCTCCCTAATATGCACATTAATTTCCTGCCAATTGGTCTGAAATGCAGCTGCGAAAATCAGACCCTGGCACTCCCCCCTCAGATATCTCCATTATCCACCATATTATGTTTTTAAATTCCTTGGGCTCACCACCTTCAAGACCCTTCATAAGTCTGCCCTGGTCCACATCTCAAACCTCATTCTTATTATATATCCCCCTAGGAACCCTTCTGCTACCTCAGCCTTGAGACCTGCATCATGACTTTCTTCCATGCCGCTGCTTTGTTTAAAATGACCACTCCACCCCAATGTGCCAGACTGCCTGTCCTCTCTTCATTCAGATCACTCCAAAAGACATTTCTTCTGTGAGTCCTAAAAACAAATTTGAGGGAGAAAGAAAACAATAATCTAACATAACAGAACCATAACTGCCTACTTCCAATATTTCAACCATCATCATTTTTAGTCTCCTCCCCCCTTCTGTTTATTGTGCTCAGTCTTGTCTGGACTAAAATTAGATTGTAAGCTCCATGGGGAAGGGCATGTGTCTTATTTGTTCAGTAAAGTGCCTGTCACACATTGGGCACTGTATAAATAATCACAACAATGGCTTTTTATGATAGTTTAATTACCTAATCATCTATGATTTTTTTTTTTTTAGTAAATCAAACATTACATTGTTCATGTAAGGGAAAACAAAATTTGAAAAAGCAATTTTACATCTTTTAAAAAAATACTTTCTTTAGAGCAGTTTTCCTTTTCCCTTTTCTTCTGTTGTTTCTGCCAGCCTTGCTCCATTATTTGTCATCAACTGTTTGATAATTTGTCTAATTTAGAGTCAAATCCAGTTGTCCCATTGACTTAAGTGGAGCTATTTTGTGAGAGTAATTTTAGCAGGATTGGGCATTAAGCTATAATATCCTCCAGCAGGGACCTTGTCTTCTCATTTTTGTATGAAGCATCATGTCCATTTATGGCATGATATAAGTGATAAAGGAAAAAATAAATCTCAAAACAGAAATATTACAGAAAATTGTTTTTAGTCCCAAATAACATTAGGTGATATTTAAAGGAAAATGACTTTTGATAATAGTTCTGAAACTCTGTTAAATAATTTCATTTATTATTAATATTATCCTTATGGTCTGGCACAGCAATATCGGGATCAATTTACACCAGGCACAGTACAGACTCCTTCCTAATCCCGAAGTTAAACAGTCACTCATTGCAGGTCTTGAGAAACGCTTGGTTTCACGAGTCTGTAGAAGGGGTGCAGACACAAAAGCAGCACTCCACTCAGCAAACGTAATCTGCAAGCAAAGCATACGACTGTCTGCTCAGGCAGTGGTGAGTGCACAACCAGTATAGCATGAAGTTTATATGGTCTCTAACTCTCTGCAGGCACTGCCAGAACATCCTCTGTTATCTGGTACAGCTGGGCTGCTTTTTAAAAAAAAAAAAGCTTTTCTTGCTGAGAGCTAAATTTTCCATTTTGCTAAAGAGACTAAGGAAGGCTGCTGGTATTAGCAGATTTATGAGAGTTTTATAGTGGACTATGGAGCTTAATTTTTTCTCTTACAATTCACCAGAGCTTCCAGAAAACCTTCTAAAATCTCCCAGAGGTCACTGCTTCAGGGCACTGTCCTGGACACAAGTTCCCACAGGGCTCTGCAACTGAAAAGGTGCGACACCGCACAAGTATAGAGGTACGGCAAAACTGTAACTGACTTGCACCTGTAAAACCACCATAGACCACCCACCATTGCTTGTACTTACATTGGTACCATCGCCCACTTGCTAAAATCACAATTATTTCTCTGAGTACTAGAATCTCCATTTTAAAATAGCCCAGCCAATAAAAACCTCATCAACAAAAACAATTAATCTGAACTGTTTAGCTAAGGAGGGACTTGAAATACTCTGGCAAGTACATTTCACAGCTCTATCACAACAGATACTATATTATTTTATTTCAAATATTGAACAAAACTGAAAAAATGTTTTGATAACAGGGCCAAGAGCGGACATTCAAGGTAGGGTTTTGTTTACATTTTCCAGTGCCAAATAAATAAATAACATTGCAGTACTGCGAACACACACTACACTATGGATTGCAACTGGTTAAAGCCTTGTAACTCTACCATGAAAGAAAACTTGCTGGATTTCAAAATCTAGCATAAGTACCTATTGAACATAAATATCCAATAGATTTTGCAAAAAAAAATAAATGTTTTTTTTGAAAAACAAAAACCTGACACTTTAATGTCACCTCAGATTTCTCTCAGGCTGTGAAAATGTATATCAACACTTTGCTCTTATACAGCTGCTTTCATGCAAGGCTAGAGAAATGTCATTAAACACTGCAACACCGCTGTGAGCCAGCAAAGTATCATTCGCCTCAATTTACAGGGGAGAAAGGTTGACTGAGAGAGAGGTGAAGTGACACGCTCAGGGCCACATGGGGAGCTAGTGGCAGAGCATCAAAGAGAGCCCAGGAATCTCCTCCTCTCTCCCAGCCATGTGCTCCAATTGCTGGGGGGGGTTGTTTGTTCAAAGCGTGAGATTGCCAATCCAGCCAGGAAATACAAAGACCAAAACTGTTATTCCTTCTGATAAGGGCACAGCCACCCTATAAACCAGTCCCCTCGGTGACCGGCTCAGGGAAAGGTTTGGGGTGGGTCCGCCCTTTAGCACTAGGCGTTAAACACAGGGCCCCGATCCGGCCCTGAGAACGGGGCGGCGGATCCCTGCTCCGCCCCCGTCCTTCGGGTCGCGCACCAGGAGCGCCCGCTCCCCGGGCCGGCCCGGACTAGCGGCGCGGGGTCCCGGCCCGCCCGGGGGAGCGCATCGGCCCCGCCCCCGCCCGCTGCCCTGGCTGCAGCGGGGCCGAACCAGCCGAGGCGCGCTCCCGCCGCAGTCGCCGGGCTCGGGGCCGCGCAGCCGGGCGCGGGGAGGTGAGTGGCGTGGGAGGCGAGTGCGCGCAGAGGCGGCGGCGGCGCGCACGGGACGGTGTGTGTGTGAAGGAGACACCGGGGCAGGGGAAGCGGCTGCGCTCGGCTCCGGGAAGACGCTGCCGAGCAGGAGGCGCCGCCCCGGGTCCCCCCCGCCCCGCGTTATCACGGAGCAGGAGGGAAAGCGCCGGGCGCGCCCGGGGACTGGGATAAAAACAATCCAATAGCGAGGAGCGCCCCCCCCCCCCGCAGCAGGAGACCCCCCCCCCCCGCGCGGCGCGGCGGAGAGGCCCCGGCACCGAGCGCCCCGGGGCAGCGGCGGAGGATGTCGGGCGGCGGCGGCGGCAGCCGGGAGGAGGAGCGGCGCAAACTCGCCGATATCATCAACCACTGGAACGCGAACCGGCTGGACCTGTTCGAGATCAGCCCCCCCACCGAGGTGAGACCCCCCCCCGCCACCCCCACCACCGGGCCCTCCGCTCCCCGCACCTGCGCCCCCGGGCCCGGACCCCCCCCCGGGCCGCCGCGCCCCCTCCCCCCGCGAGGTGAGACGCCGCGCCCGGCACAGGCCGCGCCCGCCCCGCCCCGGGTCAGCCTGGCGCGCCCCTCCCCGAGACTCTCCCTCGGGCCGGGGGGGCGACGCGGGGCAGCCTCCCCCGGCTCTGCCCGGAGCCGCGGGTCGCTAGTGGGGTTGGGCAGGAGGGGAGCGGGGGGATGACATAGCCCCGCGCCCGAAGGTGACTCTTCCCCTGGCCGAGGTGGGGCTGGTGCCCGGGGGGACGAGGCGGGGGTGATTTTCCCTTTAAAGTGCCCCGAGGGTCTCTGGTGAGGGGCAGGTTTGCGACCGAGCAGAGACGGGGCAGATCACAGGACCCCCCACCCCCCGGCCAAGTGGGAACAGGGAGGGACCCTCTGGGAGAGGTGCTGCCAGGGGCTTCAGGGGGATGCAAACAGGAGGACCCGGAGGGGGGGGGGGGCTGTGCTTTGTAACGCTTAGAGATGGGAGGGCAGCGGCCGGCGAGGGAAACGCTGGGAGTGTTTTAAATGCTTCGCTTTGTGCGGAAAATGCCCCTTTTAAAACGCAGCTTCCTTTACTTCACAGCTCAGGGTGAGCTGCTGGTGAAATCTCCTGTGTAGCTTTCAAAGGGCGTGACGACGGGGCCTTTTTGGCTCAATGTGTTTGAAAACTTTGAGGTTGCCAACGTTCAGTTTAAAGTAAATATCGGGCAGATTCCTAGTCCTGAGAGTTCACATGTTGTACCGGAAAAACACAGTGGGTGATTTCTTCCTAATGAAATGGGCGTTTTTTAATTACTGGAATGAAGCTGGGGTTGTTTTTTAAAAAGGAACATTCAAGCCACACCCCGCCTCTACCTCTTGTCATATTCACTTCAGCTGGTCAGTGTTGTGTGTCTGGTTTGAAAGGGTGTGGGGGAGGGTTTGGGTAGGTAGGTTATAGTCCTATTTGTCTGACAGTGAGATCCCTGCTCATAGGGTGGAGACTGATCATGTGCATGTTCCCAGGGAAAAGAAGGAAATTAACATCAGCTTTTGGCCTGGGCCAGTTTGTGGTTGTTTATTAACAAAGGTCCCAGAAAGAATCTTGCCTTCTTTAAATCACAGGCCCATTTTGAGTTCCAAGTACAGACTAATATAGAGGTGGGGAAACCATGAAAAAGTTAAAAGCAATCTAATATCTTTAAATTATTAGAGCTTGAAAAAAGTAATATATTTAATTGGACGTGGTCTCTTCTATGCACTGCTGTGAACTTTTCTTGTACTATTACGGTAATATTACCAAGATAAGTGTTTTGTGTAATTTGTGATATCTTGCCGTGTTTATCGTAATTCCAACTCTTTGCTTTTTATTCACTAGGTATTACGAAACACATTGATATTCTGTTGGCACTTATTTAAAAAAGTAGGAGCTACCACTAATGCAGTTTTCATAGCTTGTTTTGGGAGCAAAGTACTCTTCCAATGTGGACCTGTTTATTCCTGGGGGAATTCTGTGCACTGTGCAATGCAGAATTTCTGCAGAATTAACATTTTTCATTTTTCCCTACGCAATTGGCGCTGTGGAGCTGCTGGTCACCACTAGGGGCCAGTGGACCTGGCAGAGCCCGGCTCCCCAGCTCACAGTGTGCCTGCGCGGGAGGCCCAAACGGTTGTAGTTCCTGAGTTTGCCAGCCCCGCTTGGTCACATGGTGTGGAGCTGGAGCTGGCAAGCAATGCCCAGCGGGGAGAGGCTGGAGCAACAGCTGGGAGCTGCAGGGAAAGGCTGCTACTTTTTGGGAGGGGAAACTGAGGGTAAGTGTGTGGAGGGGCCTGCTGGAGGTGGGGGGCATGACTTGAGCTGTTCCGCAGGCAGCCGAACCTTTAAATTGTGTCCGTGTCCTCCCCCCACCCATCAGCAAGTATGGGTCATCTCTGCCTGGCGGGACAGTAATGAAGCTTTGTGGAATGGAGCCTGTTGCGGGGCTCTGGGGGAAAGGGGAACAGGAGTCTGGGCTGGAGGGGCCCCACACAGCCCCTCCTCCCCTGCAGTACCCCTGTCAGAGCTTGAAATATGGTAACTCTTCCGGGGGCAAGGTGAAAAAACAAGAATCAACTAAAGGACCCAAAGAGCAGAGTTTTCCCCCAAGGTGTGCCTAACTGGCACATCTGACACATCCAGACTGAGGTGCCCGACAAAAGCATAACAGAAACTGGGTTGTCATAGGGGTTTCTTTAACTCTCTATTGCTGGGGCAATCTTTTTTTTTGTTGTGTGCATGGTTACATACATGCTGACAGATAATTTGAAATAAATTACCAAAATAATTGAAACTGGGGAGATTATATTGTGTTTTGACAAATAAGATACGTAGATCTTTTCGCTGCAGAATTTTTAATTTTTTGGCATAGAATTCCCCCAAGAGTAACCGATAGGTTGACACAAAATATCAGTAGTTGAATTTTTACCTATTCCCTGTTGTCTCCACCAGTGTTTCATATCTCATCTCTTTCTTCCCATTTAGGGAAAATTATATTTGTGCAGTGTTATTGTGCTAGTGACAGCCAGCTTGAAAAAAATAATTTCTTTAGGTTGGCTTTGCACATTTGCCATGGAGATTTACCAGTCATAGAATCATAGAATCTCAGGGTTGGAAGGGACCTCAGGAGGTCATCTAGTCCAACCCCCTGCTCAAAGCAGGACCAAACCCACCTAAATCATCCCAGCCAGGGCTTTGTCAAGCCTGACCTTAAAAACCTCTAAGGAAGGAGATTCCACCACCTCCCTAGGTAACCCATTCCAGGTCTTCACCACCCTACTGTGAAAAAGTTTTTCCTAATGTCCAACCTAAACCTCCCCCACTGCAACTTGAGACCATTACTCCTTGTTCTGTCATCTTCTACTACTGAGAACAGTCTAGATCCATCCTCTATGGGAACCCCCTTTCAGGTAGTTGAAAGCAGCTATCAAATCCCCCCTCATTCTTCTCTTCTGCAGGCTAAACAATCCCAGTTCCCTCAGCCTCTCCTCATGAGTCATGTGCTCCAGCCCCCTAATCATTTTTGTTGCCCTCCGCTGGACTCTCTCCAATTTATCCACATCCTTCTTGTAGTGTGGGGCCCAAAACTGGACACAGTACTCCAAATGAGGCCTCACCAGTGCTGAGTAGAGGGGAATTATCACATCCCTCGATCTGCTGGAAATGCCTCTACTTATACAACCCAAAATGCCATTAGCCTTCTTGGCAACAAGGGCACACTGTTGACTCATATTCAGCTTTTCGTCCACCGTAACCCCTAGGTCCTTTTCTGCAGAACTGCTGCCCAGCCATTCGGTCCCTAGTCTGTAGCAGTGCATGGGATTCTTCCGTCCTAAGTGCAGGACTCTGCACTTGTCCTTGTTGAACCTCATCATATTTCTTTTGGCCCAATCCTCTAATTTGTCTAGGTCCCTCTGTATCCTATCCCTACCCTCCAGCGTATCAACCACTCCTCCCAGTTTAGTGTCATCTGCAAACTTGCTAAGGGTGCAGTCCACACCATCCTCCAGATCGTTAATGAAGATATTGAAGAAAAGCATATAAGCTATTTGATTGCCCTCTATCATGATTGTAATGAGAAATTACATTTTGCTCACCTTGGACAAATAGATTTTCAATTTAGGCCCAGATCCTGCAAATGTACATACTTAATTTTACTACTGTGAGTAGTCCGATTGATTTGATTGTGAATTATAGTGCTATTTTACAGACATGTAGGCTGGGATTTTCAAATGAGCCTGAAGACAGTACAGGCTCCTTTGTGGACCAGAAATAATCAGTTTTAATTCACACCTGATGGTGTTTCAGTGCAAGTTTGTGTGGATCAGTCCTAAGGGAAGTGTCCAAATTCCATTGAGAGTTTTCACTCCCTTTAGGCGTCTTTGAAAATCCTAGTTGTAAAAATAAAAAAAGTCATCCACAGGGTTTTGGACAGTGTGATCCATTGGGTAGGGTATAGAATTTGGGTTCTGTTCCCAGTTCTCTCTGGCGTGCTGTTTGATCTGAGCAAATTACTTAACTTCTCTTGGCTTCTGTTTCATATACATGCTGTGTAGATTTTTTTTTTAAGTGACATTTTGTTAAAGGGCCTTAAGTTCTATAGATGAACTTTCATTATGTGAAATACAATCAAAATACTTCACAACTTTCAAGATTTTTTGCCAAGTAAAGTGAATACTGCACACTTAGAGGTTCATATTTTGTTACACTGTGAACAAACCTCTTTAAATACAAATGTTCTTACAGAAATACTGTGTGGACTTATTGAAAGTAAGGTAACATTTACACCTAATAGCATTGTAGGTATTTAAATATTTTTTAAACATTAATGTGTGTTTCAGAAATCTTTTAGTAGTCCATATTACTTATTAGTGCCCCAGATGAACAGCATGCGACACTTATAGGTATCAAATAAGATTAGGTTCCTGACCAAAGAAGTTTACAAATTAATATAAAATACTATATGTTATGACTTAATTTAATATCAATGCAACTAACATAAACTGAATTCTTATTTTGTCAAGATCGATGGAAATAGTGGAATGCTGTAATTTCATAGTTCTAAGGAATTTTGCTTTGCTGTGGTTTATGCAACATTATAATAAATAATAATTGGAGATATACCTATCCCCTAGAACTGGAAGGGACTTTGAAAGGTCATCGAGTCCAGCCTCATGCCTTCACTAGCAGGACCAATTTTTGCCCCATATCCTTAAGTGGCCCCCTTAAGGATTGACCTCACAACCCTGGGTTTAGCAGGCCAATGCTCAAACCACTGAGTTTGAATTTGGATTAAACTACAATTAATAAAAATTGTTTTTAAATATATAGTTTATTATTCAACAACCTTTTAAAGAATGCCAGGTCATCTAAGGCACGGCAAATTGGTTGGGACATCTGGACCAAGTAATGTGTATATTGTGGTTTGAGGAAATCAGCGGAGAATCAAGAGTCAAAAACAAAACAATTCCCTCCCAGAAAGAAAATGGAACTAACAAATTCTCGTACTCCTTAAAATTTTGCTTATTTGTTAGTCTATTGCTTGGTTTTTGTCTTATCTATTTAGAATTTGAGCTTTTTGGAACATGTCACATTATGTGCTTGGCTATCACCTAGCACAGTGGTGCTTTGAGCTTGATTTGGTACTTTGGGTACTATAAACCAGATATATTATTCAGTAGCAAATATATTTTTTTAAACTGTGTGTACGTGTGTGTGCCATTACTTAAATTCACTTCACTATAAGAATTTTTCACTGCTAAGTTTTTGCAATGAAAATATTTACTTTTACAGCATGCTATTAAATTTTTGAAGGGAAACATGTTCATTGGACCAAAGAGAGAATTAAAATGACTCCATGGTCTAGTGGTTAGGGCACTCACTTAGGAGGTAGGAGTCATAAGTTCAAATCCCCCAGCTCGGTGGCTTATTATTTATATGAAGAGGAACAGCTTCATCAGGAAAAATTGAAACCTTCCTAGAATATCCCATAGCTAGGGCCCTACCAAATTCACGGCCATGAAAAATGCATCATGGACCGTGAAATCCAGTGTCCCCCTATGAAATCTGGTCTTTTGTGTGCTTTTACTTTATACTATACAGATTTCAGAGGGGAGACCAGCATTTCTCAAATTGGAGGTCCTGACCCAAAAGGGAGGGAGTTGGGGGGTCACAAGCTTATTTTAGGGGGGAGTGTCACAGTATTGCCACCCATACGTCTGCACTGCAGTAAGAGCTGGGCAGCTGGAGAGCAGTGGCTGTTGGCTGGATGCCCAGCTCCGAAGGCAGCACCCCACCAGCAGCAGCGCAGAATTAAGGGTGGCAATACCATACGTTGCCACCCTTACTTCTGTGCTGCTGCCTTCAGAACTGAGTGGCCGGAGAGTGGCAGCTACTGACTGAGGGCCAAGCTCTGCAGGCAGCAGCACAAAAATAAGGGTGGCAGTACCATACCATGCCATCCTTACTACATGTCCTTACTTCTGCGTTGCTGCCGGCGGAGGTTCTGCCTTCAGATCTGGGCTCCTAGCCAACAGCCACCACTCTCCAGCTGCCCAGCTCTGAAGGCAGCGCCGCCACCAGCAGCAGTGCAGAAGTAAGGGTAGAAGTACCGCAACCTCCCCTACAATAACCTTGCAACCCCCTCACAACTCCTTTTTGGGTCAGGACCCCTAAAATTACAACACTGTGAAATTTCAGATTTAAATAGCATTTTAAAAATCATAAATTTCATGATTTCAGCTATGACCATGAAATTGACCAAAATGGACTGTGAATGTGGTAGGGCCCTACCCAGTGGTTAGGGCACTCCACTGAGAGGTGGGAGACCCTAGTTCAAATTCCTCCTTCACATCAGCCAGAGGGGCGAACTGAACTGGGTCTCCCACATGCTGGGTGAGTGCCCTAACCACTGGGCTAAAGGTTATAAGAGAGGCATCACCACCACCATCTTGTCATTGACTAAAAAGCTAGATGAGGACAATCTAGCCAGGGTCAAAAGAAATATTTCATTTAACCAAAATTAATTTTTTCTTGACTTTTTTGATTCAATGACACTTTTTTGAATTTTCAGTTTTAGTTCAGCTTGACCTGAACCTTCGTTTGATTTCCCCCCCCAAACTGAAAAATCAGTTATTTGCCCAGCTATAATAGTGTACCTCCCTTTTTTTGTAAAGCGCATTGAAATCTACTGATGAAAAGCAATGGGTGTAAAAACTAGACATTATTATTGTCTTGATAATACATCTTTAACTTTACTACGCATCTTACTCTCAAATCAAAGTGAAAAAGGCTAAAAGGATTGTGGTTTTCATAATATGGATAATTCAGCTTTCTTATCCTACATAGCTATGTTACATATTGAGTTAGATTTATTTTTGGAGAAACGTTTGAGAGCAGTTTTAAGCTTGCCTGAGGGCTGCTGAGTAGGATGGTGGTCATGAACCAAAATTTATTTTATTTAGAATTTCCAGAAAAACTATTTTAATCTAATGACATTTTCATTCATAACATATATTGTAATTTTCATGTGTGTATCTAAGCTTATGCACAACTCTGATTAATCTTGTATTTGTTTTATGTTAAATCTAGCTTCTGAAGTCAAATAGATGGTCATTTCATATTTAATAATTACTGTTTTTAAAAAGCAAACTTTTGAAAAAATTTAGTTTCATTTAAATCAAATATTAGAGACTTTTGCCTGTAGATATAAAATCTGCCTTTGTAGGTTTAATAGTAGCGTATGTTAGGCTAACTCTGACTGGTTCAGATCTCAATATTGAGGGGTTTTGTTGTTGACTTGATTTTTTGCTCATTTGGAGACCATGTAAGTGCAAACAGAAACTTGGTCTAGGCAGTACATCTCTAAATTTACAGAATTGGCTTTTAAATTGTGTGTGTGTGTGTGTGTGTATATATGTATATATATATATGTTTAGGAAAAATGGTGAGATGTTGATTGGATGGCATGGGGAAGGGATTGGAAATGAGATGTAATTTTTTACTTTTAGGTGATGGATTCAGATCTGATCCTGGGTGTCTGATAGAGGTTAAAAGTCATTATAATTTGAGGGATGTCTGATAGAGCTTATACGAACGTGAGTTGATAGGCCTTTAGAACACTTAAGATTTTTTCAAATGCATAATTCCCAATGCATGCAGCTCCATTAATGGTAGCACCGATGGAAGCTGAAGTATAGACAAGAATTGTACATTTTTTTACCACTTTATTATCCAAACCTGCGCAGAACAAGGTAAGACAACATGGTGTCAAAAACATTTGTATCTTTTTTGTGCTTTGTGTACACTATAGCTTCCACCCCTTCTACCACTTGAGGAGCTTCACTAGCTAGAAATTATGGGTCTGAAAAAGCTTAAGGCTGTGTTTACTTTGATTGCTTTCAGAGATTTCCAAAAACAGAATGAACATGGAAAATGGATTCTCTTTGCAGGGAATCCCTGAGGATTGAGTTTTAGAGAAATTGGCAAGTGGAAAATCTTGAAATGCAGCTACCTGTGCTGTACCTATTCTTTTAATGAATAGAAGACTTTACAGAAATTTCAGTCTGACATCTTTTACCGTTTTACAAAAGATAAAAGTGGTGATGATACCTTCTAAAGTTATTGTTTAATGATTTTTTAGTTCAGTTACATTTAAACTTGAACTATGGAATTACTCATTTGGCTCACCATTGATTCACAATTTTGCATGAAAGCTGGGTTGAAAAGCTAATTTAGGGAAAAGCAGGTGATGAAAGTCTGCTTGATTACATTAAGGGATGCTTTACTTACACAAGCTTCTTATTAACTGAGTAAAGTGAATGTGTAGTCTTTGCAAACCTAACATTATTGGAAGCTGCCTTGAGAACCATAATAAGTGTAAGTTCTTGACTGCTATGTAAAGCATAGCAAAGGCAACATAGCAGTGCCCTGAAGGTTTTTCCTTGTAAGAAGATGCACTAGGTTTCTCTGAATATTTATGTAAGTTACTTCTTGGGTTAGTGGCTAATTAATTCTGTAAGGTTCAGACATATACTTTTTAAAAAAATTCCCTCCTGATGGGTGAATCTGTTATTGACTAAAGTGCTACTGACTCAATTGAGTGCTTTTGAAATATTAGGGTGTTATGTTTGTACAAATGTGCTTTTTCTGACAATAAAACATGAGACTTCTTGATGTCTTCTATTTAAAGCGGGCTTAACAAAATAAAGGAAATGGAATACACTTTTAAATTTATGTATAATGGTGCCGCAGTAGTGCAAAGATAGCAGAATAACAATTTTTATCTCTCCTAATCAAAAAGAAATATGCCCAGCCAGATGGGTTATGAAGATCATCTGAAATTTAAAATAATTTTAAGAGTTGAACAGAGTGACCATATTTCATCTTGACTTGTTTTAATTTGAGTAGTGTAGATAGCAATGTAGATAGTGAGTATATGTCTGTGAAGGAAAACACTCTTGCATTTAATGTTGTGTCAGAATATTTTTTTATTTGAACAGATGCTTTATTAACTCAGGAAAGTAAGGTGGTGACTCACAAAACCCGGAGAGGTGTGTGAGAGAAAAATTCCAGTTTGGCAAGTGTGTTATGTTGCTGAAGGTGGAGTAGGAAGCCACAGGATGAAGTAGTAATTTAATGATATGCCATGCTGTCAGTGAAGTTAGGTATGTAGGAAGTCGGATCTGTTTTTTTCAAAAAATAAATAAATAATATAAAACTTACGTATTTTAAATTTCAATGGAAGTCTCTTGAAATATTTAAGAAAATATACTTGTGCCTAATATATGGCAGAGATTTTATGCATAGTACAGTTATGTAAAGTTCATTTCAGTGAGCTAAAAATACAGGAAATGTATGAGAGATTTTACTGTTACTTGTAAATGAATTAGTATAGTCTATTGACCTCTGCTTTTGAAATTGTTGCCCCATTGTTGATATTGTCATGCAGTTACCACTTTTTCTTCAATATCCATTTTGCGTTAAAAATATTGCTGATAGTCAGCTATATAAAGTGTTAAAAGGATGCCTAACCACATTAAATGAAGACAAGAAGAGATTGCTAGACATGTGAAAAGGTTCAAGAATTCCCAAGCAGCTGGAGAGTGAAATTTCACTGCTTCTGCTCATAATGGCAAATATGAAACTGTTATGATGATCAGTGCCATTCTTGCTTTTCAACATATAGTGTCACTCACTCCTCAGCTATGCAGTAGTCATAGTTCTGTGCCCAAAATATGGGTAATTCCAGGCGGGCAAACAAACACTAAAGCAAAATTGAAGGTTGAAAAATCAAATACTCCAGAGTCAAGAAATGCAGAGGTAAGGCTGAGTGTTCAACCTTAACTCTGCCCCGTTAGATAATTTGTTTTATAAAATATAATCTTGTGGTGGTGCTACAGTCAACTTACTTGTTCATGTTACCACACCCCTGCTATCCTCTCTGAATCACGCTGCTGGCTCTTTCTGCTCCACTGCATTAAATCCAAGTTGCTTGTTGTCCCATTGGAAGCCCAGCACAAGACTTGCCACTACAGTAGAACCTCAGAGTTATAAACACCAGAGTTATGAACTGAGTGACCAACCACACACCTCATTTGGAACCAGAAATTTGCAATTAGGCAGCACTAGAGACCAAAAAAACCGCAAGTACAGTACTGTGGTGAACGTAAAGTACTAAAAAAAAAAAGTGAGTTTGAGAGAAATTTTTTTTACAATGTAAGGGAACTCTCTGCCTGTTTCATTTAAATTAAAATGGCTAAAATCAGCGTTTTCCCTCTGCATAGTAAAGTCTTTAAGCTGTATTAAGTTAGTGTTCAGTTGTAAACTTTTGAAAGAACAATCATAACGTTTTGTTCAGAGTTACAAATATTTCAGAGTTATGCTCAACCTCCATTCCCAACATGTTCTTAACTCTGAGGTTCTACTGTTTTTACTTACCTGACCTAGTCTCTTATTCCCTAATTTCCTCTACACATTCTGTTCTAGCCATTGCTGTGTCAATATACCATTTGTTTTGATTCTTGCAACTGTTTGTACCTTGTGCTGCTCCCTAGGTTAGGAATTACCTTCCTGAACTGCTGTCATTCTTTAATTGTTTAAATCCCACCTTAAACCCCATATTTGCCACAATGCCAACAAGAAATGAATTGACCAAGACTCCTATTTAATGTTAAAAATAATATGCTATGCATACACTTTCAGGAGCTGTGTAATCTTGTCTGCTCTCTCCTTGTCCTCTACTGTTTTGTAACTTCATTGTTATAGTTAGATTGGAAACACTGGGATGGGAACAGAGATGTATTTGTGGCTGGTTGGTGGTTTTTGTTTTTGTTTTTTTTTTAAATGGGACTGTATGTTGCCTTGTGAACGTCTTGAAGATGATTTATTCAGCATCTAGGAGACAACATATTCTCTCAGTGGAAGAATGACATCTTCACAGTATGATTTAACAGCGTTGCTTACCCCATAGTCATTGAATTGCTGCCAGACCTCAGTTTTTCTTCACTGGTATGGTAGTCTGCCCCCCTGGTTAAAGTAAAATCCCCCCCTCTTCCAGGTTAAACAAAAATCCGAAAGCAAAGGTTTTTTTCCCAAAAAGTCTTTTACTATTTTTGGGCCCAACCCTCTTGTCAGTCTGTGACCTTTTCCTTCTCCTTTTCCCTTGCATTAGAAGGTTGACACTCCTTTTCCCCTTCGTGTAAGGGGTCTCGTGCTGTCTCTAGTGGCACTGTGGTTCCATACCGGCAGCTGTGCCCTTCCTTTACAAGGGACTCCAACCTTGGGGTCCACAACAGTGAAGTGGCTAATTGTGCCAGACTCATGTTCCTATTTCACTTCTCCTCCCCATACCTCCTGAGCTACTTTTTTGCCTGGCATGCTTACTTTACTGCTGCTTACGCCTTCTGCCCAGCTCTTCCTCAGAGCATCTTTAGCCCAGTTCCTTATCCTTGTTCCCTCAGGTCCTACCCAGACCTTGGTCACCACATCACTGGAGAAGCCCTGTGAACAAGCTACAGCTCCCCAGTTGTGTCTACGTTGAGCAGAGGAGAGTTCTTTTATTATCCTCTTTCTCAAGAGGCCTTTCTGTGGTCACGTTTTCTCTGGAAACTACAACCTTCAGATTATCTGTCCGTAAAGGACCAAACTGAGTAACAAAAGTGCTCAGCCGAAGGCTGTGGACTTAAACGCTTCAACATACCATGTTATGTAGGATAAATGGAAAATATGCTGTATCAGGAAAGTAATGTCAAAATGTTCCCAGAGTTTGTCTGAAGTTTTAAATAGTGTTTTTACTTGTTTTTATTTTTGAGTGAATCATAAAAAAAAAAAAGCTTGATGAGAGCATGTTACTATGTGATTAAGGACGTTGTCTACTCTTCTCATGTAGACTAAAAAACCTATAACATCTGTTCGAGTCATGAACCTTTCTGGAGCAGAGATTACTACTCATGGCTACTTAGTTCTTGCCAAATAGTCTAGTTGCTTCTTAGTGTGGTCCAGTATATTTTTGGACTGGATTGTTGTCAGTTTGTTTTATTCTCAATAATGAAGTGTTAAATGTACTAAAATGCATATATTTGTGATAGCAAATGAGCTCTCATAGCCATTGATTAGCAACCAGATGCTTTTCCTTCAAGAGTGTTGTTTGTCTATGTCCTAGTCCATTATACATAGGCTCCTGTGCTTCTGCTGCCACAGATTCTGCCATTTGCAGAATCAGTTTCATTTAAAAAAATGTAAATATCTAGCCCTTCTGTTTAGAATGTGCATTAGGAATATGATGTGATAGTTTTTTTTTTCCTTCTGAATCTACAGAAAGCTGGGAACAATAGCTGTGAGCGGTATGATCTGCCTAACTCATTTCAATTTAGTGTTCACTCTGAAACCTAATTTCCATTTAACTGTCAGCATTAATCATTTCACTATCATGCATTTTAACAAAATCACCCAGATAGTGTTTATGTAAAACTATTATTGTTAATTATTTATTTTATTGTAGTGCCTAGGAGCTCCAGTCATGGATCAGAACCCCATTGTTGGATATGGTGATGGATGTTTGGGGCAGGAGTGGTAGTTGAGTAGCTGGTTGCTGTCAGAAAAGATTGAGGTGGGGAAATATTAGTTCAGTCTTCACAAAAAAAAATTCTTGTTTATTTGTCCAAAAAATAAAGGGGAAGCAAATATATATTTCATTTTTCTGATGTCAAAATCCCTGGGTGGTAAACATAGAAACTGTCCATTATTCAGTAGATTAAAACCTCCCGATTTCCTCTGACAACTTATAAAATGCAGTTATGTGGTGTTAATATCAAAATCTTGTTTACATAGAAAATTTGAGGGTGCAGGAAAACTAACATTTTCAAAAATTGAAAATTTTATTTCAAGAATACATCATTTACTGTACTAATTGTTTTATGATTTCTTCATACAAGTTCAAAACCAAAGGATATGATTTTAATTGGAAGCAGAATAATTATTGCAGAATAACAATTACTCTTATTCTGGAATAGAGTGCCTTTATGGGAAGCTATTCAGGAATAGCTAAAGAGGAATAGTTTATTTCGCAATAGATTTGTCGGTCACTTCCGCCATGTAGACCAGGTCTGCATATTTGCAGGATTAGGACCCAAGTTGTTTTCTTCACTCATATGTCTGTTTATTTTTACTCTTTAGTGACATTTTGTAACTAGAGTTAAGTAGTAAGTTACTGACAGATCTTCCATTAGAATTTCTTGGCGAACTTTTTTGTATGCTTGCCCTGGTTATGTTCTGTCTTCCAGTGCATGGGTGAAAACACTTATCTGCCCAAAGGTGAGAGCACCTTCATAGTAAAACAAATGAAATAGCAAATGATTCATTTGTCGGTTACGCAAGTATATGTTGCCAAAATAAGTTGTCCTTGGTTGTCCTAGCAAACTAGACAGAGTTTAACTACTTAATTGTAATGGACCCCCCCCACTAGCATTTTTAGTGTAGCTCCCTCTCCCCCCTCCCGCCCCCCCCCCCCCGCTAGCTTGACAAGCTGCCTTTTGTGTTTAAGTCCACACTGAGATGTTTTCTTACTGCTCAGTGTAATCTTATTGGTGTTTTTAGACTTTTAAACAGTGATTTATTATTTTGTATTATGTGTACTATGGTATTGCCTGGGAGCCCCAATCAAGGAGCTGTTGTCCTAATAGCTGTACAAAAAAGTGAGAAGGGAAGACATTTCCTGCCCCAGAGAGCTTATAGTCTACATTTGGTACAAAAGGACACAATCTAAGAATTATACGCTTACCAATAACTTAGATTAACATTTTGAAAAATCTATTTTTTTAACACCATATAGTCTATTCACTTGCTTGTACTCAAAATGCACATTTTACTGACTGGTCAGTTCTGCTTTGTGGTTCGCAAGCATTAGAGCAATGCTGTTTAGATCCAGACCGGGAGAGAATATTCAATTAAAAGTATTCACACTGAAACAGAAGAAAATAAAATCTTTCTAACATAAAACACTGTAAATCTTTCCAAACATTTTTGGTATAAACTGCTTGAAAGTACATTTAATCTAGTAAAAGGCCAAATCTTGTAAAGAGCACAGGTGAAAGAGATACTTCTTGATATATTAGTAACTATTATATCAAGCCCATCTTATTAATCGTGGCTCAATTAATAAAAAAGTGTGTCTGAACAGTACATATTTCCTAGTGCTGCATTCTCTGAGAGAAATGTGGAAGGCAGGAATGTAGTAAATAAGATTTTGTTTCCACATTCCAATTACGGAAGAATTAAATGTAAGTATCTCTTCTATTTTATCCATATTTAAGATATAACTTTTCATGAGAATTGTGTTCTGTAGCCAGATACATTTATACAGAGGGCTGTCTCTTCCTGGGAGAAGGACTTTTCGTACTTATAACCTGAAAAATTAGTCAAATTGTGTAATGGTGTTTAATTGGCATTTTAAAGTTTACATTTTTTAAAAGACTATTTTATAAATCTGGCAATTAGAAATTATGAGGGTTAAGTAATTTTGTTTTGGTGGACTAATTTTTTTTCTTTTGTAGATTTAAGGGCAGCATTGTAGCTTTTAACTTACAACAAGGAAACTCAAAAGATAACATGAGTTACTGTATATACTCGATCATAAGCCGGTTTGTTTATAAGCCGACGCCCCTCAAGATGGATAAGTAAAAATGGAAACGTTTTATAACCTGTTCATAAGCCGACCCTGTAATTCAGGGGTCAGCAAACTTTGGCTCTCGGGACATCAGGATAAGCCACTGGTGGGCCGAGATGATTTGTTTACCTCCAGCGTCCGTAGCCACGGAGGTAAACCTAAGTAAAGAAAGTGTCCCGGCGTGCCAGCTGCTTACCCTGATGGGCTGGGACAGCAACTGGTGGGGAAATTTTTTGGGAGGGAGAAGCTGGGAGTCAGGGGAGTAACCCCTGTGATCACCCCCCACATGACCCCACCCCTAGCCTGGGACCCCCACTCTTTCCCCATCCCTTCCCACCTTATCTGAGGAGGATGCCTCTAGCCTGGCTAGAGCTGCTCCAGCAGGCTGGGCAGCGTGACCGCAGTCTGCTCTGGTAGGCCAGACTGGGTGACGCTGCCGCAGCATTTTCCAGCGGGCTAGGCCAGGTGGCACGGCTGCAGCGTGCTCCGGCGGGCTGGACGGCGCAGCCATAACCTGCTCTGGGGAGCGGGGCCGAGCGGCACAGCTGCAGCCTGCCAGCCCCAGAGCTGCAGCTGCTTCGGAGGCTGGGGGGAGAGCAGTGTGGCCAGAAGCGGAGAGACTCTGGCCCTGCCTCTTACCTTCTGGCTCTGCTGCCTCTCCTCGCTCCCTCTGTTGTGGGGAGGGGCTGTGTCCCACCTCTCCCTCTCTATACTTGTTCATAAGCCGACCCCCTTCTCTGGTGCTTCCCCTTTTTACTAAAAAAAATTTGGCTTATTAATGAGTATATACGGTATTTAATGTTAATGTGACATACACTGTCATCTAATTCCATTAGTTTTGTTGAACACTGCCTTTTTAAATTAAGAGGATAATTTAAAAAGAGCCGAACAGTTCCAAAGCAAGGAATGAAAGACCAGATCTCTCTATCTAAATGAATGGTATGGAGCTGTAGAATGTGGTGAATATTTCATATTGTGTGTAGTATTAAAACTATATGACCGTAGTCATTGCAGGGCACACAAGGTGTAATTCAAGAGCTTTGTGTTGGCCTTTATGCTCTAGCCTGTCATTTTCACACAGGTAAGGATTGATATGCTGTGACATTTTGGGGTTTAGCCCAAACTGGTAAGGTGTTGTCACTGCCTGCCCTGTAGCCCTGGGTTAGGGTGACCAGATCACACAGGTGAAATATCAGGGGGCGGGGGGGGGGGAGTGGAGTGCAAAAAAAAAGGCTGCCGGAGCTCCACGCCCTGCCCCCCCACCCCGCACCAGCATGCTTCCGCTCCGTCTCCACCTTCCCCCTCCCTCCAGCGCTTGTGCCGCCATACAGCTGAGCAGCGCAAGCCTGGGAGGGAGGGGGGAGGAGGAGGAATGTGGCGTCCTTGAGGAAGAGGCGGGGCCAAGGCGGGGATTTGGGGAGGGATCCAATGGGGCAGTGAGGGGCCGGGGCTGAGAGGCCAGGGCGGGGATTTGGGGAGGGATCCAATGGGGGAAGAAGGGGGCGGAGTCAGGGCGGGGGAGTGCGAGCCCCCTCCGGGCTCCGCTCTGCCTGTGAGCAGAGGCAAAATATCAGGACAGTTCGCGTCCTGACCAAAGGTAGGTCGAGACACAGGACAAATAAGGAAATATCAGGACAGTCCCGATAAAATCGGGACGTCTAGTCATCCTACCCTGGGTGTATTTGTGCTGTGCAGCCTTGATTCAGAGTCCTGGCCCCAGCAGCATGCTTACATCACAATAACCTCACCCTGGTTTTGGTTATTCCTCACAGGGTGACCCCAACACCCTCCCAGTCCCAGATTTCCCCCAAACCATCTGTCTTGTAGGGTCCAGCCCTCTTGCAGAACACTTAAAGAAGTTTAGTTCGCTGCTCCCTTAAAGAGATGGTACCCAGTACCTGATTACCTTAACTGGGGTTAACAAACCCTCTCTTGTAATCAAAACACTGAGTTGGTTTATAGTAAAAGTAAAACAAGTTTATTAAACAAAAAGACATAGGTTAAAATGATAGAAAGGGTTGCACACAAACAAAAGTAAAAATACGCTTCTAAGACTAAACCTGATTTAACAAACTAGATTCTTTTTTTCCAAGAACTATTTCTCACCAAGTCTCTTTTCCAGCATGGCTGACCACACTATCTGGGCAGGACCCTTCACAAAGCTCAAAGTGCTCAGTTTCTTTGTCACTTTAGGTGAAAGATGCCAAAATGGCTTTTTCTCTTCTCATATTTTCCCAAAGTTAATTGACCCTGCTTCAAGAGGCAGGAAGGTTGCCTGGGGGTGCAGTCTCCATCCCTCATTGAGATTAAATGGTCATCTTTTCCCACTTGCTCTCCTGGTGGCTCATTTACTTTACCCATAAATATGCTTTTCTTTGTCTTTGATCATACCTTGCTTAATTTACATTGGAAATGCATTCAAGCAGGTGGAACGACATTCTTCGGTCTGGAGCAGGTGTGGCTTAGGCACTGCTTGCCAAATACATTTTAAGAACATACTTCCAGCACACATCTATAAGCTCATTTGTGCATTTACCATACATATTTCAGGCAAGAATACTAATGATCAGTGAGTTATTAGCTTTCCAGTTATATATTATTACTTGCTACCTTTTGGGTATATACCATGACAACAGTTTGCCAGCTGTTGTTGGGGGGCTGTTAGCATCACACATGCATTCTACAAAAAAACCCATAATAGGAATAAACTAGTTTTATGCTCTAGCTCGGAGTACTAGTAGGTGTAATCAGTTCACTGGAGCCAGTAAGAAGCATCTGAAAAGCTAGTCATCCTTCTGTAGCGAAATTGACACACCTCCATTAAGGTATTTTTGAAGATGGTGAAGTTTAGGTTGCAATCTGCCATTACCTTTTAGTCTTTTAACAGGAAAAATGCAGTGTTTTTTCTTTTCATCTCTTGTCTCCTAGAACTCTTGCCAGGATTCACAATAAGAAAGAAAGAGTCTGGCTTGCTCCTCTGTGTTCTGGTTATTGTCTGTCTGCCTAATCTGAATATAAAGGGCTTTAACCAAAGGTGGTCTCCAGAGAGTGGATTATTAGTCATTAAAACAACATTTTAAACAGATTTATAAATGGATTAGTGTTGCTATTACAACATATTATTGATTCTTCTAAATATGTAAAACTGTTTTTAGTGGGCATGTAACCCACTCAATTTGATGTTGTCATAGCATGGCCCTGCCTGTTGGCATATAACATTGACGGTAATCCTAGCTCTTACTTGTTAATTGGTAATTCTTTGGTGAAATGATTGCAATTTTTAGTATAGCAAATTCAACAGTATTCTCCATATGAGAGACCACATTTGTATTCTGAAAAACAGGTTTCTCAGTGGAAACTAATCAAAGGTGTGTAGTCCTAGAATGAGAGCTAAATAAAGGTTAAACATACATGAAATTCTTCAAGCTTGGGCTTTTAAGGTGAGACTGAGTTGTGTTCAGATACCATGCTGATGGGTGGCAGAACAAAACTTTGATAGCAGTAGACCCAGGTCATAAGTGTAGTTTATTTATATATGTTGTAGGTAAAACAACTGTATCTCACAAAAAAACTGACTAGGAAGTAATTATTTACAGAAGTAATTATTTATAATTTAAATGTGGGTTAATTGATGTGAAAAGCAGTACAGTATTAATATGTAGATTTAAAACTGAAAACTAATGAGTACTGTAATAAGTACCAAAGTAAAATGTGCTGCAGCAGTCTGAATATTGAAATGTGAGGTTTTTAAAAACCTAGTTTCCCAATAAGTGAGTTTTACTAAGTGTCTGTCTTAATTTAAATAAATGTGCCACTTCCTAGTTTCCTGATGAACCCTTTGATTGTGCACACTGTATACTGTTTATACATCTCCCCATGTGGAAACTCTTCTGGAATTGTTGTATCCACATGGGAGTAGTATCAGTGTATTTGTACTCGTTTGGTTCTGTTGGTAAACATCCCTGTGTAGAATTAGTCAGGGTGAAAAATAATTGCTGGCACTCCCCTGCTTGCATTGCCATATCCTACAAATGCGCACATCCTGCAGCTTGAAGAAATAAATACTTGTCCAGGACACTGCATGGAAGAAAAAAAAAGACAGCAGGAATGTGGTTTAATTAGGCCACACCTGTATTAAGTAACACATCTGGGAACTATGGAGCAATAATTTGTCCAGTGCAGGTCATCCTTTCTTTGTAATCCAGTCTACCAGGTCCCCTTGTTATTGTTGGGGACCCCACTACTCTCCCTGTGTTCAAGGATTACTGTGGTGTGGTTATCTCTTTGCTGTAGCAGACATTAGGAACCCCAACTCCACTCCCCACTTTGTTTGGAAGATACCTTTTCCTAATCCACTTCGCATTCTGGTTTGTCAGGGAGCCAGGCCCACTGCACTGGGCACTGCCAAGTTCTGGCAAAATGGATTTTACAACCTAACCTACCCACTGGGTCCCTTCCCCTGCTGAGAGGAAGGCAAAAACCCACAATGCCCAGGCTGATTTGGCAGCGAGGGAACAATTCTTTCCCAGCCACAGAAAGGTGACTTGCTGTGGTGCCCACAGCAACATCCCCACATCCAGTCCTCCTCTCTCCTCTTCCCCATTTTGGGATTATATTTTCTTCCCAGTGCAGAATGGTGCCATAGGGCAGTGGGGAGAGTGTATAAGCCCTGTGTGTCTCTTGCTCTTGTATCTTTTTATATTTCCTGGCTTCTCTTTTCCCCTTTTAATAGATCATGTTGTAACTTTTCTGATATTCTTTTCAGTGTTTCTTTCCTTTTTTTTTCTTCTGCCCCTACTTCCCTGTATTTAGTCTCATATTTACTTTCCTTCTCCCCCCCACCCCAGAGTATCTTTATCAATAACATAGTTCTCTTTTCTAACTTGTACCTTAATTCTCTGTTTGCAACCATCACCTCGTATAGAGCTTAGAAATGTTACGACACATGTGGCAGCTAAATGTCTAAATCTACAAGCTGAAGAAAGATATGAAAAATGACACCCCCTCCCCCACGCTGTCTAGGGACAACAACTAATTCAGGGGTCAGCAACCTTTCAGAAGTGATGTCGCGTCTTCATTTATTCACTCTAATTTAAGGTTTCGCGTGCCAGTAATACAATTTAATGTTTTTAGAAGGTCTCTTTCTATAAGTCTATAATATATAACTAAACTATTGTTGTATGTGAAGTAAATAAAGTTTTTAAAATATTTAAGAAGCTTCATTTAAAATTTAAATTAAAAGCAGAGCCCCCCGAACCAGTGGCCAGGACCCGGGCAGTGTGAGTGCCGCTGACAATCAGCTCACGTGCCGCAGGTTGCCTATCCCTGAACTAGTTGAAGACACTCTTCCCCTCCCCTGCCCCAAGCTGCTGTCAAAGGTTCTTGGGTTCATATGAAGGTGCTGTCTCTGGGCTATCCTCAGGAGTTTCATGTTTCATATTAGTCTTTGATTAATAGGTGGTTAATGAATTTGAAGCTCCACCAAATCCCTTTAGCTGCTAGAAGGAAGGAGGAGCATTTTCACTCTTCTGCTCCTACTCCCAGAGCTTTTGGACCACAGTGCAAGTGGGCAAAGAGTTTCTGCCCATTCTTAGCTTTGATTGCTGTACCGTGGTATCTCTCTGACATGCTAAAGCAGTGATACTCAGATCTCAGTGGTTCAGGAGCCACGTTAGCAATCAACATTACCCAAAAGAGCTATAGTAGCGTGAATTCATTCATTCTTTTTATATATAAATTATTCTCAGAGCAGAATGACTGACCAAGTATTATTTTATCAACTACAATTGGTTAATAATGTTGTAAAAGCATCCCGATTGGTTAATAACGTTGGTTAATAATTAAATCAGTGTTTTAATATCATGTACTGCAGAGAGCCATAGGAGACACATTAAAGAGCTCCTTGTGAGCCTCAGTCTGAATATCACTGCTCTAAAGCTTCTCCCATCCTCCTTTTTTGAATTTCTTCCTTTGTGGATAGCTTTGTTGCCTGCCTTCATTGGTGTTAATAGCTTTCTTAAGTAGCAGAAATCATATTGACCTGATTCTTGTCAGTGTTATGGTCTCCCAAGGGTTCTGAATACTAGCAGTAAAAACTGGCCAGTATCTTGTCAACATTTACTCTTTTGCAGCTTGGGAAAATAATGAGCAGCAACAAAGATACTGGAACTGTCTTCCTGGTGACTTAGAACTTCTGGCCTTGGAATATATGAATCTAGTCTTCAGAGTCTTAAATTTCCCCATTGGAGCCCTAATAATTGCTTGGCCGCCTTGCCTTTTGAGTTCTCTTGTTTTGGCCAACCTGGGTATTCCCTTTGGCGGTTCAGTGAAGCTATTATCACTCAGAGCAGTTGAAATGGTTACTAATTTGTCGTCATCTTAATGTTCTGAGTTATTTAATCAAATATTGCTTCCTGTGAAGTGATCTAAGTCAAAGCTCCTTTGTGACCCAAATATCACTTGCAAATACATAAAGATCATGAAAATTGTTAAATTGAATGCTCCTGAACTTTGCTTTCTTCAAGTGATTCTCATGTGTATTCCACAATAGGTGTACATGCACTGGTGTCAGAAGTTTTTCCCCTAGCAATATCCGTAGGGGAGTGCCCCTAGCAACCGCTGGAGTGGCGTCTCCATGGTGTGGTATAAGGGGCGCTGCGTGCTTCTCCCACCCTCAGTTCCTTCTTGCTGCCAGTGAAGGTGTTTCGGAACTGCTCTGCTCCAGCTTTGCTGTAGCTCGTCCCCAGAACTCTTGTTCATTCAGTGTATGGTACCTGTAGTTAGTTAGTTTGAGTAGTTTAGTTTAGCTAGCGCGCCCGGGTCGGGGCATGCCCCGTGCCCTGGGTTTTAAGTCATGCGACACTTGTAGGCGACCTATGCCAGTGAGTGATCCGCACACGGACTGTTTACGCTGTTTGGGGGAACCCATCTCAGCGATCGCTGTAAGATTTGCAAGTCGTTTAAGTCTCAGACTGAGAGAGAGAGAGACATTAAGCTCCGGGCTATCCTGATGAAGTCGGCGTTGACCCCGACTCTGGCGTGCCGCTCTGAGTTGGCACCGCGGTGTTGGTGCGTGGCGATCCCTCAGTACCATCTACTAGTCGGCACTGCTCCCCATCCATGGGGCACGCTAAGAAGAGGCCTTCTCTGCCGCGGCACCCGAGTAAAACTGGGGCAGAGGCTATTGGGCAGTCCTCGATCCCCATTGGTTTCTAGGTCTCTGACTCAAGTCAAGCGGAGTAGCCCGGCCCATTCGGCGCAGGCTTCCTCGGATGCCTTGTAGGCGGCCAGGGGCGTTATGTCCATGCCGGTACCAGGAGCACCACCAATGTTGGCCTCACGCTGCAGAGGCCAGCTGCCGCTGGGATCTCCACAGTCTCCCCTAATTCGGTACCGGTCTCGGTCAAGAGAATGTTCCCGACACCGTTCACCGCTCAGCAACTGTTCCATGCATAGTCCACATGGGTTGCTGTCTACTCCCATCAGGTCGTCTGGCTGGGTTCCGTCTGACAGACTCCAGGCACCACTCCGCCACGAGGAGCGAACACCAACGGGACCGAGGCAGATGCCGCCGTAAGTCCTTGTCTTAGAGGGCCTATTGTAGCTGGTTGCGACACGAATGTTGATGCCGTTCCCGTTCGTCGTCTCGCTCCAGGACCCCGCCACGGCACCGCTCCTGCAGCCCCCAGTGTCGATTGCCGGTGATTCACCGTTGCGGATCTGCCCGCTGGAGCTGATCGCCAGCAGCTGTTACTGGTGTTACTGGTCCTCCACGTTGAGGTCGCGGTCTCGAGGTTGGCGCCACTCCCAGCGCCACCACTCCTCCCAGGCCAGGGACAGCGGCCTCCCTCCCACTGGACAGGTGTTTGAGACCCCTGAAAAGGCTCATCGGCACGGTCACAAGGTTTCCAGTGACAACAGCCAGAGCGTGCCTCCAGCTCTTGGGTCACATGTCGGCGTGCACATATGTGGTCTGCCATGTCAGACTCAGGATGAGGCCCGTCCAGCTCTGGTTGGCCTCGGTGTTCTCCCAGACCAGACACAGGATGGACAAGGTCCTCACTGTGCCAGAACTGGTGATCGTCTCCCTACGATGGTGGTCCTCCCCCAGGAACATTCTCCATGGGGTCCCGTTCAGAGGCAGGCCCCCGTCAATGGAACTGGTGCCCGATGCATTGGACCTGGGGTGGGGAGCCCATGTGGGGGACATTCAGACCGAAGGTGGTCTGCGCAGGGCCCTCCACATAAACGTCAAGGAGCTCAGGGCAGTGTGGCTGGCGTGCATGGCCTTCCATTCGCACCTGGAGGGCCAGGTGGTCAGGGTTCTCACGGACAACACGGCCTCGATGTTTTACATCAACAGGCAAGGCGGGGCCTGATCCTCCGCCCTCTGAAAGCCTCAAGCTGTGAGACTTCTGCATGGCCCACAACGTTTGCCTACAGGCCTACCACCTACCGGGCGCCCAGAACTTGTGGGTGGATCGCTTGAGCAGGGACTTCTTCTCTCAGCATGAGTGGGCCCATCACCCAGAGGTGGTGTACAGGCTTTTCCAAGAGTGGGGAACGCCCCAGGTGGACCTGTTTGCGACCTGGCAGAACTGTTGCTGTCCCCGGTTCTGCTCCGGGGGGTCTGGGATTGGATGTTATCTCCGATACCTTCCTCCTGTCCTGTCAGGCTGGTTTCTCTATGCTTTCCCCCCTTTCCCACTGATAGGCAAGGTCCTGGAAAAGATAAAGATGGACAGGGCCCGGGTCCTCCTGATCGCCCCAGTGTGGCTCAGGCAACATTGGTATGGGACCCTCAAGAGCATAGCGGTCACCCTGCCGTGGCCGTTGCCATCCCGCCCCGTCCTGCTCTCCCAGGACCAGGGCCGCCTCCTCCACCCCAACCTAGCAGCCCTGGTTGCTCAATGGTTAGGCCGGGAGTAGAGGACGAACTCGGAAGGGGTTTAGCGCATCCTCTTGGAAAGCAGGTGACCCTCCACACGCCAAGCCTACTTAGCAAAGTGGTCTCAGTTCTCCCGATGGGCAGATGAGCGGGCCATTTCCACTGTGGCTGCCCCGATCCACCTCATTCTGGACTACCTCCTTCACCTCAGAACCCAGGGCCTGGTGCCCTCGTCCATCAAGGTGCACTTGGTGGCCATATCGGCCTTCCACCCGCCGGTGCAGGGCCACACGGTATTCTCCCATGCTATGACTGGCTGATTCCTTAAGGGATTGGATTGTCTCTTACCGTACGTGAGGCCCCCAGTCCCACAGTGGGACCCGAACCTGGTGCTGGCCCGCCTCACAGGCCCCCCATTTGAGCTGCTGGCTACGTACTCCTGGTCACATCTCTCGTGGAAGGTAGACTTCCTGGTGGCGATCACGTTGGCTAGGCGGGTCTTGGAACTCAGGGCCCTGACCTCCGAGCCCCCGTACGCACCTATTGTGGAATAGACATGAGCAACACATCTCGAAGAACACCAGTTACAGAAAAGCTTAACTGTCTTTTCTTACATATGCAGATATATTTTATTTTATGTTTTTTGCTTATCAGGGTTTGGAAATGCCATTCTATTAAATGTAGGTCTACCATAATTGCTGCTTGAATAATGGCTTGTATTGATTAGGATGTTTCATTCATTATCCAGCAGCTTTCCTTTGACACAGACTTAAGAATATTTGATGCTATTTTTACAGGTAGATCTAAATGGTCATGTGGTAAAGAGCCCATTTTTCAGAAGTGCTATTATTAGCAGGGCTTATAATGAATCATTAGAAATAATCAGTTTGCTTATGATTGTTTCACATGTGCTACAGTCATATAAGATCTGTGATTTGCTCTGTTAAATTGTATGTAGACATTTAGTCTGCATTTCTAGAACTTTATGATTAAATGAGATGCTTTCTCGTACTCACTTTCATCTTCCCCTTCTACTTTTTGTCTGTGTGAGTATGGTGTTGTGTATTATGTATGTATTTCACTGAGATGGAAGTTCCATTGTGTTAAGTGAGAGCCCTGAAGAGCGTACAATGGGTCAGGTGGGGAACAGAGGTATAAAGAGGTGAAGTAACTTGTCCAAATCTCATGGATAGTGCAGAGCCAGAATTAGAACCCTAGTCTCCTGCTCTCCATCCAATTGTTCTATTCTAGACCCCACCAGGGATGTAAATACATTGTTTAAATAGTTAAGATTTTCAATTAAAATACGTTGTTTAAATGGTTGACTGATTAAGCGACCGGGGGCTGATCCCGGTGAGTACGGTGTGGCTAGCCTGGGGGTTAACGGTTAAGGTGGGTTAACCAGTAAGACTAATGCTTACTGGTTAGCCGGTTAACATTTTACATCCCTAGACCCCACTACTGCTTATAGATGTTATCCTATAAAACAAAGAAGGTATGTTTTATAATTATCCCTTTTAGTTACTGTAGGCCTCTGAATACAAAACTTTAACTAAACAATTTGTATTCATATTTATCATTTAGTTGATAACATTGATCTTTTTGTTGTATGTGATAGTTATCTAGGACAAAAAGCAGCCATGGGCCCTTCATATTTAGAATGATTTGACAATTTATCATCCCATGTTTTCACTTAAAAAGAAGAAAATTCTCTTCCTGACTCTCAAAAGAACAGTGTTCTGCTTTCAAGTGTCTTAGTTTATTAAATTCTAAAAACATCACTATTAAAATTTCATGTTAGTGGCTCAATAATTAAACAGTCATTTAATTGCTAATATGCAATCCTGACCCTTGTTAAATACCTTGAAATTAGGCCTGTCATTTAATCGCCGTTAACTCAAGTGATTAACTAAAAACAAATTAACTGGATTAAAAAATTAATAGTGATTAATTGCAGTTTTAATCACACTGTTATACAATGGAATACCGATTGAAATTTATAATAAATATTTTGAATGTATTTTTACATTTTCAGATACATTGATTTCAATTACAACATAGAATACAAAGTATACAGTGCTCACTTTATAGTATTTTTATTACAAATATTTGCACTGTAAAAAGATAAAATAGATTTTTTCAGTTCACCTCATACAAGTACTGTAGTGCAATCTTTATTGTGAAAGTGCAATTTACAAATGTAGATTTTTTTTTTGGTTACATAACCACTTAAAAACTAATCGCTAAGGCAAACAAGTTTGTTTACATTTATGGAAGATATGCTGCCTGCTGCTTATTTACAGTGTCACCTTGAAAGTGAGAACAGCCGTTTGCATCGCACTTTTGTAGCTGATGTTGCAAGGTATTTAAGTGCCAGATATGCTAAACATTCGTATGCCCCTTCATGCTTTGGCCACCATTCTCGAGGACATGCTTTCATGCTGATGATGGGTTCTGCTCGATAGAGATCCAAAGCACTGTGGACTGGCTCATGTTCATTTTCATCATCTGAGTCAGATGCTGCCACCAACAGAAGGTTGATTTTCTTACCTGATGGCTCAGGGTCTGTAGTTTCTGCATCAGAGTGTTGCCTTTTAAGACTTCTGACACTGTAAATAAGGAGCAGGCAGCATATCTCCCATAAATGTAAACAAACTTGTTTTAGCAATTGGCTGAACACGTAGTAGGACTGAGAGGACATGTAGGCTTTAAAGTTGTACATTGTTTGGTTTTTGAGTGCAGGTATGTAACAAAAACAATCAGTATTTGTAAGGGTATGTCTGCACTATGAGATTAGGTCGATTTAATAGAAGTTGATTTTTTAGAAATCGATTTGATACAGTCAGTTGTGTCCCCACTAAGTTCATAAAGTCAGTGGTGTGTGTCCACAGTACGGAGACTAGGGTCGACTTTCGGAGTGTTGCACTGTATAGCTATCTCACAGTTCCCGCAGTCTCCACCACCCACTGGAATTCTGGGTTGAGCTCCCAATGCCTGATGGGGCAAAAACATTGTCGTGGGTAGTTCTGGGTACATGTCGTCAGGCCCCCCTCTCTCCCTTCTTCCGTGAAAGCAATGGCAAAATATCGTTTCTCGCCTTTTTTCCTGGGTTACCTGTGCAGACGACATACCATGGCAAGCATGGAGCCCACTCAGCTCACTATCACCGTATGTCTCCTGGGTGCTGTTGGCAGACACGGTACTGCAGTGCTACACAGCAGCATCGCCTTGCCTTGCCTTGCCTTGCGGACTGCAGAGGGTACAATACGACTGCTAGCCGTAGTCGTCGTCCCGTGGGTGCTCCTGGCCAACCTCGGTTAGGTTGATCGGGGGTGCTCCTGGCCGGCCGCGGTGAGGTCGGTTGGGGGCACCTGGACAAAAACGGGAATGACTCCAGGTCATTTTTTTCTTTAAGTTTTGTCTAATGAAGATTCAGTCCTGCCTGGAATATCATGCCAGCTGGAGGCTTCTGTCTCAGGCTGCTCTCCCAGTCGGCAGCACTTACGCCAGCCTACCCCTTGCTCCCATGGCTCATGAAGCCTGGACAGTAGTAAGGAGCAATTCAACTATAGGCTGAGCAAGTGCAGAATGGTAGTAGAATGTGCCTTTGGACGTTTAAAAGTGCTCTGGCGCAGTTTACTGACTCTGTTAGACCTCAGCGAAACCAATTCACATCGTTATTACTGCTTGCTGTGGGCTCCACAATATCTGTGAGAATAAGGGGGAGACGTTTATGGCAGAGTGGGAGGTTGAGGCAAATCGCCTGTCTGCTGATTATGCTCAGCCAGACACCAGGGCGGTTAGAAGAGCACAGCAGGGTGTGCTGTGCATCAGAGAATCTTTGAAAACCAGTTTCAGGACTGGCCAGGCTACCGTGTGAAAGTTCTGTTTTTCTCTGATGAAAACCCGCCCCCTTGATTCACTCTACTTCCCTGTAAGCCAACCGCCCTCTCCTCCCCCTTTTGATCTCCGCTTGCAGAGGCAATAAAGTCGTTGTTGTTTCAAATTCATGCATTCTTTATCAATTTGTCACACAAATGGGGGGATAACTGCCAAGGTAGCCCGGGAGGGGTGGGGGAGGAGGGAAGCATGGGCTGGGGTAGTTGTAGGGTCACCCCCTAGAATGGCATGCAGCTCATCATAGAAGTGGCATGTCTGGGGCTCTGACCCAGAGCGGCCAATTGCCTCTCTGGTTCTTTGGTAAACTTCATGCGGCACTGCTGCGGGTCCTGTTATAACCTCTATCCTTCATGCCCTTGGAGATTTCTTTTTCAAATATTCCTGCATTTTGTGTTTTTTGAAACAGAGTTTGGATAGTATGGATTCATCTCCCCATACAACAATCAGATGCAGTACTTCCCGTTCGGTCCATGCTGGATCTCTTTTGTGATTCTGGGACACCATGGTCACCTTTGCTGATCAGCTTGTTACGCTGGCCAAACAGGAAATAAAATTCAAAAGTTCGCAGGGCTTTTCCTGTCTACCTGGCCAGTGCATCTGAGTTGAGAGCGCTGTCCAGAGCGGTCACAATGGAGCACTCTGGGATAGCTCCCGGAGGCCAATACTGTCAAATTGCATCCACACTACCTCAAATTTGACCCAGCAAGGTCGATTTCAGCTCTAATCCCCTTGTAGGGGAGGAGTACAGACAGGGCCGGCTCCAGACCCCAGCGCGCCAAGCAGGCGCATGGGGCGGCATTGTCCTGGCAGGGCGGCATTTGGCTCCGGCGGACCTTCCGCAGTCATGCCTGCGGGAGGTCCACCGGAGCCCCAGGACGAGCGGACCTGCCGCAGGCATGACTGTGGAGGGTCCCCTCTTCCCGCGGCTCCGCTTGAGCTCCCGCAGGCATGACTGCGGCGGGTGCGCTGGTCCCGCGGCTCGGACGGAGCTCCCGCAGGCGTGCCTGCGGTTGCTCCACCGGAGCTGCGGGACCACGGGACCGTCCGCAGGCACTTCTGCCCCGGACGCGGAACCGGGGAAGGGCGGCGCGAGCGGTGCAGCGCGCCGCCCTGCTTGGGACAGCGGAATTTCTAGAGCCGCCCCTGAGTACAGAAATCGATTTTAAGAGCCCTTTAAGTGGACAAAAATGGCTTCGTCGTATGGACGGGTTCAGGGTTAAATCGATCTAACGCTGCTAAATTCAACATAAACTCTTAGCGTGGACCAGAGCTCAGTTGCACTTTTGTGGTAAAGAGATTGCACTACAGTACTTTGTATGAGGTGAATTGAAAAAAATCTATTATCTTTTTACAGTGCAAATATTTGTAATAAAAAATACTATAAAGTGAGCACTGTACACTTTATATTCTGTATTGTAATTGAAATATTTAAAAATGTAGAAAAGATCCAAAATATTTAAATAAATGGTATTCTATTTAACAGTGTGATTAAAATTGCAATTAATCACAATTTTTGTAATTGGTTGGCAGCCCTACTTAAAATGCTTTACAAAAGAAATACTAAAACCAAACTCTAATAGTTTGATAAACAAGCAATCAGTTCAAACAGTTCAGAGTTTATATTTATTTGAACTTACCTGAGAAATTAACCTTCAAGAAAGCATACTTTTCTTGGTAGTATCCATAATTAGTAAAGATCTACCCCCAATGTTGCTGTAGTGCTAATTGAAGGTACCCCAACAGTCCCTCAAAGCTGTAACAGTTGCTACGTTGATATACAAAAAAGTCTTCAAAAGTCTGTTAGAAATAAGCTTCTTTCTATTACAAATTCAGGCCAAGTCTACCATCTCCTTCTTGGAAGAGTCTTTGGACAACTGGTAAGGTAATATTGCAGCTACCAAGCAAGTGAAACATGAATTGATTGGTGAAGTGACTGCTGTTCAGGTGGTTTAACAAACAGAAGAAAAGATTTTTGTTAGAGCCAACCCTTTCATTCTGAGAAGGCTCCTGATCAACAATATAAAGTCTCCTGGTGAGAGCCCATCAAGGGGAGACAAGTGATCAGGCTAGGAATTCCCGATTTTCAACAAACAACCCCACAGAATACTTTGTGTGAGAGTGTGTGTGAGAGAGAGAATTGTTATGGCCACCTTTCTGTATTAAGAAGCAAAAAAGAGAAAAACTCATTGTTTTTCTTTGCAGGTTATGTTTTAGTGCTCATTTAAAATGCTTCGCTCTATTGATGGGGAAAATAGACCTTTACTGGTTTAAATCTCAGACCCCCTTTTCAGCTAAAGTAACTTTGGCTTGCTGGTAGGATTGCTTGGACAGTGACACAAATTAAATTCCAAATTACTTCATGACGTGTGAGAAGATACTGTAAGAACTTGCATGGTAGCTTCATTGAGTAAAGTGGAGTTATTTTATTACAGGGTGTATCCGGTAACTTGGGCCCTGCTTCTGTTTACACTTGTGTAAGTTTTCCTGACTTGAGCAGTCCTGCTTTACTCAGTGGGAACGCTCACCTGCATAGTTAGTTATGTGCCTAAGGCCTTGTACGCTGCCACTTTACAGTGCAGCGCTCAGGGTTTTTTTTTCCCACACCCCTGAGCGAGAAAGTTTCAGCACTGTAAAGTGGCAGTGTAGACAGTGCGCCAGCCCCAGCGCTGGTAGCTACTCCCCTTCTGGGGGTGTCTTTTTATTTATTTATTTAAAATAAATGGTATTTAGTAGTTGATGCCGCAACTACACAGCCATGTTAAAGCACTGCTAGTGAAGACATACCCTAAGGGCTTGGCTACACTTACAAATTTGCAGCACTGCAGCAGGGTGTGAAAACACACCTTCTCCAGCGCTGCAAATTGCGGCGCTGCAAAGCGCCAGTGTGGTCAAAGCCCCAGCGCTGGGAGCGCAGCTCCCAGCGCTGTCCGTTATTCCCCACAGGGAGGTGGAGTACGGACAGCGCTAGGAGAGCTCTCTCCCAGCGCTGGTGCTTTGACTACACTTAGTGCTTCAAAGCGCTGCCGCGGCAGCGCTTTGAAGCGCTAAGTGTAGCCACAGCCTAAGTGTTTGCAGGATTGGGTCCTTGAATTGTAACTTGTCCTTGGTCTACATGCCATTGAAATGGAAGTATAATACTTTTGATAGGAATAGAGGGTTATTTAATAAAACCTTGGCTAAAACAATTCGTTTACTTATTAAACATTTTCTTCTGTTTACATATGATAAAACTTTAAGAGTAGATTTATTATTTTTGGTTGCATATAATAGTATTATGGTGACAAATGAAATGGTTTTCAGATCCCATGGAGCCGAGCAAACCAAAGATGTTACTAGTGCAGCTGAGAGTAAAATCACTGGCAGGGAAGAGTTAAGCCACCTGCTGAGTTCAGGATTTAATACACAATGGGCACTGGCAAACATTTTCTTCTGATGGCTCATGATTAACTTGACTGCAGTTTAAGTAATTGGTGCTACATGATAAACCACGTAATTGACTTATGTTTTACCAATTACACAGATATGTTTTACAAGATTTTCATGTTAGTTTTAAAGTTCACAACTCATGCAATAATCAAATGGGCAGTTTTTAGAGTAAATGCTTTTTCTTTAGAATTAAGGCTATCCCAGCACAAAATGATTTGCGGGCTATATGCAAGTATGTGAGAGGTATTCAGAAGAGCATTCATGAACCTCTTTTCTTCAGCTTATCATTAATATGGCTGACATCTGTCAAAAGGGGAATGCTCCAAGAGTACATTAAAATTGCAAAAAACATAACTTCTAACACACCGAGTCTTTGACACATTTTTGATTCTATGATTTTATTCTTAAACATTTATGTTTAAAGCTAATGTATGTTCCATAAATGTTTTGTTTATAGAATTGCTTAGTTTCTTTGTCTCATTAAAATGAAAATATGTTTAGACCGGATTCTATTTCTATGTTAGAATCTATCTTGGATTCTCTGAGCGCACATTTTGTTGATGGAACAAACATGGAACCTTCCATTTCATTGTCAGAAAAGTGTAAAAGGTAGATAAAGCACATGTAATCTTAAATGTGAAAAGCAAGAGTTTGGGAGAACCTTGGCAATGGATAGAGAAGATGACTTGGGGAAGTCTTGTATGAGGATCGTTATATGGAAGTATCAGTGAATGGCCTGATACTGCAAGCAGCTCCATGTGGACAGGTCCTCACATTGTGGGGAGCCCCAATAACATAATTGGCAGAGGGCTACTCGAGTAGAATTGGGACCTGTGTCCTTACAGGTGACCTGTAAGGGAAGATCAAGCATGTGTCTGTTGGGATAAATAATACATTCAAAGTTTTTGTTTTTGGTGATAGGTGGTGGGGTGTGTTTTCCTGCTTGTTTTTTTCTTTAGTGACTTAATCTTGTCTACCCCGGATGACGGGGGAGTTAATGGAGTTATGACATCACAAGAGGCTGAAATGTGACCAATGTCAAAGAACATGGGTCTTTTAGTTAGATTGGTTAAAAACAACAACAACATAGTCTGATCGTACCCCTCAACCTGCCAAGGATCAAATATGGGCTACTGTGTGTGATAGACCCAAAGTGATGGACACAAGAAATTGTAGCAAATTTAAAATGATGTGGTATTGTATTCTGTTAGCATAAGCAACACTTTCGTTAACCTGAGTTTCATAATTCTTTGTTTCTGGTGTAAATAATGTTCAGTAATAAAAGTGAGAGGAAACTAAATGTTTGTAGACCACAGATAATTTTGAACATAAGACTGGCCATACTGGGTCAGACCAAAGGTCCATCTAGCCCACTATCCTGTCTGCCAACAGTGGCCAGGTGCCCCAGAGGGAATGAGCAGAACAGGTAATCATCAAGTAATCCATCCCCTGACACCCATTCCCAGCTTCCCATTCCAAACAGAGGCTAGAGACACCGTCCCTGCCCATCCTGGCTAATAGCCATTGGTGGAGCTTTTCTTCATGAATGGTCTTTTGGCTAAGATCAAGTGTAATTCTTTCTTGAACCGTGTTATGGTCTTGGCCTTCACAACATCCTGTGGCAAAGAGTTCTACAGACTGACTGTGCATTGTGTGAAAAAATACTTCCTTTTGTTTGTTTTTAAACCTGCTGCCTATTAATTTCATTTGGTGACCCAGCGTTCTTATGTTATGAGAAGGAACACAAGTTTGAGACTAAAATGAGTGTCACCTCTTGAAATCAACATTTGAAAAGTATGATTCTTGACTAAAAATTCTTTCACCTTTCAGTTGTTCAGCTTTATCTCTTGTGAAGTCACAGTTTCACTAGTTCTGCAGTTGCCAGTGTTAGTTTAAATAATTAAATCACTTAGGCTTTGGCTACACTTGCATTTCAAAGCGCTGCCGCGGCAGCGCTTTGAAGCGCTAAGTGTAGTCAAAGCGCCAGCGCTGGGAGAAAACTCTCCCAGCGCTGTCCGTACTCCACCTCCCTGTGGGGAATAACGGACAGCGCTGGGAGCGCGGCTCCCAGCGCTGGGGCTTTGACTACACTGGTGCTTTGTAGTGCCACAATTTGCAGCGCTGCAGAGGGTGTGTTTTCACACCCTGCTGCAGCACTGCGAATTTGTAAGTGTAGCCAAGCCCTTAGGAAGATAATGTCACTTTTTTTCTGTTTTTTTTTTTTAAAGAATATTTGAAGAAATTGATGTGAAATCCTTTATGGTGGTAGCTTTTGTGCTCAGATAGTATCTTCTAGTTACCCAGCTGTTTTGTAGTGTGGAGTCTCGTGGACCACTTCATCTCTCATTCACTTTCATACATATCAGCATATCATTTCAAGATTGACCAATTGAGGGTGAGGTGAACGACATCACCCCGGGCACAGTATTCCCCATGGCACTAGAGCCAAATGTGCAAAGTGTCTACTTCTGCACCCTTAGTCGATCTGGCTAATTTGCTGATTAGATTATTCCTGATCCTGACTTTTGCAGCAGTCTTTTTTTTAATGATCATGGAAAGTAGAGGAGTGGTCCAGCGTGACCTCAAGATAGATGTTTTCCTCTATAGTAAATGACTGAAACATGAGGCAGAACTGCTCTAACTCACATTTAGCACTTGCATTGATGACGGAGGTGGAAGATGCTCGCAACAGTCTTGGTCACACTTGGTTGGAGATGCCAACTGCTACAGTAGGCTCGCATCTTGGCCAGGTTGGCGTTCAAGATGTTCTCCAATTTGGTGAAAGATTGCGAATGGGTTCCACAGAAGATGTCATCTGCTTAGATAAACTTCCAGGATTGCATCAATGGCAGGTTGTTTATGTAGGGATTGAAGATGGTGGGCACAAGCATGAAGCCTTGGGGTACGCTGTTGGATTGTCCTCTCCATGCTCCTGTTCCATCTCCCAGACATGAAGTAGAAGTTCAGCCATGTCCACCATCCATACTGGGAGAGCTCTTGATAGTTTAACCAGAAGACCAGTGAGCTGTACTGTATCATAGGCCACTGTCAGGTCCAAGAAAACAGTTCCTGTCTTCAAGTTCTGTTGAAACCTATTTTCTATATATGTAGCAAAGGCTAGGACTTGGTTGCATGTGCTTCAACTCTTCTGCAAGCCACCTTGGTCAATGCTGGGAGTTGTCTCCACCTCTAGAGAGATACGCTGGAGGATAAGCTGCTCCCAGGACTTTGAAGATGACAGCAGAGAGATTGAGCGGTAGTTTTCCACATTGTGTGGGTCCTTTCTGAGTTTTAGATGGGTGATCAGTTTTGACATCCTTCGGACCATTAGCAGGTTACCCTCATTAATAACCTATATCAGGAATTTGGATAACCATTGACCGGTGCTGGTTCCAAGGTGTTTCAGGAACTCTGGTGAAATATTGTCATATGTTGCTCAGTACAGAGTCTAATTCAGTGCTTATGAATGGCGCTATTCACTGACCAAGCGGATGTAGTCTGTATACCACCAGTACACCACAGTTTGGGAATTACTGTCCAAGATAGAATGTGTCTTAGAATATCAGGCAGGCATATAATAAATATCATTTTGGGTTTTGAAATTTTTAAAAGGTTATAGCCATAGTATTCTATGCAAAGGCGAATAGTTCTAATCTGTACAAGAGGGTTCCATTTACTTGATTTTCTTCCCTGTAAATTATTTTCATCTGCATTCACCTTTGGTGTAGTTGTTTGCAGATTTGGTTACAGCAAACACATTAATTAGCATGGTGTCTGATTCATGGATTAATATTGATTTTCCTGCAAAATACAGCAGTCTAGAGAGGCTGAAAGCATGTGTTGAAGAAATATCAACTTTAACTGTCTGTTAAATAGTGTAGTCTTTGTATTCCTGTCACCTTTAAAATATAAACTAAGACATTAAATATACATTTTAGAAACAGTTTTATAGACCAGATGTTGTCTCAGTTGCTCCTGAATGTGTTTTATTATTTAAAATGTTAAATACAGCATATAAGCTGCTCCATCCTTTGGTACTTTCAGATGCTTAAATCATTGTCAAACAATAAGTTGGTAGTTCTACTTTACTATATTACTTTCAAGTGGTGGAGGTTTAGCAATTTAAGGGGAGTCTTTTAAGGCTGAGTTGATTGGCTAGTATTTCAAAGTATGGGGTTGGTAAATTAACTTCAAATGCATTTCTTCCTCTAAAATAAAGCTATTTATTGTCTCATACTCCTCCCTAATTTATTTCTGCTGGTCTCTCCCCATTCTTTCCTTCTTTAAAAGCAAAACCTAGCAGCCATCTTCTCTAATTCAGGAAGCATGGCCCTTGGTTCATTGGTATTACACTTTCAGTTGATCTGAGGTCCCTATAGAATAATGTGAGAAACCTCTTTCTATTCTGTGGCGTAATATGCTGCCTTAGTAACAATTCAAGTGCTCCCTACTATATGAAGTGAAAGAGCAAGTTTGGTACTCAGTTGATGTTGTGGCTAGCCTAGTGCGTTAATCCACCCTTTTCTGTATTCTTCCTCTTTCTTTCATTATCCCTTTGTTCCTGCTTTATCAGCTTGTCTCTTTTGTTTATCATGTCCCACAACTTTCCTTCCTCTTCTTCAGGATCAAGCTTGCACTGCTGCTCTTTCATTCAGATTTCCCTATATCCCTGGAAAACAGTATAGGGAAGCTGTGTTACACTCTGTTGCTGGGTCTACGAGCCATCAACTAAGTGCTGTGAGCAGAAGTAACAGGAGCATTCCAGGAAAAACTTAAATGAATGGTGAGGGGACACTGGAGAAAATGTGGCAAATGAAAATATGCATCAATTGTAAACCTCCCATTTAAAATGTTGTTTTATTTTGTGCTTTTTTTTAATGTCTTGAGGTAACCAGGTAGAATGGTCTCGTATGACCCAGCCACTTGTCCTTGCCCCTAAGATGGCAGAAAAATGGTATTTTGTTCCAGCAAAAGGGGCGGAATTTTTCTTTGCCATCCTGCTCCTAACTCTTTGGTTATCCATGCTGTTGTGGAGAGGTCTAGACAGCAGCACACTAGATCTACTCCAGTTGATAAAGAAGGCAAATGGCTCGATTTTGTTGGGAAGGAAGATGTTTACTTTTGCTAGCCTCAAGTTCAGGGTAGCCAACTACCAAGCACTGATGATATCTGAACTATTCCAAATTCTCGGGAATAGTTACTATCCAAATTCTCGGATTTTTATTGACAAGCTTCCTCATCAGGACAGAACTTGATTTCAGGCTCTCAGAGAAGAAGGCAAGATGGTTGCCAGAACTGCTCATCAATCAATGGCTGATGCAGCATATGCATATTCGAGGGCAGTGGCACCTGCCATTATAATGTGCTGAGAATGTCATGGCTTCTCACTTAGTTTTATTAGGGAGATCCAGAGCACTGTGGAGGACCTGCCCTGCCCTTTAATGAAACTCATCTGTTTAATCAAGACCACTTCATCTCTCATTCACTTCGGGCACTTCGAGAGGCTTGCAAAGCCTTTCTTCCATTCCTTCAGGGTCATCATGTCCTCATCGTGTCATACAATATGACTGCCTTTTGCCTCAACAAACTGCGGGGAGTGAGATCCATCCCTCTGTGCGCTGAAGTGGTCGGTCTATGGTATTGATGCATCACTGGTGGCAATTCCTGGAACAGATTCTGGAAAGGTCTGATCCAGGGGTAGGCACCTATGGCACGCGTTCTGCCTTCGGCACATGAGCTGATTTTCCGTGGCGCACTCACTGCCCAGGTCCTGGCGAGCGGTCGGGGGGCTCTGCATTTTAATTTAATTTTAAATGAAGCTTCTTAAACATTTCAAAAACCTTATTTACTTTACATACAACAATAGACTTCAAGAAAGAGACCTTCTAAAAACGTTAATATGTACTACTGGCATGCAAAACCTTAAATTAGAGTGAATAAATGAAGACTCGACACACCACTTCTGAAAGATTGCCAACCCCTGGTCTAATCAGAGCCTTTCAGCCAGTGATAAAATCTTCTACTCTTCCTAAACCTTGTTCTTTTGGTGCTTACTAAGCCTACCTTTGAACCATTGGCTTTGTTCCATGTCTTTCCTATTCAAGAAGGTTTCATTCCTGGGAGACATCACCTCAGCATTGATGAAAGATGGGGCCATGGGGAAGTGGCTCGGGGAAGTGGCTCAGGGAACTGAAAACAGTAGCATTAAAGGGTCATGGCAGCACATACCTGGTACCTGGGCTGGGACCCCAAGAAGTGGTTGGGCCCAGGTCCTCCACATTAGCCACTGGGGGAAGGCCTAAGTATTGGACTTTGACACACCTCTGGAAGGGGACCTGAACTTTTAGTGGCCCCACTGGAGCCAGATAGGCCCAGAGAGTGTGAAACCGCTGCCTCTGGGGAGGAAGCCCTGGGGATATGTCTCTACACCATGGCCGGGACTGTGTAAAGACTGAGAGGTGCAGACACACTCGGCCAGGGGGCGCTTGCGAGAGGTGGATGCCACACTGTTACATTTCCAAAACGGTATACATCTGTGGAAGAGAGGAGGCTTCATTCCCTTGACGTTTAGTGAGCATAAAGCTTTTACCCAAAAAGAACAAAACCAATCAATCTCCCAGATTGTTTATTGCCATAGTGGAAAAAGCTCAAGGTCAAGCTATGTCCTCTCAAAGAATCTCTAAATGGATCTTGGGCTGTTTTTACTCTGTCAGCTGTCTAATCTTCCTCTCATGGGATGAGAGTTAACTCCATAAGAGCATAAGCAACATCAGTTGGATCATTTCAATACTTGACATTTGCAAATCAGCTACATGGAGTTCCATCCACATATTTGTAAGGCATTATGATTTAATACTCCACTGACGTATCCTTTGTAACAGTGATCCTTCAGACATCTGCATCTTCACACCCTCTTCCTACTTGAATACTTCTAGTCAGACACCCGCAGCAGAATACACATAGAAATCAGCACTAAAGAAGAGAAAGTTACTTTCCTTTGTAACTGGAGGTTCTTCGAGATGTGTGGCCTTTATCTATATTCCACTACCTCCCCCATTCTCTGCCTCAGATCATCCTTGGATTTGCAGCAGAGAAGGAACTGGAGAGGTGGTCAATCTGCCCCACCCTTTTTCTTCTCTGTTGGAGGTATGAGGAGAATGAGGATGCATGCATGGACTAACAGACACTGCTTTCAAGATTCTCCAGCTCTGAGCACATGAAGCTCATGCAAACCCATAGTGGAATGCAGAGAGGGATCACTCATCTTGAAGAACCTCCTTTTACAAAGATAAATAAGTTTCTCATTATCTGGTTGCTTTCACCATCTTCTCAGCATGTTTTTTTGTCTTAACTAGACTGATTTCTAGCCAGCCAACCTTCATCTATGCCTCAGTTTTTACCAGATATTTGGGGAGCATTTGACAGTATTAGTTGAGTCAGGTGAAAGTCGTCATAGTAATTTCCTATGATCAGTGATCAGACTATACCAGATTATATTATAGTATATTTATTCTGTCCTTTGGAGTAATAAACCAATTTTCTTATTTCTGTCAAAGATTAATAACTACTGGACTTTTAGATGTTGAGTATAGCTCTCCAGCTTTGTTTGATGTACTTACTTTTTCTTACTAAGATTTTCCAGTATAGTCTGTGTACTTGCTACTGATTTACCTGGTTTTTTTTTCTTGCAGTATTTTGGAATAAGTATTTGCCTTTGTACTGAGATTATAGCTAAAATTTTAAGAGGTTCTATTTTTGTCAGTTACACTGATTAAAATCTCATGGTTTCACAGGCTTTTTTTTTTTAATTTTTATTTCTGAAAAGTGCTGAATTGTTAGCGGAGAGTGAAGGCCTCCATTCATTTACAGATCAGGTACAGCAGAGGAAGTGCAAGCTTCCATATACGACACCATTGTTGTGCCCTGCTCCCTGACGTTGGAGGAACTCATTCTAGGATTTAGACTAGTTCAGTTTCTCTGTGTATTCATTCAGTCTTTGGTATTTCACTTGAGCATTAGGGTGCCAACAGTAGCAGTTTTTTTTGTTGTTTTTTTGTTGGTGATGTGACAAGCAAGCAGCCATGAAGTGGTTACTTTTTGGCTCACACGGATTTGCCTGCTCACCCTATTAATGGTAATTAAAAAAAAATCTTTAGTTAATAAAAAAAAAAATCAAATACTGAATCAGGCTACTTGCTTAGTTGCCTAACTTTAAGCACTCAACTTTGTAACTGTTTTAAAGATTTTGTGATTAATACTGTTAATGATCTAGTTCATTTCTGGTATCACCTTTACAACTCTCCAACATGTTTATGGATTAATATCGAACCTATGTTCTCTTCCTATCCAGTGACACAACTAGGAAGACAATTGGCATAAGACTAAACAAAATATAAAGTACAGATTAACGTATGAATGGAAAGGAAGAGAGCCATCTTATTACATTTTGAAAATAGAAATTCTTATTTAAAAATCAGTGTCTTGCATGGCTATTTTCTTTCTCCCATCTTATCAAGTCATTTCAGTGTTTCAAAGAAATTTTGAGAGGATTTCAACCTGAACAGGCTTTCAGTAAGAATACTTTCTTAAGTACCGGATCTGCAAATAATAAACTTCAGGCCACTATTCATTGAAACATTTGCTGTGCAAATATCTGAACTCCAGTGTCTGAAAAGCTTAGGCCAAAAGGTTGTTATAATTTCTGATGAAATATCATTTGACAGGTTAGTCACTAAAAATGATTTGTGTATGCACACCACATGATGTCATTTTCTAGATTATTTGTACAAGTTATGGAGAGAACAGCACAGGAAATGGGGAGTTTTCTATGTAATCAAGTGGTCAACTGCTGTTTCCTCTGTAGGGAATAGACGTGGCCATTACTGAGTCACTAAATTTGCAATGTTACCTTGAGTTTGGAAAATAGTCTTTTAAACAGTAGCTTCACTAAGGGTGAGAGAAAATGTAAAGTCATGGCTGAACTATTGATGATTTTAAAAAAATTAAATAAAATGTTTTGATTAGTGTAGTTATGGGGAACTCTAAGTGTGACATAGTAAGGGTAGATATTAATAGCAGCTTTGTTTTCTGCAGGTCTTAAGATATGAAGAAGGGCTTCTAATGATAGAAAACATTTTCTAATATTCCTCTATTGTTACTACCTTGGTTACACAACATTTTAAAAATTTCTACCTAGTAGTTGAAGGAAAACTTTTAAATAATGCAAGGATAAACTTATTTCTTGTAATGTCAGTATTACACCTTTTTGTTTTCTTTGGCAATTAAACATATTCTACTATTATGTTCGCACAAATATGCTATTTGTTTCCCATTCTTTTCACATAAATTGGCAAATTTAGTAGCATACTATTTCTAAAAGAAGCAGGATTGTAAAAATCCATAAATAGAAATGAAAGATGATAGATCTCTTCTACTGCAAGATTCAAATTGTGTACTTTAACTTCTGTAATGTTATATAGGTAGTTTCTGATTGGTGGAGTAAGTATCAATCTGAAGTTTGATAGTCTTTCATCAACAGGAAAATGTGACTTGTTTTAGACAGTGGGAAGGAGGATATCTCACATCCAGATTAAGACAGTTCCTTTTGAAAACTGGCCAGATATTGATCAGTTTCAGTGATGTAAAGGATTGCCCTAAGGGCCACATCCTCAGCTGGTGTAAATTGCTGTATCATCATTGCCTTCATTGGAGCTGTACAATATCTCATCAGTAGTGTCTCTAACACAGAGACTCCAAGGTATCAAAATCCTTGGTTTTCTTCCTGTCTGTTGCTAGACGGGCAGTCTCCTTGTCATGTAGTCCTTTAGCTTTTATTTCTTTCTACCTTGAGTTCCGTTCCAGTATCACCTCTAGATTTTTCCCTTCCTTTCATTACTAACTCCCCAAATTGTTAAGTGCCAGAAGGGTAGCCATGCCACAGGACTCTTTTGCTCCAAATTGTCAAAATATTCCTGAGTGAATTTGGATCCATCCCATAAAATGCAGCTGTAGAAGTTTTTAGGAATATTTAAGCTACAAGATGTGGAATGTATCTGTGACCTTCCTGATTGGGGAAACTCAACAAAGGCCTCCACTGTTAACAACAGAAATTATCAGCTCCTATTTTGGAGAAGCAAACCTGTCATCTACTCAGAAAAATGCCATAGTCTACCTGACCTTTAAAAAGCCACTACTTGATGCAGAAAAACGCTGTAACTTCTGTCTCTTCTCCAGCCTGTCCTGTCTCCAACCTCCTGTTACTAGACAGAATCATTGGGAAAGTAGTGGACCTGATCTCTGACAGCATGTGGCACCAACATCCTGGATGCTTTTCAGTTGGGCTTCAGACCAACACACAATACAGCAGCAATGGATGAAGGCTATCTCTCAGGGTTCATGTTGCTTGACTTCTGCGCACCTTGCCGCTCACTTGCAAGCAAAGTACTATAAACATGTTTTCTTGACCTAGCTGGATTAAATGGTGCAGCACTACACTGAGTGCAGTTATATTTCTCCAAGAGGGCCCAGTGTGTGGTGTTAGGCAATGAGAGCAGTTCTCCAAGGTTTTCACATGTGAAATTTTGCAGGGATCTTTCTGTCCCACCTCCCTCCTCAATATTGTCATGAGACTGTTTGGAGAGGTGGTGAGACATTACTACTTTTGCCAATGATACACAGCTGGGTATTGTCAGACTATCTCAGTTTCCACAGTCCAGCACCAGCAAAAGGATATCATAATGCTGACAAGAAATCAGCTCCTGGATATAAATCTAAACCCAAGCAACATAGAAATGATACTAGTCCCAAGAGACAAATTCTAGGAATTAGCCAGGACACGGACTTTCCCTTCCATTGAAAGTTGTTGGTTTCCCATTGTCAAATAGTGCAAATTGCAGTCTCACTGGAATTATTTGGAGGGATAGCTCAGTGATTTGAGCATTGGTTTGCTAAACCCAGGGTTGTGAGCTCAGTCTTTGAGGAGGCCATTTAGGGATCTGGGGCAAAAAAGATAGTTGGGGATTGGTCCTGCTTTGAGCAGGGGGTTGGACTAGATGATCTCCTAAGGTCCCTTCCAACCCTGATATTCTATGATTCTATATGATCATCTTGTGTAGCTGATTGGGAAACAAAACTTTGCTTTTTACCTCTAGATTCCTAGTAAACAATTACTATTAAATATTGACATAATATGAGTGCTGAAATACAAAATAACCCCTTAGAATTCACAACACATGAATGATTGTATTTATCAAAGGGTATGCTTCTTGGCACTGTTTTTAATACAGACATGTTACTGGAGCACTAGCTTCCAGCAGTGTGGCTCAGTAACAAATACTTTTTGGTGAGGGGAAAAAAGTGTAATTTCAGTTTTTTCATTTGTACTGATTTATGACAGACCTTCTACTTCCCAGTCTCCTAAATTGGACATTACTGGTTTTCTCTTGGTTAGTAAATAGGTTGACAATAAAAAAAAGTGAAACTAAAAAGCTGACATTTAACTGCATCGCTAGTTAATAGATTGGTGATGTAGGTTATGCTCTGTGAAGAATTCTGATTCCTATCATGTGTAGGTATATAGATTTTCCCCCCTCTTTTTTCATTCTCCAACTCCTCCCCCCCCCCCCCAAAAAAACCAAACAAACCAAACAAACAAGGTCCTAGCTTGATTCCTACTGGCAGAGAGCAATAAGTACTAGTATGTAATTTTCCTCTTCCCTTAAACAAAATCAGAAGGAGCAGTACTATTTTTAATGCTCTTGAAGAGTGCACATTTCCTTTTAACATGGTGCTCGAGTGTTTTGTGTGTTTTCCTGGAAACCTATTTATCTTGCATAAATTGATATGAGTAGGCCAGATTCATGTTGGAGTGTGAATACTTGAGGATTCGTGTTTTGTTTTATTTATTTATTTTTTTAAATAGGTTTCTCTTAGTTTTGTTAGTCAGATAACACAAAATGGTTTGACATGTCATGGCCTATCACTCATTCCTTCTCCTTTCAGCAGATCACCTCTAATGTAATTGGTCTCTCCTAACATAATCCGGGAAGTCTAAAGTAGTTCCTGAGCTTGTTTTGCTCTGTGGTAGTTTCATGACTCGGTGAGCTAACACCATAGCTAAGCAGGTTTAATGTTGCTTGACACAAAAAAGCGATCATCATATTATTTTACATGCTGGGGCCTGAAAGGAAAATGTCTAAGCATTGAGAATGGGTTTTTTAAATGTAAAATACGCTAGAGAAGAATGCCTGATTGGGATTCACTGAAGAACCTTGAGATGTGTTGCGGATGACTCTAAGCTCAGGATAGTAAAAGTACAAGATGAAATAACTTTCAAAAGCATCAGTGCGCCCTAAAATCATGTGATAGGTGGTGGTATTTATAACAAACTATCTCTTATATAATTATTTTCATAGCAGATCTCAGTGTTTTACAAAAGATTAGTATTATTGTCCCCACTGTACAAATGAGGAAACAGGCGCAGAGAGGGGAAAGCCTGGATCCACAATGGGACTCCTAGTCACTTAGTGGAATCAGCAAACCCTGAGGTAGGTACGTAGGCTGCCTATACAATGCTATGGAAGTGACAGATGCCTAAGAATGGTATCCACAAAAGACAGCACACTAAGTAAGGAGATGCCTGAACTAGCCAGTAGGCAATGCTAAGGAGAAAGATCTGCCCTGAGCCCTCGCCCTATTAGCAAGTTAGGCACAAGTCTCTGCTTGGGATCCACAGCTGTGAAACCCTCTCCTGAAGTCAGGCATTGTATGTGCCTACGCCATTTCTTACATAGACAGTAGTGATGCATGCCTAACTCCACAGAGAATGGCCTTGGGTGAGGAGGAAGAGGCGGCCTCCCTTATAATCTTTAGCCCAAGAGTTCTCAAACTGGGGGTTGGGACCCCTTAAGGGATCGTGAGGTTATTACATGGGGGGTTGTGAGCTGTCAGTCTCCAACCCAAACCCTGGTTTGCCTCCAGCATTTATAATGGTGTTAAATATATAAACAAGTGTTTTTAATGTATAAGGGGGTGTCGCACTCAGAGGCTTGCTATGTGGAAGGGGTTACCAGTATAAAAGTCAGAGAACCCTTGCTTTAGCCCAATGATTAGGATACTCACCTGGAGTGTGGGAAACCCAGGTTATATTCCCTATTCTGCTTCATGAGGAGAAGGACCAGAGAGAGAGTGACTCCATAGCCAAGTGGTTAGGACACTAAAGAGGAGGGAAAACCCCTATTTGGCCCAGATCCACAACGGATTTCAAGTAACTTGCCCTAAATTACCCAGCAATTTAGTTACAGAGCTAAGAATGGAACCCAGGTTTCCTGAGTCCCAGTCCAGTGCTCTGGACACTAGGGCACACTGCTTTCTATATAGATAGTGCATGTTAAATACAAATTGGTTAAAAATGAATGAGTTTATCATAAGTTAAATTTATAAATTGTACTGTGCTCTTGTGGTTGGCATTTGATATTTACTAGTGTAAATTACATTTTTCCTTATTTTTAATACAATTTATAGGAAGAAAATCTAAATATAATATTTAATAGCATTCTCTGACTTCAGCATGTTTGTTTGAGGCTTTTTTCTTGAAATTGCTTATCAGTACTATTTTAATTTTCTCTTGAACAGAAGCTATGCTTGAAACTAGCAGATAATGGGAGATTATTGCTCCATCTGTACTTCTGTTTGAAAAGCTAAATATTAGACCTACTCAAAGTAACTCTCATCATCACTTGAAATTTTAGCCAATAAAAAGTTTGGGAAAAGGTGTTAGAATTATTAGATAGCCTTCTTGGCCAGCTGTCTTTTCCAGCAAACAAATTGGAGGTCAGTATGCAAGGTTCTGAAGTAAAGGGGAAAGTGTCATTTCAGTTATTGCATACATAATTAGAAGAGTAACCTGAACTTTGACTTGAGTAGATTATGGCCTTACAGAATTCCTAATCCCCTTTTTAATATAAAATCTGCTGGTAAATATATCTGAGTAAGATATAGGACACAGCCTGTGGGATTTGTTAGGGGAAAGAATTCGGAGCCATGGAGATCTGAATGCAAAACAAGTCCATTGATGAGTAAGATAATCACCTAATGAGACTTGTTCCTTGTCTGGAGAATTTGAGATGGTCATTGTAATCAGCAACCAGTGGATAGTTTTTAGGACAAAACATTTCTGGTACAATATGGAGGGTAAAAAAATTTCATTTATGGCTGTGAAATAAGGAATGCCAGATCAAATACACAATGCAGGTATCCTGATATGTTGAAGATTATACAGGTAAGTGTCTGGGGAATCTGGCGAAAGAGGCAGAACCAACTTAATATTTTTTTGTTAAATAAACAAGTTAATTGGTAATGTAAAGGGAGATCTTTTTAAATGATGTGTAAGATTATATAGCATAATTTTGTTTGCTTGAGATTAGTTTCCATGTTGGAACCGAGGAATTTATTTGGTTTTACCATGTTTGAATACGAATAGAATGTACCAGTCTTCAGAGGAGTGTGAATTGGGAATTTAGAATCAGTAATAAAGCCTTTGTAGTCACTGTTTAAAACAGTTGTTGAAATGTAAAAAACAGGAGCCCTTCTTGGGGTAAATATAATTAATTGAAGCTATAAGGTATTAACCAAGTTGTTGCAGAATGACTGAAGAAATTGCTGCCAACGATTATACAACAGGATTAAGTAGGATTTATGAAGGGAAGGCTATTAGCAGATAAAATTTGCTAAAGTGTTATAGCTACTGTATTGGATTTTTCAGGCTAACTCTACCCTAAGGTACTCTAGTATTGATATCAGCAACAAAAAAAAATAATTTGATAGTGAATGACATTATTTTACTATTTTGTGCAGGATGGGGTGTGACTTTACTTATTTAAAGTAGGATTAGTATGTTAAATTCCTCCAGTTGATGTTAACTAATGGTATCGGGTCATTGTTTTTAAAAACAGTCTAAAAGAATGCTTGGTAGGTATGTCCCTAATTTTCAATAATTGTAATGGAGGAAATAGCATCTCTTTTTCTCTACATTCTATTTGTTCACATAGTGATCAGAGCCTCCAAACGTGTTCCACTGCATACTGTATTCAGGAGAAAATAAACCTGGTTCCCCATCTCAGCAGTACCTGGAGTGGGTGAACTCCTCCTTTTTCCTTTCCTCCGTTTGATGTCTGAAAGAGGAGGTGGCATGCCTGTCTGTCTGATTTGCTGCTGCTTGCTTTGTGTTTAATGTTCAGGGTGTTGTATCTGCATAGAAACAATGCCTGAACTGTTTGAGTGAGATGAAACTAACATAACACTTAATGGTGCAGATCTCAGGGTGCATGTTTGTATGCAGAATTGAAATTATACTACTTTTGTTTTGTGGTTATCATGAACAAAATCAAAAGGAGTTACAAAAGATGACAGATTCTAGATGTGGAAGAAAGACAACAGTAGTGATTCTAAAGCATTTTTTGGAACTGTTGCCAACACAATTTTTGCCCCAAGGTTTGTGTAGTCAAAATATTGGAGTGGTATTGCTTTTGGGAGCCCACTGTACTATCAATGGTATAGCGTTTACTTGGCTTTTTTTTTTTAACTAGTTCTGAGCGGAATTTGAGCCAGACTGTGGTGTAATTCGGTCATCAGAAGTATGAGAATCTGATGTCTAATTGTAAACCACATTCTGAACTGCTAGCATGCAAGTTTTGTAGTTTGAATGAAGTATTGTACATAAATGCCTCTTCAGATAGTTAAACTAGTAAATAATAAGACTTAATGAAACTGGCTAATAATATGGCTCTTAGATGAGTTTTTGGCAAGATCTTGACCTACCGCATTAAATTGTGAAAGCTTATGTTACACTTTAACCGTGTGAACAGGGCAGTGGCAACTTGTTCTCAAAAGAACCTACACACTTTAGAATCCTGGCAAATCCTGGTCTGTCTTATAGCTAGTCATCAGGTGGAAAGAGGCAACCTGTGACTCAAGTCTCAAACAGAAGAGGCTAGGACTGCTTAGAGCCAAAGCCACAAAAGAAAAAAGGACAAGACATAGTTTACGCTTCATTTCATGAACAAATGTATTTACTTAAAATACACTTTGGTATGGAATTTGTGATAAAGTATAATGAAGGGATTAATATTTCTTAGAGGTCCACACTCCAAAGGAGTGAGTGATTCAGTATGTCTGGTGTTTTCAAGCCTTCAGACCTTTTTGAGCTCACTCCCTGCTGCTGTTTGTTCTGTCTACTCCAGGAAAGTCAGGTGCTTGTTTTGTTAAGCTTGTCAGCATTCCTCCGTGGAACTCCTGACTAATTAGGTCTGGCTGCCAGATAGCTTACAGCCAGTGTGTCAGGTACCAGCTTCCATGCAGGTCATTAATACTTGCAGAATGTCTTGCTGTACATTTTAATGCACTGTAATGAAGAGTCCAACCTGTAACACATAGATATTTGTAATTCACAATAAAATTAATATACTACTGTAGACTTAAAGCTCTGATCAATCACTCTGTTTCCTGAGTGTCTCAGTGGAAAAGAATAAGTGTGATTGTAACCAGAGGTCCTCGTGAGTAAGTGGCACTGTTTTCTTTTGACATCACATATGTGCTTTGTCTTATTACAGTACTGTTGCATGTAATCTAATAGTCCTGAAACTAATACTGTAAAAATATATAGTGCTGATCACAAAGAAACTAAACTATGTGGGGCAGAATTAAAGGACTATTGTCTTCTGAATGTTTGTCAAACCTATGACATTCAGTTTATTTCATATATTAAAATATAATTAAAATATTGAGGAATGAAGTATTGATCACTTGTAAGTGTGTTGGTGGAAAATTAAGTTAATTTGAGCTATTTTAGAAATTAGCTATGTGGATAGAATTAACTGTGTAAGCACAAAGTAGTATTGTGCTTCTGATATACCAGAGACCCAATCACCTTCCTCATATGCTCACCTCACATCAAGGGTTGGAAGTTTTACAACCATTTTAACCCTTTACTATCCACGGGGTTACTTGCAGCTGCAGACATCTAAAAGTCTCTATGCCTTTATAGTTTTGGTTACCTGTATTCTGCATGGTAAACCTCACTGAATGTGATTTGATAACTGCAGCTGCAGGCAAAACACTGACTCCAGGTTAACACTACAGACCTATAGAGGTATAACTACATTGTTCAGGGGTGTGAAAAATCCACACCATTGAGTGACATAGTTAAACCGACCTAACCCCATGTGTAGACAGTGCTATGTTGACGGGAGAACTTCTCTTGTTGATGTAGCTACAGTCTCTCGGGGAAATGGTTTATCTATGCTGACTGGAGAACTTCTCCCGTTTGTTGTAGGAGTGTCTTCACTAAAGTGCTATAGCGGTATAGGTGCACTGTATGTGACGACAAGCCCTGAGATATAATGGGTTTAAAATATTTTGCAGTTTTGTTGGAAACCTTGGTTTGTGTAAGGCAGTCGTCCCCAAACTTTTCCTCTATGTAATAGAATGTGTCTTCATCTCCTCCTTCCCCTCTCCCAGTGGGGAGGTGAGGGCAGGGGGGAAGCCCGCCAGGAGCCTATGGGAGTAGGCTCTTAGCTCCCCACACTGCCCCTTTTAGTTCAGTGGAAGCGCTACCAATGAGGAGGTGCACCATGAACCAATCGAGGGTAGTTGTGGACATGCACCATGACTGTAAGTTGACCCTAATGTAGGTTGACTTAAGTTTAGTGTAGACATGCCTTTCCTTCAGCTATTGAATGGTTAAGATACTTAAGGTATTGTGCAATGCCATGAGGGAACCAGGCAACCTTTGCTGGCGGGTGCAACATTCAAATATGTGACCTACATCTTCTAACTGGCTGCAGTGGCAAAGAGGGAAAGTCACAAAGGCCCCACTTACAGTCACCAGCAGCAGTGCTGCTGCAACACACCTTATCTCTCCACACCTGAAGCAACTGACCCAAAGATGGCATGAAATGTCAACACCAGGTGGCCTAACTATTGGATCTGTAATGAGATTAAAAATGGCTGTATTTGAAGCTTGTTCTTGCCACCTAGTACACCACCTCGAGGTGATACTAAGGTTTCTTAAGGAAAGTGTCCAAACGAGGAGCCTTGAGTTGGGATGGTGAGTTGATGGATTAAAAACCTCTTTAAACAGGGGTAGATGTGGCTTGTCTTGCACCTTAAGGAGCAGAATTCTGCAAGGCGACTTGTTGCCTGTGTCAGAAGGGGCAGTGTCGAACAGGACCAGCAGTGAGGTCAGGTTGGTCAGTCTTTTAGTACTTGTTATATGCATGGTTTCATTTAGCCAAGCATCTACTGTACTAGTCCTGTGTGAAAAGAGCTGAAGCACACCATGGAGCAATACTCTGCTACAGAATAGCACAAGGCAAGCTCAGTTTCTCGATATCTGCTTGTTGTCTCCCCTAGATAGGGCCAGCTAATTTGCTGATCAGGTTGTTTCTTGTCTTTATTTTCACTGAGATGTCCTTGAAAGTCAAGGTACGGGCCACTGTAACACCTCAATACATAGTCTTTGGGTCATGGTGCAGACTGTCCATTCAAGCAGATGTTGAGCTGTTTGTTGGCCTTTGTGTGATATAAATGGAAACAGCTGGAAACTATCTTTTTGGTACTAGATTTGTCTCAATTTTTTACAGTAGTGTGCCATCTCTTTCTTGTCAGCTTTCAGGACTTCCTCTAGGTGGCTGAAATCCTGGTCTTGTATTGCCACAGATGTTATCTGTGTAGATAAAATGCCTGGCAGTGGGGTTGGGAAGATCATTTGTGAAGAGATTGGAAAGTGTTGTTGCTAGAATTGAGCACCGAGGTAGACCATTGTTTTGAAACCTCCGGGAGCTGTGTGGTGGTTTTTTGTTGTTGTTGTTCAAAATGAAACTTGGAACAGTCAGCCTCTCACAACAGTTCCATAGTCAGGATGACCCACTTTAAAAGGACCTGTATGCCAGATCATGTGATATGCAGCAGTAAGTTCTAGAAATATTGTGCCTATCTCCTGCTTATCTGGAATCCATTCTCTGTCGTGCATGGTCTCGGCACCATTCAGGGTTAGCACATCCACCACTCTGTGGGTGGAGATGGGGCGGAGGACCAAACCTGACTGTCATTATGACCCCATGTGGTAGGTAGCAACATGACACTGGTTTGGCCCTCTACCCTTGTTTCTATCTGTAGAGGGGGGATCTGACAAATTTGAGAAGTGCTACAATCATGTGGGTCAGTTTGCAGTGCTGATCAAATTTGACCCTCTGCCTTTCTTTCCATCTACAGAGGGGCTTGTCGCAGTTCAGGGCAATTCTACCTCTATTTCCTCTCTGTGGCCCAGCAAGGGCACCCTCTTTAAGCTTCCAGCTCCTCAGCTGTTGCATCTTCTGACCAGGGTATTTCCATGCTGAAGAGTTCCCTGACTATACTGTGACCTTTGCCGTGAATGACAGACTCCCTGAGAGGGACTCTTTTTTGCTTCTCTCCTCAGTGATGGTACACAGTATAACTGCCACAGTAAATTTATCACGCAGCCATTTATAAGCAAACACATTTATTCTTAAAGTGAAAGCATTACGGAGAAGGTATATTAAAAACAATAAAACAACCTACATGCATGCTAATAAGCTTACCAGAGATCAACCCTTCACTCCAACAAGGGTTCTGGTTGGTGATTAGTTCTTTAAACCCCACTCGGGTTTTTCCTGTGGCTAATAGTTCATAACAACTCTCATAACAGCTTTTGCTCAGAACTAGTCCCCAAGTCTTACGGGGCCTCAGTGGGCAAAAGACCTTCCTACTCTTCCCAGGAAGAATTGGGGACCCTCTTGGGCCAAAAGTCCTGTCTATTTGTTGGATCAGAAAGAAGGCCCTGAGTCAGTTTTAACACAGGCTGTTTAAACAAAAATCCTTTCTTTGTCTATTTGTCCCCGGAGAATCCAATTTGAAACAGTATATGTGAGCCTCTCTCCAAGTGGTGGTAACTCTCTGATGATGTTACTTTCTGAGTTAATTTGCCTTACCACTCTCTGCTGTTCTTAGTTCCTGGAGGGCTGTGGTCCACCTCCCCCATGGAAATACATACAGTCCCTCAATAGTACATAAACACTTGCATTTTTCATACCATGACCTCCTAAAATATTTAAACTTAATTCAGGAAGGTTTAACTTAATTCATTAATCTTTGCCCAAGATATTGCAGGACATTGTCATATCTAACACAAGGCACGTGCACCAAACCTGAGCGGTGCTACAACCACATGCGGCAGGTTGCAAGGCCCACTATGGGGAACATGGCCCAGGCCCTGCAGGACAGAAGCCAGCACTGCGGGGTGGGCTTGCTCTCCAACCTCCCACTCCTCCCCCCACCAGGACCCCACTCCTCCATCCACCGGGACCCCACTCGCCAGCCCTCTTTCCATGGCTTAATCTTTACCATACCTCTGCCATGAAATTTATTTTTAAAATTCTGAGACAAAATCATAGCTCTAGTGATAATGTAGTCCAAATGGGAATTGATGCAACCATTACAACATTTATCAAGAGCTGAATGAGAAAAAGGTGATGAATGTAACTATTTGCAGGAAACATTAGGCAAATAGATCAGAAATGTAAAAAGAGCTTTTGGGTGGAATTAAGGGAAGAAGAGTGGAGGTCCTAGATAGAAAAAGTAAAAAGTTAAGGATAATGAGAAATAACTGGCCACTTCTAGTGAAGATAAATACTTTGCTTATGTTAGTCTTTTTTTTTTTCCCAAATGTGTTTGGGAATTGGCTTAGGAGATAATTTCAGGTAATTGAGGTTAAAAATGGTTTAAGTAAAATCTTGCTCCTTGACCAGCATACAAACAAAATAAAAAGTTATCAACATTGATTGTGACTGATTTGATTTCTGCAATAAAGGTGAAGTAAAGTATCTTGTCCAAACCTGGCACACACTATTTTAAATATGGTTCCCAAAATAGGAAATGTTTGTCAAAACTGTCAGATCTGTAGTAGTGGTGGGGGAAGGGAAATGCAGATGGCATGTAGGATGGACCTCTTGTTCTGTTCACTTTAAGTGTTCTCTCTTCAGTGCCTTCTTCTACACCAGCTCCTGCTGCTCTTATCAGGTGGTGTTTGGCAGGTTTAACAGTTAGGAATCCAATCTGTGGGCTTGGCTACACTTGAGAGTTGCAGCGCTGGTGGAGGCTTTCCAGCGCTGCAACTTAGTAACTGTCCACACCTGCAAGGCACATCCAGCGCTGCAACTCCCTGGCTGCAGCGCTGGCTGAACACCTGGTCTGCTTGGGGTGTAGCGAGTGCAGCGCTGGTGATCTAGCGCTGCTCATCAAGTGTGGCCACACACCAGCGCTGTTATTGGCCTCCAGGGTATTAGCAGATATCCCAGAATGCTTTTAACTAAATTACTCTGTTTTGTTATGCAGCCTCTCTTTGTTTTGTTGTGAACTCGGAGCTCTGGGAGTTGCTTATCTAAAAAACAAACACAGCTCCTGTTTGCTGTGATCAATCTGTACCTGACTGTGAACAATCAAATGAGATAACCCCTAATGAGGCAGGCAGGGAGTGAGTGTTTGCTTGACAGAGAAACAGTGGGGGCAGAGGGGAGAAAGGGAGTCCGTTGGACGCAGGCTGTGTGAAGTTAAGAGTAAAGGGTCGGGAACATTTTCTGATTTTGCAAGGCAGGAAGCTAACACACAGTGTTGGCTCCAAAAATCCACACTCTCTCTCTCTCTCTCCCCCGCTCCCTGTCACACTACACCCCACCCCACCCCCCTCTTTTGAAAAGCACGTTGCTGCCACGTGAACGCTAGGATAGCTGCCCATAATGCATCACTCCCAACAGCGCTGCAAATGCTGCAAATGTGGCCACACACCAGCGCTGTTCCTACACAGCTGGATGACCAGCGCTGTAAACTCCCAGCGCTGCAACTCTCAAGTGTAGCCAAGCACTCAGATGTAAACCATTGAAATCAGTGATGAATGACTAAATGGTGGGACAGGTATGCTTTGCTGTGTGTTGCTGCATAATTGACAAGAACAATGTATAAATATTGTATATAAACAGGGGTCATTGCCTGGGTGGAGAAGGGGAACTTCGGGCGGGGTGAGGAATTCTCCATTTAAGCTATACAGCAGTGGGAGGATCTGGGGAAGGAATCGTTTTCCAGACTGTGGGAGGTCAGATTTGATAGGGCTGGGGGATGTGTATCTTGTACATAGTGGAGCTGTTCAGCTTGAAGGCAGTTTGTGGTTGATCCTCTCCCCCAGGTGTCTTAGCATACACAGGACCATAATTCTTCCCCCTTGAGACTCCTGTCTTTCTAATTTCTCTCTCTTATGGTTTTGGGCTGGAATCAGAGAGAAAAGGTAAGTGAAGGGAAGAGAGAGAGCCAAACCAACTTTTAATCAGCTTTTCTGCTGTAGAGTCTTTGAGTCAGAGCAGCTAAACAGATGATAATAAAAGGGATCCAAAATGTGGAGTGTAGCATGCAATATGGAGCACTTGAGAGACTTGGCTTGAAAGCTCCAGGCTGGCTGAGAGAGTCTGTATGAGGAAGTGTGGCATTTCATTGTCCTGCAGGATTTGTGGCAGCTTTAAATTTCCTGAGAGCCTCAATTTGACCCTTTATAGCATGGAAATGGCCAGTGGATACTGAAATAATCCTTTTTGTATTGTGCGCATTCATGAATAAAGTAACAAATTAAAAAAGTATTTGTAGTTTTTTGTTAGCAAGGCAATACTAATCATTTTCTATAGAGCCAAAACGCTTAAATGTGAATTTTAACAGCTGTCTGATTTCTGAGACTAGAATCATTATCTAATACGCCAATCAGTAATAGGTCTGCAAATCTGTGTGTAACTGGAATTAGTTTTATAGTAGTGTGGATCACTGATGAGAATTATGGATTATTTAAAATGTCATCTAACTGCTTGGTTATCTTTGTTTTTACAGCGAAAAATGACATGGAGTAATGATTGGAGGGCACATCAGATTAGTGATGAGCCCCATTTCTTCTTGGCCAGCTACCCTGTAATGTAGACTTATTGGAATGTTATTCCTTTGTGATTTCAGTGATTGTGTGCCTGATTCTTGCATCAGCTGGTTTTGTATGGATCATTTGTATTAGTTGTTAGAGAAGATAGAGATTTGGTGTACTTCTGCAAGTACATTCTTACAAACAAAACATCGCCTTCTAAACCTGTGTGTCATATACTGCTCACCAAGACATTTCAGGGCCAGTCATGAAATTGCTGTCCAATACATGTGAACGTCACCAGTGCATTCAGCGAGGTTCATAGGTGCAACAAAGCAGAATTTGGGTCTTAATTTCATTCTCTTAAAACTTAAAGTAAATGTTCCTGTTGTCTCCATATCATTATTTATTGATACAATTCGTTACCAGGTTTTGGAAGCAGCATGGATATTTTAAGCATTAGCCTTGGTTCATTGGATTTGCTGTTGGTACACACAGCATATTAAAATTTAGTACAGTGAGTAGGTAGCATAAAAATAACTTAATAACGAGGCTTTATACATCAAATTCTCACTATAAGAACAGTAGAGTATAACTTTTAGTGGATTCACAACTTGCTGAGGTGGTAATTTCATTATCATCCTTCATCCAGTTTAATGATGATTAATTGGAAAAAGCACTGTTCCTGAAGACACTAATTCCCTGTCATCACTTCTAGATTTGAGACAAATTAACTGTTAAAAACTATCAGAACTTAACCATTGTGGAAAATAGCTTTAACCAACGTGTTTTTTTTTTTAATTTACAGACATTCATCTGTATTTAGTAATTTATTTCTTTGACATTATGTGAAAGTTATAGGAATTATGGAGAAAAGTATACGTGTCCAGGAAACAAACACTGAGATTTTAAGCTTAGTTGATTCTCTTGTATAATTCATAAATAAATATTATTTCTTTTGACTGGGGAATGATCCTCTAGGCCACTTTTTTTTCATATCCAGCTCTGCCACTTCTGCAGTGGGTTAAAGTTTCTGCTCAACGTTTTGTCAGTCAAAACAGTTAGTCAGTGCTAGGACTTGGTTCAACCTACCATGGAAACCTCTTGAGTTGGTTCAGTACAGTAGCACAACTTAAAGGCAAATATGCAGCCATTTGTTTGGCTGCTTAATTATATAATAAGATGCAATTAAATAGAAATAAATGGTGTCCGTGTCCCTGTCCTACTATAATGTGCATACATGCAAGGGGTTGCTGTATAGGTTGCTGGGTAACCAAGCTGTTATGACTAAAATCTCATCTCTGGCATTGCATTGGATAACTTAAGTGACTGAGCTAGATTTAATCAAACTCCAACACCATTAAAAAAATTAACAATCAAATTCCTCACTTATATTAAACTTTAGAAATGTTTGTTTAGTAGGTAATGTGGTGGTGGTTGAAAAAAGATATAAGCAACTAAAATAGAGCCTTAAAATGAATTGCCAACAAAAATATAAACATTACTATAATGCTATAATTACTCCTTCAGGAATACACACAGTATGTCAAGAGGTAGAAATCTAATTTTTGTCATTCAGGTATTGTAAATCAAGTGAAAGCTGTGTGGTGATGAAAGCTCCATATTTAAAAGATGTGAAATAGACAGCAGTTGGTAGCTTTTTTTCAAAGGGATGTTGGACATTAAAATGGATCAGAAACATAGAGCAGATTGTTGAGATTTCTTTTCATGTTTGGATTTACTATTGGGATAGATAATCAAATGCTTACAGAATATAATTTTAACTTGCTGTAATTGTGTTGCTTGTTTTTATAAAAAACAAAACAAAACCTTGGAGTACCAGGATTACAGCTCTTCAGGTGAATGACAGGCAGTAGTACCAAAGAGAAGACAAACTTTCAGTACCTAAACTAATTTTTGCTTTCCCTGCCAGTTTCTCTAATATGATTTGGCTTGAGACATACCTGTTGTTGTTGCTGTACCACCTTTCTGACACCTGAAGCTCTGTGACAATATCTTCTGTCTGTCTGCAAAGTGTAGCATCTGTACTGGCTATGTTTCCATCGTCCTCTGTGATGACAACTGATGCAAAGAAGTAGTAGTTTAATTTTTCTCTCTAATGATTGTATCCTCTTTTTTTAATGTTTTTTATTCCCTGGTAGACCAGGAGAGCAGTTGACTGTGACCTGTTTAGTAGGCTTTCTGCCTCTGAAGTTAAAGAATTCCTTGGTTTTTCTCTTCAGGTGCCCTATTAATTTCCACCTTGCATTTTGCCCTATCGTGGTATGTTGCTTTTCCACTGTTAGAAGAAATACCTTATTGATTTGAATAAACTTTATTTTCCTGATTATATATTTTCCTTGTCTCTTTTCTGCTTCCTTTTTTTGTCTGTTCTGTCTGCATTTATATTAGCATCTAGGCCCCAATTTTTTTTTTTGTAACTCTGATATAGTATTTTTAGCCTCCATACTTACTCCAGGGTTTTTGATTTCCTAACTCTAGTCTTCAAACTTTAACTAGCTTCCTTCTCTTTAAAGGATATGTAGCATACAATGCATTGTATTTTTTTCAATCAAAATATAACTAGATATGTGTCTGCTGTAATAACTTGGTAGAGATGATATTTGTAGGTTGGTCATATGAACAGAATTAAAACTATTTCATATTTAAAAATTGTATCTAGATTTCTAAACATTTTACACCTTTTGTCTGCTATAATCAGTTTCCTTTGCTATGTACTCTGAGATTTAATCACGGTGCACTTGGCTGTAGTAGGCTGCTTTTCCTCTTACAAGTATAATGTTGAAGCTGTATTTTTTGATTTGCTGCTATTGAGAGTACTGTAGTTTACAACTGAAATTGCAGTTTAACAAGAACAACCCCTAGGTGGCAGTCAGTCTTCATATGTTTAGTACTCCTTTATTGATGCGTCCTTGTGTGTCAAACCTTCTTTGATAAAAACAGGCTTACCTCAACTAACTTAAGCTACGGTGCCTTAGATGGTCAAACTTTATTAAATATTGTTTGTTATATAATCCCTTCCTTCAAGGATGCGAAATCAGACATTTGTGGACTGATTTCTAAAAATGCAAAGTGAAAACTGCCCACATGCCATAGTGCCCCTAAATTTGGCTAAAGGATTTTGTCTGTAGTTCTCTTGAATAAATATTTTTTTAAAAAAGGTTAAATGCTTTATGAAGTTTTTAAGGCAGAATTAAGAAAATAATTTTATAAAGTGGATTTTAAAGAATGTGAAATAGAAAATACTCTTCTTATGAAGATTGTCAAGAAAAGATATGTAATCCAGTGAGAATAATGGAAAAGACCATATAGTACTCTACCTTTAGTAGGCATTGTATCTTGTATTCTGGAGTGATGAAATTTTCTGTTTGAAGATGTTTATGTTCAGCTGTAGCTTATATAACACTTAAAGTTTTTGGTTGAAGTTCTTTTTGAAAATGATTTTCATAACTCTAGGGTCAGTTACTTAATACGATGATGATTGTTGTCTCTTGTATATAGATATTTCTGCCAAACTATTATCATGAAATAAATTCTTAATATAATGTGAGGTACATGGAAAACTGCCCAACGTCGCTAATGATTGTGAAGCTGAACAGTGTTAGCAATCATATGAAATCTTTGCCGAATTTACCTAGTTTAGGCAGTTCTATTATGAACCTGGAATTAAGAACCCCAAATAAAGCTTTATTCTTTGATACTGCTTTTAAACCAAGATGACATTGAATGTTTAACTTCACTGTTGGTGGCTTGACAGAGCAGTCATGATGTTTATTTAATTACAGTAATTTACATTGTGTTGTGCTAAATGTTGCAAGCTTTCCTATAGAGCAACTAATCAATACTCCTCAGAGGGAGAAGGAAGACAACAAGGTGTACCTTTAGATGACCACATTTTGTTTTAATCCATTGTAAATATTAACACATGAAAAGGCGTAAACAGCTGGAAGATTTCATGTGTGTAATTCACATCAACATTGTATGCAACTTTTGTTAGTAACAACACCTATGTAACTGCATGAATAAAAAGCTGCATTTAGTGTTTATGCATTAATGGGGGAATCAAAGCAGTTTTAGTATAGCTGTTCTTTTCCATTATGTTTCACTTAAACCAATTTATCTTCCATGACTGTAATTATGATCAAACGCATCAATAGTCATACACCCTTGTCCAAGAGCTCTGTTATAAGAAAATTGAATTAACACACCTTGAATTAAACCGATGTAACTTTAAGTAGAAAAGGTCTTAAGTGCCAGTCCCACAATTGAATCTTTATAGAGGTAAACCCTTGTGTCCATGCAGAACCTCGCTGTCTTCAGTGGAGCTGGATTCTGCCTCTGTGGGTCTAACTAGCAGAAATAGTTTCTGAAAATTGTAGCTCTCTTCAGAAAAGTCAATATTTAAAAAAAATACCACCTTCTTATTTAGATGTGCTTCCTGTATATTTTGGGTCATATCTAATTATTTCACTTCCCCCACCCCAAAAATAAAAAATGCTGCTACTTAATTCTGCTAGTGTTGCACAACATGTGTGGTTATGTGGGAGCAAGTCAAATTCTGTTTTGGTGTGTGTTTGGTGACCATAATGTCTCCCCATAAATACAGTGCAATAGACCCTTGGGAAAATCTGCGGTAGTGTTACTTTTCTCATTTTGGTAATTACTGCAATATATTTTTGTATTGATAAAATCTAGTACGTCTTATGTTTCCCTTGTATGCTAGGAGTGATTATTGTGATGTAAATTATAAATAGCAGTTTTGGAGCAAATCAGCTTTGTGGAAATGGCCACTTTTTATGTCAACTTTAAAAATGTAGCTGAAGCTATTTCTGCAGTTTTACTACATACCAGCCTTTTGCAGGGGAAGGAGGCTAACCATGTCCCCTTGCAAAAAGAACTGTTAGATAGGCAACTCATAATTGTAATACATCAAATATATGACCAAAATGTTTTGACCTTACTACTAACCAAAGAGAATATACTTTAGGAAACTTGGAGGGGGGCGAGGGGAAGAAATGACTATAATTCTATTTTAAATCAAGTTATTTTCCTTTAAAAGTGTGGTTAAAATTAGTGATTTACTTCATTTTAAAATCAGTCCACCTTAGTTGCATGAAAAAAAAAAAACTACGTTGAGTATTTCGAACCCGGTGAATGGGTTCAGAAATATCTATGAAAGAACTTTTAAAGTCACATTTTGAGACTTCTGGCTGTTCAAAAGGTCTCTATCTTGATAATAAAGCAGCATTGTTTTTTAAAAGCTGACTGAATGCTACAGGTAGGCAAAAATCATTGTTTTAGATGGAAGAGAGTTTAATGCAATTACCACTAATAGTACCATCCACCTTTTTTCAAGACCAGTTAGGATTTTTAAATACTTGAGATTAGAGATGGTGTACACTGAAATCTAGCCTATGAACTGATGTAGCTGCTGTTAGTGAATGCTAAAACATTCTGATTTATGCATGATTCAAACATAAATGCTGACGCATATGATGGCTAAACATCCTTCGTTTTAAAATCTTGTAAGGATCACTCCCTTTTCCTTTGTATTGTCAGCGGTAGTCTGAAGCACAACTGAATCAGTGCATATTTGTGGTTATGGGGAGAGGGAGGGACTAATTCCATTGTAATCTCTTGAGCATTTTTTGACAGGTCAGATATAGTGCAGGCATCCCATGAGTTTTCCCAGCAATTTCTCCAATAGGAGTTCTGTTGTTATGCCAGGCTTTGTATGTGTGGTGTGTCCTGAAATTAATTTGTATTAATTGTAAATTAAGTAAGACTAATTGTCAGTTTAAAAGTTTGATTATTGTATTTATACGTAGTTTGCAGAATATTTGGAAAACACATTTGTCTGAATAACCATCATAGATTAGAAGTTTGGATTTTAGTCCTGTCCTGTTTAGATCTCCGCAGAGCCAGAATTAGGGGAATGGATAGAATTGAGAATAATGCTGTCATTGCAGTAATACTTGCATGATTACCGGTTAGATACTGGGAAGGAAAAATGCTTATTATGACAATTGGGGTTAGGAAATACTTAGTCACTTAGGAGGCAAAAATAAGCCAACCAAACAAAAAACAACTCCACTAGCCAGGGCTGATGCCAAAAGTGTGTTCCCTGAGGGGCGTCCCAGCAGGATTCTGGTGGCAGTGTCCTGAAGGGAAACTCATACATATATGCTGTGCTGTTTTGTAATTAAAAAGTGGAAAAAAATATTTTAAAATAGGCCTATTCATTCCCCATTATTTCCGTTGGCTCCTTGGAATTATGTGGTTCAGTCTCCTTATTCACTATCCTGTTCTAGCTGTTGAGAAATAACATCCTTATCACATCAGTTGCTGGAATGGAATGCTCTGCTTTCTCATACATGAGCATCCAGAGATACAGACTTGCACTGCTGAGTATAATCAGTCTGACTGCTGAAGCCTTTTTGTTCCACTTTTTGGGAAGTCCAGGTTCCATCCATGAGGGTTGGCTTGTTTTTTTTACACTGGCTGCCCTAGAGCAGGGCTCTCATCAGAGATGGAAGTGCTGCTAATGTAAACACTCTCTGCCGCCTGAGGAATTAAGTGAGTCCACAAATCAGTGCTTTCACCGGTTCCCTATCACTGGTGAAATTTACAGTGCAAAACCTCCTCAAGTGTAGACATGGCCTAAAGCACAAAGATGAGATGCTGTTTTTATGCAAACACCCATAGTAACACAACGAGACTCCCAGAGTTGTTTCTAAACAAAATATTTTTAAAGCTTTTCGTGAAACTTCATTGTGTTTTGAAATCTTTTCTGTTGTGGCATAGCTAGCTTGTGTGACCTTGTTGTTGACACCTGTACATGCTTTGTCTATATAAAGATACTGATATTTTAAAAATTATTCTCTCCTGTGGCACATAGTATTTACTGCTGTTTTATTTTGCACTAAAAAAGTCATAACTGAAACTATGAAATATATTGTTTTGAATGTGAGAAGCAGAACTGAATGGCTGTGGCAATATTAGTCAGTCACTTTATTATACAGGAAACAGGAAGAAACTTGACAGATAAATGTTACCTACGATTTTTTGTGCTTATTGTAGGGGACATGGGGTATGTTTATTTTTACTTGAAGCAGCAAAATCCAACTTTTATGTTCACATTATCCATGTCTCTATTTTTTACTAAAATTATGGTGTGAATTTTGAACCTTTTTTTGAAGAGGTTAGTAAAACATTTTGTGCAAATTGCTTTTTTTTTTCCTGCTTTGTAAAGGAAGGTTATTATACTTGATTGATATCGTACTTAATTAGATTTTGGCTTTATTGGGAAAGCAAAAGTTTTTTATTCATTGTGTGTGGGTGTGAGTGGTTTAAAGCAAGCCAGTTTTAACTCTTTAGATGGTACAAATAGACATCTTCAATACAGTTAATCACAAAGTGAAATTTTTGTGGAAAATCAGTTGCATTCGTGTTGAAGGCATAACTCAGTATCCAAGAGTATCTGTGGAAGAGGCCATAGATTACTTAGTATACACTCAGGGCCGGTGCAAGGATGTTTCACTCCCTAGGCGAAATTTCCACCTTGCGCCCTGCCCTGAGGCACCCCCCTCCCCTCCGCCCTGAGGCACTCCCCCGCGGCAGCTCCCCATCCCCCGCCCTGAGGCACCCCCCCCAGCTCACCCCTGCTCCGTGCACGAGCACCAGCACACCATCGCTGCTTCGCTTCTCCCGCCTCCCAGGCTTGCGGCGCCAATCAGCTTAGGCGCCACAAGCCTGGGAGGTGGGAGAAGTGAAGCAGCCACGGCGTGCTCAGGGAGGAGGTGGGGCAGGGATGAGCTAGGGCGAGGAGTTCCCCTGCATGCCATGCCCCCTCTTACTTGCTGCAGGCGGCCCTCCCCGCGTCCCCCTGCCCCAGCTCCCTCCGCCTAAATGCCGGCGGTGACCAGGGCAGCCGAAGATTCTTCGGCAGCAACCGCAGCGGCCAAAAATGCCGCCCCCCAAACCCTAGCGCCCTAGGAGACCTCCTAGGTCGCCTAAATGGTTGCACCGCCCTATATAGATAGCGAAACTTTCTCTAATCCTGCTGGAAGAAAAGTTGTAACTAATGTTATACATATATACTATGTCATTGGAAAAAGTTCTAAATCCCTTTTTGAAAATACAGATTTAGGCTTCTAAATCAGGTAGGCATTGCAACACTGAGCACACCAATGTCTAAATACTTAAGAATCTGGGCCTAACAATCCCAAAAGACAATACAAAAACCATGTCTTGGAATACAGATCAGTAGTCCTTACCAAGCACTCCTACATTTATCACAAATATTTGTTCAACTACAGAGAGAATTTGCATTGTGTTATACAAGTGGCAAAAGGCATATGGTTGACTGAATTCTTCATTAGTAGAAGCAGATTAGAAAAGATAGTGTCTGAACCAGATTAACTTTTAAAATAAAAAAATGTTAAGTAATGCCTTGAATATTTTCTCCACCATTGTGAAACAAGTGTAAGCAGTTAAAGATTGGTTTCAGAATTTGCTCTGGGGAAAGACAGGACATTTAGAGAGTTGTTTTCATTCTATTTTATTCTTTTTATTAAATTCTTGCAAATTTAGTGCCTTGTAACTTCCTAAAAATCTGTTAGGTTTTGTTTAAACTGTGACTTTCTCCTCAAGTGTATCTAATTGCTTCTTTACAAATGAAGTAAACACCATTTTAAAAAAATTCTCAGAAGCTTTTAAAACATCTGATTTGTATCCCCACAAAAATCTGTGCAACTGCTAGATGCAACCAAGAATTAAATGGCAAAAATCATGAATATCCAAAACTGTTCTGGAAAGAGAGGCTGCTACATATGAACACCCTCATTCCTGAATGCTGCACTTGTTGAGGTGGTGGCTGCTGGAGCCCTGATGACTACTGCTTTTTGCCTCTATGCTGATGGCAGGGCTTTCCTGATGCTTCCAGTGTAGCCTCATTTGAAATACCTGAGAGGAAGAGCAGAGCTGGAATGGCTTGCTTTATCTGCAGTGGGGCGAAATGAGAGAGCAAGCTTGGGAGGCTAGTTTCACTGTTTGTTTGCTCATGCTCCCCCACTCCCTCCATCCTAATATCAGTGACTGTATCACTGAGTGAGGGACTAGAACAGAGGTGGGCAAAATACAGCCTGTGGGCCCGTCCTGCCTGGCCCCTGAGCTCCCAGCTGGGGAGGCTAGCCCCCGGCCCCTCCCCCACCGCCCCCCATTCTCCCGCAGCCTCACCGCGGTGGGGCTGCGCGCTCATGCAGGGCAGTGTGTCTGGCTCTGGCCGGGAGGCGCGGCTCCAGACATGCTGCTCTGAGCAGCATGGTAAGGGCACCGGGGTTGGATATGGGGCAGGGGATCCCGGGGGGCAATCAGTGGACAGGGAGCAGGAGGTGGTTGGATGGGGCAGAGGTTTGGGGGAGAACAGGATTGGATAGGGGGTGGGGTCCTGGGGGGCATGTCAGCGAGCAGGGGTGTGGATAGGGGTCGGGGCAGCCAGGGGACGGGGGGATTGGATAGGGGGCAGTGTCCCAGGGGGCGGTTAGGGGTGGAGGTCCTAGGAGGGGGCTGTCAGGGGACAAGGAGCGGGGGGGGGGTTGGATGGGAGGGTTGAGGGGGGCAGTCAGGGGGTGGAAAGTGGGAGGGGTTGGATGGGGGTGGGGGTCAGGCTGTTTGGGGGGCACAGCCATCCCTACCTGGCCCTCCATACAGTTTTTTGCACCCTGATGTGGCCCTCGGGCCAAAAAGTTTGCCTACCCCTGGACTAGAACTTAGTAGCCCCACGAGGCAAATCTTTCTTGTGTGTTATTGGGATGATTGCTCCTTCCATCCCTGTGGAGTATAAAGGTGCAGAATCATTGGTATCTGTTCTTTCTTCACATCTTTTCTAATGTACTTCAGTTAATGAAGAATTTAGCCAAACACATGCACTTTGCCACTTGTATAACAGAATAGAAATTCTTCTTCCTCCCTTCCAACCACCTCTTCCCTTCTAAACACCAGTTTGCAGGTAATTTGAGAGAGGCTCTCCTCCTCCTCCAGAGTGGTAATGGGCTGACTCTTCCTGTCTATCCCTACTGCTACAATGAAAGAATTTTAGGGGTGCTCCTCAGGTGCTTTAGTAGTAGAAGATGGCTTTAAGGACAGAAGCTCCCATGGCACATCCATTCCCGCATCTTTCACATGCCCCTCCCCCAAATAAGACCCATACTAGACAGTTACAAATTCAGCTCTCAATATGTAATCCATATAATTTTTTAAAGAGTGATGGTTGTGGAAAATTGAATGTAATGACCCTTTAACAGCTAATCATGAACTATTTAACTTTTGTGTCCCCCTTGCTTTCTATTGCATTTAGTGATTTAATACTGTCTTCTATAGTATCCAAAACTTAAAAAAAAAAATTCTAGCTAAATGTTAGTGTACATTCAGATTCTTGCTGATGCACGTCCTTATCTGTCTCTTGAAAACCGGGTATACGTATTGATGCCAAGAGTGCTTTTTTGAATCTTGCTGTAAATTTGGGATCAGTGAATTTAAGCCCCAAATTATAATCTATTTCAGTTGTCCCCATTTCCCATCAAAGAATGGTGCATTTCTATTTAGAAATGCAGCATAATGGTCAATTTAAATTTAATGGAAAGAATAATGCCCACATTTATAAGAATTCTCACATAAAGCCACAAATAGTCAAGTGAAATCTGTCTGGGAAATGGGGCATACACCACCACTCCCTGTACACCCCACCCCCCAAAAAAATCTTTGTAGTTTACACCTACATCCACCTACTGGTCATTTTTCTGGAGAACTGTAATTGGTCTGAGTGCTTTGACTTTTTTACATGAAATTGACTGTCACTTTTAGATGGCAGTGCAAAATCTAAAATTTAGGTATATTAATTTGAATAGAAGGAAATAGAAACATAATGCAAGTTTAAAACTCATTAGACATCTGTGTATGTCTATTCATTTTTATTTTGACAAAGTCTGAAAATGAAAAGTTCCCTATGCTTTTACATTGCATTGAAAATTGAAGTTTGCCAGAATGTGGAAAACATTAAATTTGAACTGGAATGATACATTTTAATAGGAGAGGACCCCTTAGTGCACAGACTGAAAGGCTGTGCAGCAGTTAACACCATGAGAGTCCGTGCTTTTCTCAGGTAAATGGATATGAAAAAATTCGTGCTGATCTAAAAACAAAACAATCTTTTGTGGCAACTATTTTCACTTAGTTATCTTTCCTCTTCCCTTATTCCAGACCAGAAGTCTATTTCAAGAGAGAACTTATCAAACCAATGTATTTGCATGGACAGGCTGATGGGGTCCTTCAGTTTTAATCTGCCTCCCTCCTTTATTAGGGGCTGCCATTGTTCTCCTTTTAAATTTGCCTTTTTATGCTATAATTAATATGGTGCTTTAAAAAGCTTCAAAAAGGCTTTCCAGTTTTGTGTTAGATAACATTACCATAATATTCTGTTTACTTATATAGAACACCTAACTCAGGGCGCATCACAAATACAGACATAACCTTTATGTATAAGGCAATTGTAATGCTTTTGACATTAACCACTCTACCTATGTTAATTTATGTAGTGCATTAGGTGTGCATGGTTCTTTACAGACAGATGAAGGCATGTCCCTACCCGAAGAAGCTTGGCTACACTTGCAAGTTAGAGCGCATTAAAACAGCCCCAGGCGCCCTAACTCCTAACTCATCCACACTGGCAAGGCATCTTCACGAGAAGCGTAATGCTTGCTGCTCCTTGGCTGAAATGCCCCAGCGTCACTGAACGAGGTGCTGCATTACTGTGCTCTGATCGGCCTCCGGAAAAGTCCCATAATCCCCTTAAGTCAAATGGCCACACTCGTTACTGTTTTGAACTCGGCTGTACGAATGCGGATGTGCCCTTTCAAAGCTCTGTTTCTGACAGCCGGCATGCTTATCTGCTCCATGACAAAGCAAGCCGTTAGTGTGGAATGTTGCTGTGTGTGTGTGTGTGTGTGTGTGTGTGTGTGTGTGTGTGTGTGTGTGTGAGAGAGAGAGAGACGGGGGGATCTGCTGCTGTCTGAACTTACAAGAGAGCATGCTGACATGCTCTCAGCCCCCTCAAAACTCACTCTCTCTCCCCCCACTACATTCTCTGTCATACTCTACCCCACCCCACCCCATTTGAAAAGCATGTTGCAACCACTTGCATGCTGGGATAGCTACCACAATGCACTGCTCTCTGTGGCGTTGCAAGAGCTGTTAATGTAGCCACGCCGGTGCGCTTGAATCTGACAGTGTGGACACACTGCAGCACTTTCCCTACTGTGCTCTCCGAGGGCTGGCTTAATTCACAGCGCTCTATATCTGCAAGTGTAGCCATGTCCTTAGTCTGTTAGTGGGGGTGGGGAAGGGAAGGGAAGGAGAGCAAGGGGAAGTGTGCTGTAGAAAGAACAGTGATCACAGGAAAAATTGGTACTCTCTGGTCACATATACATCTTGTTGGATCAAGTTTTGTCTTTTACAGGCCTAGAGCATAACACATTCTCTGCCACTAACATCTTAGAGTAAAACCATAATTTTCATGAGTATTTCAGTCATCTGTGATTCAGAGAAAATATCACCAAGGTTATGATTGATCTATTTCTACCATAGTGCCAGTGGAGGCTCCTATCAGTTTATTACATAGGTTTAATGCTCCATTTAAGTTTGTCTTGGTGGTCATCTACTGTTAACTCTCTGGGAGCTAAAGGTGCAGCCAATAGTTATATTAAATTAATTAATATTCAAGGTGTAAACTGGCTCTTGGCTCAAAACTTTAGATAACAGCCTCACAGAAATTTTTTGGTAAGGACACGTGGGAACAAACTCTGTTACAAAAATCATTAGGATTTTAATATCCATGCATAACAGACAAAATCTTGGTGTTTGTCTCATTTAAAAGAGCACACACTTGTATAAACTGTCTGTTACTCAGCCTACTCTGGAAGGAAGAAGGGCTGAGTTAATTATTCTGCATTTAAAACTGATGATTCTTGGGTATCTATGTATTTAATATCGAAGGCATAGCTCATAAAACCATCCCTAACAGTATGGAGTATTTAAAAAATAAATGCCTGCATTTCTAGAATATCCCAGGCTTTTCCAACTTTCCTTTCCTTTGCTTAATGGAATGCAGTATGCTTAGAATATATCAGGAAAATTTTTGTTAAATTATACAGACATAAATCAATGGTGTATTAGAATAATTTTCTCCATTCCCAAGGGGAAAAAAGCCTTTCAGTCACCAATCAGAATTACATTCACTTCTTATTTCATTACAGGATCTGGAGTTTCATGGAGTAATGAGATTTTATTTTCAAGACAAAGCAGCTGGAAACTTTGCAACAAAATGTATTCGTGTTTCTAGCACTGCCACAACGCAAGATGTAATAGAAACCCTTGCAGAGAAATTCCGACCAGATATGCGAATGTTGTCATCTCCTAAATACTCACTTTATGAAGTGCACGTCAGTGGAGGTTAGTATATGCTGTCTGGGTCTCGTTCTTCCTTTTTTTTCTTAAAAGGATATAGAAAGATGATAAATGTTTCCTACTAATTACCGTAACAAATTTACTTCAGTTTCTTTGGCACTTAAATATTTAACTACAAAGGATTCTCAACTGGTGGTGGTAGTGTTTCAAAATATAATAGAATGTGACCTTTTTTGAAAATGTTATACTTATCCTTTAGGTGGGTGATGACAGTGGTGTGGGAATACTCATTTCTAAATATAAGACCTTAATTCAAAAACTACTAAGGGCTTGGCTACACTTACAAATTTGCAGCGCTGCAGCAGGGTGTGAAAACACACCCTCTCCAGCGCTGCAAATTGCGGCGCTGCAAAGCGCCAGTGTGGTCAAAGCCCCAGCGCTGGGAGCGCGGCTCCCAGCGCTGTCCGTTATTCCCCACAGGGAGGTGGAGTATGGACAGCGCTGGGAGAGCTCTCTCCCAGCGCTGGCGCTTTGACTACACTTAGCGCTTCAAAGCGCTACCGCGGCAGCGCTTTGAAGTGTAAGTGTAGCCAAAGCCTAAGTTAATGCAGATGGAGTACACAGCACAGCTGTAGTTAAAGGAACACAATCTTGTGAAAGGACACTGTCATGTTAAACACATTTCTCTCAGAAAAGGTTGTTTTTACCTGTTTTTACAAGTAGCATCAAATTTTACAGCCGGGGTAGGCAACCTATGGCACGCGTGCCAAATGCTGCATGCGAGCTGATTTTCAGTGGCACTCACACTGCCCGGGTCCTGGTCCTGGTCTGAGGAGCTCTGCGTTTTAATTTAATTTTAAACGAAGCTTCTTAAACATTTTAAAAACCTTATTTACTTTACATACAACAATAATTTAGTTTTATATTATAGACTTATAGAAAGAGACCTTTTAAAAACATTAAAATGTATTACTGGCATGCAAAACCTTAAATCATAGTGAATAAACGAAGACTCAGTACACCGCTTCTAAAAGGTTGCTGACCCCTGTTCTAGATTCTCTTCATCTTTGCTACATTTACAGCATTGTTTGACAAAGCTATACACTTGACACTTGAATTTTTGTTCACAATTTGAAATAGCTTTTACTGCTATTTCCTTTTAGCATTCTTCTTTATGGGCATTTCCTGATGTATCAGATGTTTCTGTAAGATAGAGAACCCCATCTTCTTGTCGTCACACAAGCATGTATTCAATCTTTTTGTATATTGCTTTATCCATCAAGACTCAGATCAACACATTTACCATCAATGTTTTTTGCACACTGTTCAGTTTGCTTCTCATATGCTGTATCCAGCAACCTTCCAGGAATGTCTGCTTTGCTGGTTGGAGTGTAGTCTGGTCATAATGATTGAATCACATCAATGAAATGTTTGTTCTGAACAAGATAAAAGGAGAATTTGTTGCACAAATGAACCAAGCAGTATTGCTGGAATTTGCTGGTCCTGATTGAGCTCATCCATGATTTTTACTGGATGATGAGGAAAGCTTTTTTTTTTTTTTTTAATGTAATTTACTGTGACACATGTTTAGCTACAGCACTGCTGTCTCTGAAGTTGTAGACATTGCAGATGATGCATGTTCATAACCCCTTATGTCTAGGCTCGACCCTGAAACAAAAAGGTAGAGTCACTCTCACTTACTATTACTGAGTGCCCTTTTTAAAAAAAAAAAAAAAGGGGGGATTTGTACCATTATGTAATGATGATTTATTCTAAACCCAGTTTTATAGGGAAAATAATAAATCATAAGGATTATCTAAATCTGTTTAAACCTTTATTTCTAGCAGCGTACCAAACAGTTTGAAAAAAAAATCTTTTTCTAAATATTAAAATTCATAAATCCCTAATAAAACTTTACTTTTAAACAGAAAATCTTTACCTAGAATGTTTGATTATACTGTGCACTAAAAATCCATTTCAGAAGTCCAGCAGTAACAGTAAAAATGTAATTGACAAATGGTCCCACCACAAACTAACATGCTTATTAACAAACTAATATTTTGAACACAAACACTTTGAAATTCTTAAGCAAGTAATCCACCCAAAACACAGATCTATGACAATAAGTTAGACACACAAGGTGGATGAGGCAATATCTTTTTTTAACCAACTTCTTCTAGTGAGAGAGAGAAGCTTTCTAGTCACACCTGAAGTTGGTCCAATAAAAGATATTACCTCACCCCCCTTGTCTTTCTAATTTCCTGGGACCATCACAGCTACAACACTGCATATAATAATTTAAATTATCATTTACTAATATAGTAAGACATGGAAGGCAATCCATAAGAATAGTGCACAAATAAATTTACTAACCAGTTGATCCAAATTGTTCAGACATGTCCTCATAATCATCAAAGTTATTGCCTTCTGAGGAGCATTTTTATAATGTTTCATTCTGACAACCAGGCCTTGTATCTCTTTATTGCATTGTTTACATTTGGCATGTGTTCCTTTCTTATCCAGAGAAATAGGAATTTATTTAAAAGATTCCCAAATAGGGTCTTTATTGTGACCTACAGCCATGGCAGTTTTTTCCTTCTAAGTCCCAGGTATTGAAATCAACTCTAGAGGCTGCACGCTGAAGAATGTTGTACCTTCTTCCCACAGTGTCCTGGCTTGACACCAGTGTTCCTCCTGTTCTGGCTGCACATTCTGCTCTTTCTCTCTTGTTACATAACCCCTAGCCCTACCCTACCCCTAGAAAAATAAAAACAACAATCCAAGATTTCTGCTCTTGTAATTGCACTGCAGTATAAAACAGAGCAGAAGGCAGTTGAGAAATTAATGGATTTCTGTTTGTTTATATCTGTATTGGTGTACACATGCAAGGAGACAGATCAAAGGTGTTTTCAAGTGTCCCAAACCATCCAGAAGCAAAGGCTGGTAGTCATTGGGCAATCACTGTTTTTCTATAAGCTGGAAAGTGGGTTTCCAAGGTGGGTGGAGTCATAAGTAATACTCAATTTGAAACTGAGCCAATCAGAGCTGAGCTAGGGAGAAAGTATAAAATAGGAGTATGAGACCACCCAGGTGGGCTCAATGGATGATCCTGATGATGTCTCTTGGAGTCAGAGTCTGGGTCCCAAAGCCTGTGGTGACTTAGCCAGTCTGTTGCAGAGCTCCTGGATCCCCTACGAGGTCAAGCCCTTAATACAGTACATGACCTATTGTGCCATATTGATAAAATTTGACCTCAAAAGTTACATGTTTCTTCCCCACTCTTCACACCCCCCCCATTTTGTATTTCTATAGAAAAGCAACTTTTAACTGTGTTCTCAATAGAGGCGCGTGGATTTAGCGTATTTTATTTTTTATTTATATGTTCTAAGAAATCATAAGTTTAGGCCAGTGGTTCTCCAGCTTTTTTGAAGTTAAGCTTTCATGTGCAATTTAAACTCTGCCCCCTTACATATGTGCATAGTGGGTTTTTTCACTTTTTTTCATAGTCTAAAATGGTTTGGCTTATTTTTGTTCAACCTTCCCAAACATATTTGTGTTTGTGCAGATTGGGTAAATTTCAGTCTGAAAGGTGAATGTTTGTTTGAAAAAGTTAGTGTTCTCAACCTTTTTCTTCCTGAGGTCCCGCAACATGCTATAAAAACTCCACGGCCCACCTGTGCCACAATAACTGGTTTTCTACATATAACAGCCAGGGCCAGCGTTAGGAGGTAGCAAGCGCCTGACGCCTCATGCTATGGGGTCCCTGGGAAACTATATTGCTCAGGCTTCAGCTTCAGCCCTCAGGTCCTGGCTTCAATCCCATGTGGTGGGGCTTCGGCTTTCTACCCTGGACCCCAGCGAGTTTAATGCTGGCCCTTCTTGGCAGCCCCTCTGAAACCTGCTTCTGGGCTTGGACCCCTGGTTGAGAACCACTGCTTTAGGCATTCTTATCTGTAGATATTGCTATGTGTTCCACCTATAGTTACGCTTGGGAAATTTGTACTTCCCAAATTTCACTGCGTCTGTCCTACAAGTTCCACAGATATACTTACAATGAATCTTCAGTTTGTGCAGCTACAGTGGTAAAAAATTAACCTCTCAATCACTGGAAAAGGCATAGCTCCCTGCACTGAGAAGCCCTCCGTAGCTGCAGAAAAGCATAAGCAGACCTGCCACACAGCAAACCTTTCTTTAAAGAGAGAACCAGTTTAATCCTAAATTTCTCAATTCTGACTAAGACAAAGTAACATACCATAATTGTGTTGAATCTTGAGGTGCTGAATAACCATTAGTTATCAATTTTCTCTTTCATATTTTGAAGAAGAAAGAAGATTAGATATAGATGAGAAGCCTCTTGTTGTACAGTTAAATTGGAACAAGGATGACCGAGAGGGGAGGTTTGTTCTCAAGAATGAAAATGATACACTTCCTCCAAAGGTAAAGTAATGTGCAAGGTGATGGTTTTAGTTCTTAAGAAAGCGCTGTTGTGATTTTGTGACTTGTTCAAATTCAATAAATATTTATTTAGATTTATAAAAGTATACCTGTTCATATCATAAGTTAAAAATAGCTTAAGTCCTTCAGTATAACTTACATTAACCTGCTAACAGTACAGAGAGACTGAATTCTAAAGCTGTGAAGATCTTTCAAAAAATTCCTTGCCAGTAGTCCTTCTGGTTTACACCACTGGTATCCCAGTTTTTGCTGTTCCCAACTGTGGAAGTATGGCATGACAAGAGAGTTAGTTATTCTCTCAAACTTACTTAGGACTTTTCAAGGCCAAAACAACCACTTAAACTTTACCAGCAAATCTGTTGGCAGATAGTGTAGATTGTGGAGAACTAGTTTAATATCCTTGCACCCAGAGGTCTGCCATCACGGGCGGCTGGTATAAAAGGCGGGAGGTCGCTAAGCCTCCCGAAATGGGATGTGGGGCACCTCCCTTTTGAAGTGCCCCACTGGCCTGCAGCTGTTGGAGTGCTATCGCTGAAAGGGTGCTCATGGCCCCACCCACTCTTCGCACTGAGGCCCTGCTCCAGGGTCCCGCTTTTCCCCTGTGGCCCTACCCATACTGCTGTTTTTCCCATCCCTGCTCCACCTCTTCCACTGTGGGCCCCCCGCATCTCATACTTCTTACAAGCGCGTGCGCGCACACACACAGGCTATCTCTCGTGCTTCGCCACTGCTCCGTGTGCCCCCCCCACCTGCTTCTCATGCCTGTTTGCCCCCTGAGAAGCAGAGAGGTGTGGGCAGCAGGCAGGGGTCCCCCAGGGGAGGGGGCAGAGAGGCACAGGCAGAGGAGCCTCTTAGGGGAGGGGGCCAGGCTTGGGGTGGAGCTTGGATGAGGCCTTGAGGGACAAGGCAAAGTGGGGGTGGGTCTCGGGGCAGAGCAGGGGGTGGGCGATGGTCTGGTTGCCGGTGGCCCTCCCCACTTCTAGGGAGCTTCTGGCGCTTAGGCCCAGCCTACCCAGATGTGAAAGTCATGTGTCGCGCATGGTTGCCATGTTTTGGACTTGCTTCACCTAGTTTTAAGGTGTAGTCTCATGAAGAGCACAATTTGATTTCTAGAGTTTGTGTCTGATATTAGCAAAAATGAGACTGACATGTTTCTTGTGAAGGTACCCAGGTAAATTTTAACTTGTCTTCATAAGGGTCTGCCGATTTTCATTAGTGAAGTGTTGGTTCTTCTTCAAATGATGGTCCCTATGTGTATTCCACACATGCATATGCATGTGCACCATGTGCCTGAGTCCAGATTTTCTTCAAAGCAGTGTCTGTTGACCCACACATGCACAGAGGGTATAAGAGGCTGTGTGGGTCAGCGGCTCTCCAGTTCCTTATTACTGCTACATGGCCTGCGTTGGAATTGTGTCCTCCTTTGCTATTGCAGAACCTGTACAAAATTTAATTGTAAATAGTTTATATCTTAGCTTAATTCTAGTCAGTACATAGTTTAGTACAGAATAGAATCTCCCTGGTCCTAGGATTCAAGAGCTAGCCATTGCTCCTTTTCTCTCAGCAGCGAGCATCACCGGTTCCCATACCATCTAGGGCAGGGGTAGGCATCCTATGGCATGAGTGCCGAAGGTGGCACGCGAGCTGATTTTCAGTGGCACTCATGCTGCCCGGGTCCTGGCCACCGGTCAGGGGGGCTCTGCATTTTAATTTAATTTTAAATGAAGCTTCTTAAGCATTTTAAAAACCTTATTTACTTTACATACAACAATAGTTTTGTTATATATTAAAGACTTAGAGACCTTCTAAAAACGTTAAAATGTATTACTGGCACGCGAAACCTTAAATTAGAGTGAATAAATGATGATTCGGCACACCACTTCTGAAAGATTGCCGACCCCTGATCTAGGGTAAGGCACCTATCTCTGCTAAGTACAGATTCACTCCCACCTAAATATATGAGCACTCTGACCAGTCACGGATGAATTACATACAAGGTGACACCCGCAAATTCCTGGTCCCGGTTTTTCCCCCAGTTTTTCCCCCAAGTGTGCGTCTTATACTCTCCAGCACACTCATGAACAATGCAAGCTCTTAAAAAGTCTGTCATTTCATCAGAAGAAAATGATATTGCACCAACCTCCTTATCCCAAATGGAATTTCCCACACACTTTAATCCAAATATGTACTGGTTCAGATAAATCAGTAAGATAAGCTTATTATCTACAGAAAGATTTTAAGTGATTACAAGTGATGCATAAAAGTCAGGATTGGTTAAAAAATAAAATAAAAAAATAAAAATGCAAGTTTATTCCTAAACTTTAACAAGCTAATAGGATTTAGAGCAATATCTTTCTGTCACCACAAGTTGTAATAGTTCACAGGCTGGATTTCCTTTCAGCCAGGGACCGTTCTCCCAGTTCACAGTCCTTCAGGTGTTCATTGATGTCATGAGCAAAGAGATGAGAGGAGGGAGAGGTGAGTTGGAGGTCACTGTCTTTCTTATACCACCCTCCCCTTTTTGAAAATTGCGACCCCCCCCCCCCCCGGTAGGCGACACATAGTCCCTTGTGAATGGGAGGGTTGAACGTTCCTGTGATGCAGTGTAAATTTCTTGTTTACACCTTCCCATTGCTGAAGAATGACTGTTTAAGCCAGTGATCACTCTTTAACACCTGTTTCGGATGCTAGTGTGTCTTTGTCTCTGAAAAACTGGTTTGGACTTGCTTGTCTTCACCTTGGAGCATGTTATAAAACTGATACATAATAGCTTCTCATACAATGCTGGTAGACATTTTTTACCAGGATAACAATATTCAGCAGTTGGAGTTTTTAAATATCTCGCAAGGCATACTTTGTACAAAATGTATCATAGTCTTATAAATGTGGTCACCATAATAGTATATACCAGTGGTCCATGTACCTCTGGGTGTAAGCAGAGGTCTTCCAGGGGGCACATCAATTCATCTAGATATTTGCCTAGTTTTACAACAAGCTACATAAAAAGCACAAGCGAAGTCAGTACAAACTAAAATTTCATACAATGACTTGTTTATACTGCTCTACATAATATACACTGAAATGTAAGTATATTATTTATATTTCAATTGATTTATTTTATAATGATATGGTAAAAATGAGAAAGCAAGCAGTTTTTCAGTAATAGTGTGCTGTGACTCTTTTTTTTGTATTTTTATGTCTGATTTTGTAAGATAGTAGTTTTTAAGTGAGGTGAAACTTGGGAAGATGCAAGACAAATCATTCCTGAAAGGGGTACAGTAGTCTGGAAAGGTTGAGAGCCACTGGTATAGAGCATCACAGCTTCCCATGAGAGTAAGAGCCACTTGCATTGGCATAAGGACAGATCCCTGCAGTGGACTGTCTAAAATAAATGCTTTTGCTCTCCAACCTGGTCCAGGTCGTTTCCTCTACCAAGCCTTATTAGCAAAATACTATTTTAATACTGACACTAGGCCTGTGGAATTTAAAGGCAAGCTACCCATGAAAGACAGAGCCCAGTTCCAGTCCTCTCTGGGTGAGGGGAGGTTGGTATCAAAGGCTACAGTAGATGCTGCAGGGACACCATCCAGATCTTTAGCCACAGGACTGGTCATGCAAAGGGACTTGTCTTCAATCGTCGGGCTTTCTTAGAGAGGTCTTAGAAGTAGGATGAAATGTAGTAGTGCAAAGTGCTAGGTCATACATTTAGGGATTAACTGCAAGAATTTTTCTTGCACACTGGGGACTTATCAGTTGGAAGCGACAGAGGAGAAAGACCTGGGTGTACTAGTTGATCACAGGATGACTGAGCCGTCAATGTGATGCAGCCGTGAAAAAGGCTAATGCAGTCCTAGGACGCATCAGTTGAGGTATTTCCAGTAGAGCCAGGGAAGTGTTAGTACCATTATGTGAGGCACTGGTGAGACCTCATCTGGAATACTGTGTGCTATTCTGGTCTTCTGTGTTTAAGAATGATGTATTCAAACTGGAACAGGTGCAGAAAAGGCTACTAGGATGATCTGAGGAATGGAAAACCTACCTTCTGAGAGGAGACTCAAAGAACTTGGTTTGTTTAGCCTAACCAAAAGAAGGCTGAGGGAGTGAGATGATTGCTGTCTACAAATACATCAGTGGGATAAATACCAGGGAGGGAGAGGAGTTATTTAACTTAAGCGCCAATGTGGACACAAGAACAAATGGATATAAACAGGCCATCAACAAGTTTAGGTTGTAATTAGGCGAAGATTTCTAACCATCAGAGGAGTGAAGTTCTGGAACAGTCTTCTAAGGGGAGCAGTGGGGGCAAAACACCTAACTGGCTTCAAGACTGAGCTTGATCAGTTTATGAAGGGGATGATACGATGGGAATGCCTATGATGGCATGTGGCCCAACGGCGACTCCCAGTAGCAGAAGTCCCCAGCTGCTGGAGACGGGGCACTAGATGGTTGGAGCTCTGAGTTATTACAGGGAATTCTTTCTGAGGTATCTGCGTGGTGGGTCTTACCCACATGCTCAGGGTCTAACTCATCGCCATATTTGGGGTCAGGAAGGAATTTCCCCCAGGGCAGATTGGTAGAGACCCTGGGGTTTTTTGCCTTCCTCTGCAGCATGGGGTACAGATCACTTGCAGGTTTAAACTAGCGTAAATTGTGACTTCTCTGTTTCTTGAAGTCTTTAAACCATGATTTGAGGGCTTCAGTAACTCAGCCAGAGGTTAGGGGTCTATTACAGGAGTGGATGGGTGAGGTTCTGTGGCCTGCAATGTGCAGGAGGTCTGACTAGATGATTATGGTGGTCCCTTCTGGCCTTAAAGTTTGAGTCTGAGGTCCAAAATACTATCCAAGACACTCCCTCCCCCTTTCGATAAGTCCAACCTTTTTAATTAAAAGACAGACAAGTCTCTTCATTTTCACATGGACTCGAGATCCACCTGTAATCCCTGGTTATTTATTTATACTCCAGCCCCAAGGAGGAAACACCAGAGACAGCACTTTCAGCTGTGACCACAGGCACTGGCTTCCTCTGGGCCCTGTGGGTGCTCAAACCCCCTGCTCTGCCCCAGGCCTGCCCCTCCTCCCCCCGACCCCTTCCCCCAAGTCCCCACCCCACCTCTTCCCGCCCAGTTCCGCCTCCTCCCCTGAGCGCACCCCATCCTTGGTCCTCCCCATCTCTCCTAGTGCCTCCCGCATGCTGTGAAACAGCTGATCATGACGGGCAGGAGGCGCTGGGAGGGAGGGGGAGAAGTTGAGTGGTGGGGTCACTGGTGGGTGGGAGGCGCTGGAGAAAAGGTGGAGAGCTGGCTGCTAGTGGGTGCCAGCCTATGGCTATGACTTCCCCATTCACGTACCTCATTCTACCAGCATCCACCTGAACCTCTTCGTAAGTGACAGAGGATTCAGAGGTCCCGTTCCTCAGCTCCATCCACCACTACACCCTTCACATCCTCTCAACCTCAGGCGAGAGGATAGTTTTGACATGCATGTTGAGATCCATGTATCACCACCGATGCTACCTACATCTCATCCCGTCATCTTTGGGGGGCCATGTTATTTTCTTCACTCACAGCTGGGACAAGATCACCACAGCCAGTTGAATTCTGCAGATTATGCATCAGGGATACTGCATAGAGTATCTCTTGTTCCCGCCTCACAAACTATCTTCCCAAACCCCCTTCCGGGATCCTTCTCACCAATTGATTCTTCAGTAGGAAGGAGAATCCTTTTTATTCGGGAGGGATAGAGTGCATCCCTCCTCAGTACCAGGGGAGAGGGTTCTACTCCCCATATTTCCTAATTCCCAGAAAGGACGGAGTGCGGAGACCCATCCTGGACCTTTGGCACCTCAACAACTTTATCTGGAAGCTGAAATCCAGGATAACAGTGGCATTTATAATCACCTCCCTTCAGGAGGGAGCGTCGTATGCAGCTCTTGATATGAAGGATGTATATTATCACATAGGAAGTTCCTGCATTTCATGGTTGGTCAGCAGTGCTACCAATTCCACGTCCTTCCCTTTGAACTCATGATGGTGCCCAGGGTGTTCCCGAATGTTTTTGCAGTGCTAGTGGCCCAGAAGAGACATTAGGGATATATGGTATTTCCATACCTAGATGACTGGCTTCTGGTAGGCCAATCCCACCAAGAGGTTATATCAGCAACAGAATTATTTTGGGGCCTCCTTGCTGCCGTAAGTGTTTGCATAAATGAAGGATAGTAAATTTTATAGAAGCACGGCTGGACTCACCCTGTGAGAGCTTTCGTTCCTGCAGACAGATTTTAGGCAACAAGCAGCTTGATCTCTTGCACCACCCGCAAACCTCGATCTATGGTGTGTCGGTGCCTCTCCCTGTTAGGCTATATGCACCTATCTGACATCTTTCATCAGACTCCACTTGCGGTGCCTACAAGCTTGGCTCCACTTGACTTACACCTGGGCAGGGATGTCATATCTTTCAATCAATCCCCTCCCATGTTGAGAGGAGTGGAAGCCAGTATTCATACTGATGCCCAACCATAAGGGAAATCACTACGTGTTTTGATCTCACCCAATCTCCTTTCTAGAAATATCAAAAATTGAAGTGGTTTTGAAAAGGTTCCCAAGCAATTTAGTCAGCCTGCCACTCGCAGTGGCCTGCAAGGATCTCCTTGTCAGAGGTAGTCTGGGAGCCTTTTACTGATTGCTCCTGACATATTGTTTTAGTGTTACTTTTCAATGCTATATGTTTTCCCCAAAAATGCACTTGGGTACAATCTTATCAGGAAAAGAAGCTGCAAGGAATATAATCTCTGCTGCAAAGAGCCATTGAACCTGTGCCATGTGGTGAAAGAAGGAAAGAACTTTTTCAGATCCTTCTAAATAAAAAGACAAGAGGGTATATTATACAAGGGGGAAAAAATCAAAGTATGCATCCAACTTCATATTTCAATTAAAGTATAAAAGATGAGTAAAATTAAGATGCCAGTAAGTACTGTAAGTTAGTTGGGGAGGTGGTAGTGAGTTGCTGCACCTGCTACAAGGTTTGTAATAATTTCAGTCAGTCTTTGAAGAATGTTTTTAGTTGTTTGTAACTTAAAAATCAAATGCTTAATTGCTAATGGTTCCTTCTCCACGTCCCCCACCCCCTATAATGGGGGGTGGTTGCTTTTCCTGTATCTATTTCCAGTATGGCATTACTAAGTATTTTAGCTTATGCTTTACAAACTTAAACTACTGAATTTAGTTTGTGATGTAATTAGAGATCATTAGCGACTTTGCAGTAGAACAAGTGACAAAAGCAGTTTAACTTGATTCATTTCAGAAGGCTCAGAGCAATGGGCCTGAAAAGCAAGAAAAAGAGGGAGTGATCCAGAACTTCAAACGGACTCTATCAAAGAAAGAAAAAAAAGAAAAGAAGAGGCGCGAGAAAGAGGCAATGCGGCAAGCATCAGATAGAGATGATAGACCTTTTCATGGAGATGATATGTAAGTTTATTTTAATTTTGATTAGTTAATTATAATATAAATTAGTTGTATTATTACCTCAAAACATTATATAATAAGTAACCACTTAACATTGGGGGTGGAGAGGGAATAATTTAAAATAAATAACATTTGGCTACCACAATCAGACGAAATTTTATGGTAGCAACTCCTAAAGTGTGCAACCTGTAAATTTTGCAGCAAAATTGTTTGTTGTCATGAGACATCTGTCACTCCTGACTCTCTTCCCATACGAAAATCCACAGCTGTTGCTTATAGGTGAAAATACTTATCAGAAACTTCTTTTGAAATGATTATTTTCAAAGATGAGTTTTCTCCTTTTGCCCTCCAGGTAGCCTGGATCCACTCCCTGGGCCTTGACTCTTGGGATCTTGTCCAGGCAATCCAGATCAGAACCTTCTCCCCTCCACATGTGCTTCTGTTAGGAAACGGAAGAGCTTGTAGCAGGCTTCAGCGGCTCATCTCTTTAGCTTCCTGGTCTTTGGCTGTTCACTATTCTCCAGGCTGCTTACTTCACCAGCCTATGATTCTGGCTCCCGCAGTTCTCTAACTGCAAACTGGACTCCATCTCTAACTCCCCCATATATTGCTGCCTAGTTCAGTGGAACAGTGCAGGGATCATACACTATTAATCCTTGTATGGAACTTAATTTGTTGGGAAAACTGGAGAGCAAAAGACAATGTAGGCAGGTCCCTGTAGAGCTCACAGACAAAAGAAAATGTTGGCTGTGATGACCAAGAAACTAAGTACTGTAGCTTATGTCAATGTGATAAACTTAAGGCTAAAACTTTTAGAAATGAATGCCAAAAGTTAGGGTTCTGAACTCTCTCATTCAGGCACCTAAATAAGATGCCTGATTTTCAAAAGTGCCGAGCATCCATCATGTCCTATTGAAGTAGCAGATAGTGATTACTTTGAAAATCAAGCCACTTGTTTAGGTGCCTAAATATAGATTTAGCTGTCTAAGTTTAGGCAACAATTTTTTAAAACGTTTGCCTTCAGCTTTGCAGACTGAAAACTTGTAAACACAATAAATCAGGGTTTTACAGGAAAATTAAAATACAAAATCATACACTTATAACCTTAATGTGTTATTAGCATATAGCATTAGCTTTTGAATTTTCAAACTATGAAATGAAAAAGTCAAGGTTCTCTTACTAATGTTAATTCAGTCAAATTTCACACTGAAATCCTGTTCTTTAAAATGTGTGCCATAACATTTCTCATGTTTCTAATCCACAACTATTTACTTGCTACCCATTTTATCTTGTCCAGAGGGAGCTATGAGAGTTCCTTTTCCATTGTTACCTGCTACAAATGCGAACCCATTGCTTGTATTTCCTTTTGGAGCCCCAGTCCACATCATCTTTGGAGGACAGCAGCAATTTCTTTTTCTGTTGCCACAGAACCTCATGTCCTGCAGAGTTTTTTTCTTCTTTCCTTTTTCCCAGTTTTTGGACCTGGATATTTTGTTGGGCACAAACACTTTCATCTAAATAGAATATTTAGGGTCATTCACTTCATAACAGTACCTTTCTTCCCCCAACTCTCCCCGGTCAGTAGGAGCCGTAAGTACCTCACAGTGGGACTTAAAAGCACCAGTTTTCTCCCTACTCCTGCTTTGCAGAAGAAATTTAATAAACACCTTGTGTATTCACGTAAGCCTCATAGTGGACATTTCAAAGAAAAGATTTGCTCAGTGCTCACCTTTGGTGAAGAAGGAAAATATTAGAATGTGTAAGGAATGGAACAGAAAATAATGCTGGAATATTATTCCTTTATATATATGTACAGTAGTGTATCTTCACCCAGAATACTAAGTTCAATTCTAGTTATCCTATTACAAAAAAGATAGAGCAGAAATAAGAGTTCAAGAGGAGAGTGGGGAAATAGATGCCTGGTGAGCACCATATGAGGAGTGATTGAAAAGACTTGTTTAAAGAGGAGTTAAATAACAAGAAACATGAACTAGGTACACAAAATAATGAATGGTATAGATGGTGAATTAGGCACACCTATTTACCCTTTCTCATGATACAAGGGCCAGTGGACAATCAATATCATGGAAAGGCAAATTTAAAACTACTAAAAAATAATTTTTTACACTATTACTGCTATGTAATTCACTGTTATAAAGTATCATTGAAGCAAAGAGCTTATGAGGATTAAAAAAAGGATTGGATACTTATATGGATGATATTAACATCCACATCAGAACAGGATAAAAAGGGAGATCTAAAGTTCTCATGCTTCAGGGTGTAAGTCAGCTACTTACTGTCTGATGTTAGCAAGAAACTTCACCTGTAGACAGGTTATTTCATAATTATTCATTATGATGTTTCTTGCACTTGATTCTGAAGCATCTGGTATGGACACTGACAGAAACAGGATACTGGATTAGGTAGACCTTAATCTGATATGAAAACTTCTACATGCACTTTATGAACTTCAAGAATAACTGCATGATCTCTGAGATAAAGCTCTGGGCTAACATTGTGTATGGGGAATAAGTTTGGCTAGTCAGATGTAGTTTGTATTGCATCAGAGATCTTTGACAAAATTGTGGCTACTTTGCAGAAGACCAGAATCTTCATACATTTTGTGGCAACCAGGATCTTCAACACAGAAGATATGCTTTTCTTGTGAATCAGTTGAATAGATTCATGGCAATCAAGATCTTTAACGTGTGTGTGTGTGTGTGTGTATTAAAAAAAAAATTGGTTCATGGAATTGTGCAGAAGGAACAGTGGGATTAGAGGGAAGAGCCTGATATGTGTGCGGGGTAGGTAGGATGTGTCGGTGGGATTTGGGGAGGAGGTGATGGAATGTCAGCATTTTTTCAGAGACAAGTTTTAGTGGTGCATTCTCTGTGGTGTATCGTGCTTGTGGTAGTGATGATTTTTGTCTCAGGATGAGGAAATATACTGCTGTTGGTCATCTTTAGAGCTTTGCTTATTTTAGGTTTTCATAGATTTTTAAGGCCAGAAAGGGACCATTGTGATCATAGTCTGACCTCCTGTATGCCATAGAACTTCCCAAAAATAATTCCTGGAGGATATCTTTTTTTATAAAAACATCAGTCTTGATGTAAAAATTGCCTGTGATGGAGAATCCACCAACCTAGCTTCAACTTCCAGCCATTATATTGTGTTATGCCATTCTCTGCTAGAATGAAGAGCCAATTATTAAATATTTGTTCCCCATGTAGGTACTTCTAGACTGATCAAGTCACCCCTTAACCTTCTCTTTATTAAACTAAATACATAGATTCAAGGAGGTCAGTCACTATAAGGCGTGATTTCTAATCCTTTAATCATTGTCATGGCTCTTCTCTGAATCCTCTCCAGTTTATCAACATCCTTTAATTTGTTAAACATATTATGTAGAGAGCAAACTTAGCTCCACAATACAGTATTCTTGTGTATTAATATTGGAGTTTTGTTAATAACTCAATTTCTTTTTAGCACAATTTTAATGTTTTTACATTAATATAAAGAAATTATTGGTTGACAAGTCAATGGATTTAATTGTTCATTTGAATTATTAGTAGAATACAAGTGTTTCATTTTGTCCAGAGTTCTCTCTGGACGTGGGGGTTTTTTTTGGTCATTTTGTCTTCACATTCAAAATAACCTTTTTAGCCTTCCCTAATGTAATTTTGCTTGAACTTGGTTTTTGAATTCAAGTTGAATAAAGTAAAATGAATGTTGAGTAGCAAACACATACCAACTCTAGTTGCTTCCAGATGATCTACAACACTTGCAGACCAGAATAAAATTAAATACATGAAAATCTGACTAGCATTTCATAATTTAATTTTTTTTTCTAGAAAGACCTTAATTTTCTTTTCTTGGTAAGATGACTAGTACTAATATACAAGACTCTTGGTTACTATTTATTGTACATGAGCGCAGGCATGTGAATAATATTCTAACAGAGGTATGGTAAGTGAAAACATTATCCTTGTATAGTGATGTACTCTGACTGTCACAGTGCAGATCTGATTGTTTAATGGTTCATGTGGTAATTAGGATGTGTTTAGGTGTTTCAAAGTATTGAATAATATATTTCCTTTTTTCTTTTTCTTTAAATTAATTTGACAGTGAGAATTCTCGTCTTGCAGCAGAGGTGTACAAAGATATGCCGGAGACCAGCTTCACTCGGACAATATCCAATCCTGAGGTAGTCATGAAACGACGGCGACAACAGAAACTAGAGAAGAGAATGCAGGAGTTCCGCAGCTCTGATGGCCGGCCAGACTCAGGTAGTGATTCAGATTTGCTTCTTGTATGTTTTAATTTAATGATATACTACTTAAAGGAAGCTTAGCCCTTTTTCACCTGGCCAACAATTCTTGAAACTTTCTTTTATTAAATTAGTCTAGTGAAATCTAACTTTCCTCTCTTTAACTTACTCATACTAAAGCCAGTTTCTGTGTCTGGTAACTGATTGTTTACTTTGGTCTCATTGCTAGTAACATCTTCACAAAAAAAAAACTTGCTAGAGTTTGCAAAAACAAAAACAAAAAAACCCACTACTGCCAAACTATTAACTAAAAATTAGTCCTGTAAAATTCCTGGACTTCAGTGTATCAATGTGTGTGGCAGTGTTTAGGGATTCAGGTAAACTAAGATAATTTAAGCTCTTCAGTGTCCCTGTTTATCACAACTTTGCTGTGTATAACTGGATTTCAGAAAGGTTGTAAGATCTGTTGTTAGAATGTGTGGTTTCCCATTCATGTCATTTATATTTCAGAAAAGATTTCTGGGAAACAGTTTTAGTTTTGATACAGCGATTGCATGCTCTTTCTGATCCCAGGCCTTTTCTTTAAAAGGAAGGAGAAATCGATCTCTCAGGGAAATATGGAAGAAGCTATATACTGGCGTTTTTATAAGCAGAGTCTTTCTCAGATGCATGAAATTAAATATTTATAGTAACAAATGAGAATCCCTTTGTATAATGTGCTAAAAGATAGCTTTTGCTATTGGGGAGGCATAGCATTTGTATGTAGGGATGGGCAAGAGATGGAATCTATGAAAGGAGGAATTTGTAGAGTTTTGGTGTTAAGGTATACCAAAGAAGTCTGTTCAAATGTTTAGGACTCTTAAATCTGTGATTGCATATCCCTTTGCTCAGATAAAATAGTAATTACATATATTTTCAAGGTGGAACCCTGAGGATTTATGCAGACAGTTTAAAACCAAATATACCATATAAGACCATCCTGCTGTCCACTACAGATACTGCAGACTTTGCAGTTATTGAAGCACTGGAGAAGTACGGTCTGGAAAAGGAAAATCCCAAGGATTACTGTATTGCTCGGGTAAGTAAAGCTATTAACATCAAAACACTCCTGGTGCTTATGTTTGAGGGGGTTTTCTTTCTTAAAGCAACTTTTAAAAAATCAGCACAGTTTATCAAAGTTTGTTGATATTTTAATCTTAGAACTTGTATCTTGTCACTTAGATATGTTAGTAGTTATTAAGCAATTCAATTATTTTCATTGTCATAAATCTTTAAAACGAGCCTAAACCTTCCGGCTTTATAACATTTTTATTGCTGCTTTGTTGCATAGCAGTACGTAACTGATGGAAATATATTTTTATACTTAAATTGATACTGCAGTCTAATGCAACTATATCAAATAAATTTTAGCAAAGTTTATAAATTAAGGTCTCGGTCCTGCCAACACTTAAGTTTGTGAGAAACTTTGTGTATGGTTGGTTGCACTGAAGTAAATGGGATACTTGATACATAAGTGTTAGGATCAGGCCCAAGTCTGACAAAGTACACATTTTGAGATATTTTCAGATGCTGTTCAATAATGTATAATAAGAAAGCTGTTACTGAAGCTTAAATTGAATTTCAGTTTATTTAATTTTTAGAATTTTTGAATATATATTTTAAGGATGCCTAATTTTAAAAAAAACCCTCAGCTCATTGAATGATATGAAAATGAGACAAATAGGTTTCTTTTAATTTGAAAAAAAAAAAAAACTTTATATAGAATTTGTCTTTAATTTACCTATTAGCAGAGTGGTGTAGCTTCACCAGGGAGTGTCCACAGGCAACACACTGATTTAAAAATACAGCTCCATCTGCCCATTCCATCTGCTGGGGTAAGGAGAGGGTGGTGGGATTTGAAATAAGGTGCTGTGTCTGGGCCTTGTTTGTGAATTCCAGCCTGTGTATGAGCCTCTGGTTAGTACCTGTTTGATTTAAATTTGAAGCTGTTACTCCTCTAGTTGGTAAAAGGGAGAAAAGGCTTTTCTCCTTTCTTTTTGCATTCCCCAAGACTCATTGTTTTTTGATGGGAAGAGGGGAAGGTGTCCTCTCTACTCCTCTTTTTAGGCCTTGTCTACACTTCCACCTTACAGTGCTGAAACTTTCTTGCTCAGGAGTGTGAAAAAACACACCCCTGAGCAATGTAAGTTTCAGTGCTGTAAAGTGGCAGTGTAGACAGTGCATCAGTGCTGGGAGCCGTGGTCCCAGGACTGGTAGCTACTCCCCTCGTGGGGGTGGGATTTTTACAGTACTGGGAGAGCTCTCTCCCAGTGCTGGGGCCACGACTACGCAGCCACACTAAAGTGCTGCCGCAGCAGCGCTTTAACGTTGGTAGTGAAGACATACCCTGAGTCTCCTAATTGTTGTGAATGGAGAGTGAGGAGTGATCCCTGCCACTCTTAATCTTCTCCAGGCTCTGCTTTAAGCTTTTGGTTTTTTGTTTTGTTTCATTTTTGGTCTAACACTGCGATGATCATAGCTCTCAGTGGCATTATCAGCTTGAAACTGATTTGTGACAGTTTCATGTTTTCCCACCTGGGTCTAAATAGCATCAGGGAAGCTGACTAGAGATTTTTGATTGGATTTTCTGATTTTTGAGAGAACTCTGTATAGCTGCAGAGACACTGCAGCCTAAGTCTGCAGCTTAGGAAGATAGCACTGAATCAGTTTCTCTTTGGTTCACTGTGGAGTGTATCTTAATGTTTTAAGGAAGAAAGTTTATATTTTGCAGAAGTAAGTGTCTTAAATCTTTTATGCATGCCAGAGAAATATTCGATACAATAGTGAATTTTTCAAGCCTTATCTTATATGATTAAAATAGAGAACATGTAGTCAAAGGACTTTTTGCATGAAGTTTAGCAAAGATTTTGCTGGTCTTACCAAAGAAGCAAATTGCTGCTTTAATTTTGTAGCTTTGTGGAAAAGCATTAATGTAGAAAGTGGAAACTTTCCCCAGAAACTCAACTCTTCTTTGTATATCTAGTATATTTTCATGTGTTTTTAAGGAGGTGACTGGTGATTTCCATAGATAGTTATATAGGTTTGTTTTGTGCTGTATCCTTATAAATGTGGCAGACCTGCTTTTCTGGCTCTTTAGAATCATTGTAGTTAGATCATATATTGTACTCTTCACTAACTGATTTGAATTTGCCACACTTCTGACCTTATAGTGTATGAACTTAAATGTGGAAGTGATTTATTATTGGACTGAAATAACTTGAAAACCTAATTCTAGCTAAATGTTTTATGAAACTGAACTTTCCTGTAAAGAATTGCTTGAACTCTTTTTTTTAAATGTCCTTGATTCAGCTTAGACTACATACATCATTATTTTCCTGACTGGGAAACGTGAATAATATGCTAAATAGATTAAATAAATAGATTTGGTTTCATTGTAACTTCTTCAGTACTGTTTATAGGAACTTTTAGCGAATCACAGCTATCTGTCAGCAACCGGTGAACAATTTCTCCTCTTCCTCCAGTGTTGTAAAAGATTGTGCTATATTGAGATTTACCTTGTACTTATGTTCTTCATTTAAAGCAGTCTTTGAAAAGCTGCATTAAATTGAACAGAATTAACAACATCTCTTTTTTGAAAAGTTTTGCTCTCCTAGTGTCTAGCATTTTGAAAATATGGTTCTTTGTCTTTTTGTTGCTAGTAGTTGAAATATCTTTGGGGAGGATTTAAGTGGTTGACATTTACTTAGCTATCTAATTGGATTTTAAATTGTTTTACTGAGAAAAGACCCTTTATAATGCTTCATAAAATATCCATAATAAAGTTCATTTCCCTTGTTCTGAAGTTTCACTTAAAAGACCAACATCCATATTTTGTCAGTGCTGACTTTTTGTTGGAAATGGCTGCTTGGGGCTGTATTTATCATTTTTCTTCTCACATTTTGTTAGATAGCCTATCTCTATACTGCAGCTTTACCAGGTACAAGAATGGTGCCATTTTAACTAAACATTAAGTGAATATAAATTTTTGTTCCGATACTCATTTGTTTTTTTGTCTTTCAGCATGTTAATTTTGAGGTTCATTGCATATCATGAGGTTCATTGCACACCTCCCAAGGTGTCAAATTAAGTAGATAATTTTGTCTAAGCTACCTGTGCACATTCATTTGAATGTGACCTAAAACTTTGAAAATATTGTGTGGAATACAAGATTCTATTTTAGGATGTATCTGGATTACATGCTTAATTTAGGATGCTTTATTTCTTTTATTCGTTATCCTCAGATAAATTAACATTTTTTTTGCCTGTAACACAAAATGAAAGCGCACACATGCTGATGGATCATTTTTCAAAGAAAAATTACACTTTTTGTAGATGACATGAAATGTTTTTGTTCTCCAGCATGTGAATAACATAAATGTTAGTGGCTCTTTTTGGGTAGCAGAGTCAGTGACCTTTAATTCTATCAAAGTGATACAAAAAAAATCTTACTATCACTGAGCTGATCTTTGTGGTGATATAAGATTATAAATCAAAATTTTAATTTATTTTTTAATAGACCGCTAGTAACATGGCACACTGGCTTGTTGACAAAAGAAAGTGGCAGGGCAAAAGAACAGCCTGTGGAAACACCAATATAGATAGCACTGTTTGTTATTTTTTACAATATATATTAGAGCAGTGATCCCAAAACCGTGGTATGCTCCTCCTAGAGGTGTGTGGAGGAATATTCGAGTGGATGCGGCAGGACCTGGGCCAGCCCCCCACAGGGAATGGGGAGGGAGCACCACCCAGCTACGTCTCTAGCCCCCTCTCCTCCATCCCCCACTTCTGCCCCCAGCTCCACCTTCAGCCCAAGCTCTTCTGTTGAGCCAACTGTGCGTTAATGGAGGGGTGTGCGTACAGATTCCATTGCTGGTAAGGGAGAGGTGACAGGACAAGTTCAGGTACCATTGTATTAGAGGTATAGCTAGTAGCTTTTCCTGCAGCTTAAATTGCTGAACACATCCTATTATAAGACTGTTTTCAGTAGCTTATAACTTCATCAAATTTTGACTGTTCAGGTTGAAATTTTCCATACTGGTTATTTGTTTTAGGCTGAATTTTTTGGGGGAAGTTTCAGCTAAAATGGTTCAGACATTTCAGAGAATGAGGTTAGGAAAAAAATTTATTTTGTCCATGTTAAAAAAAAATTCTTACATCCGTTTCAATGAAATGCTGTAATCCTGCTTTGCTTTGGAGTGGGGGCTTGCCACAGGGGATACCCTGGTATCACTGATGTATCTCTGACTGGCCCCATGAAAATCCACTCAAATTTGACCAAGTTCTACACCTCTGGGGAAAAAAAACCCCACAGTTAGCACATGATAGGTAGTGGTTTGTTAGAGGCTTGCAGTGTTTTCTGAAGACTCTGACAAAGGTATTCGTCCACCAGACTATCAAGCAAACTTTAAGATTGCTTTGCCTTGCCAGAGTGGCACAAAGTAGCATTAAGGGGGCCAAAGATCTAGTCCAGTACTGTACATTAATTGTGTGGGTCAAAAGAATTATATGGTGCATGTGTGTAGGGGGAATTACAAAGTAAGAGGTAAGAGTGTGTATGGGAGGGGATAAGCACGTGTTTGATTCTGATTTACAAACTGCGAAGACAAAATTAATTGCTTTATCAGAGGATGACAGTGTATCATGAGTAAAATTTGTTTTTCCTTGGTGCCATGAGAAGTTTGTTTGACCCTAGTTCAGCAAAGGGAGAGAATCAGAAAATAAGTTAATGTGTTGCTTGCTAAGGTTTTTTATATTTCTAGTTGCATAATTCACTATCTCAAAATAGAAGCTGCAGTGAGGATAATCCATCGCTAGATCCTCTGTACAAATCTTCTGATTTTTCTGTGGAAACTCATAGTTAACTTTCCTTTATAGGTTATGCTTCCTCCTGGTGCTCAACACTCTGATGATAAAGGTGCTAAAGAAATTATCCTTGATGATGATGAGTGCCCTCTTCAAATATTCAGGGAATGGTCTAATGATAAAGGTACATTTAAAAATACTACCGTATTTATCGGCGTATAACACGCACTTTTTTCCCCTGAAAATAGGGGGCAAATGATGTGTGCGTGTTATACGCCGATATAACCGGGCCGGCTCTAGGATTTCTGCCCCAGGCAGAAAAGAAAAGCGCCGCCCCCCCCCCAGCGGCGCGGAGCGGCGCCCTAGCCCCTGCCCCACTCCCGAGCAGCGCGGCCCTAGCGCCCCGCCCCCCCAGCGGCCCGAGCCCCCGCCCTCTCCCCCCCCCCAGCGGCGGGGCCTGAGCCCCGAGCCCCGGCCTGCGCGAGCCCCCACCTCCCGAGCGGCGCGGCCCGGCCCTAGCCCCCTCCCGAGCGGCCCGGCCCGAGCTGCCTTAGCCCCCGCGCCCCTCCAGAGCGGCCCGAGACCCCGTCCTCCCTCCCTCCCCCGAGCGGCGCGTGACCGTTGCCCCGCCCCCCTCCCGAGCGGCCCGGCCAGAGCCGCCTTAGCCCCCGCCCCCCTCCCGAGCGGCCCGAGACCCCGTCCCCGTCCCCGTCCCCCCCCCGAGCGGCCCTAACCCGCGGAGCACCGCCCTAGCCCCCGCCCCCCTCCCGAGCGGCGCGGCCCGGCCCGGCCCGAGCCCCCGAGCGGCCTTAGTCCCCGACCCCCTCCCGAGCGGCCCGAGATCCCGTCCCCCCTCCCCCCCGAGCGGCCCTAGCCCCTGCCCCCCTCCCGAGCGGCGTGGCCCGACCTGGCCCGAGCCCCCGTCCCCCTCCCGAGCGGCCCGGCCCGAGCCCCCCTCCCCGCGAACGGCCAATCACGCAGCCTGCCTGCTCCTGCACGCTTCGCGGCGCCTTCCAGGGCTCATAGATGTACTCAGCGGGGAACTTCCGGAGGAAAGGGAGGTACTTCCTGCAGGAGGGTCAGGCCCCAAAGGAACAGGCAGGGTGGGTCAGTCAGCCCCAAAAGAAACAAGCCGACATGGGAATTCAGGGCCGAGCCACAGGTCCCTCAGGGCCAACCGCCTTCGCCAGTGTGTCCTAGCCAGCCCAGGCTGAGGGGGCTGGAGCATGGTACGGGATCTTTGGCCCACTCATTTCCTTATAAGTGGTAATAATATTAATAAAACAAGTTCTGAGCTACCCTTATTTTGCTTCAAAGTCCTTTATTTGAAATTTAAGTTTTTTTCCTGAAATTTCCCCCTTAAAATGAAGGTGCGTGTTATACGCCTGTGCGTGTTATACGCCGATAAATACGGTATACAGAAATGCAAGATAGTACAAGCCATCTTTGTAAAGTAGGAGGTTCATTTGAATTATATTTTGCAGTGTTCAGTTGTATTTATGTTCTTTTTTAAAAATAGTTCATGTCCAGAATTTTCCAGGGTGAACTTCAAGGCCGACAGTAATATTTTCTCATTCTTTATGATTAAATACATTCTCAAAATTTAGTAAAGTGGAAAAATTTACTAAAGTCCTTAAAATTGACTAGTGGAGTAAAAAAAAGACAACATTAAAAACTTATGAACCTTAAATAATTGAACTTAATAAAAACATAAGGAGCATATTGAATATGCTATGTTATAAGCAATATGAAGAACATTTACTGCTTTATGGATGTTATATTTATTTATGCATTGGTAGTAGGACTCAGTGGATGTATATAATGTTGTGTTGTTTTAGGAATACTAGTCTTTCAGTTGAAAAGACGGCCTTCTGACTATATCCCAAAGAAAACCAAGAAACAAACTGATGGAAAGCCATTAAAGGGGAAGGAAAGAGTTGACGGGTCTGGCTATGGCTCTTGCCTTCCTCCTGAGAAACTACCCTACCTAGTGGAATTAAGCCCAGGTAAGAGTTCTGATTTATAACTGATGGAGTTTTTGTAGCTGATCACACTTCAGATTGAATTATAGATTTGTTATATTGAGCTTTCAGATTTGGTACTTTTAGAGTACAGGGGTTAAAACACTTAACGGATATCACTTCAGTAGCAGATTGTGTCTGAGCTTTTACTAGCTAGCTACAAAAATGAGCTTTAAAGTGTTGCAAAGGAACCTTTGTTTGGTGTTCTTTAACTTTCCATATTTTTAGAAGATTCATCTAAAAAAATAAGTTGTTCACTGAAGGCAGATCACATTTTAATAAACTGACAGTGTAAGAACATTTGACTGCTTGGTTGTTAATAGGAGTTTAACTCTGAGTTTGTCAAGATAAATTGAGAATGTATTATAAAGGTGAAAAATGTTGTTGTTGGACTTAGTGTGCGTTTAAAGTGCGAATTTATGAAAGGGAAGAAACAGTTCAATTAAACCTTACTTGAGAAGTCAGAAGAAAATTTTAATGCTTCCTAAAGATTAAAAATGTACCTGTAAAGTGCTAAGTATTAAAAAAGAAAGCATAAACTGGAGTTTCGTTTGGATTTTTGGGTGCCAAACTTGATAGATACATCACTGTATTTAGATTTCTTATACACTTTTATCACCTTTTAACACCTTATCTGTAGATGTCTTTCAATATTACAACTTAATATGAAAAAGTAGTTGTACATAGGGTTGCCACCTTAAGTAGAATAAATTGAGGCTTTCGTAGAAATTTATTCCTTTTGTGGTTTACAAGTGTATAGATTGTGTACATATTTGAGTCTTCAGACTAGTAGTAGTAGTATCATGTAACTGGTTCTATTGTAAAAAGACTTCTTTAAAAAGTCTGTTAACGTCTGGATTATCTACCGGTAATTGCTTTAACATATATTGCAGCACACTTATTAAATCATTACTATGGACTGTGAAATATTATACATAAAAGTATACTTGAGTATACATAAAAGTATACTTCTCTGATTTTTCTTTAAAATCATTTGTTTTATTTTCTAATATACAAACCCAATCTACATTGGGTCTCCAAATGATTAGCAAAAATGAAGCTTTATTGTGCAGATTTTATTGCCACTGTTCAGGCTGCTCCGTGAACAACAAATATTTTATGAGAAACATCCTGAAGTGCTGGTATCTGGTGTTTCTTCTTTGAGTAGCCTTTTAGGGATTAAACATAGATTTAAAAAAAAAAATTTTTTTTTGTTAGTATTAGTTATTTGTAGTTCTGCTTTATTGGTTATGTAATTTGGCTGTACTGTTTGTGTATTTGAATTGGTTTTTTCTTTCAGTAGATGTAATTTGGTGTATTTGTTCTGGAATTTGAAAGTTGTAGTGGTCTGTTAACTTTCATGAGACAAGGATGGGACACTTTGTATTAAATGATTTTTGAATCAGTTAACCTTTTGGCTGCAGTATCCCTGTGATACTATTTTAAATTATGATTTTGTTTAAATCAGTAAAAATTCAGATAATGGCTGGTGAGGTCAGCAGAACATGTGGTACCTGCCAGAAACATGTTGGTTTTTGTTATTTTTGAGGACTAAAGTTAACGAGATTTGCCTTTGAATTTCTTATGAAATTCAAAGGCTTATAAAAAACAATCTTTTTTTTTTTGGTTCTGGTCTAAATTTTCTGCTTATGGAGCCTAGTTGTTTTAGTGTTAAAATACTGTGCATCTGGCCAGAGGAACGAGACATCCAATAATCAAAAGACAAAGAATCTTAAAATGAGACAGGTGGCAACTCTGTATACAGTTAACTAACTACAGCCTTTGCACTTTGCTTGGACACTGATCTATTGTTTGTGCTTTCTTCTAACAGCTAGTTGTTGGCTTCTTAAACAATAATAGAAATTAATCCATCCACTTACTTTGCAGGATTAAAGTCCTTGTAGGTTTTCAAGTCGAAAGAGTTAAATGCACTGCATCCTTTTAAATTGAATAAGCATTGTCTGGCTACAGTTTCACCCTTTCCTGTCTTTTCTTTTCCTGCCTTCTTCCGCATGTTCTGCATGGTATCTGTCCTGCTGGTGCTGCCTTCACCTGGGTCCTGTGCATGTGTTTCTAACCCCAGGGAGAAGGAATCACTTTGCCTACTACAACTATCACACTTACGAAGGTAATGCTGTATTTAATACTGTTCTTTCTCCCTAGTGACTAAAAACAGTGCTGGCAAAAAAATAAAAAACCCAACATTTTTCCCAATGAATGAAAGACCATCTTTGTTTTTGAAATGGGCAATTTATTATATGAAACATTTATTTTCCTGGATATATCAGATTAATTTTAAATAGTCTAATTATTGGTGAAGAGGTGTCAAATAGGTCTTGAATTAATCAGATACTATTAACCCAAGAGCTAAACCTTCCAGCTAAGGCTCACAACTGGATTTCATAAGGCCTTTCCCTGTGGTTAAAGGGCAGCACTCTACTGTGAAGGAAAATGCTCCCTTATTCACCTTGCTGCAGAACACAAAGGGAGTGATTTTTTTTTTAACCTCCTTCTCCCTGACTGTAGAGGGAAAGGATTTTTTCTGAATGCTCTCTCGGCTGTCCAAGTGGGGATGAAATATTCAGTAATCTTTGCTGCTTAGGCGGATGCTTGGACCACTGGAAGAACTCTCTCTCTCTTCTGTCTTCCCTATAGAGTCCCAGTGGCAATCTTCGGTATTTCTCAAAAAGTGGTGTAGTATTTCTCAAAAGTAGTGGATACACTACTCCCTGCTCTGTATGATACGTCTATTAGGCAGAGCATTGATCAGAGGGACTCAGCTACATAGATTCCAAGGCGAGAAAGGACCTGATCATCTAGTCTGATTTCCTGTTATTACACAAGCCATAAAACTTCCCCAGAGTAATTCCTAGAGCATATCTTTTTAGAAAAGCATCCAGTCTTGATTGGAAAAACTTGATTTGATTTTAAAATGACCAGTAATGGAAAATCCACTTTAATAGTGGTAAAAATGTTCCAATGGCTAATTACCTTCAGACTGTTAAAAATTTAGGCCTCATTTCCAGTCTGAAATTGTCTAGCTTCAACTTCTAGCTATTGCGTCTCATTACACCTTCCTCTGCTAGATTGAAGAGCCCATTATCAAATATTTGTTGCCCATGTTGCTACTTTTAAACTATAATCAAGTCCGTCCCCCCCTTAATATTCTCGTTAGGCTCAAGGAGCTCGGTCTATTTAGCTTATCACTATAAGGCATGTTGTCTAATCCTTTAATCATTCTCATGGCTTTTCTCTGGACCCTCTCCAACTTAACATCCTTCTGGAATTGTGGATTCCAGCACTGGTCACACCAGTGCCAAATATATGGTTAAAATAACCTCTCTACTCCTACTCGAGATTCCTTTGTGTATGCACCCACCCACTCCTTTTGGCCAGTGTCACACTGGGAGCTCATGTTCAGCTGATTGCCTCCAAATCTTTTTCAGAGTTACTGCTTCCCAGGACAGAGTCCCCCATTCTGAGCTAAGGGAAACATATCTAAACATATGACCTTTATGGTTGCTGCCAAAAGATATTTGAAAAAAATTCTAATTTAATAATTATTCAATGTAAAATTCCATGAGATGAGGAACCACAGCAGGGCTGCACTGTTATAGGTCTCCAATTTTAAAGCTCTGCTCATAACCTGCTTTACAAATCATTGCAGTGTTCTTTGATTCTCCCGTTAATGTAACATAATATGCAGTTATAGCCTATTTTGCCAAACAGGAGAAGCGTGCAAAGCAGCTTGCTTACTACTTGAGAAACTTTACCAATACACCATTTCCCAATTTATTTAGCAGTTCTCTTATTTTGTCTTTGTTCTATAGAGTACTTTAAAGACAGTAGTGATTTTTTATCAGCAGTGCTATTACAGTGTATAAGTGTATATTTAATCTTTGCTTGGTGAAATAATAATCCCGCTGCAGACATTTGGCATCTGGCGCCATTGTTTTATGGAACTTACTTCAGTTTCACAAAGAGCATTGTCCCATAGAGTTGAAAAGCCTCATGAAATCTTGGTTGATTACAGAGAATAGATTTCATCATGGAGGAATAACTCGCATTACAATTTCAGGTTTTCCACTCAAGCAGTTTTTGTTCTTTAAAATATATTACTTACTGTATTTTTCACCAATTCCTACTATAGGAAACTATATTTAAGATTGTGGAAGACGCCTTTCCTTTGGATCTCTTCGTATATTAGAGTCTGTATATTAAGCTGTTTTCCAATTTTAAAAGTCTTCTGTTTTACAGCAGAAGTTACCTCCTCACTAGGTGTGTACTATTGTCACAATCCTAACCATCTAGGTTGTCTTGTCACAAGGGCTTGGCAGACTTTATACTGACTAGATTCACGCCACAATTGCAACTACTGCCTGATAGTTGTGCATTTTGCTGCCAGATGCATCCCTCACATTCTGTCTAGTGTATAATCTTGTTAGCCTTAAAGCTGTTCCATTCACGAGAGCAGTTGACTAATGAGTTGGGATGCAAAAATGTACATCAATTATCTTTGGTATCATCCCTGGTGCTTTTTCCCGCTGTATGTTTCGCAAATATAGCTCTCACATAAACAATGGGAAGTTAAGGATAATGGCCCAGTGACCAAATTAGGAGTGGGGGGTTGGGATCTGGAGTCAGATGGGCACAGGGAGTAGAGTTGATGTAGCTGGAGATGCAGAATGACTGGTGTATATAGGAGGCTACAGTATACCCTCTGAAACCTGGATTGTGATTGTACCAAATAATTTCTTCTCCCACCCAAAGAAAGAATCTGCAGATGAAGCTCCAGTTCTTGGGACTCCCTCACAAACCCAGGGTTCGATTGATGGGCACAGGTCATCCAGGCAACACCAGTAGCTCTCCAGAATTCTTCCATAGCTTGTCTCAATTTACCAGAACCATTTTTATTGGAATTAAACACCTTGTAATGGTGAATTGAGAAGAGCTATGATAATATTGTTTGACCTATTGCCTGGTCCCATCAGATACAGCAAAATAAGAGGAGGTAAAAGAAATCTGACTGCTGCCTTGGTTCAGGGCTCCTGACCAGGCTGGTCTCAAAGACCAAATTTCACGGCTATGAATATTCTTGGTGGTGTGGAGAGAGATCTTGTCAATCCCAGCAGTTCAGAAATCATGGTTTTTTAAAAAAAAACCTTTTCACTTATGAGCCTTTAGAATTCATGTTTTCAAGATTTGTTTTGCATCCGGAGGTCTAGAAACTAGTTTAAAATAAAAGATGAGACTCTTATACAATAACTGAACTCCAGGAGTTCAGGCTTTAAGAAAAACATGAAATATTGTGAGAACTGGCAACACTAGCAGAGGCAGGAGGTATAATTAAGGAGGAAGTCACTTACAGTGGCTGAGAAAAGCTGCAGAAACAGCCAGGCACGCTACTGTCAACACCTTAGCTCAGTGGTGATTCTCTGTTTACAGTTACATTTTTAGGCCCATCAGGTAGACAGTGTTTAATCCATTTAATATGTTACATGTAAATTGTACAGCATTCTAACTTTTAGTTAAAATATTTTGATGTACCAAGTCAAACAAATTACAGAAGTATATAATATATTACATCAACACTATTCCTTTATCGACCAAACTTGTAATATAATTTAAAAAAAATATCAAGTGGGGCCTGGTTTATACCTAAAACTTGCATTAACCTAGCTGTGTTCCTGAGGGCTGTTTAAAATTTCACACCCTAAGCACCATAATCAGGTCAACATAATCCCTGTTGTAGAAGTAGCTAGATCCACATAACGATACTTCCATCAACCTAGTCACTGCCTCTGAGAGGTTGACTGCCCACATTGATGGAAAAACCCCTTCCGTCAATGTAGAAACATGTACACTATGTGCTACACCAGCAAAATTGCAACACCCTACCTGTACCACCGTAATGGCTGTAGTATAGACATACCCTTAGTTTGACAGGATTAGCTGTAGTTGATAGAGAGATTTAAGATAAACAGAAGTAAGACACACTTCAGTTGAAATAAAAGTATCCACACAGGTTTGACCAGTTAAATTTACAACTAAATCTGTATGTAGAATTTAATCAAAAAAATATGAATGATGATTGGAAGTTGTTTAAGAACACTTTATTAGGTGCCTAAAAAGTCTCAATGCTACAAGAAGGCCATATTGGTTAAAAAATGCAACCGGGTTTAGAGGAGTTGTGAAGGTAGCTATGTTAGAGAGAGAGAGAGAGAGAGAGAGAGAGATAAAACAAATAGAAGAAAGGGGAAGCTGATAGTAATGAATATAAATCAGAAACAAGGAATTGTAGAAAACTGATAAGAGAAGCAAAGGGATACAAGGAGAAATTGATGGCCATCACAATTGAAAACCAATAAGGAGGCATTTTTAAAAATATATTAGAAACAAAAAGAATCATAACAATTGTATTGATCCCTTACTAGGTGGAAATAGTGGAATTATCAATAATATGGCAAAGTCAAACACGTTCAATAAATATTTCTGCTCTATATTTGTGGGAAAAACAGGTCATGTAGTCACATATAACACTCTTTCCAGTCCACTAGTATCTCAAGAGGATGTTAAACAGGTGTTTCTAAAGTTAGACATTTTTTTAAATGAGCAGGTTATATAACTTGCATCAAAGAGTATTTAAAAGAGCTGGCTGGACCATTAATGTTGATTTTCAGTGAGTATTAGAACATCAGACAGGAACATCAAGGGGGTTGGTCCCTCAAGGATTGGCTCTTGGCCCTATACTATTTAACAGTTTGAGTAATAATCTGGAAGGAAACATAAAATCATCACTGATAAAATTTGCAGATGACTCAAAAATTGGAGTGGGGTAAATAATGAAGAGGACAGGTCACAGATACGGAATGATCTGGAGTGTTTGGTAAACTGGGTGCAAGTAAACAATATATATTTTAATATGGCAAAATGTAAGTGTGTGTGTGTATATATATATGTGTGTGTGTGTGTATGTATGTGTATATATATGAACAAAAAAATGTAGGCCATACTTACAGAATAGGAAAAGCAGTGACTCTGAAAAAGATTTGGGAGTTGTGATAATCAGCTGAACATGAGCTCCCTGTTCGGTGCTCTGACCCAAAGGGCTAATGCGATCCTGGAATTGCAGCTGCTATTGGAATACTATGTCCAGTTTTTGTGTCTACAGTTCAAGAAGGATGTTGATGAGTAGAGCCACGAGAATGATTAAAGAATTAGAAAACCTACCTTGTAGTGATAGACTCAAGGAGCTCAATCTAATTAGTTTTACAAAGTGAATGTTAAGGGTGACTTGACTGCAGTCTACAAGCATCTACATGGGGAGCAAATATTGATAATTGGCTCTTTTGTCTTGCAGAAAAAGGTATAACATGATCCAATGGCTGAAAGTTGAAGCTAGACAAATTTAGACTGGAAATAAGGTGTACATTTTTAACAGTGAGCGTAATTAACCAGTGGAACAACTTAGCAAGGGTCATGGTGGATTCTCTGTCACTGAAGATTTTTAAATCCATGTTTGGTTGTTTTTCTAAAAGATCTGCTCTAGAAATTATTTTGGGGAAGTTATCTGGCTTGTGGTTTATACAGGAGGTCAAACTAGATGATCACAATGGCCACTTTTGATCTTAGAATATATGAATCAATGAAGTAAACCTGCCTGGTTTAAATAGATGTGTCCAACATTGCCTTTTGCACTGGTCTAACTTAAAGGTTTAATTTTAAACTGATTTAACTGGTGCTACTCTGTGCATAGCTAGCTAAATAATGTATATATCCAGAGTATGTAATACTGAATTGTAGTATACTTTGTTTCAAGAGTTTACCGTCCTCAAATTTATAAATTCAGTGTGTAATATCTTTGAATTGGTAGTTATGAAAGTGGCTATATATCAGTGGTACATTACACTGATTTTTTTTTGTAGTATGATTAAACAAATATATGAAAATTTTGATCGAAACTAGTTTTGCAAAACAAATATTGTATGAAGTTCCACCTTTCATTTTATATTTTTAAGCTAAAAGATGAATGACAAAGCAGCAGGAAAGTTAATAGTGCCGTATATGTTATCAACTTGTTATATTTTAATAACAAAGTATCTGTGGTGGGCATTGTTGTGGGTTTTTTTAACTGTGCAGGATATGCTTATTACAACTGGAGTTGGTCAGAGTTTAGAATTTTGTCAGAACAAAACCAATTTTTTAAAGATTTCCCATGATCCAGGGACTTAAAAACAAAACAAGAAACCACTGAAACATGGTGTTTCTGAAACTAAATATGCTCCACCAGATTCAGCTAATTTTGTCCAGGATCGAAGTGTTTTGTGAAACTTTCAGGTTCAACAACTCAGTATTTCCAGCAAACTAGTTCATCAGAAAATTTCCAGCTAGCTCTAACTACAGCTTTATCTTGTTAGGCAGCATGTTGGTAAATCAGAAATTTTCATGAATGACTATTCCCTGAATAGTTTTAGGTGACACGATCACCTTTGCAGATTTTTATTACTTCAGATAATATTAGTTTTCCAAATGCTTGTGGGCACTTTGTAAGAATGTGTGCATGCAAATACAAATCTTTGAAGAAATTAACACTATTAAGGAAGTCATAGAGAAAATATCTTATCAAGACATTTGAAACATGTAAAATGCCAAGTTAGAAAAGATATAGTTCATTCCCTACACAGTGATCTAGAAAGGTCTGAGCCACATAAATAACCAAGTTTAAAATACACAAAAGCTAATTTGATCTCCCTTCCTAAGGTTTATACTTTCATGTTGGCTTATGCTGTCTATATGCCAAGTTAGCTCTAACCAACTGCATCTAGAGTGAGAATCTGTAAGCATTTTTCTGGACCTGTGCATCTCTGCTAGTGCTACCAATTGTAGCAGATTTAGTGCAGATAGGGTGCAGACATCTTTACCTTGAAGTTTATGTTTACACCAGTAAAAATTTTAGACCATACCATCATGTATCTGTATGTGTATAAAATAAAACACAGATCAGTGTTATACACTTACTTATTGTGCACCTTCTACTACTTGACATGCAATGTGCCCAATAATGCACATCTCCTAGGAATTTTACAACATTTCCAAGTTCAGAGCTTCAAAAAAAAATTGATAGTTTTAAAATTAGTATCCTGCCAAATAAATATTTCCTTTCAATCTCAAATGTATAATTCCCCCTTGACACACACACATCCCTTCTACCCTTCCCTCAAAAAACCTGCATGGTCTGAGTTCCAGGATGAACCATATTTCCATTCTGGATCAGTGACAGGTTTAAAGTTTGATATCTTTGACCTATTAGGGAAAGGAACAACTTATCTTAAACTATAAGTTTTTGGGGGCAGGGATTGTATTTTATGTATGTAAACAAGACCTAACCCATTGTAATAATTAACACCATTGGAATGGGACTGTTACGGGCTTTCCAATGAGAAATGCTGTGTTTGCTTCTATCTGTTGAAAATCCAAGTTAGACCTTAACATTGTGGAATTATGATGAATGGAAAAGTACTCTTCAGAGGTTTCTAAAGTTTTATTAAATTTAGTTTTCTCTCTCTCTCTCTCTGCAGCCTGTAAAGTTGTTCTCATGATAACTAAGACACCTGACTTTATTAGTGGATGGATTTTTTTAAAAAGTATTATTTCTTTTTTTTAAGAAACTATAAAATATGTGGCATATGCATGGTGATATAAAAGGTTTTATTGGCTTAGACACTCAATGAATAATGAAGATTTCTGTAATTTAGATAAACGAAAACTTTTTGTGAACTCCATACCTTGTATTTGTATGTAATTATATTTTATGGTGTGTATGTCTATGTAGGAAATACCTGACGGTATGATATAAGGTTTTACTAGTAAGAATGTGTGATATGGATTCACTATTCACAAGAGATAAAATCATGAATGAGAGATATAGATCATGCCAAGCAAGTGCCTATGTTTATGCCTATAGGTATCTTTTCTGTGGCATACATAACAGAAGAACTATTTTAAAAATATCCCAAATAAAAAACCTCTCAAATCCTTTTTCAAATCTCTCTGCATGAAAACATAGGTGTCTTTGTTAGCATGATTCAAATTCTGGCCTCAGATGACGTCAGTAGCAAACTTTAATTGACTTCAGTGGGGCCAGGATTTCATCCTGAGTCCAGCAATAGAAGGTTCAGCGGAATCTGTAAAAATCTTTAAGTAAACTGGCACTGCAGAATATTGAGTTATTGGTCTTTAAAACTGTGGTATTTTTAGGTGCAGAATAGTTTCCACTAGTACAGGCCTCAAACTTGCATCTTCAGGGCCTCAGCCAGGTGTCATTTGGATCTGTGATGTTGGGAATTCTGAATTTGGGAGGAGGAGGTGGAAACACTTGTAGGTTTAAAAACAAAACTTTGTTTTGAATTTTGTAATGTAAAAATGAGTCCTCAGGAGAAGAATTAATGGGCAGACTGCAGGTGAGATGATCAAAGGTGTATATGATAAATCATCATGTCTGCCATTTATCACATGGATGTTGCCTCCACATTTGCGTGTGCGTGTAAAGGATTGTTTAATAGCTCTTTAAGATACTATAAATGCCTGGAGTTTTTCTTGAAACATCATATGGTGAAATTTTAGATATCTGTAGATTTCCTATTGTGTAACTTTTCCCCATTTAAATTAACAAAATGTGCACCCTTCAGAACTACTGTAGTTACCAAAGTTAACACAGTAAATTTCAGTAGGATGCAGTGACTTGAGTTGTGCATTCCTAGTATCAAACATATGGTTAGCTTTTTGCCAGTTGTGCATGCCACATTTGAAGGAATGTACGAGGTAAATGAATGTTCTCTCATTTTTAGCACATAGTCTTGTTTCTTTCTATTGTGCTGTTTCTCTCATCCACTTTAACCTTTTTTCTCTCTTCTTCTCCATTATCACTTATCCCTTCTCCTGTGTCTTCCTTTATTTTTTTGGTCTGTATGTGGCTTTCATCAGCTTCTGTGCTGTCTTCTGTGTGCTGGCAGTTAAGTGTAATTCATTAATATCCTGTTCAAGAAAGCACTGGCATATAGTATTGCAAAGATATGTATGTTTGTGAACTTCGTGGGCAGTGCAGACAGCAGTATAGTGGAAGTAAAGCACCTTTGATGAGGAGAGCAACCTAAGAAGATGAATCTGCAAGGGAAGTGCCCTTTAAGGATATGGGCTTCTAAAACAGTCATATATTCATTCAGTGGTTCACTGGTAAAGAAGAACTTGCATATCAAGAGAAACTTGAAAAGAAGTGAGATTGTTTACTTTAAAAAAAGAGATGACTAGAGGGGATGTCATAAAAGTATATACACTGAGTGATAAAGAGAAGGTAGATTAGGTACTGCTGTTTTCTGTATTTCAGAATGCAAGAACAAGGGGGGACGTTCAATTAAATTGAAAGGTAACAGATTCAAAACTGATAAAAGGAAATACTGTCTCTACACAAAGCAAAATTAGACTCTGGAATTTATTGCCACAAAATGTCTTTTGAAACCAAGAATAGAGCAAAAAGGGATTAGACAGTCATGGATAATAAGAATATCTGAAGTTTTGATAATTAATGTGAACAAAAAAATGGAATGAATATATGATTTCGTGCTTCAGGGTTTAGACCAATATCTATTAGAGATTGGGGATGAGAGGGTAATCATCCCAAATCTGCCTACATTGGGGCTTCTTGCAACTTTTCTGAAGCATCAAGTACTGGTTGCTGTCAAAGACCGAATACTGGGATAAATGGACTGTGGGTTGATCTAGTCTGGCAGTTCCTGTGTTCCTAGACAGAGACCTGAAAATGTAGGTTAACAAAAGCTCAGGAATTAGGAGTGATTTTTAAGGGGCTTTCAGGAATCTGTGCTAAACTGTAATACTTAGTTCTGGACTATGAATAAATTTTCAATTTCTGACTGATAAAATGTTCTCAAATGAATCATGGGTGTGGAAGAATGTGGATAGACACTATACCTACCTCTTGTTTTCAGATGCTGAAGCATAAAATTGATTTGATTGCTATAAAAGATGTGTAGTGGGGCTGTTTAAATGACATGTATTCTAGACATAGAATTGTTCCCCAAACTGAGTTTCAATACAATAATTTTGAGAGATTTCCAGTAGCTTTTGTCCCCATGAAGATCCCATATCTATTGGTTTCCATTTTAACTTACAAAATTACCACTCCCCCATTGAAGAGCATTTCTACATGTGCTGTAATTTGAATAACATTCTCTAGTGCTTTTGTGTACAGACTGAAACTAAAAATAATTGGTATGCTATTTGTAGGCAACAATATTTTTCATCTCATGGCCAGTTGTGTGTCCCATTCTAGATATCAGACATAGAGAATTTGAACTTCTGCACTTGTTTTTTTTTTGGGGGGTGGGGGAGGAAAGTAAGATGCATAAGTTTCCATTAGCATTAAAGGCTGTAATACCTACCTGTAAAATGAGTTTGTGTATATGCATGAAAATCAATGGTAGATGGCTAGAAGAGATGGCAGCTAAGTTCTCTCCTCTTCGATATGTCTCGCTAAAAGCGGTGTGTATGTATGTGCGCACATTTGATTTTCTTTGGTGGGAAAGGGAGAGTAGGGGCTAGTGTGTACATTTTAAAGAGAATAATACTCTTAGGGTCTCCGGTTCCTCTTTTATCCCTGGTTTCATTTTCTGCAAGATCAAAATGTAGGTCGCTGGGACCAAAGATAAGCTCAGGAGGAACATTACTGCAGTCAGTCCTCTTACAATGTATCATAATTGTCATTTCTCATCCATGAGAAAGAAGCTGACACATAGGCATATGTTTAGTAGGGTAACAGTTTTTACAAGGATTTTTTTTTTTTTTGGCTTTTTGACTTCTTTCAGCATCTGGTAAAGGGGAAAAAAATTGGTCTCACAAGCTACCTGACACAGTGATGGAGGTATTGATGGCAATATGCATTTCATTAGAGGTGCTGTGTTAGAGACAATGTGGTGCTGACATCTACACATTTCATACAAATATTTTTAAAATCCTTATTTTTTTTCTTTCTCTGTTCGTATATATCAGAAGCTTGAGGAAAATGACTTCCTCTATACTGTAAGCTACTGTTTAAGCACAAATGGAAATATAAAAGAATATGTACAGTAGAAAGCTCTAATGAAAAGATTTTCCTTTCTGTAGTTGCTAAAGCAATTTTCTTTTGCATAGGCTTTCCTATTTAATATTTACCATCCATATCTTTTTTCACATAAACTTGAGCAACTCTTCAGTGTTTCTAACGAAGTTTAAGGACACAAATTAGATTAATTTTTGGTTAACATTAATTCAGAATTAGGTGTTTTGAGTTTTGTAATATTAATTAGAAATCAAGCTATAATATTTGCAAATCAAGTGCTTTACACTTACTCTACAGATGGTTCTGACTCCAGAGATAAGCCAAAACTCTATCGTCTACAATTAAGTGTCACTGAAGTTGGAACTGAAAAATTTGATGACAATTCCATCCAGGTGAGGAAAAATAGCCTCAAGTGAAAGAGCTGATCTGAACTTCAACCAGTCACATGTGTAATCCTGGGAACTAGCTCAGTTCACTGAGGACCATAACTATTTAATTATTTAACCCCCTCAGCATGGGCCTCAGGCTTTCCTGTTAGTAAGCATTAATTCAAAATGCATTTAAAAAAAAGCCATTCTGTACCTACCAATTTACTTCATCCCGACCACATCTGGCTGACATGACTTGCCTTTAAAAGTCAGAAGGGCATATAAATCTAAATGCAAACACAAATGATTTTCTGTTGCTTGGAATGCTTTGATTTGTTTTTTCCATTTTGCTTAAAGAAGAAACTGAAGGCTTGATCCTTTAAACACAAAAATGAATACAGGTAGTCCTTGGACTTGTGACACAATTGGTTCCTGAAAATTGCGTCGTAAGTCAAAACGTCGTAACTCTGAACCGCAATCCACTCCATTGCGTGACCAAGCATCGTAAAGTTGAAACCAATTGTCGTAAATTCAATCAGAATGCCTCACAGTCTTTAATGTATTTATCCTCACAACGGCCCTGTGATCTAGGGAAGTACTGTTATCCCCATTTTACAAATGGGGAACTGAGGCACAGAGAGACTGTAACTTGTCCTGAGTCACACATGATGTTTGTGGCAGAGGAGTGTCTCATGTCCCAGGCTACCACTCTAACCACTGAACCATCCATCCTCATCCACTTTACTAGTATGTAAGTATTTGCAGGTTCAAGTCTTTTATCCACAAAAGGACTCAGGTGTTGCAATATCTACCTTTTAGACCTCTTGAAAATTACTGGAATTCACAAACCCTGAGTTTTAGTTGCTTAAAACGAATGGGAAGATAGAAGTACCTGGAGAATGGGATCCACAAAAGTCAGCTCGCTAGTTGGGGAGCTACCTAAGCCCCACCCCTCTTGGGTCCAGGCTGCAGGGAAATGTCTATCTCTGTTAGTGATCTGCATCTGGGAACCCCTCACCAGGAGTCAGGCAGCTTAGACATCCAAGCAGTTTCTTGCAAGAAAGACTTAAGTGCCTGCCTAACTCCACACAGATGGCTGTGGTAGAGAGGCCTCCCTTATCCCAGTGACTGGGGTACTCACTAGAATGTGGGAGGCCTCTTCTTCTCAATTCTCCTTGCTGCCTGATGAGAAGGCATTTGAACAAGGATCTCCCATATCTCAGGTTAGTGCTCTAATCATTGGTCTTATGGGATAATCTGACATGGGCCGTCTGTCTCTTGTTGAAGCCATTCCACTTTAATAAAATATTATTTGGGCTGGAAGCTGTGAGAATCACTCTCTAATCCAGTGACTAGGTCATTCACCAAAGAGCTGGTAGACCCCTGTTCAAATCTCTTCTTATTAGAAAGAAGAGGGAATTGAACTGGAGTTTTCCCATCCCAGGTGATTACCCTAACTACTGGGCTAAGAGTTACCAGGGAGGCCTCCTTCCCCTCTCCGCACCCTTACGTGGAGTTAGGCGTGCTCAAAGCTTGCCTACCAGATCAGACCGCACAGGCAAGGTAGGTGGGTCAGTGCCTATCTTCCCCTAGTTTGAGAATTGTGCTGGGATTGAAGTATCAGGTAGCTGTGTGCATGCTCAGAGGCAGAATCTTAGGCACTTAAGGACCTTCTACAGCAAAAATTTAGGCACCAAAGGAACCTATGGGGTTAGGCGGTTTTGTGTGGATTACAGTGGTACCTAAAACTCAGACTTAGGCTCCTAAGTCCCTTTGTGGATCTTGCAATACAATTATGGGCAGCATATTTATAACAAAACAGTTTATTAATAATGTGCAAAGTATATTTTGAGAGGAAATATTTAGCTAAAATATGCTGCAAAAACATGTTATGGTTGTCTTCACTTGGAGCAAAGCTTAAGCTAAGATTAAATTACTGATGTTTTAATTGATAAATTTCTAATGAAAATTTAGAGGCAGGAGTAAAATATATCAGTATACTGCAATTAAGGTGAATTGGGGTACACAGTCATGCTTTGTTTCTGCAGTGATTCTGAGTTAGGTCATTTTAGAACTATTGAATATTTGTATTTCCAGTTGTTTGGTCCAGGAATTCAGTCTCATCACTGTGACCTCACCAATATGGATGGAGTTGTTACTGTTACACCAAGAAGCATTGATGCTGAAACTTATGTAGAAGGTCAGCGTATTTCAGAGACCACCATGCTGCAAAGTGGCATGAAGGTTCAGTTTGGATCATCTCATGTATTTAAATTTGTGGATCCCAGTCAGGACCACATTATTCCTAAAAGAACTCTAGATGCAGGTCTCATGATCAAAGGTCCAAGGCACAAAACTGGGTGAGTACACAATCATTTTTTGAGTGAAGAAAATATAGAGCCTAGAAATAATAAAATAATATGGAGTCTTGAGTATAAGATCATCAGGCTATGAGTGCCTACTCTTAATTGTTCTAAGTAAAATTTATAGTAGAAATATAACTATTATAATACTTTAGCTCCACCTTGTGAAGTTTTTAGGACTTGCATATGTTTCGTTATTAAATATAGAAGTATTTTTTTTCTCATGACACTAATTCACCAGTCCAAAATTTGGGGGAGGGGAGAAATTATTAGAATCCTAATACATTTCACGACAGCTCAGTCAAACACCAGGAACATAAGGAATTTATTAACTTTACATAGTGAGTCTGGTGCTATTCTTTTCCCTTAGACAGTAACTTTGGAAGTTTCGTTAGACTAGATGTGAATAAACAAAACAGAAAAAGATGCATCTCTGCTGTTTGCCACTTACACTAGATTTTATCTGGATTTTATCAAGAGTTTCTAAAATATCTGGATTCCCCCTCAGAAATAGATGATTGCAAAACTCCATTTGAGATGTCAGAATAGGGAGCCCAATATTTTACCTTGTGGTCTTATCTTCCAAATGTGTAATAGTTGCTTCTCTTTTTTCTGTGCCTAGAATCCAGCAATCCTAAATTTTCCCCTATCATTTGTGCTCATATTATTTTGATGGGTGCAGTATAAAAACATAGATTAGATATGAGGACAAATATTGCCTGGCCTTAGGGCTTCATGTTCATTGGGAATGGAAATATTCAGAGAGCCACAGGATTTAAAACCATATGGAACTACTTGGAAGATGTAAAATATTGATGATCTGCTCTCTTCTCTGACTGGTCCAAAGGAAACTACTAGAGTAGGGTGTTCTGGATGGAAGAAAATGAGGCACAAAAGCTGATTATGTAAGAAATTATCCATTGTGAAACACGTTGGATGAGAAGAGGCATATTATGTTGTCATTGAATTGCCAGTTAATTTTTTAAATCTATACTTTTACCACAGTCACCTTCCTATTCTGGATTTTTGTTTAAAACTCAAAGTACGCATGGGCATTCAGGATAAGAAGTTAGAGAGAATTTTGTGAAAGCTGCTTTTCTGTGATCTTCTTTATGGATGAAAAGTTTTATTCCTTGAAAGGCATTGGTCCAGAATCAGTCAAAAGGTTTCTGTCCTTTTTTTGTGACACCCCCACCCACCCCCCAATATCAGAGCAAGTCAGGTCAACTTTTGAAGTGTAGGTTATAGATGTTACATTCCTTTCAAGGTCACAAAATACAATAAACTCATCTGACAACTCTTGGACAGTACCATACTTGTGAATTTGTATTATTTTTTAAAATATTCATGGTCCAAAGAATGTGTAGGAGTTGTTCCTCTCCTTGGCGAGCATTCAGAAATGTAATCCTAACTGAGAGCAATGAAAAAAGTGTCACCTTTGTAAAACTTGTACACATTGTTTAACTTACGTAGTTAAAACTATTTTATGTTCTTCAGCTAAATTAACCACGGGTAAAAACTGCTGTTTAACGATTATTTTAAATTATGATCTGAGGAGTGACATTAATAAACAGTCTATTGTAGTATTTGAAACTCATAGATTCTTTTGCAAAAAGGCTGTACTCACTTATTGAGTCCTCTCTGAGATCTGTTGCTGTGCATATTTTCTCAATTCAGATCAGACCAAAAGTCTGTGAAGTTGATAATTTTATAGTTGATATGCAGCTTTTTTCTCTACAGGACTACTGCAGTAATTAGAAAGTAGCACATCTTTTGGTGACTTGGGTATCTTTTCTCAGGTCCAGAAATATCAATTGTTATAATTAATCTCCAATGTCTATCCTCATAGAGTGGGTATTGGCGTACTGCTGCAACAGAAACCTTTATGTGCAATGGGGGTACCCAAAACACACACAAGGTTATATTTTCATTGGCTTCTCCCCTGTGCTGGGATTTGGCTTCAAACTCCCTAATTTTGTCATCCTGCAGACTCCCATTGGTTATAGGGGTGTCTAATTATGCTTTTGAGTTTTTCATGCTAGAAAAGTTTTTTTGCCAGGGAATATAAGGTGATACAAGGTAGGCCCCATCTCTGGGTAGTAATCAGATTTTTGATAGTTCATGGATAATATTTTCATTGAAGAATTAATGTTTTATAACAGTGTTATCAAAACCCAGGAAAACATATTTGTTTCCTATCCTGTGGTCAGTGTAATGAAATTTGTATCATGTAAAGGTTTCCATTTTAAGTGTGTTGCCTTTTTATCAATCAGTAGGCAAAAAGGATTGCACTTCACTAAAAATCGATGTGTATGTTCTGGTTCATTTGTCCAAATTAGTCTATGTGCAGAAGACTAAAGAAGCTCACTACAGGCTGCTCTCCTAAAACATAGCAAATTGTAAAGCAATTAAGGGTACACCAGACTCTCCGGGCTTCAAGGAGTGTTGTGTTTCCAGCAAGGTGATCTCAGTTGCAGACAAGCACTCCCAGTGTATCTGCTGTCTCGGTGAGGGCCGCAGCCAACTGAAGTGTTCCCTCTATCAGCAGCTCTGACCGAGATCCCACAAGGACACAGAGCTCCACCAAAAAATCATCTTTATGGAGGCAGCTCTCTGACCCACGCCCTCCAGTGAGCATGAGTCTTCCCCTCAACCTTTGACTTGGAAAGATAGTGGGTTGAAGAAACTGTCTGGGGAGTCCACTCCCAAGTCGAAAAAGAGAGTGGGAAGTCCCCTCAGCAAGCCCAGGAATAGCCAAAAGCGATCACCATCTCACTTGGTTAGTATCCTCAGCACCGCCGACACCAAGATCATCTGGCACCCATGCCTAATGGCACAGTCAGTGTCCAGTACTGTTGATCGGTTCACAGACCCTTTGGGCTTGGGCACTGAATCTTCGGTACTAAAACACAAGAGCAGACTCCCTAAGATGCTTCTGGTATGTGAGCTGTCATCAGTGGTACCAGTAGTATTTGACCCACTCGGCACTGGAGAGATTGGTACAGATGAGGTTCCCGTCTCCCTGGCACCACCACCAATGCCAGGACATTCGGTACTGGCAGAATTCCATCAGCCTGGTGATCTGGCTATGTTGGAAGTTCCTGACTCTCAGTCCCTTGGTACTCGAACTGAGCCATGGCCAATCAAGGGTTATTTCCCCGACAATTATGCCATGCCCCTCTGATGTCAAGTGAGGGATCGGACAATGAGCTAGATGGGGTTTCTCTATACTCCTCCAAAGCTCTATATGGGACACACTATCAACAGGGTCCAGGAATGTACCACCAGATGGCACCACCACCATCTTGGTATGGTCATCCATGAGCACCTTCACCAGGCCCTATGCTTCCGCACTGGCCTCAAGGGCACCAAGCATCACCTGAGAGCCTCCCAGACACACCCACTCAGCTACAGCATTGCATGCCTCAGAATCCAAAGAAGTGGAGGAGCAGGAGGTAGACACAGAGGAGCAGATCACATCCAAAGCCATATCCTCTTCTTTGCTGGACAAAGTGATTATGCCATCGCCACCTTTCATGACGGATAACTTCCACTTGTTCCAAGAGCTGATGAAGAGAGTGGCGGACATGCTTTGCATTATCGGAGTTGGTTAAAGATACGCATCACCAGCTTATTGACCTCCTCCATGCTTCATCTACTTCCAAAATCACTTTGCCAATCAACAAGGCCATGCTACACCCAGCTAAGATGGTGTGTCAAACCGCGGCCTCAGTGACTCCAACATGCAAGGTGGGTGGACAAAAAACTGATTCCTTTGCGGGGCCATCACAAGTTCCTATTCACCCACACACCACCAAATTCCATTGTTGTGGATGCTGTGAACTCTCATGGCTGACAGAACCACTCTTAAGACAACACCTATGACAGAGACTGGAAGGCTTATTCCTCGGCCAACTTACAGTTTCGAATTGCCAACTACCAGGCACTCACAGCAAAGTACGACTAGATGAATTACAATAAACTACATAACTTCATTGATAAGCTCCCAAAGAGCTCCCGGGATTTCTACAAGGCCATCATCCTGGAGGGGCAACTGGTAACAAAAACATCTTTGCAATCGGCCCTTGATGCTGCTGACATGGCTGCCAGGACCATCTCCACAGCTGTGGTAATGAGATGGGAGTCATGGCTCTACCTCTCTGGATTCCTGAAGGAGGTGCAGACCAAGGTGGAGGACCTCCCCTTTAAGAATGTGAAGCTCTTCTCCAAGAAGACCGATGCCTCTCTCTTTGAAGGATTCCAGGGCCACTCTCAAGTCACTGGGAATCTCCACACCAGGAGCCTTATTCATCCCAATTCCCATCACAACAGAACTATCAGCCCCAGCAGAAAAAGGGAAAATTCTCAAAGTGAAAGCCATCAGGCTCCCACTCCTTCCGGGCAGGTCAAGGCTCTGCGAGACGGCTCTCCACTACTATCTGTGACCATCCACCCATTTGGCCGCCATTTGGCAGTGTTCCACAGTGCCTGGGAGCATATAACCTCAGAAAGATGGGCCCTAGAGATCATCAGATGCAGATATTCCATCCACTTCTCCTCCGTGCCCCCTCCAGAACACCCTTCTCCATAATCCCTCTTCAGGGACCCTTCTCATGAGTCTTCTGCAGCAGGAGATGATAGCCTCATGTAGTAATGAACCATAGAACCAGTATCTCAACATTTACAAGGCAAGGGATTCTATTCTCATTACTTCCTAGTACTCAAATGCAAGGGAGGTTGGAGACCCATCCTGGACCTCAGAGCTCTTACTACTACGTCAGTTTCACCGTACACACACAAACCAAGGGAAAAAATATTTCAATAATTGAAATTTACAGATAGGCAAAGTAAGAAGAGTGCTGTTTAAGGATATTTACTTTTTGTCAACATCACATCAAAATATACAATTTGTGTTTCAGTGGTTATAAAACTTTCACTTCCTGAATCTCAACATCTACTGTCATTAAATTTTCTTGTCTTACCACCCTGTAGTTTCCTGCAACTGTGAACATTTTAAATAGATAAAATTTGAAAAAGAAAGCTTAAAACCCACAATTTTGCACAACTGTGAAAATTTAAATCAATAAAAACAGAACAAATGCTTAACAGTAAACATTGATATTGAAACATCAAAATTATAAAAAATAAAAATTGAATTCTGTCAAGCCTATGTATAAATATTTCCTATCAGTATAGTATTTTAAATACAAATATTAAAAAATAAGGCGGTATGGCAGAGCTGTTTGTTTGCAGTGTACCTTAGCTATCCTGTACCATTGTTTTTTATACTGCATATTTGTAATTTCTTCTTGAAAGTTACTAGACGTTTTTTTGGTCTTAATCTTCTCAGGGTTGTTCAGGAAACAACATTTGATCTGGAGGGAGATGTTCACAGTGGAACAGCATTACCAGTGAGCAAGGTATCAAACTGTGATTAGACTGGTCAAAATGATTTCATTTATAGTTTATATTCCCTGTTTGTTAATAAAGCTCACCAATTATGAAATATTGTGTGGTTCCTGAGTGGCCCTAGGTAAGCTTTTTGGATGAATGACTATCTTTTTATATGTCTGTATAGCATCTAGCATACTTTCCGTTTAAGGAGAGAAGAACATTTTTAGGAAAAGAACTGCAATTTTTAAAAATACTTTGAAACATGTCAGAGGTTTGGAGTATTAGCGTAAGTTCTGAAAGAAATGGTTTACTGGACAGAGGACAGGTTACACAGTCAAAGGTGCATGAGCAAATGAAGTGGGGAAGAATGCATTGTAAAGCCACCTGTAAGACTGAAGCCCATAATGCTGCTGATAGCTGATCTATAAAGAGGGAAAAAATGGATGTGTGCCCTTTTATGCTTCTTTATGATGTATAAAGAACAGCAAGATTTTTTTTCAAAAATAGGAGTGTTCCTTTTTTTTTTTTAACGTTAGAAATTCAGGTTCTGTCTAGCTTGGGGGAGGGACTGAGTATTGGAAAACTAGTGAAATAACAGCATATGTCAGAAGTATAAACACTGAGCAATTGAGAGAGGAAAGGATTTTTAATCAGTGTTGAAAAACTTTTGTTTTTTTATTTTATTACTGAGGTTTTATTTAACTTCAGTAATTAACATTTTGAAGAAAGGCAGTCTGTTATTCCTAGTTTTGGAATTATTATATATTAAAACTGTTTTAAGCAAGAATATGTAGAATCTTTGCATCATTATAAGCACTGTTACTGGCTTTCTGTTAATGTTAACTTCGTTGGTTTTAAAATTCCTGCCAATACATTGCCAAAAATATGTTTCTAGTGGGCTGTTGTGATGTTTTGAATAGCTAGTATGAACATTTCATTGTGGTGATAACACATGTTGCATTGCCATCTTCTGTTTTGCAGTCTTCTCTGTTCACTGTCCCCGTCTGGCAGCCCTGAAATAAGAGTTTTTCATAGTGATGAAAGTAAGACTTGGCTGATCTAATCCATGCGTGATTTGTTTTCCTGTTTGAGTTAGAGCACCAACAGACTGGATGGTGACAGAACTTCATCAGCATCCAGCACAGCTGAACGAGGAATGGTGAAGCCAATGATTAGACTGGAACAGCAGCAAGATTATCGCAGGCACGACGGCAGGTAGGAAATACATATTCTACCATTTCTAATATTGTCAATTAAATAGTTGTCTTTTCTGGAAACGTGAAGCAAGGTCTCATCAAGATGTATTGAACTGGTACGTGTCTGCCTGGGGAAAAGTTTTTCTTCTTCGAGTGGTTGTTCATGTCCATTCAAAGTAGGTGGGCGCACGCTGCGTGCACGCCAGCCGGAAGATTTTCCCCTAGCAGTGTCCAGGGGGTGCCAGGGCTGACCCTACGGAGTGGCGCCACTAAGGCGCCCTATAAAGGGGCCTGCCGACCCTCCACCCCCTCAGTTCCTTCTTACCACCGGTGACAGCTAGCTGGAACTTCTCTTGCGCATAGCAAGTTTGCAGTGTCCTATCCTTATGTATAGTCCGTGTATACAGTTGCATTATAGCTAGTTTACTTTGATCATTGTATATATTTCTTCATAGTTGGGGGGTCCCCCCCCAAGTTTTCGTCGCCTGCTGGGGCATGCCCGGGTCCCCCGGGTTTAAACTCTGCAAGGACTGTGGGAAATTCATGCCCAAGAGTGACCTGCACTCTGCTTGTTTTGAGGTGCCTCGGAGAGAGCCACCAAAAGGACCGGTGCTCTATCTGTAGAGGCTTCCGCCCGAGAACTCTCAAGGACAGAGCTCAAAGACTTAGAGTCCTCCTGATGGAGGCTGCCCTGCGGCCACCCTCGGACCCGGAACCGGCCGAGGCAGTGCCCAGCACGTCTTCCTTGGTGCGGAGCGCCCCGGCACCGGCATCAGGACTTAGGGCCCAGCCCCCATAAGAGGCTCCCCGCCACCTCCGCACCACTCTCCAACGGCACCGGTGCTGCCCCCCCCCCCCCCCCCAGGTCCTCATACTCAGAGACCTCAGACTCAGAGGCAGACTCCTACCGCTCCAGCCGGTCGCGGAGCAGGAGATGGGTTTCAGGGGCGAGCCACCAGCGTTACCCACAGTGACAGCAACAATGGCAGCCGCCCTCGCAGTGGCCGTTTTGGACTCCCTGGGCCTACCATCAGTCGGTAGGCCAGGCGTTTGGTCCTCGACCAAGGTCCTCCTCGGTCTCCTCGGCGTTGGTGGCCCCGGCGCAGCTGCCTCCTCCGCGGGCACCGTCGCCGGGCAGGGGTGTGCCATTTCCAAGTTCAGCACCCCCTAGCCAGGCAGCGGCACCAGCAGCGGCTTCAGTTCGGGCTCCGCAGGCACCGCCCGATACGCCAAGCTGCTCACTGGCGACCCCTGTACCGGTCGCAGTGCCATATTTAGTATCGGAACCGGCACTGCAACCACAGTACCGTGTGCCGCAGGACCCCGAAGGGCTGCAGGCACTGGAGGAGGGACCGATCCATGTAATTTCCTCGTCTTCCTCCCCGGACGAAGCGGTCTCGGGCACGGCTGCGGCACCGGCCCTAGAGGACACTCGAATCCTCCAACAATTGCTCCGGCGAGCAGCTCAGAGCCTCACAATCCAAGCTGAGGAAATCGAGGTTTACGCGGACCCTGTAGTAGACATCCTGGCTCCCTCAGGACCATCCGGGGTGGCTCTCCCGCTGATAAAGACTATAGCGGATACATCCCGCACCTTATGGCAAATGCCAGCCTCAATGGCCCCTACTGCCAAGAGAACGGAGCGGCGCTATTTCGTCCCCTCTAAAGGGCACGAACACCTGTACACACCCCCCACCCCAGACTCCCTGGTAGTGGATGCGGCCAACCAGCGGGCGTGTCAAGGGTTTCAGGGGTCAGCACCAAAGAGCAGGGACGCTAAAAGACTCGAGCTCTTTGGTAGAAAGGTGTACTCCACGGCGGGCCTACAACTCCGCATTGCCAACCAACAGGCAATTGTAAGCCGATATGGTCATAACACGTGTCCAGCCATGTCGAAGTTTACGGAGCTCCTTCCCCAGGACTCGAGGTCAGAGTTTTCGGCCCTAGTGGAGGAGGGAAGGCTGATCTCCCAAGCCTCTCTCCAGGCTGCCTTAGATGCGGCGGACTCAGCCTCGCGCACCCTGGCCACGGGCCTGGTCATGCGGCGCGGAGCCTGGCTCCAGGTCTCGGGCCTGCCCTATGAGGTCCAGCAGACAATCCAAGACCTCCCCTTCGAGGGGCAGATGTTGTTTTCAGAAAAGACAGACAAACATCTGCATAGCCTAAAGGACTCGAGGGCCACGCTTCGTTCGCTGGGCTTGCATACCCCTGCGACCCACCGCAGACGGCCCCACGCCCATACCAGCCACAGACTCGCCAGGAGCTGGGGCGCAGGCGGGGCAGAAATGGCAGGAGGTGCCACCAACGCCACCCCTCCGGCCAGGCGTCCGGTCAATCGAGACCGCCATTGGGGCCTAGACTCCCTATTTGATGGTACGGTCAAGGGCGCCCTACCAATCGAGACTCTGGATCCTTCTACTCCTACCTTTGGGTCACGTCTGTCCCCCTTCTACCGTGCCTGGTCCCGAATCATGTCGGACAGCTGGGTGCTCTGCACGGTAGAGAGGGGATATTCTATCCAGTTCTCCTCCCTCCCGCCCCACCAGCCCCCTCCCCGTCCCTCTTCAGGGACCCATCTCACGAGCAACTTCTAACTCAAGAAGTGAAGTCCCTCACGGAGGCAGGGGCGGTGGAGGAAGTCCCTCGGGAGCTCAGGGGCAAAGGCTTCTACTCCCGGTATTTCCTAATACCGAAGGCGAAAGGGGGCCTGAGACCCATCCTAGACTTGCGGCGGCTGAACAAGTTTGTGTGAAAGCTCAAGTTGTGCATGGTCTCCCTGTCCTCGATTATTCCCTCCCTGGATCCAGGAGATTGGTATGCCGCCATCAACTTAAAGGACGCTTATTTCCACATTGCCATAATTCCCCGACACCGTCGGTACCTCAGGTTTGTCGTAGCTGACGCCCATCTGCAGTTCACGGTGCTCCCATTCGGCCTGTCAGCTGCTCCAAGTGCATGGCAGTCGTGGCAGCCTTCCTGCGCAGGCAGGGCATCCAGGTATTCCCCTACCTGGACGACTGGCTCATAAAGGGCCGCTCCAAGGAGCAGGTGGAGACCAGGTGGTGTTCATCAGGCAGACCTTTCTCGATCTCGGACTCTTGAACGAAGCCAAGTCCACCCTGTCTCCGACGCAACGAATAGAGTTCATAGGAGCAGTTCTGGACTCCACCCATGCCAGAGCATACCTGCCGGAATCCAGGTTTCGTGCAATTTCCAAGCTCATCCTCGGACTGCACCGCGCCCCAATTACCACGGCGCGAGTTTGCCTCCGGCTGTTGGGTCACATGGCGGCGTGCACCTATGTGGTAGACCATGCCAGACTCCGGCTTCGCCCACTACAGTCCTGGTTAGTGATAGTTTATCGCCCAGCCAGGGACCCCTTGGACTCAGTGGTGTCCATTCCCCGCTTGGTGCTAAGCTCGCTGCGGTGGTGGCTCGACCCTCAAAAAGTGTGCATGGGTGTCCCCTTCGCTGCTCCTCAGCCCTCCCTCTCCCTGGTAATGCATGCCTCGGATCGGGGTTGGGGAGCACACCTGGGACACCTCAGGACGCAGGGCTTGTGGTCGCCAGAGGACCTCGAGTTGCATATCAATGTCAGGGAGCTGAGAGCGGTTCGCCTGGCTTGTTTGACCTTCCGGTCCCACCTGGCCGGCAGATGTGTTTCAGTCCTCTCGGACAACATGGCGGCAGTCTTTTATATCAACAAACGGGGGTGCACGCTCCTCTCCCCTGTGCAGGGAAGCCCTCACGCTGTGGGATTTCTGCGTCCACAATGCTACCCACCTGACGGCGTTCTACCTTCCGGGGGAGCAGAACGGTTTGGTGGACACCCTCAGCCGCTCATTCTGGGGTCACGAGTGATCCCTCCGATGGGATGTGGTGCGCTCAATTTTCCAGCTCTGGGGCTTTCCCCGGTTAGACCTGTTCGCCTCGAGGGAAAACAGGAAGTGCCGACGGTTCTGCTCCCTCCTGGGCCGCAGTCAGGGGTCTCTGTCGGACGCCTTCCTACAGTCTTGAGGAGTTGGTCTGCTCTACGCCTTTCCTCCGATCCCCCTGATACACAGGGTGATTTTGAAGATTCACAGGGATCACACACGGGTAATACTGATAGCTCCGGCGTGGCCGTGCCAGCATTGGTACACATCACTCCTGCACATTTCCGCTCAGGCGCTCCTGACGCTGCCCCTGCTCCCGGACCTGATCACGCAGGACCGGGGCTCCCTCCGCCACCCGAACTTCGAGTCCCTTCACCTCACAGCATGGATGCTCCATGGCTGAACCCGGTGGAGATGCAGTGCTCCCAGCAGGTCAGACAAGTGCTGCTCGGTAGTAGGAAACCGTCAACTAGGGCCACCTACCTGGCCAAATGGAAGCGCTTCTCCATATGGTCGGGTCAGCGAGGTCACAATCCGCTGAGGGGTCCCAATCCCCATTGTCCTAGACTATTTGCTGCACCTAAGACAACTGGGCCTCTCCCTTTCCTCCATTCGTGTTCACTTGGCCATCTCGGCTTTCCATCCGGGAGAGGGAGGGTACCTCGGTGTTTGCGAACCCGCTTTTCGGGTGTTTCCTCAAAGGTATGGACAGGCTATTTCCGCATGTTCATCAGCCGACCCCTGCCTGGGACCTGAATCTGGCCCTCTCCGCCCTCTCGGGGCCTCCCTTTGAGCCTCTGGCTTCGTGCTCCCTGTTGTACTTGTCGTACAAGACTGCCTTCCTGGTGGCGATCACCTCGGCCAGGAGGGTGTCGGAGCTCAGGGCGTTAACATCTGAGCCCCCGTACACTGTCTTCTATAAGGACAAGGTCCAACTTAGACCTCACCCGGCTTTCCTACCCAAGGTGGTTTCACAGTTCCACATGGGTCAAGATATTTTTCTCTCGGTGTTTTATCCGAAACCACACTCTTCCAATGAGGAGTGAAGGTTACATTCCCTGGATGTCCGCAGGGCCTTGGCTTTTTACATCGAGCGTACCAAGCTGTTTAGACACTCGACTCAGCTCTTCATCGCAGTAGCGGATAGGATGAAGGGGCTCCCGGTCTCCTCTCGGCGCATCTTTTCGTGGATCGCGACCTGTATCCGGGAATGCTATCGTATTGCTAAGACCCCTGTCCCTCTGGTCACGGCCCACTCCACTAGGGTGCAGGCCGCCTCTGCGGCGTTCCTGGCTCAGATCCCGACTCAGGAGATTTGTAGAGCAGCCACGTGGTCCTCCATCCACACGTCCTCGTCACACCACGCCATCACGCACCAGGCTAGGGATGATGCAGCCTTCGGTCGTGCAGTACTCCAGTCAGCAGTGACCTCCGACCCCGCCACCTAAGGTTAGGCTTGAGAGTCACCTACTTTGATTGGACATGAACAACCACTCGAAGAAGAAAAAACGGTTACCCACTTTTTAGTAACTGTTATTCTTCGAGATGTGTTGTTCATGTCCATTCCAATACCCACCCTCCTGCCCCTCTGTCAGAGTGCCGGCAAGAAGGAACCGAGGGGGTGGAGGGTCGGCGGGCCCCTTCATAGGGCGTCTTAGTGGCGCCACTCCAGGGGGCGCCAGGGCCGACCCTACGGACGCTGCTAGGGGAAAATCTTCTGGCTGGCGTGCACGCGGCGTGCACACACCTACTTTGAATGGACATGAACAACACATCTCGAAGAACAACAGTTACTAAAAGGTGGTTAACTGTTTTGTTAACCCTTTCCAAAATTAAGGATGAAATTAAGAGAATATTAAAATATCTTAGTTTTGATTTTTCTGTAATTTATATCACTGGTTTTTCCAGACAAATTGCTATTTTCTGAATTCGTTAGACTGTTGGTTTTTTTTTTTGATAATTTAAACGCATCTAATGGAGTATTTTAATAGGTACAGAATTTCTTGTGAGTCTTCATAAACTTAAGAACAGATTTTGAGTTCCTATATGCAGAGCCGTCTCTTGGGTAGGGCGAATTGGGGTGACTGCCCTGGGCCTCTGCTTTGGGGGGGCCCGCGCGTCGATAAAATCATGACTGTCCCGAAACTTAGCCCTTTGTCCCATGTCCTGACCGACGTACAATCTGGACATCATTTGTCCAGATATTCAGGTGAGGGGGTGGGTGGAGAAGTGAGGCAGGCAGACAAGTAGGGTGAGGAGGCGAACGGGGAGGCAGGTGGGAGGGGGGCGAGGAGGCGGGTGGACAGACGGCGAGGAGGAGAGCAGCGGATGGATGGCAAGTAGACTAGCGGGGAGGTATGAGGGTTGAGGGGGTGGGTGGATGGCGAGGAGAAGAGCAGCAGGCGGGTGGACAGGGGATGGGGAGCGCCAGCCGCCTGGCGAGGAGACTAGTGGGGAGGAGAGCGGCACACACGGGAGGGGGCGTGCCAGCTGGCGAGGAGCAGGTGGGAAGGCAGACAGCGAGGAGGAGAGCAGCGGGTGCGCAGGAGGGCAGCGAGGGGACTAGCTGGGAGGCTGATTTGTCCTGGACCCTGCCCCCACCAGGGACGGCCTATATGTGTTGTATTTGAGGTGCACCTGCACTGCGTGCATCTAAGACTAGAAGACATTTGCTAGCAGTATCCACTGGTCCGTGCCTATAACCTTCTGTGCACCAAACTCCAGTTCCTTTCTACCACCGGTGGTCTGAGACAACTTCTGCAATGTCCATAGTGTGTGTTAGAATTCTTCAAAAAGTGTAGCTGTAAATAGCTAATGAAACCTGTTTTTAACTAACTTACAGTTAGAGTAGTTGAGTAGTCTTGGGGGTGGGAGGTCCCCCCCCCCACCCCCCATCTGGAGTGATTAGTGTGCCCAGGTTTCCAGGACTCAAAATCTGAGTGGCCTGCAACCTAGCTTTCTTGATTGGCAATGAGCATGATACATGCCTCTATTGTCCTGGGGAAGCTCGTATCCTATCTGCGTCCTTTCCTAGGTGAACCCATCAAGTTATGTACAAGCCAGGCATAGAAGATTCCTGATGGAAAGTGTAGTGAGACCCCAGTCTGATCCTGGCCCGTCAGATAACCCTCCACCTCCGGTGCGTCAGGCAGAGGCACCAAGAAGCATCCCTCCAAGCACAGTATTCTCCAGCTTTGGGGATAATCAGACCAGTGCTAAAGACTGTTCCAAAAAAGTTTCCTCCTACCCCCTCAGAACAAGTTCACAAAAAATTGTGAGAAATCCCCTTCTAAGCCCTCATCCAAAAAGAGCACCTCCTCTTTGACACCCTCTAAGGGCTTGTTTACATTGGTCCACTAAATTGGCACTGTTGCAATTGATGGGAGAGCACTCTCCTGTTGACTTCAGTACTCCACCTCTCCGAGAAATAGAATGTAAGTTGTCGGGAGAGTGTCTCCTGCCGACGTAGCGCAGTGTAGACGCCACATTAGGTCGATGTAAGCTGGGTTGCTCAGGGAGGTGATTTTTTCACACTCCGAGTTATGCAACTTCCATCGATATAAGTGGCAGTGTAGTCCAGGCCTAAGTCAGGTGAGACTCTGTGCCCTGATACCCAAGTGTCTGATGCTTATAAGAAGCATAGTACCAGTTTCCCAGAACTGAAGAGCAAAAGTCCCCCCCCCCCCCAATATTGGGACTAGCTGAAGGGGCGCAGGGATCATCCTTGGTACTGGTGAGGAAAAGAAGGCAGTGGATGCCTCCTATACTATTGATGCCAGTGAGGAGGGAGGAGTCGTCAGTTCTGAAGACCACGGTCCACCTGAAGTTGGTACCATTGGTGTCACCAATGGACAGAAGCCTGGTCCATTTTCCAGTATCAGGAGCCAGGTACACTGCCCTGGAGAACGCTACTATCTACACAGACTCAGTCACCAATACTGTTGGGTCTGGGGTGGTAATATGCTGTTGGTTTGCTGTTCACTGATACCATAACTGGAGGTTCTTAGAGATGTGTGGTCCCTATCTGAATTCCACTACCAGCTCTTCTTTCACTCTGTTGCAGAGCCTTATCCTAGGGCTATTCTGGGTAACTGGAGAGGTGGTTGGTCTACACCATGTCTTCCTTTTAGTTCCGTCTTTTAGCAGTTTAAGATTGTTAGTGTCATATTGAGTCATAAGCTATTTTTGAAGCCTGTGAAATGGGCAGATATTTTCTCCTGTTTTTTTACATTTTAGTTAATGAGCACTTGTAGGGTAAAGACACTGTTAGTAGTTAATTTCTGAACAAGGGAGGCAATATGGCTTATGAATTGAAGTGGTGCAGTTCTATATGTAATGTACTAGTATAGTATTACCACCTCACAGAAAACAAGTATGTAATAGAAAATTGTTCTTCTCAGTCAAATACTGTCTTTCATAGATTTCGAAGCCAGAAGGGACCATTGTGATAATCTAGTCTGACCTCATGTATAATACAGGGAATAGTACTTCCCCAAAATAATTCCTAGAAAAACATGTTTAGAAAAACATCCAATCTTGAGTTAGAATTTTGTCAACGATGCAGAATCTACCACAACCTTTGGTAAGTTGTTCCAATGATTAATTACTCTCACTGTTTAAAATTTACATCTTACTTCCAGTCTGAAATTGTCTAGCTTAAACTTCCAGCCATTCGATTATATTATACCTTTCTCTGCTAGATTGAAGAGCTGATTATCAAATATTTAGCTAAGTAGATTGAACTCCTTGAGCCTATCACTGTAAGGCAGGCTTTCTGCTCCTTTAATCATTCTCGTGACTCTTCTGTGAACTCTCTCCTACTTATCAATATCCTTCTTGAATTGTGGACACAAGAACTAGATGCAGTATTCCAGTAGCTGTCAACATCAGTGCCAAATACAGTAGTAAAGTAACCTCTCAACTCCCTACTCAAGATTCCCTTATTTATGCATCCAAGGATTGTATTAGCCCTTTTGGCCAAAACATTGCACTGGGAGCTCATGTTCAGCTGGTTATCCACAATGACCCTCAAATCTTTTTCAGAGTCACTGCTTTTCAGGATAGAGTCCCCCATTCTGTAAGAATGACCTACTTTCTTTGTTCCTAAATGTAGAAATTTACATTTTGCCACATTAAAACGCATATTATTTGTTACACCCGGTTTACCCAGTGATCCAGATAGCGCTGTATTAGTGATCTGTCTTCTTCATTCTTAACCACTCACCCATTTTTTAAGTCATCTGCAAACCATATCATTATGATGATATTGTTGTCTTCCAGGTCATTAATAAAACAGTTAAATAGTGTTCGACCAAGAACTCATCCCTGTGAGACCCCACTAGAAACACGCCCATTTGATGTTCCAAGACTTTCTGAAAATCACCAATGATGGTTCAAGAAGCTTCTCAGCCAGTTCCTTTAAAACTCTTGGATGCAAGTTCTCTGGCCAGCTGATTTTAAAATTGTCTATCTGTAGTAGCTGCTGTTTAACATCCTCCAGAGATACTAGTAGACTGGAAAGAGCATTATCATATGATATGACTACATCATCTGCTTTTCCCCCAAATACAGAAGAGACATATTTATTCAACACTTCTGCCATTCCTGCAATATTAAGTCTACAATTTCCAACTAGTAAGGGATCAATACTATTGTTAGGATTCTTTTTGGTCCTAATATACTTAAAAAGACTCCTTAACTGTGCTTGCTATTTATTTCTTCTGGTCTCCCTTTGCTTCACTTATCAGTTTTCTACAATTCCTAGCTTCTGATTTATATTCATTACTATCAGTTTCCCCTTTCTTCCATTTATCTTTTTTTTAATATAGCTGCCTTCACTTCCCTCTAAAATAGTTTGGGGGGTTGTTTTTGGTTTGTTTGTTTTTTACCAATACAGCCTTCTTCCTTGATAGTGGCTTTTTGGATATCTAGTGTAGTGTTCTTAAACAGTTCCCAATTTTCAGTCGCAATTTTCTGATTAAATTCTTCCTCCCAGTTGATTTGGCTTATAATTGTTTTCAGCTTTGTGAAAATGGTGCTTGAAAAGAGACAAGTGTGTATATGTGTGTGTGTATGTGTATGTATATTGATCAGGACTTTTATTTTGTTTGCATATTAAAAATGGGATCAAGCCATGGTCACTTTTACCTAAGTTACCGTTAATTGTTAGTTCTGTGATTAGTTCCTCTTTATCTGTCAAAATGGGGTCTAATGGGGTCTACCATGTTGGTAGCAACACTTTCAGAATTAGGAAATTGTCTTCTATATTATTTAGAAATTCTAAGGATGTTTTAGTACTGGCAACATAAGATCTCCAGCATATGTCACTCAAATTGAAGTCCTCCATGATTCTGCAGCTTTTTCCCCTCTACATTATAGATAGTTGTGTAAAGAGCCAGTCATTCTGTTCCCTAGTGTAATTTGGTGGTCTGTTGCAGGTGCAAATGCCATTTAGTACCCCATCTTGTGCTTTGTCTGTTAGGACATTTGATCCATAAGCGTTCCAGATCATTTCCTTCCAGTTATGAGTGACTTGGAAATAGGTTATGACATTTTTGACAGAGTGTCAGTGCCACTCCCTCTCCCCTTTTGCCCATTTGATCCTTCCTAAATAAGTTATAACCATTGATTATAATGTTCCAATCATGCAAATCATCCCACCAGGTTTCAGTAATAACTATAAAATGAATTTATGCTCATAAATGAGCAATTCCAGTTCAACTTGTTTGTTACCCAGACTCCTAGCCTTGATGTGTACAGTTAAAAAATTTCTTCCCCATGTCCTTTGGTTTCTTGATTAATTTTGTTCTCAACATCTCATTTTTGTGCTAAGAGTGCTCATTTCTTCCTTCTTTATTTTACCCTCCCCTTTTAAAAAAGGTTTTATGCCCTCCTAACTACTGTAGCCAGCCTATCCCCAAGGAGATTGGTTCCTTTTATGCTGAAGTGGAGGCCATTCTGTAAGGGATCCATCCAAACTATACAGCCCTGTCTCCCCATAGAAGGCGAACAAATGTTACACAAACACCAAAACCCTCCACCCTGTCCCACTTACCTAGCCAGTGTGGTTTACTTTCAGAATAATTTACCTTCTGTCTTCCTTCACTTGTGGAACAGGAAGGATCTCAGTGAAGATGATTGGACATTCTTCTTCAGCATGCTTCCAAATTCCCTGAGGTCATTCATTATCTGTGACATCATGCTGTATCATTAGTGCCAATATGAACATCCATCGACTTCAGAACCCCATCCAATCTAAGTGATGTCTTGTGTCTTGGCTCTAAGAAGGCAGCACACTGTCCTGTTGTCTGCCTATTCTTTGCAGAATGTTCCCTAGATTCTTCTGAGTATTGAATCCACAACAAAGATCTGTCTTCCGTGGATGATTGGAGAAGACTTTCTTACGGGTTAGGCCAAGCTGCAATCCACAGGTGTGTCCTGTACATCTCTCCATTCCCTTGGACCAGCTGGATCTTGTGAGGTATCTTCCACAGTTTCCATGTTTCTAGTATCAAAAGGAAACGTCTAGATGTGTGGAATTCCTCCTTGTCCTCTTCACTCTGATGGTCATAGCCCGTCAATCATTGTCTGTCTCCAGCTGTGTAGAATGCTGCCGTGACCTCTTGCCTCTGATGGTTATAAAGTTCCAGGCCTCTTTCTCTGATTTCCTTTCTGCCCAGCTCCTTGGTGGCCAGCTTTTTTCTTCCTTGAACCTTGAGTACTGATAGTTCCTGAAGCTGGCTGTCTTAACAGTAATTGAAGTATATTTCATGATGTGAATGGGGGGAAATTAATCAAACATTTTAGAGATTGTGAATGGGGGGTGGGGAAATCTTAAACACTATTAAATATCCTTTTATGTAGGTTGCATGGTTAATGCTGACTGGTACAAAATTTAATGGAACTTCAATATTTCTGTATGTACTGCCAGCAAATCTGTCTTAATCTTGTCCTGTAATCACCTTAAAGCTGAAATGATTTTGCTGAGGAACCTCATAATAAAACATTTAATAGACTGCATAAAATCATGTCTCTCTGCCTTAGTTTTGGGTGAGCTGGAACAATATTTTAATGTATAAAAGTGTAAGCATTGTTCATGTGTTCTCAAAGCAAGCTATAGCTAGTCTATCTAACTTCAGACCTGCGTTGATGATGTCTCTTAGGGTATGTCTACACTATGAAATTAGGTCAATTTTATAGAAATCAGTTTTATACAGTCGGTTGCGTATGTCCACACTAAGCGCATTAAGTCGGCGGAGTGCGTCCTCACTACCGTAGCTAGCATCGACTTACGGAGCGGTGCTCTCTGGGTAGCTATCCCACAATTCCCGCAGTCGCCACCGCCCATTGGAATTCTGGGTTAAGCTCCCAATACCTGATGGGGCGAAAACATTGTTGCGGGTGGTTTTGGATACATGTCGTCAGTCACCCCTCCCTCTGTGTAAACAGCAGCAGACAGTTGTTTCGCGCCAGACACCAGGGCGATTAGAGGAGCACAGCAATGCACGCTGCGCATCAAAGAGGCTTTGAAAATCAATTTAATCACTGACCAGGCTTCGGTGTGACAGTTGTGTGTTTCTCCTTGATGCAAACCCGCCCCTTTGGTTGAGTTTAATTCCCTGTAAGCCAACCACCCTCCCCCTTCAAAATAAAGTAGCTATTGTTTTGAAACCATGCATTCTTTCTTTATTAATTAAAAAAAATTGATAACGAACAAGGTAGCCCAGGTGGCATGCGGGAGGAGGGAAGGACAAGGCCACATTGATTTTTAGTGTGGCTACAATAAGCAAACTGTTTGAATGACAGCCTTCTGTTGCTTGGGCCATCCTCTGTAGTGGAGTGGTTGGGTGCCTGCAGACTTCCCCCCGCGTCCTTGGGCATTTGGGTGAGAAGGCTATGGAACATGGGGAGGAGGGTAGGCGATTATACAGTGGATGCAGTGGGGGTCTGTGCTCTTGTTGGCTTTCCTGCAGCTCCAACAGATGCTTCATCATGTCCGTTTGCTCCCCCATTAGCCTCAGCATCGCGTCCTGCCTTCGCTCTTCACACTCACTCAATTCTTTCCTGGCCTCTGCCACTGAATGCCTCCATGCATTAAGCTGTGCCCTGTCCGTGCGGGAGGACTGCATGAGCTCGGAAAACATGTTATCGAGTGCGTTTTTTTCGCCTTCTAATCTGCGATAACTTCAGGGATGGAGATGATACGGGGACCATAGAAACACTCTACGATTCTGGGGGGACTACATCGTCACCTGTGCTGCTGAGTTCGCCATGCTGACCAAACTGGAAATGAAATTCAAAAGTTCCCAGGGCTTTTCCTGTGTACCTGGCTAGTACATCGGAGTTCAAAGTGCTGTCCAGAGCAGTCACAATGGAGCACAGAATAGCTCCCGGAGGCCAATACCGTCGATTTGCATCCGCACTACCCCAAATTTGACCTAGCAAAGTCAATTGTAGTGCTACTCTCCTTACTGGGGAGGAATACAGAAATTGATTTTAAGAGCCCTTGACGGAACGGGGTTGGTTTTATGGACACATTCATTTTTAAATCGACCTAACGTGGCTAAATTCGACTTAACCCCGTAGTGTAGACAAGGCTTTAAAATCAATAATAAAATTGGTTCTGCTGTGAAAAGTGGCTATGTGTAAAAATGTCAGTGTCTCTTACTCAGTGGACTTGTTTTCCATAAGCATGCAAAATCCCATCTGTTTGCTTTAGTAATTCTTTACTACCATTGGCCATTCAGAGAGCCAGCACTGGTCTGAGCAAGTAAGCTGGGTTCTCTTCTATCTTATGTATCATTAACAGAAGCATTTACGGAGTTCCAAACAGTTAAACCTATGTGAACCATCAGAGACAAAGGTGTAACACAGTTGTCACTGAGAGCATGAGAGAATATTTTAATACGATGCATAAGAAGAAAAGTACCTAGCTTGACTTTCAGATCCTAGATTAAATTTGTAAGGTTGATAGTTAAAAAAGCCAGTTGAATTGCAAACTTGACATAAATGATAAAGAAATAGTTAAGGTAGTAAACGCTGAACCCCATAATGCCAACTTCAGAGTCACTTCGCAGGATAGCACTGTAATTTAAGTTAGATGAAGGTTAAGGGGAACTTGATTCATCACTCTTAGAAATAGGAAATGGAGTCCCAAGCTGCTTCTAAAATAGTTGGTGTAGTTGCTTCATAACAGCTCGTTTGGTAAATCTTTACAACTAGGCTAGCTCTTTTTAGGCTGAGTTTGATTAACTTTTTCTCCGTGTATTACTGAGTTGGTTTTTTTTAATAGTGATATTTGAGTCATGTCAATGGCTGGTGGCAGACTGACTTGATCATTATAGCATATAGTGAAAAGGAGGACATTCATTAATAATATACACCACAATTCAGGTTTATTGTGATCTGTTGTCTTGCAAGCAAGTACAGTGTGTGAATTTAAAAGGGGTGGGGGGAAGCAGTTGAATAAAAGGAAAGCATATTTGCAGTATACACTTTTTTGGAAAACGTTGTATAGAGGTTCAAAAAGAAAGCCCTTGGAGAAGAACACATCATTTGATAGTTGAATTAACTTTATCTATGTGAATTGGGTTTTTTGAATATCTACCCTCTTCCTTTAGGCCTCAGGACACGGTTGGGCCAGAACTGATATTACCTGCAAGCATCGAATTCAAGGAAAGTTGTGAGTATTTAATAAAGTTTTAACTTCAGTTTAAAATAAAATATTAAATATAACAAGGTTAAAAAGTGACTTTTTTTGTTAAAGTCAATCACTTTAAAAACTCAAAAGGAAACTTATCAGTAAAGTTTAGAAATCACTTAAAAAGAGGTATTTATTTTACTGGCTTGGTGGAGAGGGGAGAAAAATTATTCAAGTACTAGATGGGTCCCTATGTAGTTTATTGCAACCACATTGGAATTCCCTGTCTCCAAAATAAATTAATTTAGAACCAGAGTTGTTAATAGAAAAGAGAGATCAGATTGAAACCATCCCCCTTATAAAAAGTTCCACATATACTGGCTTGTAAGTTAATAATAAACTAGATCTTGGTCAAAAGGCCAATTGAGTTAATATTCCATAAAGGGTATCAAGTAAAACATTAGCTTTGATGATGATAGGTTTTTTACTATCAAAAATATTGTAGACTCTTGGCTATGCCACATTATTATGGATTTTTAAAAACTTCCAGTTGTATAAGAAAATTTCAGTCCAGTGATTGTCTGAAATCTCACAGCACTGTAAATTGTACTGTAAGAGAGCTTTTGGAAAGGCACAGTGAAAAGGGAAATTGGATTTTATTTTATTAAAGAACAGTACTGTCCCTGGAGTAGTTGACTTGATACAGTGGAACCTCAGAGTTATGAACACTTTGGGAATGGAGGTTGTTCGTAACTCTGAAATGTCTAATATCAGAGGGGTAGCTGTGTTAGTTTGTATACACAAAAACAACAAGGAGTCCGGTGGCACCTTAAAGACTAACAGATTTATTTGGGCATAAGCTTTTGTGGGTAAAAAACCCCACATTTTTGTTTTTGTGCATCTGAAGAAATGGTGGGTTTTTTACCCACGAAAGTTTATGCCCAAATAAATCTGTTAGTTTTTAAGGTGCCACCAGACTCCTCGTTGTTTTTCTGAAATGTCTATAATTCTGAACAAAACGTTATGGTTGTTCTTTCAAAAGTTTGCAACTAAATATTGACTTAATACAGCTTTGAAACTTTACAATGCATAAGAAAAATGCTACTTTTAACCATCTTAATTTAAGTGAAACAAGTGCAGATAGTTTCCTTACCTTGTCAAATCTTTTTTTAAACTTTCCCTATTTTTTTAGTAGTTTGTTTAACAGAGTACTGTATTATAAATTGTTGGGTGGTTTTTGGTCTCAACTGATTGCATACTTCCAGTTCCACATGAGGTGTGTGGTTGACCAGTCAGTTCAATAACTTTGGTGTTCATAACTCTGAGGTTCTACTGTACATAAATGGGAAATAACGTTGAGCTATTTCTTCCTACATAAAGTCTCTTAGCTTATATCTGGATGATTTATTGTCCTACTTCAGTAGTTGCAGTGCATAGTTTAGACAGTTAGGAACATATGAGATAAATAAAACAAAAAAAGAGAAGAAACTTACCACCTTATTTCATTGAATTATGAAGTTTTATTTTATTCTTCCAATCCTTGGGTGACTTTTTTGTCTGTTTCCACAGCTGAAGATGCCTTCTTATCTGCCATTATTAATTATACCAACAGCTCGACAGTTCATTTTAAATTATCACCTACTTACGTTTTGTACATGACATGTCGGTATGTATTGTCAAACCAGTACAGACCTGACATCAGTCCTACTGAGCGTACTCACAAAGTCATTGCAATAGTCAACAAGATGGTGAGCATGATGGAAGGAGTTATACAGGTGAGTTTTGATCTGCAGAGACAAGTCAAAGGAATTTAAAATATATACATAAATTTCTTCAGAAAAGTCTTTCTTTCCCCTGCTCTACGGTTTCACTCAAAAGGTTGCTGAGCATCAGCCTGTAATGTATTTATTTCTCTTGTAAAGATTTTTTTTCTTGTGAGATAGTAAACTACATTCCCTCAGGATAAATTTTTGGTTTTGATGAAGACCTATATGAGGATAGTAAAGGTGATTTTTTTCCACCTCCACATTCTTTCCCCATTCCCCAAACAAAAAACCCACCACACCCCAAATAGTTCTAAAATCAGTCTTTCCATTAATTATTTTTGATCCTCAACCAATTCTGATGTGACTTGTAATTGCTTTTTTAGTAATGCCTTATGAATACAGGGATTTACATTGATCAATTGCATGTTGTAATACTTAGCTTAAAAAAGGAATGTAATTATTGAACTTTGGTCCTGTTCTTACTACATACACACAAAGATAGTACAGCATTTAGTATTTTTTGTTTGATTTTTTTCTCAAATATGCTGATTTGATACCGACACATCTTGCACAAAGACATTTAAGATATCAGGGTAGAAGTTTTAGTATATAATATGAAACCTGATCCTGCATTCCTTGCACATATAAAAATCCCATTGAAGGATATGGCATTTTTGCTTTTACAATGAATGCAGGATCATATCCACAGTCTTGACTTTGAAATCTAGAAAGGAATATCTTGTACTGTCTCTTCACCGTTGTTAAAATATGTTTCTATGTATTTAATTTTACCATAATATCCTGAGAAAGTAGTTATAATATTTCATGTTATTACTAATAGCCCTAACTCATCAATTGCAGATTTTTCTCAGCGGGAGCATTAACATCCATATTCTTTATAATACATAAAACACAAGATTACATAAGTGTTTTCTTAAAAATGATCAATAAATGAATTATTGTTATATACTTAAATTTGTATTATGATTTACATATTTCATTGGTGCCTAGAGGCTCAGGGCCCCATTGTGCTAGGCATTGTACAAACATAACAAAGAGACATAATCCCTACCCCAAAAGAGCGTGCAATCTTAAGTGTACAACTATAAAAAACAGATGGATAAAACAAATAGATGGAGCATAATGAAACTGCTGGTCAGCATGAAAAACTGGTCACAGCAAACCAACTGTTAAACTTTTCGTAGGCATTACAGTGAAGAAGACTTAAGAAGGGAGGAGAACAACAAGGTGGCTTTGCAGATACTTACAAAATGCTCCTCCCATGCATAAGGTGGCATTGAAGAAAGTGCAGTAGTGTTTGTAAGAATTTTTATAAAAGGGAAATCAGGACTTAACATTTGAAGAATGCGGACAGAGACTGATGTCTCAAAACAATAAGGGATAATAAATGGGGGATTCGTAGACCCTGAGAAGCCCTAAAAGTGAAGACAATTAGTTTGAGTTTGATGTGGTGATGTAGGGGTAGCAAGTTGAGGGATTCAAAGAATGATGATGATTGAAGTGGTGAACCAGGAAAATTATCTTTTCAGCAGAATTTTGAATGGATGTAGGTAGACAAAGAGGGAATTCATCTTGGCCATAGAGGAGAATGTTGCAGCAAAAACGATAGAAATAAGGTGATCCTAGATAAGAGACAGCTGTATGAATGGAGAGGAAAGGCTTGATTTTACACACATTATCCAGGATGAAGTGGCAGGCTTTAGATATGGTCTGGATGTGAACATCTACAGAGAGGCCTGAGTCAAAGACTATGTCCAGGTTTGGGCATGAGTGACAGGGAAGATGGAACTGTTTTCCACAGTGACTGAGAGAGGAGCAGCAGGGGGAGGGTTTGAGGGGCAAAAGATGAAGAGCTCTGTTTTGGCCATGTTGAGTTTAAGTTGATGGCTAGACATCCATGAGAGGTCAGAGAGGTGGTGATACTTTAGTTTTGGTGGAAGGAGGCAAGTCAGGAGTGGGGAGGTAGATCTGAGACACATCAGCGTAGAGATGATAGTTGAAATTATGAATGAGATCACTCTGAGAAAGGCCTGAAGGGAAAAGAGGAAATCAAGGACTGAGCCCTGTGTAAACCACCCCTCTCCCCACCACAGAAGAGGGAGGATGAGGATAATCCTCTGAACGAGTGATTGCAGAGGTAGGAAAAGAACCAGGAAAGGACAGTCATGGTAGCCAAGTGGGGGGGCAAGATTTCAGGAGGAGCATGGTTAAGGAGGATAAAGACAGAGTATGCTAACTCTGAGCTTGGAGCAGAAAGAGTTCATTGGAGACTTTGAGAGCCATTGGTGGAAGCTGGTTTTGGAGGGATATACATGATGCAGTTGGAGGAGAGGCAGTCTAGAGAGTATTTGTACAGTGAGTGGGGCAAGAGAAGTAGATGGGATGAGATCACTGGAGCCAAATGGAGAAACTAGAGGAGGAAAGCACACAAACATCTGTGCCAGGGAATGAGAAGAGGAGATGCTGGTCAAAATTCTGATTTTTGCCTATAAGAATTATAAAGAGACTTGAGACTTCTAGTGTAATTTCCAAAAGCTACTCTTAAAATTCTGAAAATACTTGACAAAATCTTTGGTGGTAGAAACAATAAACAGCACAAAATATTAAGATTTCATGTGATGGGGAGTACTTTTATGGAAGGGTCTGAAAAAGTCGAGTAATGAAGTAAAATCTATATTGGAATAGCAGAAGGCAAAATATAGTTAGTGTAGGTTGCATGTTGCAGAACTTTAAGTTTAGTGCAATATTTTATTTGACTCAGTATTTTTCATTGTGTTTAAAAAAACCTCAAACCATTGTTTTAAATTGAAAACCATGTATTAATCTGTTCCCCACTTTGTATTTTATTTTTTACTTTTTCCTTTTGTCCCTGTTTGTGTTTGTACATTGTCTTCATTTCAGTAGTGTGGGCAAGCTCTCTGGAATTAGCATTCATGCTGCTACAGAGAGACTTGGCAGATGCTCTGCAGGAAGTCTGTGTTGCACTGACTCTGAAACAGCCTGTGGTTCAAGGGCATTCCTTGAACTAATTGGCACTTTGGTTCTTTGCTGTCATATTACTGGGTCTACCTAAAATATAAGTGGTCTCAGTTGTGTCAGAGCCATTGATGAAATATATTTAGGTGTATCTGTGAACATAAGTGTTATACCTTCATATTTAGTGTCTGATTTCTAAAACTACCATGATTGTTCACAAGTTTCTTTCTTCTATTCTGTTTGATTTCCTTCGTCCGTTTTTCTCCAGGAGGTAGACCAGGTTGATCAGGTAGGATATACTGCTGGGAACTGATCCTAGCTATGTTGGCTTAGCTCAGTTTCTCATGCTGCTTCCATGTCAAAATACAATACTCAAACAGCTGGACTGAACAGTTCATAACACTCATTCAGCAACTGGAACATGCAGTACTAAAATTCTTTTTGACTGTGCAACCTTTATCGGCATTCCATAATTTCTGCTTAACGCACTTCAGTGTGGATATGAAATGACCAAAGTTCTTTTTCTTCCCTTTATTTATTTTTTTTGTGTCTGTGGTTCCTATTCTTTGGATCTCATCTGAGGTTGCCTAGCCTGGCATTTATGGTCGGGAGATGGTGAGATAGATCAGTACTCGATACTGAGCTGCCTGGTGTCAAAGCCAGTGACTAGCAGTATCAGGGTGGCAGTGGGTAACAGCTAATATGTGCTTACGCACACGCAGATTACCAGATAATGCATTCAGCTAATCTTTTAGCATTGCATAACTAGATGCTAATGCCATTATTCCATCGATTTCACTAATGGCAACTGGACAGAATTTTGTAAATACTGTATATATTTAAAATGTAACTTATTTGTTGGAAGAATTGCAGTATTATCATTTGTTATATATAGAAAAATATTTTGCAAATATCTGGTATCTGAGGTATGTTTGAAATGGGAAATGTACTGGTCTATCTTTGGAGCTCTTAATCTAATCATTTCTGATCAGAAAGGACCTGCCCTATATTGTTTGCTACTTCTCTTTTTACTTACAGAAGCAGAAGAATATTGCTGGGGCACTTGCCTTTTGGATGGCAAATGCATCTGAATTGCTCAACTTCATTAAGCAAGACCGTGACCTTAGCCGAATTACTTTAGATGCGCAAGATGTTCTGGCACATTTGGTTCAAATGGCTTTCAAGTAAGGGCATCAGAATTTTGTTTCTTTTGTATATTTGCCATATGGAAGTATTAGGCTTTATTTCTATACTTTTGAAAAGTGCTGTGCACTTTTTCCAAGGTCTAGATGTCATGATTCTTGAGCTGTATTGAAACCAGTTAAAGAAATGCATAGGGAGTGGACAAGAAGTTAGTTATTTTATGAGCTGGATCATTTGGGCTGTAGTGAGAATTAAATTGCATCACTTTCTTGTGTTCCTTGCTAAGCAAATTCTACAGAGATCCTGTCCTGAATGGTTAGGTGCTAACTCTATTTGTTTAAATCGATATACGTATCTTTTTATAATGGTGTGCGGTAGCTAACCAAATTTTTACACATCTGATCATGAAAATGTTGAAATACCAATCAAAGTTGCTATTAACTACATACTTGTTTTTGACATTTTGGTCAGCATCTGCAGCCATATAGCTTAATCCTCAGGTTGGTTGTGGATTAATCAGTGGCAGCTACGCATTGTATTAGCCCATAATAATGGCTGGAGCTATTTCGTTCCATAATTTCCTGTACTATGTATTTGTTTGATCCTCCTCCAAAGCTCTTCATTGGTGGGGGGGTTTCTTCCCCCTTTATGGCCATCTGATGTCTAATATAGTTGCTCAAATAACCTGGGAGTGTAGATAAGGTCTGAATGAGTTTTCAAGTTTTAGCACCAAATAGTAAGAGAGATTTTACAACAGCATTAAATATTCAAAGTTTAGTTTGGAGGGAAGGGTTTCTTTTTCTTAAGATTGGCTTTAGGGTTAGGAAGGCATGTCTGGCAGATCAGGTAGTGATGTACCACATTATTTTAAGGGGGGAGAGCGTGATGTCCTGGGGCTAGAGAGTGAGTATATTTGTATTCAGTTGTGGAACGTGACCTTATCTGTGGGGTTCTAAACTTTGCCATTACCTAGTATATTCTCTGATTTGTGGGCAAAGACATCAGATCCATGAAAATGGATCCATGCAGAACATTATTTTCAGATAGCAGTTACTACAGGTAAGTAATTATGCCTGGAATATCAACTTATAACAATCAACTATGTAGATTGATATTAAACATAAGTTGCTTAGTGATTGTTCAGTCAAGCTAGAATTTCTCCTAGATCTGTGTTTTGCATTACTAGCTCGAAATGCTTGTGTACAAATCTTGCAAGTCACTTTGTTGTCTTCATACATTAGCTTGCATATTGTACAATTTTTTTATGACTGAGAAAGAATGACCTTTTTTTTCCCCCCCCTGTAGCTTAATTGGTTCTAACTACAAGAGTTATTCACATGCAGTCACCATATTTTGGGATATATTTTATCCTCCCATTGTAACTTCTAAGCTTCCAGGAGACTAGTACTAACTTCATATAACTTGAATATTTTCTTTTTCATTTTTGACACATGAATACAGTAGTGTAGTCGATATAAATGCAGGTGAACAGAATTTACCCACTTCTGATATGGGGAATATGGAGTTTAGTTTAGTTTATCCACGTTTTACCACTACACAACTGTATGAAATATTAGCAACATAAAAAATTGTCTGCTCTTAAAGTGTTAATTCAGTGGTATCATCAAAAAGTGTACCAGAACATGTTGAAATTATTTTGCAATGAAATTTTTAAAAATCAGGTACTTACCATTATTAGAAATGTTTTAAGATAGAACAAGAAGATAGGGATGTCGTACTTTATTTAAGGAAGCCATAAAATATCATTACATAAAGACTTGAGGAAAATATTACAGCTTGATTCCAATCAAATAGTTGGGTTTGAATTTTAGCATTCTGCAACACACAAAAATTATGTTATGAATGAAAAACTCTCTGGCTGAAACACCACGTTTAGAAAAAAAAATCATTAATATAAAACGGAAAGTATTTTAAAAATCAAGTGTACTTTTCTCTTGGTTTCTCCAAGGTGAGTGAAATGCAAAGAATAAACAATATAAAAAGCTACACAATATCAGGTTCTCATATGCTAGCTCAGTGCTAGAATATTTGGATTGTAAATACTTAGACATTGTTCTTTTACAATACTTTCACTGGAATTTTTTTTAAAAATGGTCTAAATTTTTATGTAAGGTTATTTTCACAAAACTTAAATTATGGGCCAAGTTTAGCTTGACAAAAACTCCCTTTAATTAAGTTCATTCATGACATTCACATACATGAGTATTTGAAAGTTTCAGTCTCAGATGTCCAAAGAATCTCCTCTGTTTCTTAATGCTTGCTGAATTATTAGTTGCATGTTTCTAGAAAATTTGTTAGGTTTTTGGTCACACTGCATCATTTCAAGGAGCATTATTTTGGTTCAGATATAGTCATAAGCATAAGACTGAGTTAGACATTTTATAATTTTTACAGCAGGTTGCTTATACTTTTTTACTTTGGAAGTATGAAAAATAAGATGCGTAATTAACATGTACATGCTGCAAAAATGTTTTAATTTTTATCTAACATTTTTAAAAAGTAGCAGAAATGACCATACGGAGGATAAAATTTTCAGTTGTATTAACTTTTACATACAAGATGAAATATAGACACACAAGGGAATAAAAATATGAGGTGATAGAAAGAAACTGAAGAAGGGGGGGAGGAAATGAGGTGAAGGCACAGGAAGGGGAGTCATAAACTGACCTACAGTTCATTCTGCTGTTTCTATAAAGTCTGCCCATATATCAGTGAACTAATCTATACAATTTTTATTAAAGATCCTTTATATCACTAGCAGTGCAGCCATATCAGTATACCATTCCTCAGTCATTGGACTGGATTTTTATTTCCACTGAAGAACTTGTTTTTTAGTCACTATCAGGGTTCTGTATAGCTATTGCTTCTTAGAATAATCATGGTTCCTTATGGTACCTACTAATCTCAGAATGTGTACTCCTTTAAGTACAAATGTCAGATGACATAAAAAAGTGAATGTTACTCTTGAGCTCCTTCCAGAATTGCATTATATTGGGGCAACTCCACAGAGATTAACCAAATTGGCACCTGTTTCCTAACAGGTCCAGTATATATATGGGGGTCCAGTATATATTTCAGATAACAGATTCCATGTAAGTAATGCAAAATTTCTTTTATTGGATAATCAGATCTGTGTTCTTTTTCAGATATTTAGTTCATTGTCTTCAGTCAGAGCTTAACAATTACATGCCAGCATTCCTTGATGATCCAGACGAAAATAATCCTCAGAGGCCTAAAATAGGTTAGACTTGCTTGGTCTTTTTGTCTTGCTATTAAATCAATAGTCTATCGCAGGGGTGGGCAAACTTTTTGGCCTGAGGGCCACATCTGGATATGGAAATTGTATGGTGGACTATGAATGCTTACGGTTCCCGGCCAGTGGGAGCTGCAGCGGTGGCACTTGGGGTAGGGACAGTGTGCCGAGCCCCCACACTGCCCCTATGCTTCCAGGAGCCACGCAGAGCCATGGAACGTGTGTAGCAGGGCAAGCCCCGGACCTTGCTCCCCATCAGGAGCCAGATTAAAACGTCTGAGGGGCCGACTGTGGCCCCCGGGCGGTAGTTTGCCCACACCTGGTCTATAGCCACTGTTAATGGATTGAGTTGGTCTATTTTACCATTGATGTGAAATTTACATGTTCTCACACCTTAGTTGTGTGTAAATCCACTCTATAGGGATAATAGACTAGATTCTTTGGGATGGAAATTACATGAAAAATACTCTTTAAAATAAAGGTAAACTCACATTAGATAATGTCTCGGGAAGAACACTTGAAATGTTTGGTTAATCAGTGTTGTAGATAAAGAAATTAGCTTTTGGAAAGTGGGGAGTGTATCCATGTAATAGAATTCCAGATAATTAGCGTTTACTGGTATGTCTTCCACTGACAAAAATGTTAAATAATATACTCAGGTTTGAACAAAAACATTTACATTCTTCTAAAATAAAATATAAAGTTTAGATCTTTTGGGTAAGAAGATTGAACGTTATTCTGAAATTAGAACATTTTTCTGTGTTGAGGAATTTAAAAAAAAATAGAAAAATATTGATTAAAAAGCAGTTTTTCACCTAGCAGTTTCTGTATTTCCTTTACTGTTGTCTCAGATATTTGGCTTGAATAAGGGTTTGTGTCATTGTCCAGCTTCCTCTTTTGCATGATCCTGAAGTACAATCAGTTGCTATGGTGATGGGTGCCATATAAAAACCCTAGATAGTTTTTTCATTTGACATTACAAAATGGTTGTATGGAAACAAGAAGAAATTTCATTGTTTTAACTGGGATCAAGTAAGGCTGTAGGAAGGAGGACTATGCAAAAAAAAAAAAGCTATTTAAAAAAAAAATTTACAAACTAGCAAATGTGAAGAAAAATGAGAAACTAGGGAAAGGCTTTGATTAGTGCACATTAAAGCTTCAAGTGTGGAAAGCCCTTCTTACAATTTAAAAACTATTCAACCTTCATTTTGATCTTTGCTTATAACCTTTCGCTGACAAATAACATCTCAGGAAAAATGTTTGTAGTCATCACAGTTACAATATTGTATGCAAAGAAAAGGTACAATATTCTGATCTGACTGAAAATGTAAATATATTCTCACATGGTGACCTGCACTGTTGAGCGAAAGGGTATGTTTACGTCTTTCTGAGATCTGAATTATATAAAGCTTAGTAGGTAATAATGTGAGTCTGCACTATACAGTCAGATGTGACTCTCTTGCATTTTCCACATTAAAGTCTATCCTGGTATTCACTGTGTTTAAGTACTAAATATTTTCAAGTAACGTTATAGGTTTTAGCACTGAAACATTTAGGGGATGATTTTTGTCAATCACATGACTTTTAAATTTTTGAGCAAAGATGAAAATAGTATGGCTGATTTATTTAATAAGAACTTCAAGTTCTAGTAATTCCATATGTGTGTTTAAAATATAACACAACTCCCCTGCCCCCAAACAACTCCCACCATCTTTGGGCATTAATGATAGTGTTTCTTCATCTGAAAAACTAAACATGCTCTACAGACTATTAATAAACTTTCTTATCAGGAAATCTTTAGCACTGTTTTAGTTACCTGTTTGAGTTAAAGCTAGGAGGAGGAGTGCAAAATTTCTATTTATAATGTAGTTGTAGAAAGATGGAACTAAAATAATAATAAAAAACACCCTAGACATTTGTGAGCAAGAGGACATTTTATGTAATTTTAACTATTTTATGTGCTATATATTAATTTGGGCTTACAATACAATCCTTGTCTATATTCTGTTAGAAGTGGAAAAACCAATAATTATTTGTCTTCTGTCAAAAAGCATGCTATTTATCACTAGTATGGAATAGCTTAAATGTGTTTTATGCATAGGAACTCTAACTTGCGAGAATTTTTTACTGTATTTATTTTGTGTTGGAATCTAAAGAGTATAATTAGTTGGTTTCTGTAATTGTATAGCTTAATAAAATGCTATGAAGATTCAACTTTAATCACTTAGCTTTCTATTTTTAAAATAGATTTTTATCAGCTGATAAGTTCTTGGAATATATTAGGGAATAAACAAATATCAAGTGTGTGGGTGCCATTCTGGAACAGTGTTCTAAATTGTCTTTCATAATTCATGTAATAGTATTCAATAGCAATATAAAATTCAGTTTGGATGCCTGAACTAACGGTTTTGATAAACCCTAAATACTAATGTGTATGAATACATTCTTCTTTGTCTCTGTAGATGATGTCTTGCATACACTAACTGGAGCTATGTCCCTGTTGCGACGATGTAGAGTGAATGCTGCACTGACTATACAGCTCTTCTCCCAGCTCTTCCACTTTATCAACATGTGGCTTTTTAATAGATTGGTTACTGACCCAGATTCAGGATTGTGTTCGCATTACTGGGGAGCCATCGTCCGTCAGCAGTTGGGCCATATAGAGGCCTGGGCAGAAAAACAGGGCCTAGAGCTGGCTGCTGATTGCCACCTAAGCAGGATAGTGCAGGTGAGTATTGTTGTTCTTGGTTCTCAGTGAAACATACTCCTCATAAAGTTTTTTCAAATATTCAACATGATTTAATTGTGTAAATGTATTCTAGAACCCTGGTTCAGCGTGTAGAGTTGTAAAAGCCTCTCTGTATATTAGCGCAATCATTTACTGAAAATGAACTGAATATCTCCCCAAGAGAATTAAATCAGTTTCTTCCTAATACACTGAGTTTGATTAGTTTGCATGGATATAGTAGCAGGAAAATTAATCTGTTACCTAATTTAGGGTTCCCTTGGTTCCTGAACTAAGAGGAAGAGTATTTGTGTTGCAGAAGAGAGGAGGGATTTTGAAAATTAAGTTTACATCACTTTTGCAGCAATTCTGGCTTCTTGCTGCATGGTGTCCTCTGCTCTGCCTTCTCTGTAAATGAAAAGAAACTGTGAAATAAATAAGAACTATGGTTATATTCCATTCTTAAATTATAATTAAGTCTGTGGTGGGTTTCTTTGTTTTTTTTAAAGGCAACTACATTACTTACCATGGATAAATACTCACATGATGACATTCCAAATATTAACAGTACCTGCTTTAAGTTGAATTCTCTACAACTACAGGCATTATTGCAGAATTATCACTGTGCTCCAGATGAACCATTTATCCCAACAGTAAGTCATTTAATGCATTGTTCAACATTTCTGGGGAAAATACTTTGGCTATAGAGTTTAATCACTACTTGCCTGTAAAATAATGTATTGATTGATTTATAGGTGGTGTAGTAAGAAATAGTGTTAAAATCTTTATTGTAGAAATTAAATGAAAGGCTCAAATATTTTGTTTTCTCTAAAGAGTAGGTGAAAATTCTTCATCTGAGTCGTATTCCTTCAGAACAGGCTATTGGAAACATCTTCAGATGAACAAATGGATACATACAACCTGCTGCCCATGCGTGGCACGACATTCACATTGGTGTTTTTAGTGTGCTAACTCGAGCTGAGCTAGCTCAAGTCTGTCTGCCTGTGCTAGGAATCATACCTCCCACCCGCAGTGTAGACATACCCTAGGATCTTAGAATAAGCCATAAGTCACAGGATAGCTTTTTCTCCTAAGAAGGTTTTTCATATTAAAGAGGTAAAAGTTTAAGCAATATTTTTAGTGTTCTAAACATTTTATTTTAATAGCAGCAACAAATATGTTAGTGTGCATATGCAAGTCTCTTTTGTTTAATAGTGTTCCTGCACTGAACAGTTTGTAAATTCTTCGTAACTAGGGTAGAGCTGACTCTACAGCATAATTTTAAATGTCTGCCAACTGAAAATCTGTGAATATGGCCTAAATTTGAAAATAAACACTATTTTCCATAGTCGTCTTTACTGCAGAACATAGCTTAATTTAAACTGCCATTTTACAAGCAAGATTCACCCATCAATTTTTATTCATTCATTTGCTGTTAAAGACCCGGAAACAATTGATTAAATCATCATCTTTGCATTAATAACACTGCATCCTTTTTTTCTTTTTTTTTTTTTTTAAACAACCTTTGCTGGTAGTTACTTTATAATAGGCAACCTGCAAAGCACCCTACATCTTTTTGCAGTTGCCTATCACAACCTGGATCTCTCGCTCAACATCAGGAAAACCAAGGTACTCTATCAGCCCTCACCTGCACAAACTACTCTTTGTACTCCACAAATCACCATCAGTGGAGACCCCCTGGAAAATGTGGACCATTTTCCATACCTTGGTAGCCACCTCTCCCTAACAGCTAGTATTGACACAGAGATTGAATACAGGATCTGCTGTGCCAGCACATCCTTTGGAAGACTACTCAAATTAGTCTTCAATTATAGGGATCTGCAAGCAGGTACCAAGATTTTGGTTTACAAGGCAGGTGTCATCCCCACCCTTCTTTATGGGTGCGAGACCTGGGTAACCTACGGACTACATCTCAAGTGCCTGTAGTGGTTCCAACAGTGCTGCCTCAGGAGGATTCTCAGGATCAACTGGGAAGACAGACTCACTAACATCCACACTAAGGTCAGCATTCTCTCTGCAGCCAACATGAGCAGTATAGAAGCGCAGGTCATGAAATACCAACTCCGCTGGACTGGCCACTGTGTACGTATGCCTGACACTCACCTCCTGAAGTAAGTATTCGTCTCTCAGTTAAGTCAGGGAAGAAGGGCTTGCAGAGGGCAGCGGAAGCATTTCAAAGACACACTAAAAGTACATCTTAAAAAGGGAGTCATCAATCCAACAAACTGGGAATACTTGGCACGGAACAGAACACAGTGGCGCCACACCATACACCAAGCCACAGCTCGCTTTGAGGAGAACAGATGTGCTCATGAGACAGAGAAGCAACAAAGGAGGAAAGAAAGGGCATAACAGTCTAGCCAACAATTGTCTCCTCCAAGATTACACCTGTCACTTCCGTGGGAAAATCTGCAGTGCAAGAATGGGGCTCCTCAGCCACTTAAAAACTCACCAGTGAACCCTCTTGGCAGATGACAGCCTCATATCGAGGGATAGCTGAAGAAGATTTTCATGTGCTTTGTCGTGATCTGTGTTGTCCCAGAGAAGCACAGCTGTCAAAACAGTTCATAGATCAAAATTTGGTCTATAATTTAGAACTGGGGCTTGATCCATTAATTGCTTTGAAGATTAGGACCAAAACCTTAAACTGGCATTGAAAGCTGACTAGAAGCCAGTATAACAGGTTTTCAAACTGTGGGTCAGGACCCCGAAGTGGGTCGCAACCCCATTTTAATGGGGTTGCCAGGGCTGGTATTAGATTTGCTGGGGCCCAGGACCGAAGCCTGAGCCCCACTGCCCAGGGCCAAAACCAAAGCTCAACTGCTTCAGCTCTGGGTGGCGGGCTTCAGCTTACAGTCTCATGTGCTCATGGCAACCTAAACCATGGAGAAGGCAGGCAACCACATTCTGTACCAGCTGAAACCTGTACTCGATCTTGACTTTCACCTTCAGATACAGTAAGTTACAGTAATTCAGCCTGGAGGTAACAAATGCATGGATCATTGTGGAAAGGACTTTGTTTACTAGGGAGCTGATACTTGGTCATCCATGCTTAGTAAGAGTCACACACTCTTCAGCTATTCTCAGGATTATCACTGCTATTAAGTTGGTCCACTGCGGTGGGGATCTGCAGAGGCAGTCATAAGAAAAAACTTACTTGCGAGTAACAAGTGGGGAGGGATAGCTCAGTGGTTTGAGCATTGGCCTGCTAAACCCAGGGATGTGAGTTCAATCATTGAGGGGGCCACTTAGGGATCTGGGACAAAAATCAGTACTTGGTCCTGCTAGTGAAGGCAGGGGGCTGGACTTGATGAGCTTTCGAGGTCCCTTCCAGTTCTAGGAGATAAGTACATCTCCAATTATTAAATTATATCCCCATTTAACCTCCCCTCCTTCCATTCTACTTTGGAGTGTTAAATATCAGAGGGGTAGCCATGTTAGTCTGGATCTATAAAAAGCAACAGAGTCCTGTGGCACCTTATAGACTAACAGACGTATTGGAGCATGAGCTTTCGTGGGTGAAAACCCACTTCGTCAGATGCATGTATTCACCCACGAAAGCTTATGCTCCAGTACTTCTGGAGTGTTAGTCATTTCTTCTGATTTGGAGAGGAACTAAGGAATGTTTAGCATGGTGGGGTCTTTTATATCTGCTTCTTAAACACCTGTATCTGCGGAGCATCTTGCCCACTCAAAACATTCACATTTCAGGTTAAAATTTTCCAAGGTTTCTCTGACCTGCAGTGACATTTTTAGAAGATTGAGTATAAGAAGAGAGAGACAAAATGTCTTATTTATTTTTTAAAATGTGGTGGTGTTTGAACAGCTCTAGAGTCGAAGCAACCAGAGAGAGAGTTGGGGGATGGAGATGGTCTTCTCTTTTAATATTCCGATGAAAAGTGAACACTGAGACAATTGTTAGCTTTTTAATTTCTTTTGCTAAACTCATAAAAAGCTCAATTAAGGAAGACCTCACTGTGTATACATATGTTGCTAACTTAGCTGCACAATGAAAAGCGTTCTGAAATTGTACATGAAACTTTGCAAGATACAAAGGGCTGCTTTGGACTATGTAATATATGCAAGTGGGAGCATCACTCTGATGTACCTTGGATTATTCCAGAAGTTTTTCTGATATGGGCCCCTTTGGATTTATTTACTGTGGTACAGGATAAGGGCCCTCCCTCCAGTGAACCTTCTAAGAACTGTGGGACAGGGCATTCTGGTAGCAAATAGCTAACTAGTCCCAGATTATGGCATTGTACCTTATCAGTTTTTTTGTGAGCCACTAGAGCTTTCATATTCTGGAATAAGCAGCCCCTTTTAATGCATTCTCCCCCATCTTTCTTTTGTACAAAAGAGGACAAAATATTTTACAAAAATTATATTACTTTGTTACACCCAAGACAAGAAATGTCAAAATTAAGGTTGCCATGTGCGCTTGACTGCGTATGCATTACAGTATAGTTTTTAATTACATGATCACATACTAATTCTCAAATGCAGACCTCATGTAAAATGTCTAATATATGTTCATTGATGTATTGACTTAAGTTAAAAAAGGGATTAGAAGATGCTACACAGGATTGGAGAATGAAGTTGCTTGATACTGGATTTGATAAAGCTTGTGTTGTAATATATAGGCACATGTATGGGGGTAGAGTTGAGGTTTTATGTGCAACCTTAGCTTTGTAATTTCCTGAATTTTGGCTGCTTAATGATGCAATCATCAAGTTCTCTTTTTGTGTGTGTGTGTGTGTGTGTGTGTGTGTGTGTGTGTGTGTGTGTATATGTGTGTGTGTGTGTGTGTGTATATGTGTGTGTGTGTGTGTGTGTGTGTATATGTGTGTGTGTGTGTGTGTGTGTGTATATATAAATAGTGGAATTAATTTAGCCCTTTAAACATAAATGTCCTTTTGTCTTATGTCCAGGAGTTGATAGAGAACGTAGTGGCTGTTGCAGAAAATACAGCTGACGAACTAGCTCGTAGTGATGGCAGAGAAGTCCAGCTAGAAGAGGATCCTGATCTACAGCTGCCTTTTCTTTTGCCAGAAGATGGCTATTCATGTGATGTTGTCAGAAACATTCCAACTGGTTTACAAGAATTTTTAGATCCACTATGCCAGAGAGGTCAGTCCTGCTACTATTAAACTGTATATTAATGTTGTTTTTCTCTAGTATAGTAAATGTAGAACTTGAGGTATCTTTAGAGGAATTTATTGTTTTTTCCTCAATCACAATAGTGTTCAATCCTTATTTCGTTGTCCTTTGCTTTACACTTTCATTAAATTATTTAAATTTACCCCACTCACACGGTATGTAAAATGTTTATATACTTTTCTGAATTTTACTTTCATATGACTTTGTGAATCCCCTTGGCATAATGCATGTTTGTTTCAGGCTTCTAAATAATTGAAGTGAGCTTCTGTGTGTTGGCAATGTGTGTTTAGTAAGCACCTACATCAAGGTCTTTATACGTGGACCTGTAGAAAGAGAGAAATGTTCCCTGTGTGGTCCTTCCTTTTGTAAAGTGCTACCACTTCAGATCCTGCAGAAATGAAAAACAACAGGAAAGACAGGAGAGAAACATGGCATGAAGGAAAATTGGGAGAAAGTTCATAATCTGAAAGAGGAGGGGGAAAAGGGCTGAGTGTCTCCTTTGTGTTCTACCAAGTCTTTCAAAGGCACAATACTACCAAGAACTGCTGCTTGGGTTACACCGCTAGTCTTCTCTCTGTAGAACACTTTAAGCTCAAAGGAGTCATATATGACCCCATAACGTTTGCTAAGCACATTTGGTTCGTCCGGTGGAAGATGCTATAAAGAACTGTAAGGTTGTGGTGGCAATCGTACTTGTGAGTGTGAAATTCTTACATGCCTGTAATCTTTTGTTCAGCATACACCATTCAAAACATTTTAACAGATGAGGATAAATATTGCTGTATGGTAGTAATGCACCAGCAAAACTTACTTTTAGCTGTGTTTCACCAGCTAATTTTTCAAGAGAGTGGCACATGTTCACTTGTGCTTTTTTTCCCCTCTAGGCTTTTGCAGGCTGACACCTCATCCGCGTTCACCAGGCACTTGGACAATGTATTTTGAAGGTGCAGACTATGAAAGTCATCTGTTACGCGAGAATGCTGAGCTAGTAGGTATTCATTTTTGGGTAATTCAGAGCGAGAGTCTATAAATATTAACCTGCAGTGAACCATATTTTCTGTGTTCTCAGTTTTTATCCTTATTCCAAAGAATAGATTTCACTGCTGTTTATGTGGCTTCTTAGCAAAGAAAAGAAACATTTCCACAAATTTTTATAAGATCAGCTTATATCAGTGTTTCCCTATCCTAATGTAAACAATTTTTCAATGGGGAGCAGAAGGCAAAGATACTATTAAAAGATTCATTTTGAAAGTATATTTTTAATTTATATGTACAGGGCAACCTGTTTGTTTACTTGTGTATTCTTTTCTGCTTTGGGCTGTGTAAACCAGCAGTGACCAACTAAATATTAATATTGAATATTCAGTAATCTAGCACATTCTTCTGTTTTTTCCAAATCATCTGGGAAATGTATTCTTGGGTTGGTTGGGGTTTTTTTGCTTTCATTTTGCTTGTTGGAGCACTCTTAGGCAACAAGACTCAGTCTGGAAAAACACTTATTTAACCTTTTTGTAAAAGACCAGTACTACTTCAATGAGGAGTTTGTGTCATAGCCTAAATATTTTGACATTGTTATAATTGCATTAGTTTACCAAAAATATATGATGAAATCAAGAAAACCAGAATTAAAGCAGAATTTGCCATCCCCTACTCAACTGCTTTGAAGAAATCATTAGGATGGAATGATAAAGTGCCGGCCAAAGTGGGGAATCGGGACTCAAGAAATCCTGAACCCAAAGGTTTTTTTCTTCTTCCTTTCTAAGGCTGATGCAGCAGTGGCATCCCTGGCAAAGGAAATGGCAATTCCTGCTAAGAGGGATTCCTTCCCAAAAGACCCTACAGACAGGATGGTAGAAATCATCATTAGACAGTATTTCCAAACTGGCTTTAGGAGCCTCATTGTCAATTGTTTTTTGGGTTTTTTTTTAAACCACAGTATCCTGGTTGCAATATCGTAAAGAAGCTTAGCCCCTCAGAACCATGCCAAATTTAAGTTAGTAGTAAAGAAAAAAAATCTCCTTCCAATTCAGACAGTCACTGTTACTGAGACCCATCCTGCCTTGTTTCTAAACTGGACTTGAGGGCATGATACCTCATTTAAGACATCTGGTGCTAATAGGCATCAGAAAAGTGGGTACAAGATGTAGTTCAGCTGACATACTCTCTTGGGCTTCATATTCTTCCACACCATTTTTTCATCGCCTCACCTCAAGCAGTGACAAAAAGTATCAACTCATCCTGAAGGAAATCTTGTAGGCCCTAGAGCTAGGGGCAGTAGAACTTGTCCCTCAAGAAAAGGTAACAAGGTTCTGCTCTGTATTCCTCATAATATGAAAAAGCTCCGGAGGAGTCTGGGCTGTGTATGCTCAAAAGGCTGAAGGTATTGACAAAGAAAACAAAAGTCAGGATGGAGACTGTCTTCCTCTCTCAGTAATCTCTCTAGGAAACCACCTCATATTAGTGGACCTGTCAGAGACTTACAATATGACACTTTCATCAGCCAAGTCTTCAGTTCACCCATAGCAGTTGCTTTTATTAGTACAAAATGTTACTCTTTGGTCTCACTTACTCCTCCAAGAGTGTTCACAAATAATGATAATAGACTAGATGGCTTGTCTAGGAATTTGTCTGTGCCAGTTATTAGATGGTGTATCTCTTTGTGATACAATTAACACTAATGGAGCTATTGCAAGGGTCTGCTCTCCATCATCTCAATAGATGGGATAGAGTTTGCATATATCCCAGTTCCTAATACTTTGAATCTGATTGATTGGCTACTCAGTGATAAATCCTAAAATACATTGGATGCTCCTACAAGGTAAACGGCTCTTCTGGCCTCATGTAGGCATTCCACCATCTCAGACTATACAGGAGTGTGGACAGAAAGGAATAACAGCCACAGGAAACAAGGTGTTTCAGCTCTTCGGGATTAGACCTCTGACCATGACACCACATGCCTCCTCATTAAATAATGCCATAAATGCAGGCTCATCCAAGCCTTATGGTATTCAGGCTCTTTGGGACAACCTGTCTAGCAAAGCCAAAAGTTAGAAATGTCTTCCAGTAGATAGTGGAATATAGTGTAAGACATTACAATTAAGGTGGACGAACCTGAACTGCCTCCAGTATTTGGAAACAGAGGGACAATATCCCAGAAGTCTTGGACTAGTTAGAGATCAATCCCAAAAACGAAGTAATCAAGTCTATTTGTCACTAATGTAAGCTAATATCACCCTGAATTACACACACAAAGTAGATCTCATTTTTCCATTTGCTTTTTTGACAATAATTGTACTTTGTGACATCCATAATGAAGTGCATAATTTGGTTCTAGAGAAGGTGATGAAATCTTTTTGAGACACCGATTTTTTTGAGAGTTTTACTCCTGTTGGGTAGTCTGTAAAATTATAAAAATAAATACTTCTGAAGATTTGACTTAGTTTTTAAGCCTTTGTTTGAAAAGAAGCTGAAAGATGGAAGCATTGACAAAGCTATATGTTCCCCGGGTTTTGTGACTTTTTCCTCTACATAATGTTTTTGGAGAAATTTGTCACTCTCTAGTGGATTTTTAATAGACTTGAAACCTGATTATGTTCCAATTTAAATCAATGGAAAAACTCCTATCAAAATGGGAGCAGGCACATGTTTTGCTGCAGTCTTTGGCACGAGAGTGCTGGGGTAGACGTCACTTAGAATTTCCTTGCTTTTTAAAAAAAAACAGTTAACTTTACCGCAATGGTGGTTTTTTTCCTTAATTGCTTAACTTTTGTCTTATGAAACCCGCAGTGACAGAGTTTTGCTTCATTTGGACACTACTATGGGCTTCATATACTTAAGATTGTAGTGTCACCTACATTACCCAAGAGGGTATTGGCACCATCAGAAAAGACCATGAAAATTACCTACTACAAATATCCACTTGCGATTTTTTCAAACTTAAACATCTTGCTTACTTTTTTGTGAAGTATTTAAAGGTTTTAATCTGCTCTGAAAATATTAATTGCCCCAGTATTTTTGCATATGAATTTTATTTTCTAGAGGTTGGGTTAAAAAAAACTGAAACAAGGTTAAAAGAGCACAGTTATCATAAAATGATTTAACTAGTTTTCAGCTTTTATTTTTATTAAATTATTTTAGAATTGTAGATCTCTTAGACCTCGGTAAATTTTTTGGTGGACTTTGACCTTTCCTTTGGCAGTGATCTGAGCACAGATTTAATGCTGATAACCTTTGTCTAAATTAATACTAATCAAGAGTCACAGATGTTTAAAGTGAAAATGATTTTTAAAAGGAGTTTTTGTGTGTCAACAGGTATTCCATCCAATCATTCATTGTTTGTTTTATCGAGTTAGACTATTTTATGCAGAAATCTTCATGCTTAGTTTTGCTGTTAATGCAAACTTACATGTTTGTTGTTCCCCCCCCCCCCCCCCCCCCCCCCCCCCATTTGTATTTGATAGGCTCAACCTTTGAGGAAAGAACCTGAAATCATCACAGTAACATTAAAGAAACAAAATGGAATGGGCCTAAGCATTGTTGCTGCTAAGGTATGAAAACATATTGCAGTAAAATCATCAAGCAACACCTTTTTTACTTAAACATTTCCTTAAACATGTCTCGGGAAAGTATATATTGCATACCATATTTAGCCTACTAGGTCCCTAGCTATGAAATGCTGATCTACAAACTACACAGAATATGAACAAAGTAAGAGAAACAACAATTTAAATCAGAAAATTTTAATATTGAAGTTGTGTCCTGTAATGAATTTTTGGATTTAATTATCGAATTTGGTACTCTTAATATTGACTATAGCACAGTAATTGTTCATATATTACATTCATACTTTTAAAAAAAAAAGTTAAATATTGATGCTACCAACCCTTTGTATTTGGATATTTTGGTTTTGATCTGAGTATGAAAACATAATTAAAACCGATTCACTGCTGAAAAGTAGCAGAATCTCTTTAGGATAAGGAGTAATAAATGCCAGCTTTTATGGAAGTGTTATTTTTATATGCATAAAATTTAAAAATGAGTTAATAGAAAAATAAGATTCAAGTATGTAAATGGAAATTTCTATCTACTCTGTGTAGTGAAGACAAGACCTTATTGTTCTGTGCACTGAAATTAGGTTCCTATGTGATTTTAATTTGTTAGTTCATTTTATTGCTCTTTAAAATACTATATGCAGAGTAGCTGGGCCAGCAGGGGACTGGACTTGATGACCTCTCGAGGTCCCTTCCAGCCCTACAATCTGTGAATCTAAGAGGCTCCCTTTTGAAAGTTTGCCTTATAAGGGGTGCTGGCTATAGATTCATCTTGGCTCTGGTAACATAAAGAATGCACATATTACTCCAGCCACCAGATGGAGGGCTCTACCTATTGGCTAGGTCAGTCTGTTATATGGGCTTTATGTAGCAGACACAACTTTCTCTTGATTTTCACCTTAAATATTAGTGTGATTTATTTATTAATAATTTATATAACTGTGGTGCCCAAAAGCCCTAATCATGAGTAGGCCATGTACAAACAGATAAAGAGACAGTGTCTTTTTGCTGTGCAGTAGATGATCCCTTGTCCCAATGAGTTTACATCCTAAAGATGCTATTATCTGACAGTTTTTAAGCTGTCAGACATGATTGAGTACTTGTAAAGATTCTTTTTGCTGAAATTTTGCATATTTCAGAATGTTTCTGCTTGATGATGTAGATTTGATTATTTTTTATTTATTTTTAATGGTTTTTTTTCTGCCATCTGGGGGAGGAGAGCTTTCAGGACTATACACCTAATGATCATCTTGTGACTATGTTCTTATGACTACAAGAAAATCTCAAAACCTGAAAAAATGGAGACTAAAAAATTTAATTTTGTGCTATTGACATGTTAGTACAGTAGTAGTATTGAGTATTGAGTATTGAGTATTGAGAGTAGTGGTTTGAGCATTGGCCTGCTAAATCCAGGGTTGTGAGTTCAATTCTTGAGGGAGCCATTTAGGGCTATGGGGCAAAAATCTGTCTGGGGATTGGTCCTACCTTGAGCAGGGGGGTGGACTAGATGACCTCCTGAGGTCCCTTCCAACCCTGATATTCTAAAGGGATGAGTACCACAATTTATCTTCACATCAGACTTCTGACTGCCAACTGAATTTCAGTTCAGTGTTTGCTCAAGATGGAATTGGAAATGTGAAGTGGAACTGTTTTATTAAATCAATGGGAAGTCCTAATTTAGCATGAAAAAACTTTCTCATGTAAGGAGGAGCAGAGATATGAGATGGGGAAAATTGCAGTTTCCACTGGAACTGACTTCCCAGTCAGGCATACAGTTTTCACTGGAAGCATACTCCTAATTTATAGCAGCAGTACACACCTGGGCTACCGGCTAGTGTTGAAATAAGTTTTAAAAAGTTTATGCTTAAAAAAATAATTCTCACCTCTGTGAAAATTAGTAAGAAGCAGATGTTCTGTCTCCTTATCCTGATGTTAATCTATGGATATTTAGAAAATATTTTTTGCCCAGCTAATGCATATTTCAAATAGCAAAATGAATAGTGAAACCTATGTTATGTGACTACTTAGGAAACTAGTAGAATATTGGCTGCATACAAGAGATGATCTTTCATTGAAAGATGAATCAAATGGTTCTAGAAATAGAATGGAGATATTTTTCAAGTGGTTGCTTAGAACAGAGAATTGATTATTAGAGCTGTTTTTTCAGTTTTCCTGTATTATCATAAAAGTAATAAAAGGTGCAAAAAAGGCAGTGCAATTTCCAAGGTTGTGTAGAAAAGAGCAATTCAAAGTAGGTAAATGGTATTTGAGAAGCTGTAGCAGTGAACTTGCTTTCTCATTTTTTGTTACTTCCCTTATCTATTGACTCTTGGTTTTTCCAGTGGATTTCAGCCATATATTTTGCATTGATACAGAAATTGAAATTCTGGAATGAGGGGAGAATGCTGTTGTTTTTTCTTTTGTTCATTTTTTCCCCTGCAGAAAACAAGGAGGGGAGAAAGATTCTATTTTTTTTTTAAATTTGCCAGGTCTAAAAAATTATGCTGTGAAATGAAATTCTTAAATATATGGAATATCCAAAAAGACTTAGACGGCATGTGTCAGAGTGGAATTAATTTGGCGGTTACACTTGCACGCCATTGTTAACATTTTGCAAATTATTTTTGCAATATTTCTCTTCAAAATTGGAAAAACAATTGACTTTCAAATAATAATGTAAAATTATATTTTATTGTAAGAAATGAAGACCTGTCTCTGTGCCAGAGGTGGAACTCTTGGGACCGTAGATAATAGGAGTGCTTCAAAAAAGGCAATAAAAACTGAAAATTACAATGATTGGGCAGTAGATGGCACTGTTACAAATGACGCAAGTATCAATTTACTGTGCTGGAGCTACTTTTATACATCCAGTGCTAAAGTTTCAATTATGAATACAGCTCTGTTTCTGACTTCAGTGACAAAAGAACTGCACTCATTTCATTTCCAATCATCCTGGACGATTGGAAAAAGGCAAATATAGTGCCAATCTTTAAAAAAGGGAAGAAGGAGAATCCAGGGCACTACAGACGGATCAGCCTGACCTAAGTCCCTGGAAAAATCATGGAGCAGGTCCTTAAGGAACTCATTTTGAAGCAGTTGGAGGAGAGGAAGGTGAGCAGGAACAGTCAACCAAGGGCAAGTCATGCCTGAGCAACCTGATTGCCTTCTATGATGAGATAACTGGCTCTGTGGATATGGGGGAAAGTGGTGGATGCGATGTATCTTGACTTTGGCAAAGCTTTTGTTACGGTCTCCCACAGTATTCTTGCCACCAAGTTAAAAAAGTATGGATTGGATGAATGGATTGTAAGGTGGATAGAAAGCTGACTAGATCATCGGGCTCAACAGGTAGTGATCAACGGCTTGATGTCTAGTTGGCAGCTGGTATCAAGCGGAGTGCCCCAGGGGTGGGGCCTGGGGCCAGTTTTATTCAACATCTTCATTAATGATTTGGATGATGGGATAGATTGCACCTTCAGCAAGTTCGGAGATGACACTAAGCTGGAGGGAGAGGTAGATACGCTGGAGGGTAGGGATAGGGTCCAGAGTGACCTAGACAAATTGGAGGATTGGGCCAAAAGAAATCTGAGATTCAACAAGGACAAGTGCAGAGTTCTGCACTTAATATGGAAGAATCCCATGCACTGCAACAGTCTGGGGACCAACTTTCTAAGCGTCAGTTCTGCAGAAAAGGACCTGGGGATTACAGTCGACGAGAAGCTGGATATGAGTCAGCAGTGTGCCCTTGTTGCCAAGGCGGCCAACAGCACATTGAGCTGCATTAGTAGGAGCATTGCCAGCAGATTGAGGGAATTGATTATTCCCCTCTGTTTGGCACTGGTGAGGCCACACCTGGAATATTGTGTCCAGTTTTGGTTCCCCCACTAAAGAAGAGATGTGGACAAATTGGAGAGAGTCCAGCGGAGGGCAAAAAAAATGATTAGGGGCCTGGGGCACACGATTTATGAGGAGAAGCTGAGGGAACTGGGCTTATTTAGTCTGCAGAAGAGACGAGTGAGGGGGGATTTGATAGCATCCTTCAACTACCTGAAGGGGGGTTCCAAAGAGGACGGTGCTCGGCTGTTCTCAGTGGTGGCAGATGACAGAACAAGGAGCAATGGTCTCAAGTTGCAGTGGGGAGGTCTAGGTTGGATAATAGGAAAAACTATTTCACTAAGAGGGTGGTGAAACCCTGGAATGGGTTCCCTAGGGAGGTGGTGGAATCTCCATCCTTAGAGGTTTTTAAGGTCAGGCTTGACAAAGCCTTGGCTGGGATGATTTAGTTGGGGTTGGTCCTGCTTTGAGCAGGGGGTTGGACTAGATGATCTCTTGAGGTCTCTCTCAACCCTAATCTTCTCTGATTCATAAAGGAGGAAGGGAGTGCTGTGCCTCTCTCACCTTGAGTGAAACTGATTAGCTCTGAAGGGACTGGTCAACATTTGCCAGTCAGAAGATGACTATAATGCAAGATCACAGGCATTTTTGGAGAAGAGAGGGAAGTATGCAGATGCTCAGATTGGTGAAGAAAATGAAATTCTTTTCACTCTGCATTTCTTCCCCCCCTTCCCCTCTCCCCAAAATGTTAACGACTTTTTTCCCCTCACATCAGAGTGACAAATTTAAATAACGTATGAAGTAGGTCATATTTTTAAAATATTAAAAATCTCTTCTGGGCTCATACGATATATTCAGAACTTCATGTTTCAAGGAATTAAAATTCGTGGAAGTTAAGGAGTCGTAATGGAAAACTTGCAGAAGTTTTACTAATTAAGAACACAAAGACTTTAGTGGCACAGTCCATTGTCACTTTTTCCTACAGAAAGAATACTCTGCTATCTCAAAGGATAGTCTGTTTAGGTCAAACCTAAAGTTGTAAAGAAAAGTAACAGAATTTGCACTGACATTTGCTGGACCTGCTTGTCCTTATGGTGGAGTTCAGTCTGTAATACAAGGGATCACAAGCCCATGTTAAGTTAAGAAGGGGTGAAGCAAGGAATACAAGAATGAAAACATTTATACAGTCACTGAGAAGCAGTATATTTGGTCCTCTTTCCACTTAATCAGACTCTACAATAGCAACAGTTTTTCTTTGAATTCCAATGTTAATGTTTTAACTGGGTACCTTATTCTGACCAAAAAAAAAAGTTATAAATGTGATTCAGAATTGGCCCTACCCTTCGACTTGTGTAATTTTACATTATAAATAATGGTATGTTTGTCAACACAGCTTTTGAGAAACCATGTAACAAACAAGTGTGCCTGTGCAATGAATGAAAACAAATGTTAGTAATGAAACACCTGTTTTGAGTTTATAAGAGGTTATTAAAATGATTAAGAGTTAGAAAAAATACCTTGCAACATCTTTTGAAACTATGAATAGTTGTATTCTGATTAAAAAGCTTAAATTATACATGTTGTCCAGTGTTATCCAGAAAGTCTAACTGCTGCTCCACCACTGTTGTAATGTTGCATATTTTTCTGTAGTAAAGACTGTTGTAATTGTGCCTCAAATAGCATCAGAGGGGCATTGATTTTTAGGGAGATGGGAGTGGTTGAGCATCAGTGGCAGTACTGATTTTTGCGGTTGTGTGCAGAATTTGGTTGCTCTAACCCTGAAAGATGTTGTGATGTTAAAAGCTGCCTGACTCTCAACCACATTGCGGTTACTTTTTATGAAATCCAGATGATTTGGAAGCAGAATGTGCATGCAGTTTACTTTAAAAATATATCACTTGGGGGGGGCAGGTTAGCATGTGATGACTTACCCATCTGTGGGCCAGCACATTACTTCCTGTTTAATTTGGAGGTTTTTGTCTTTTGTACAAGAGGTCCCTTTTTGTTTTTCTAGCAGTTTTCAAAGTTTAATAATGCTCCTAAAGTAAATGAAAGTCAGAGCCGTATAAGTGATTACGTAAGAGTCTGAATATTGTATTGGTTATAGCTAGTGTTGATAAATGCCATACAGTGTCATAGCATCCAGCTCAGAATTATCTTGATGGGTGTCTTGGAAAATCCAGCAGACTGTAGTGTTGGTTGCTGTTGAGGGCTGAGAGAGAAGTGGAGAATTGTTGGTTGCTGGGGTTTTTTTCTTTTGAGGATCTGTAGTCCCGAAGATCAAAATGTGGTTTTCTGTTGTTGGAAGAACAGAATCCATGGTAAGTTTGTTCAGAGTTCTATTTGGAACTGTTTTGCTGTAAAGTTTCAAATGTTATACTTGTACTTTTTCCTGTACTCTTGCTTGTTTAAACCTGTCTGTAGGATTTGTTCTTGTAGCAGCTATTTAATGTAGCATGCAGTTACACGGTTTGGGTAGTGGCTAACTTTTCAAAAATTAGAAGGGAAAAAATCCCTATACTTTAATTTTAAGTACTTTTTTCTTTTTTTGCACTTCTCAAAAGAAAGACTTGTGGTAGTGACAGTTTTTAGATTTTTACTGTTTAAGTAACAGCACTGATTGCAACTATTTTACTGTAAAAGAGCATGAATAGCATGATTTATGATGTCTGCTTGTCATATTAATTGGCTTTAGTCCAGATTCCTCTACAAGTCCCAGTTTACCATTTATAAAGTGTTGTAAGAATAATTAAAATTGACATCCTAAACAGTACTTCTAAGAGATGTTAATATTTTGTGGACCTGGTCTGTGACTAGAATAACTAACAGACCTAGAAAATGTGCTTCAGTGAGTCAAACTATTTCTTGAATGTAAGGTATATTTACAGAGTGGAGAAATTTAGATTGATACTGTACAAAACAAGGCAGGGTTTCAACATCATCTGTGAACACAGTAGAACAGAAATTGTTTAGAAGAAGCTGCTAATTAATTAACACAACCAGTGTGTGAAGACTGACTTAAACATATTGTGTTTTTGTACTTTGAAGGATATGGGACCGTTCTCTTCCATTTATTAAAATTGGTCATTTGTTGCAACCAGAAGGAAAAAAGTTAGTCAACAAAACTGACTCAGGAAAAACATTTCTTTCAAAACAAAGTGTATTTTTTCTGTAAAAATATGGTAATTGGATAAAGTATTTCCATTGAACTTACTGAAATAAAGTGATCAGCTGATGATATACAGGCTTTTTAAAAAAAAAATTACAAGCATTTCAAAATCTGAACATGACAGATTTTGCCTTTAGACACCACAGAAAAAGGCATTGCCTTTCTAAAACAGATTATTTTGATGTTACATAACTTTGTTTTTTTTAAGGATGAATTAATCAGAATATGGGATAAGACATTTTAGACTAGAAAATAAATTGATTGTGTTAACTAATCAGTTGTACTAATGGCTACTGGTTCTTTAGCCCAATAATTTACATCAATATAAGTTGGTGGTGTAAAAAAGGGCTGAAATGAAATTGACTTTAATATGAGGAATTTTGAATATATTGTGAGATATCTATGCAAATCAGGAATTTTTCTGATATTTCACATGTGGCGTAGATAACTTGTTTGTTAGGTAATCCAGAATTATCTGACTTACTAAAAAAGCTTTCAGAGTAGCAGCTGTGTTAGTATGTATCCGCAACAAGAACTGGAGTACTTGTGGCACCTTAGAGACTAACAAATTTATTTGAGCATAACTGTTCATGGGCCCACGAAAGCTTATGCTCAGATAAATTTGTTAGTCTCTAAGGTGCTACAAGTACTCCTGTTCTTTTTTTTAAAAAACTTTAAAATCGGATTCTTCTGTCACCAATAGTACTTTTAGGATCTGAACTTCTCCAGTATATGCTGACAAATATTTGAGTATATTTATCATGAGTTAGCAAACTACAAAGCATTGGTATACTTTTGTACGGTTCATTATTTCATTGTTGACATACAAGCTTCTTTTCTGGTAGAATTCTAGTGTTTTTGCAACCTGTGGATGTGGATAAACTTATACTTATCAGTCTGAACGTTGCTTTACATGCCTAAAGCAAATCTTGTGCATTATTTGATGTTATTGAGCAAAGAGGGTTTTTCTGGTGCCTATTATTTCAGATCAGGCATCTCGACTACCTATGCTTCTTAATAACCTCTTAGAAGCGAGAGTATTTCGTTAGCATTATCACCACAGGGTTTTTGTTTTTTCATGCCTCGGTCTCCTAGAAGTAAGTAATTATGGAAGCTGCCAATTTAGCTCATGCCATGAGACATACAAATAAGCAGTTAACATGGTGGTAAGTGACTTGCTTCCTGCCAACCCATCATTTTTAGCGTTTTTTGTAGCTTCTGGTACTGAGGGAAGTTCCATGATGGGTAGCTGCTTCTTCCTATTTCTTTGTCTTATAAGCTTATGGCATCATGGCGGCTTGGGTACGCGTGCGCTCGCGCTCTCTCTCTCTCTCTCTTTCCCCCCTTTATCGGAGGCCACAGATAGGGTTGCCAACTTTATAGTCACTCAAAACCGAACACTCTGTCGCGTGGTGCCAGCCAGGACAGGTAGGGAAGGACTAGCCTGCCTTAGCGCTGCAGCACCGCCGAATGGACTCTTAATGGCCCGGTCAGCGGTGCTGACCGGAACCGCCAGGGTCTCTTTTCCACTGGGTGTTCCAGTCGAAAATCAGACACCTGGTCACCCTAGCCACAGATCTGATTCAGGTGAACAAGTAAGATTTCACTCAATGTAAGTTTTGACTATATATTGCAAATGGGTCACCCAGATGTTTGTTTTAATGTCGTCTGCTGGGAAAGCACTTCTCCCTGGAGCTAAGCTCCTTGCAAAACCAGGTGGATATGCCAATTCTACCTGTGCCATAATAGCTTCAGTATTCAGGCACTTCCTAGCATACACAAAATATTTTATTTCATTCGGATTGCTTCCTTTCCCTCCCTACTCCCAAGGAAGGAGGAAAACCACAAAGGAAGAGTCCAAGGATCGCAGTCTGTTTAGGGTGTTCTGTTTTTTAATTAAGACAGTCACAAACAGATTACATCTGTTGTAAGTACAGAAGGATAGGTGTGTGGGGAACCTGCTCAATTTATTGTGCAATAGAAACAGCATTCAAAGGTTTTTCCTGTTGATTAAGCTGGAGGGGAAGAGGGCATAATAAGTGTAGAAGGTTTAACTGGTATTCATCTACTAGGCTTGATCAACTTTGGCATTAAAGACATTTTTCATAGGCCTTTTAGCTACTCACAGTAAACAATACAGACAAGGTGAGTTTAATTGGACCAGCTTCTTTTGGACAACTTCATTGGACCTATCAAGATCCATGGGGTCCTATACATGCCTATTCAGCTTGTAGTGTACCTCATCCAATGCACTAAATGCCCCAACAACAACTGTGTGTATGAAACCAGACAATTACTACATTCTCAGATGAACTAGCACAGAAAAATTTAAAAAAAACCAAAAACATCATGTCACCTATGGGCGAACACTTTTCACAGAATGATCACTCTGTATCTGATCTCTCAGTCCTTGTCCTCAAAGGAAACCTTCACGACACCTTCAAAAGATGAGCCTGAGAACTTAAATTCATAACTCTGCTAGACACCAAAAATCATTGACTTAATAAAGATACTGGACTTATGGCTCATTACTACAGTCTATAACTCACTAACACTCCTTCATCCTGTGATGGTAAAGGTGTTAACTGCCCACCTTCACCTTGCAACATGTGTTAACTGCTTATCTGTTTCATTAATGTATTTAGCTGTGACACTGAGTTTTCCAGATCTGAAGAAGAGCTCTGTGTGAGATCAAAAGCTTGACTGTCACCAACAGAAGTTGTATCTTGAATATCCTGGGACCAATGCCTCTGGAATAACACTGCAAATAGTAATACTATAGCATCCTGATTGTGATTTCTCTCATTCTTGAGGATCTCAATGTATATTACACAAGATCTACCAGTTATTCATAAAGAAATAGCTTCTGTCACCAGTGAAAAGTAGTCTCAACTGGTCTGGAAATTGTTAGCTGTTTAGCAGGACCCAGCAACGTTACATGTGACTTTAAACTCCGTCCATCTGAAACTGTCCACCTGAATTGAGATGGGTAACATGTAATTATCTCATGTTCAGTTTCAACATCAGGGGCTAAAACCCATCTCTTGAAAAAAGTACACTGGAATATTTGGATTGTACAGCAGAGGTACTGCCCAATTAATGTCACACCCACAAGGCAGCACCAGCAACCATTAATTATGACTCAGGCATTAGTTCAGTTCAGTACTGACTCACAGGGGGAAAGTGTCACTGAATCAGTAGTAGTATCATTTCTGGTAAATGGCTTGACTCCAAATATCTCAGTGCTTTTACAGCTCTGAATATTAGTTGAAAGTGTATGTTAAAAGTAAAGTCTTCAGTTAGTAAACTTTAAGCTCAAAGGGTCTCAACGAATAATCAATTTTGTATTTTGAAAGTTCATAATTTGAGGTAAGTGAAGGGTTCCATGCAGAATTATATTTTAGATTTCTGTTGCAAAAGCTGGGGAATACTAAATAACATATCTGAACTTTGTGGGGACTGCCACGTTTAAAGAGGGCTTTTCATTAAGGTCATTAAGTCCACCTAAGTATTTTTCTCCTCTCACTTTTTCTTTTTTCTCCCATGTCTTTTAAAGTAGGAGTAAAATTCAAGTAGGCAAAAAACCATTGCATACTCAATTTTAATTTCTGAAATCCAGATTCCTTAGCAATTAGAGAGAAATAGTGGTATTTTTCATCAATAAAGAGATTATTTGGAACAGACTGATTTCCAGATGGGTGCAATTTAGTGCTGAGACAAAGATGATATGGCACCTAAATCAATGTACTTTTGTCTAGATCGGTAGATACCACCTGCCAATAACATCTACTTAACAAATTAGAATTAATAGCAAGGCAGTTAAATCAGATGGAAACCAAAACCAGGTAAAAATTAAGCTAAGAATGAAGGAAAATAAGGTATGTTTGATACTGTTTTTAATAGAAGAAAAGCATAATTTTTTTAGAGATGTAAAGGTTATTCTTTTCCTTTCTATCTACTTTGAGAAGCAAGTCTTATGAAAATGTAGGTGAAGTCCAGTTAACTTACTGTTTTGTGCTTGTGCCTGTAGTGTTTTCACTGTTAAAAAAAAAAAAAAAAATTATAACAAATACCTAGTGTGAAATCATGGTTTCATTAAAGTCAGTGACAGAACTTGCACTGATTTAGCAATCAGTTTTTATTCGCTTCTCCTTGGGATTGTAAACACTGAATATGTTTCAGCAGATACATTGGATGTTTTTGAACTCTAAGAAATTGTGCATGTATTAGTATTTGCAGTACTATATGAACTGTGGCATTTTTCCAGCTCTTTAGGGGTTTGAATTTGTCTGTCTTCCAATCCAGTACTACTTAGTATTTTAACAAAAGTATGTTCATATGGTCATTGTAATTCAGGTGCATTGTGTGTCTCTTCTAGCTGATAGTGTTTGATGGTTTGGTGGTAGTGTTTGAATACCCCTTAGTTTTACTGGAGGAGGTTTTTTTGCTTATAACTCTACTTTCTCCAATTCCTAAAATGTTTCTGGTTTTTTCGAGGGAAGGAAAAACAAAAGTTTGCATATGTGGAGCATGAGTCAGTTTAAAAAATCAGTATGTTGTGGTTTATTTGTTTTTTTCTTGTTTTTTGTTTTTTGTTTGTTTTTTTTTTTGGAAGAACACCACATGAAACAAAGCAGCTGTAGCCACAATTAAAGGAAGTAGTTCTACATACAGCAAGCTGGTTCACCTCATTTATATTTGGAGATTATATGGAGAGTATTTTGTCTAATGTTGATAGATTTCCAAAGTTGAAATTGGACTGGGGGGGACTGAACTTCCTCTGCCAAAGAGTTTTTGACCTTCAAATGCAAGAGATTTTTTTTGTCCTCATTTTAAATGTATAATCAGTAGTTACTGAGTTGTTTTCCCCCATTCTCCTGAACTGATGGCAAATTAAAAAATGTCAGGCTCACAACATGTTCTGTACATAGATAAGCAGATGTACATGCTTATTCTTGACCAAGGCTGACCTGTGAAATCATACAACTTTTGGGGAATGTGGGTGTTTGGTTTTTCAGAAGCCTTTCCTTTATACTTCATAGTGAGTGCATATGTAAACCAGCTGGAGTGTTTTAGTAAACTGGTGTACTCTTAGAATGCTTATAAATGTAGCTTATTTAAATACTTGTAGACTTAACTGCTTGCCAGACGAGTCAGGCTGAGACTGATCCTACTGCATAAACTTGCCTTTAAGGATGTTTATAAAACTTCTGATCTTCTGTATAAGCTTACAGAGACTGGAAAATGAGAATTAGTCTTGATGACACGAGTGAATACTACTGTTTCGGGGATGGTAGGAAGAGTGGAGTAAAAATATAGCTGTTGAGCCTGGACTCTTTTATCATGGAGCAGAAGTTATATTGGTTTGCTAAAATGTTCTAGTTACACAGATTATTTTGTATTCCTGAAAATATGCTGAGTTACTATAAAGCACAAAAAATCTAATCCAAAGATACACATACAAAGTTTTTTCTTTTGTTTTTTCTTTTCTTCTATATTATAATATCCTCATTTACGAAGCATCATGAAAGGAAGTAAGATTTTAATTATCAATTCAGTTGAGTAAATTGATCGTCTACCATTTCAGATTAATCTAAATTAAATGTAATAAAATAAGGCTTGTTTTAAACTATTCTTCAAATCACTTACTTTAGGACCAGGCTTACTCCAAGCAAAAGTTTTGTGATTAATCCTTTCGTTATAAAAAAAAAATTTGATTTAGCCAATATGTTTTGCTATTATATCTACGTTCCTTTCTGTATCATTCCCGTTTTCCTTCCCAAATAGGTTGTAAAAAAAAGTTCTCCATGACAAGAACAGTTTTATTCCCAAGGCTGAATCATGTGCAGAGTGCATACCAATTATTCTACTCACTTCTTAAAATATTGTGGTGTTATTTTCTTTTATAATCTTTTGGAGTGCTTTCTTATGTTTTGTGAAATATATATTTCTTGTAGAATAATGTTCATGATCGTCATTAATAAAAAGGCAGAGTGCCCACTCTGACTTCTGATTAACAAAGTTTTTTTTGCCTTCTGGACTTCTGGCTTGATACATAAGCCTGATCTTTTCAACCATTTCAGTGGGAATAATACTCAGGGAATGATTGGAGACCTGGGCTCAGTAACAACTTCAGATGTTTGTTACATAATTGGAAAATTTAGATATCTTTTATTTTAAAGCTGTTTCCCCAGAGTACTAAGCATGTGAATTCGCAAACCGTTGAAAGATGCCATCGAGTTAAAGCAGAAATCTTCAAGTCCTCACTCAAGTCACTTGTAAATTTGAATATATTTCCTGTAAACTAAAGTAGATGTTAATACAGTTAACATACTGTAGTAACAATTCATGTGTGTATTAATGTTTTGCACCCTGTAATCAAGCATAATTCTTAGCTTTACCAGTTTTACTGGCATTTTTAACTGAAGAGAAAGCAAGGTGTGTGAAACTGAACAGGTATAGGCAAACAATAGTTGTCTAAAACTTGTAGCAACGAAGCATTGCCATTAATTATCTTCAGAAATACAGGTTTAGCTACAGTACCTGCGTATGCAAATATATTATACAGATGCCTAAGTTCACATGTTTGAGACTGTCTAATGCTAGCTTTATGTACATTTCTTCTGACATCTGGAAAAAAAATTCCATAGTATTTCTCATAATGTTTAGTTCTAACCATAGAAATACCAAAATTAA